>NC_045629.1:64515521-65140521 GCF_009829155.1 Mustela erminea
CTTTGTGATCTGGCTCCTATTTCTCTCTCCAGTTCAATCTCTCACCCCTCCCACACCTGCACCCTACGTGCACACTAACCATACCAAACTAGCTGGGATTCTCAAACTTGCCTGCACACGTGTGGTTCTCCTACTAGAAGGCACTGCTTTCCTCCTCGCTAACCCCTGTTCATTGTGGCCAGATATCAAACCGTCTGGCATTAATTCCATCTCCTCGGACCAAGTCTCCTCTCTGCTTCTACCCAAACACAACACCAAACCGTGATGAAACTGTTGACTGACTTGGCTGTACCCCCATCCAAGATCACTAGCCACTTGATAACAGAAATGTGTTTTTGCTTTCAGCCTCTCAGCAACAATACCATTGTCATCATCATCACCACCACCCAACAAACTGCCGAGCAGTGTTTATTACGTGTCAAACACTGTTCTTAGTGCTTTTGATATATTTACTGCTCCCACCTGCCCAATGATACAGATGCTAACTTTGCCTCCATCTTACAGATGTGGAAACTGAGGCAGAGAAGGATTACTTGACCAGACTGTGTAAGTAGCTCGTTGCAGAGCCAGGTCTGAGACCCAGGCAGCCTAGCTCTGTTCTGTACTCTTGGCTTCCATGCTCTAATACCTCTCAGGGGTGCATCATTTACGTTTGTTGGATTAATGAATGAATGCTCATGGACTTGTCAAATTGGGTATCAGGGAAGCAAAGACAGGAAGACACAGTTAAGTCTGGTTATAGAGGACTTTTGGAAAATCCCACTTTCTGAAGTACTAATGTACCACGTGGTTTCTCCTTCTCATGAGAAGCTGATGGGGTTGATGAATTAACAAGTTATTCAATATTCTCCAACAAGGCATTGCGTGGAGCTTCCCTTCCTAGCAGCCCCTTTCCAGAAAATTAACAGAATCTGCAACAGGGTGGGCAGAGACAATATAATGTGTGAAAGCCTCTTGTGAAAAGTCCTTCCATTTTGTAAAAGTAATTCAGGTATAAAACATTCACCACTTGGTATCCCAGATCGTAGACAAAGGCTCTGCCTGGGTGTCACCATTATATCTGCTCCCAAAGCCATCAAGACAACTGGGACCTGTTACCAGTGACCCACACTGTGGTCCACCATAGTCCTCAGGTCCTGACCTGAGAGTGAAAAATCGACTCAAAACATGTCCTCACACTTGAATGGCCACCCCCTGGGGATGGCACAGTCTCAGCGGCATGTCAGAGGTGTGCCCTCCGTCACCCTCCCCACAGTCTGGGTGAATCATTCTCCTGCCTTGGACCATGTAGATAATGGAAGGCTTTCACCTTGACGCAGAGGCCAGGAATAGTGTGGGTAACTTCTGCGTTTTGCTGGGCACTCTACTTTTTAGGGGAATAAAGGAAGAATGAATATGTTTGTGATGTTTTCTGTCTCCTGGTGCCTAACATTTTCATTTCATGGGGCTAAAGGGTCTAAGTAGAGCCTAGCCCAGGAAGGCAAGACACTTTTAATTCTGCCAGACCCTCCAGTAGTTCCAAAGCCCCCAACCTGCAGATCAGCCCACTCCCTGGCTGATCTTGCCATCACACAAATACACAGGGGATGGATGGAAATCACGTGGGGGGCTTCCAAGTGAGAGGGAAGGAAACCAAAGAGGCTTGACTTCATTTCTCTCCCTGTTCACCAAGTCTGAACAGGTGGCTCCAGGAACAAGACCATACCAGGCATGTTCTTACAATTACTAAAAATAAATACCCAAATTATTTTGTGGCCTCATCCCTATCCTGGCAGAATTAAATATCAAAGATTTCTGCCAGGAAACCTTAGTGCTCAGAAATGGCATTTGCTCCCCGAGCTCAAGTGGTTCTCTGCCAGCTCTTGAGCAATGGCCCATGTTTCTACCCGACTGCGGGCGAGGACACAAACACAAGTCTCCTGGGGACCCTGTCATCAGCTGGCTCCCACCTAGATGCATCACTTTCTGAACCTGCATGTGTCAGCAGGCCTCTCTCCTCACCTGGAGGAGTTCGAGACCCAAGGCAGGGCACAGTCGAATTCTGTGGTTTGTCTGATGCCCAATTCATAATGGCCGCTTCGTAATCCTCAAACAGCCACTTCCGCTCCTCCTCGGAGATGCAGCCATGTAAAGTTAATAGCTGATAAGAGAGTCTTTGTAGGAACATAACCTAGAGATACTGAACTCGAATTATCTATTTTTTTCCATTTCTCTATTTTGAGCTAGGGTCTTCATCATTTTTCTCATCTTTCACCTTTATGTGAATAACTAAGACCTTCAGAGGAATGACTAAAGTGAGCCTTTGAATAGCAGCTGATACTCTAAGTCCCAGTGAGCACCAGGAACAGGATAAACCCAGGGACATATTCGCAGGCCGGTTCTACAATACTGGCTGTAGGGTCTAACATTCTGACGCGGAAACATTAATGCTACCAAGATAGAAGAGAACAAGTCCTTTGACTCCCAATGCCTAGTAGTGACCTACCAAGGCTGCAGAGGACAGAAGAAAGAATGGGGTCTTGGGAAACAAACATAGAAAGTTCTGAAAACTGGCTCTGTCATTCGTAGCTGTGAAACACTTAGTTTTGGTTTCCTCAAACTGTGAGTTAGAGAGGATTCTTCTGACCTCACCAAATGAGGAGAAAAGGGGATAGTTTTTAAAAAGCACCTGCAACAGAACAGGACTCAGCATTTGGTCACATTCTCTCTCAATAATTACTTGATTCTAGACTAAAAAAGAATCAGACACTCTTCTCAGCATGGCATAGCACCAATCCCTCAAAAACCTGAGAACCTATGAAGAATTAATATATGTTCCAGACTGTTGCCCGCTGACCCTGTACCTCTAGTTCTCAATATGCCTTCATTCTTATTCTAGGCACTATCCAATTACTTACATACAAATCCTCTTATATCACATTATTTTAATAAACTATTTTTTTTATAAAGGCAGTAAGCTCAACGACTACCAGAAAATTAATTCCTTTGAGCCTCAGATAATTAGCATGATGACTTGGCCAACATATTTTCTTCTAACAGGGTGTTCGCCTTAAAGGAAACCTACTGTTCCACTTTCAGTCGGGACTGGAGGAGAGGCCTGAATGATCATGTGTAACCGTGTAGCTCTCGACCTTCCAAAGGCAGAGAAGAAAACCCAGGAAGCCACGGAAGAGCCAACAGGGCTTTGCAGAGAGCAAGCTCATTTCCCTGAGCCTGGAGGTATGATGCATAAAACCCCCAAGAGGGCAGGAGTCATGTGGATTTTATTTAAAACATTGACAAAGCACATAGTAACTACTCCTTTTGGTCACTCTAAGAGGTACCGCAATCATTGCTATTCATGGTTGTGCAACCAGGGCACAAAGAAGTTAGCTTACCTGATATCACGCAGCTTGCAAGGGGCAGAACTGGATTCCAAGGCAGGTAGCCTGGCCAGGGATCCCACCGTTAACCCACCACCCTGGCTGCCTCTCTACTTCAGGGATGCAGGAGTCTTTTCCTAACGGCCAGCTGCTCACGGCAGTTTCTGTCATTGTGGGTCTCTGCTGCACAGACCTACTCCTCATGACCCAGACTGCCTCTCTCTAGCAGGGAGTAGGAGCTCCAGGACCTCATCAGAGAAGAGCTGACGCTCCATTATTGGATATTAAACTACCTGGGCAATGAAAATATGTCATACTTACTCAAGGCCAGTGTCAGCAAATTTCTATTCCACACGTGGGACAGCAATTTTGAGACAAATGGATGTGGTAGATTGTTTTCTCTCTGCCACCTACTGAGCAGTTAACAGTCAACACACTTGTAATTCCTTTAGTTGATTCTGTGCCCTGGCACCCTGGTTCCCTCCAAGTAAAAACTAAGTCCTTCTAGTGGACCACTACATCCCCTCTACCAGTCACCTTAGCTCATGCCTCTCAGATACACTATACCTCAGGACCTTTGCACTAGCTGCTCTCCTTATTTAGAATGCTCTTCCCTAATATCCTCATAGCTTGCTCTTCAAGTATTTGCTCAAATGGTGCCTCCTCAGTGAAACCATCTGTGACCATGACTGTGGCCACAGGATTCCTTCCCTTACTACCCCACCCCTTCTTAATACTCATCATCTCATACAATTGCTCTTGGAAAAGAAGTGCTGTAAGGGCAGGTATTTTTGTCATTTGCGTTCAATGCTTCATCCCAACACACCATATAGCACATCTTATTCTGAAGTTGTGCAAATTATCTTCTGAAAACAATAAAAATGAGAAAGTAGGACAGAAGTATAAACCCACTATGATCAGAATTGTATTTGTGTTTAATAGGCAAGGTCCTTAAAGAACATGAATCACAGCAACGCTCTAGGGAAGAAGCAGCAAGTGACCTTCACCTCCCAGGGATCACTGCAGTGATCCCTAGGAAGGGATGTCCTACTTGATTACTGGTGCCTGTGGAGTTAGGCAGCATGCACGCCATGTGTCGTAAGTAGGAGACAGCAGGGGAGGACCACAGAATTAGGAGCAGTTTAGACAATCATACAAGAGAAGAAATCCTCCTGGACTATACTAACATTAGGCATTCATCCCCGCCCCCCCCAATGCTTTCTGACATATCTTACTGTATGTATGTCGGGCACTATGTTAGGTCCCAGAGATGCAAACATGAAGAACCAAGTAAACCAGTCTTTAAACTAGCTCAGTGGTCTTAAACATGGTCACAGAGGTATGGACTTTTGCAATAGCCTTTAGGTCCCCTTGTGTTGCCATGAGCCCCCTCCAAAGCCATGGCCACAGGAGCAACCAGGACCATTTTAAAATGGAAGTATAACCCTTTAGCTGTGCCACTGACTTGCACGACATGTCAGATCTAGACCCCGGGGGTGGGCTGCGAGTCTCTGTGGCACTATACCATCCTCCACTGAGCTGTCAGCCTCCAGGCTTACAGGGGCTTCGGTGGCACTGGCCTGCTTTAGTTCCATGGAGGCCTCTTTGACTCCCTGCACACATGGCAGAGTTCTCTCTGCCATGGCATTCCTCACCTTCTTTCTCCCCATTCCTAGCCTGATGGTTTCTTCCCAACTTTCATGTCTTCGTTTAAACATCACTTCCCTCCAAGAAGCCTCACTCAACACAATTGAACGTAGGTCCCTATTATTAGTCCGTCATAGCATTCTGTCCCCTCTACGCTTTCTAGACTTTCAGGTAATTTGTAATTAAGTATTCAACTACTGGTTTACAGGACACTATAAATTTCATGAAAACACAGGCGATCGCTAGGTTGGCCATCTGTATACTTAACACCTAGCATTGTTTTTGGCCCATAGCAAGAGGTTAACAACAAAATTCTTGAATAGCTGGCTAGCTGGTTGGCTTGGCTGGGAGGAAAGAAGGAAAAGAGGAAAGAAATAAATAGGCTTTAGGAGATAAAGAAATGCTAAAAAAATAAAATAAAATAAAAACAAAACAAACCTCACACCAAACTCCACTAATTCTCCATAAAAATAGGAATGTAAGACCCCAATAGGCTTTCCGGAGGAGGGTTATCTTGATTAAAAAATTTTTTTTAAAATTTTTTTATTATGTTTAGATAGCCAACATAGAGTACATCTTTAGTTTTCGATGTTCAGTGATTCATTAGCTGCATGTAACACCCAGTGCTCATCACAACACATGCCCTCCTTAATACCCAGCACCCAGTTGATTTTTTTTTTTTTTTTAAACAAAGATCTGAGTCAAAGACTTAGCTAGCCCTGTGCTGGCTAAGGGGCACAGGAGGGACTTAAAAATGTTTTTCACTATCCCTGCCTTTATTAATCTTATAAGTGCGTGGGCAAGACTAACAAATGGGCAAAAAATAAAGATCAAGAAAGGGTTATGTTCAATATAACAAAGCTCCAAAATATATGGCTCAGACAGGAAGTCCCACGGGCGGCCAGAAAGAGCAGAGACACGTGGAAAGAGCTGTTCCACTCTCCACACAGAATGCAGGCTCTGCAGTGCGCCTTGGAAGACACTTAATAGATGTGCTTACCCGGAAGCAGGCAACGTTCCAAGAGCCTTACATATATTAACTCATTTAATTCCCCCAATAACCCCATGAGGTAGATTAGAGTTATTATATCCATTTTACCAAAGAGGCAAGATCACACAAACAATTACTGAAAGAGCAGGGGGTCCGGGAGTCTTGCCCCTCAAAGGATGTCCAAGGACATTTGTTAAATGACCATTATTTTTATTCCCTAAAACTGATCATGAGTAGAATATCTTAATAGGTACAGGATCCCACAGCTTCAAAGACATGAAATGAATGTTTAATGCAGCCGGTCAGACCTTTGATACAAGAGGATACCCACACTGCAAAACCAAGCACTGACTACCATTTCGGTCTTCTCCCTAGACTAACAGAGACTTTGTGGAGCAAAGATCATTTTAACTTGTCACACAGCTGCCCCACTTTGTAACAATGCAGCTCCAACTTTTACTGAATGGCTACCAAATGAAAGACAGGTAAGAGACAGGTCTATGTTTTATTACTTGCTTGAAAGCTGTCCAAGGATCAGTAATTTAGGACACCCACAGAAATCACCCTATAGTGAAGACATTCTGATACTTCTGCAACAAAACTCTTTTGGAAGGGGTCCAAGAAGGACCCACTGCAAAGCCTGCTCTGTAGTGAACAGGGTTTTCATTGGCTTATGAGTATTATTCTCAGGAAAGCCACAGTGAAGATAAAGTAAATAACATTTCACATTCAGTAAAACTGGCTATCAGAGGGTCAGTACAGCAAAGTGTTTTTTGAAGTATCTGATCTTTGCCATCCATCTCAATCTAAAAAAATTTCAGGTGCAAATATAATCATGCTAGTTTTATGCAGAATATGATGAACCTCATGAATAAATTATTTCAGAGACATGGAAAGAGGTATAAGGTCATTAAACAAAATTATTTAATGAAGTAATAATCATGTCAGAAAGCATACCTGCTATTTGTAACAATCAAGACAATAAATGGGAGTGTCTGAGGTTAAAACACAAACCATCAGCCACATCTTAGTAATTCACTGCACTTGACATTTTAAGGAGACACTATTTTGCATTAACTTGTACTTTTTATGGAGAAACATTCCACTTATATTTGTAAATCGAAAAAGACTGACATTATAAGAAGAAGTCTTAAATCACTTTCTACATTTATTGCCCTGCTTGTGTCATCTAATGTGGTCATTTACAATTTGCTTTACCAAATAAGAGCGTATGTCAATCTCCAACACTTGTCATACCAGCCGAAGATTGCCATCTAGTGAATTTCATTATACTGTTTTATTGAATGGTCAGTGGCCAACTCTGATTTTCTATCTCAATGATAAAATTTGATGACTACAACTTATATTTAGAATATTAATATTAACAAATTTCTTAAATAGTATCTCTATATAATGAACAAAAAAAAATCACTTAAACCCCTGAAGAACATACACAATTAAAATAGACAACATTTAAGAAAGTTCCATTTTTGAGGGTCTAAGGGTCAGATGCTGTGCCAGGATCTCTCACACACTATTTAAAAAAAAAAAAAAAACTCTATCGTTTAATTTCTACCTCCCCATTTCATCAGCGAGAAAACTGATGCTTAGGGAGATGAGCTGGTGGAAGGTCACCAAATAGAGTTAAAATTGGATTCATGCATTTGGCAAGTATACACTGAATGCCATCTCTGTATCAAGGATCGTTCTCAGCCCTGGGAAAGAAAAATAAACAGACAGTCTAGCGGCATGGAAGTTCATTCTGGTGGGGATAAAGAGACAATAAAAAGTTATCATAGGATGTCATACTATGATGAGTGCCAGGAGGAAAAACTGATTAGGGTAAGGTGGGAATGGGGTTGGGAGGACCATATCTGAGAAGGGAACATGTGAACAGAGACCTCAATGAAGTAAGTCATGTGGATGAAGTGGTCATGTGAGTATCCAAAGAATGGGTTTAGATGTGTTAGCCAAGTGGACCTCCTAAACCTAGGATATTATAAGTAAATTATATATATATTATTGATATAACTTTATGGTTCAATTGCCACTGTGTCCTTATTACACAGCATAATACCTTAGTCAGAATTCCCTGGCAAAATCAACAGCTAACATCTCTAGAGGAACCACCCTCCCTCTGTCTGTCAGCATACTTGTCAACCCTTAAGTGTTCTACTCTCAGAGGGGCAAAAGATGGCCAGAGGAGAACAGTTGCCTTGGAAAGGGTGGTTACCAACCCTGAATGATCACTTCTTTCTCTTTTCCTCTTTGAGTCTTTCATTTAACAAAGATCTATAGAATTTTCTCTATTGAGAAAATGGAAAGCAAGTAACCCAGACAATGCTCCCTAGTCCTAAAGGAATTTCATGCTAAGGGATCTAGTCAATGACGCTTTTGGTGGCCCTGGCCTCCCTGCTTGGGATCTGCTCTTGGTTTGTCTACAAACGCACCATCATGATCTGTAGACCCAAGCTGTGGCTGTCCCCTGGTACCGTTCCACTGCTATGCTGTCTTTCACCAGCATGATTTCTGTATTACATTGGTTAACCCAGCACATAGGATTAGCAGTAAGAAAATGGAGTAGCCCCCTATCAGATAGGATTGAAAGACTCATGGGCCCAAGATACCTACTAGCATTAAGTAAACAGACCAGATGGCTGCGTTGGCAAATACCTCCTTGTTCTGGGATCCCCTCTTTCACATCAACTCTCTTGAGAGGTAACAAATTAAACAAATTCACACCAAAGGTGCAATAACTTATTAAACACACTTTTCTCCTGCAAATGGAAGAGGTAAGGTTGGAGGTGGAGAAAGGTGGAAGAAAAAAACGAGTTGACAAGAGGCTTTGAGCTAGCCAATTGGAATTATGGAATTTCATGGGCAGTTCTAGCAGCAAGCAGGCATAAAAAAACTTTGGATTTTTTGATTTTTAAAACTAACCAATATCATTAAAATTACTTAATACTGGTATAGTAAATGCGAATGCAGTTGGCTGTTTTCCATCTTTAATTTTCTCATCTGTGGAAACAATATCTCCATTGCAGAGTCTCTACGGAGTGGCATTAAACAATGCTTTATCAGTCAGTGTCCTGGCAGGAAGCAGATGACATGAAAGGGTGATGAAGAGAATTTTAAAAAGGTAGTTGTGGTAGGCAGAATGATGACCACAAGGATGCCCACGTTTTAAACCCTGAAATGAATTATTGTGTTACTTTCCATACCAGCAGGAACTTTGCTGCCTTAAGGTTAAGAACTTTGAGATAAAGAAATTATACTAAATTATATGAATGGGCCAAAAAAAAGTGGAAGAGAGTGGTTGGAGAGGGAGTCAGAGAAAGGTGACATGAGGATTCAACCCCGACTGCTGGCTTCGAAGAGGGGGGAAGGGGCCATGAGCCAAGGAATGCAGGGGATCTCTGGAAGCTAGAAAACACAGGTAAACAGATTGTTTCCTAGAGCTTCCAGAAGGAAATGCAGCCCTGCCAACATCCTGCTCTAAGTCCAGTGATACACACGTCAGACTTCTAACATACAGAACTATAATATAATAAATTTGTATTAAGTCCCAGAATTTGTGGTAATTTGTTATGGAAGCAATAGAAAACTAACATAGTAAGTTGTCCTGACAAATGTATAGGAGGTTTAATGGAACCAATAGGAGAAGGTGAAGCAACTCTGAGCCAGCAGTGGTAGAAGCTGGACAACCCACCCCCCACCCCACCCCCAGAGCCTGAAGGGGAGGGGGAGAGAACTGTGGCCATGAGAGAGATGCTGCCTGGCAGTGAGCCTTGGCTGCAGGCAGCAGAATGAGCCGCTGTCAAACCACAACCTAGTAAGGGGAGAGTGGAGAAATAAACACTTACTTTGCTTTCCACCTGTTGGTATTTCCTAACTGGAAATCAGGGGTTAGAAGGGCCTGGGTGATGTGGTCCTACCAGGGTCTGAGTAGGGCAAAGATGGGCAAAAGAAATAGCCAGCACAAGGGTATACAAAGGACCTGGTAGGCTTTCTTATCTAGACGGGAAACATCTATCTGGGATGTTAGTGGCTCTAGGTTTTTGTTACTGTTGTTTCCCAGCTATTTTATACAGCGGAGGCAGATATTACTGGACCCTTTACTAGACAGAAAAATGAAATTTAGAGATGAAAAATAACTTGGTTAGAGTTTTTGAATAATAGAACTGAGACTTGACCCATGACATGGTCTAGCATGCCCCAAATCCTGGCTTCATGATTTGAGACACAGACGTCTCAAATGCAGCATGGTTTTCCATTACCGCAATCGGATTAATTTCGCCAGTGCACTATACTTAATGTAATCCATTTTACCCCGCAACATCAAGATATTCACTGTGAAGTTAAGAATGCTGACTTCCATAAATAATCACGGTGAGCGTCGGTCTCTGGCATCAAAGCCATTAAGTCAGTTCAGAAATAAAAAATATCAAGAAAACTATCAAATGTGGGTTCACAATCATTCTCTGCAATGATGTCCCTTATATCAAACACATTTTGTTCCATGGGATACAGCTAATAACACATACATTGTGTACATGCTCAATTCAATCATTCCACAATTACTTTTTTCTACAATTAGTTTTTTAAAGATTTATTTATTGAAAATGAGAGCGTGCACATGCAAGCCTGCAAGTGTAGGCTGGGGTAGAGCACAGGGAGAGGAAGAGAGAGAGAGAGAATCCGAGTAGACCTCCGCACTGAGCGTGATGTGGGGCTTGTTCTCGGGAGCCTGAGATCATAACCTGAGCCAAAACTAAGAGTCAGACACTTAACTGACTGTGCCACCCAGGAACCCTCCACAATTACTTTTTTTTTTTTCAAGTTAATATTTCATTTATATCTTTTTAAATTTTTTTCAGTGTTCCAAAATTCATTGTTTATGCACCACACCCAGTGCTCCACGCAATACGTGCCCTTCTAAATACCCAACACCAGACTCACCCAACCCCCTCCACACCCCTCCCCTCCAAAACCCAGAGTTTGTTTCTGAGTCCACAATCTCTCATGGTTTGTCTCTCCCTTTTATTTCCCCCAGCTTACTTCTCCCAATGTCCTCCGTGTTATTTCTTATGCTCCACAAGTAAATGAAACCATATGATAACTGACTTTCTCTGCTGGACTTATTTCACTCAGCATAATCTCTTCCAGTCCTGTCCATGTTGATACAAAACTTGGGTATTCATCCTTTCTGATGGAGGCATAATACTCCATTGTATATATGGACCATATCATCTTTATCCATTCATCTGCTGAAGGGCATCTTGAGTCTTTCCACAGTTTGGCGACTGTGGCCGTTGCTGCTATGAACATTGGGGTACAGATGGTCCTTCTTTTCACTACATCTGTATCTTTGGGGTAAATACCCAGTAGTGCAGTTGCAAGGTCATAAGGTAGCTCTATTTTTAATTTCTTAAGGAATCTCTACACTGTTTTCCAAAGTGGCTGTACCAACTTGCATTCCCACTAACAGTGTAAGAGGGTTCCTCTTTTTCCACATCTTCTCCAACACTTGTTGTTTACTGTGTTGTTGATTTTGGCCATTCTAACTGGTATAAGGTGGTAGGTATCTCAATGTGGATTTGATTTGAATCTCCCTGATGGCTAATGAAGATGAACATTTTTTTTCATGTGTCTGTTAGCCATTTGTATGTTTTCTTTGGAGAAGTATCTGTTCATGTCTTCTGCCCATTTTTTGACGTGATTATCTGTTTTGTGTGTGTTGAATTTGAGGAGTTCTTTATAGGTCTTGGATATCAGCCCTTTGTCTGTAGTGTCATTTGCAAATATCTTCTCCCATTCTGTGGGTTGTCTCTTTGTTTTGTTGACTGTTTCCTTTGCTGTGCAGAAGCTTTTGATCTTGATGAAATCCCAAAAGTTCATTTTCGTTTTTGTTTCTCTTGTCTTTGGGGATATGTCTTGAAAGAAGCTGCTGTGGCTGATGTCGAAGAGGTTACTGCCTATGTTCTCCTCTAGGATTTAGAAAGATTCCTGGCTCAAGTTGAGATCTTTTATCCATTTTGAGTTTATCTTTGTGTATGGTGTAAGAGAATGGTCGAGTTTCATTCTTCTATACATAGCTGTCCAATTTTCCCAGAGTTATTTATTGAAGAGACTGTCTTTTTTCCACTGTGTATTTTTTCTTGCTTTGTCAAAGATTAGTTGACCATAGAGTTGAGGGTCCATATCTGGACTCTCTACTCTGTTCCACTGGTCTATGTGTCTGTTTTTGTGCCAGTACCATGCTGTCTTGGTGATCACAGCTTTGTAGTAAAGCTTGAAATCAGGCAACGTGATGCCCCCGTTTTTTTTTCTTTTTCAACATTTCCTTAGCAATTCGGGGTCTCTTTTGGTTCCATACACATTTTAGGATTGTTTGTTCCAGCTCTTTGAAAAATGCCGGTGGAATTTTGATCAGAATGACATTGAAAGCATAGATTGCTCTAGGCAATCTATAAATCTAAATTTAAATTTAAAATTTAACAATGTTTATTCTTCCAATCATGAGCATGGAATATTCTTCCATCTTTTTGTTAATTTCTTTCATGAGTGTTCTGTAGCTCCTTGAGTACAGATCCTTTACCTCTTTCGTTAGGTTTATTCCCAGGTATCCTATGGTTCTTGGCACTATAGTAAATGGAATCAATTCTCTAATTTCCCTTTCTCTATTTTTATTGTTAGTATATAAGAAAGTAACTGATTTCTGTACAATTACTTTTTAAAATGACAGCATATATGGGATAGAGTGCTTGAAGACTGGTGCTTCACATAATATATACAATGAAACACTGGGCAACACTCCAAGGGGACTCAGAATCACAGTATAGTATGCATGTTATTATTTTTACTTTTTTGTTGAAGTACACAAATAGTAAACTACACTGATCTTAGGTGTATAATGCAATGATTTTTTTTTAAACCTATGTATATACCATGCAATCATAACCTAGATTAAGACACTAGACATTTCCATCCCTATCGAAGGTTTACACTCACATTCCTTGCTAACCTGTCCCACAATCCCTTCGCCTCAACCACCAGCCCCAATGGAGCTGCTGTTCTGGTGTTTTCCTCCATCTCTTAATTTCATCTTCTCTTAAGCTGCACACGAATGAGATGACCCTCAATGCATACTTCTGTGCCTGGCTTCTTGTACTCAGTGCTGATTTATCTATATTGCTGTATGTATCTCATTCATTCTTCTTCAGTACCCCATAGAGACTATACTGTCCTTGGTTTTAGTCTTTCCCCTTCTTCTCCTATTGGTGGGCACTTAGTTTACAGTTTGTAGCTATCTTGGGTAAAGGTGCTATGACATTTTTATACAAGTCTTTGTTTCAATACATTTTCATTTTTCTTGAGAAAATACCTAAGACAGGATCTGCATAATCACAGCGTATTTAACTTTACCAAAAATAAATAAATATAAACAAAGCAAAAAAAAAACAAAAAAAAAACCTGCCTATAGTTTTCTGAAGAGGTGGTATCAACTTATACCTTAGCAACAGTGTGTGAGCCTTCCAGTTGCTCAACGTCCTGGCCAAGCCCTGGCCATGGCAGTTTCAACTGGTAGGCATTCTGGTGAGGACGCCATGGTCATTTATTTTGTTTTTAATTTGCATTTCTTAGATTTGCAGTGATGCTGAACTGTTTCATGTGCTTACTGCCATTTTGATATCGTTTCTGCAAAATGCCCGCTCAAATCTTTTGACCATCTGTAATTGGGGTCTTTGTCTCTTTCCTCACTACTTCATAGCACTTCTTGATAAACTCTGGATACAAGCCCTTTGCTGGAATTATGTATTGCAAATAGGTTCACCTAATCCGTGGCTTACCTTTTCATTCTGCTGTATCTTTTGATGCTCAGGAGTTCCTAATTTTAATGACATCTAGTTCATCGTTTTTTCTTATGGTTAGTGCTTTTTGGGTCTTGTTTCTGAGATCTTTGCCCTCCCCAAGGTAATGACGATGTTCCCTCTGTGTAGAATTTTTAAAATACTCTCATAGAAGAGCCTTCAGATGCCAGCAATTTCAGCCTCTTGCCTCCTACCAAGTTTCCTCTAAACCAACTAAGATAGATGAGCTTTTTCCCCTTTAAAGATCTCTAGAGAAACCACCTTGACAAATCTCCTTCAGTAATCTGTTCCGGTGCTTTAAAACCCTTCCTATCAGGATGTTTTTTTCTTTATATTGACTGGAAATTACAATACTGTTCATATGATGGATTTATAATGCCTTTAATTTTCACATTAAAAACTAATTTAAGACATTTTTTGTCCATAATATCCTTCTGTTCTAAGGATATTCTAAGTACAGTTGTTGTAATGGCTTCTGTTTTATAGTGTTTTTATGTTAGCTTTGCCTTTTGTTTGATGCACTGAAAGTCATGTGATTTCACTGTTCAAAACAACAATGAAGATTGTTGGTTATTAGGATATTGGGGTCCCAGTAGACACTGGGATAGGGGGGTGGGCGGGGAAAAGGCAACTCTGTTGTCCAGAAGCATCCTGGAGAATGCAGATTAAGCCAAGGAGTGATGGTTTCTACCAGCACACAGTTGCTATGTATCCTCCTTGTAGAGAGACAAAGTGTTTATTGAGTAAAATGCAGGAAGTCCTTATGAGCTGGGCATTTTTTAAATAAAGGGTCTGATACTGTTGATGTAGCAAATTATCATCATATGTTAACATTTTGCAGCTACTCAGATATGAGAGTCATGTAACTTTTCTATTTAAGATGCTAATCAACTTTGCTCAATACAAACTGGAGTGGGGGAACCTATTTACTGAGACTTGGTCCCATGTTCTTGGCAATTAGTTTATAATTGTGTATCACGACTATCATTTTCCTATACCTTAAACCAAACACTTGAAGAAATTTAAGAAATTGAAAGCAAAAACCACAAAACATTATTCATGTTGAGAACGGACTGCTTCCTTTTCATCATCTTCATCCCTGAGGGACAGGGAAACAAAAGAGAAAGCCAAACAGCATAGGAATATGAATGAAACTCTGTGTTTAAGAATCACAGTGAAGCCAGGATGATCTTTTTAAAAATGTCAATCAGACTGTTAGTTAGGATCAGGTTTACTTCACAGTAGCAAAATTCCAAAGATACTTTCTCTTCTGTCCCCCAGGCCCTGCAAAAATGTCTAGACGTTTGCAACTTAGGAGTGCTGGGTAAGCTCTTCTCCACGAAGTCCTCAGGATCTGACCCGAGAATGGGGCCAGCATCCTCAAGGTCCAAGACTCTATCCAACTTTCTGGAAGCAGGAAAGAGCCGGAAATGAGGGAGGGCGTATTCCAGCGCTCTTCTAGAGAAGGCTCCTAGAACTGAAAAAGAACGCTTCCATTTGCATCCCCTTGGCCAGAACTTAGCCGCGTAACTTCAGACAGCTGCAAGTTAGCAAGAAAACAAAGCCTTTACTTTGGGCATCCATGCCCGGCTAACATTTTTGTTAATGTTGAAGAAAGGGAGAATGGCTACAGGAAAAACCTGGTTGGGGTCTGCTACACCGATGATGTCATTCTGCAAAGTAACACCAAACAGCCCCTTTCAATTACCCCCGGGGAAATATCAAAGCCCTTACTATCATCTACAAGACTCTTTAATATCCAGTTCCTGGCTGCCTCTCCAGGAACTGGCTGCTGAAAGGTCATTTCCCTTGGGACACTAACTTTTCCTGAGTGTCTTTCATTGCTTTATGCTCCATAGCACCATACTGTAAGGTTTATTTCACAAGTAATTTCTTCCTTAATATCTTTCTCACTCATTTGACTACAAAATCCATGAAGGTAGGGACCTTACCTATTTTGTTCATCCTTGCATTCCTAGTACCTAAGCACAGTATTTTCATTTTTTAGGTAGAATTTACATGTAGTAAAATGTATATACCTTGGGGCACCTGGGTGGCTCGGTGGGGTTAAGCCTCTGCCTTTGGCTCAGGTCATGATCCCAGGGTCCTGGGATAGAGCCCCACATCAGGCTCTCTGCTCAGCAGGGAGACTGCCAACACCCCCCACCCCCCCCGCCTGCCTCTCTGCACACTTGTGATCTCTGTCAGATAAATAAATAAAATCTTTTTAAAAAATGTATATACCTTAAGAATATAATTTGAGGACTTTTGACAAGTGTGTTCACCCATGTAACCAATACCCCAACCAAATCTAGAACATTTCCATCCCCCTAAAACCCTGCATGTTCTCTTCCAATCAATCCCCACCCCTTTAGCATTTTACATTATTTTCTATCATCATAGATTGGCTTTGCCTGTTTTTGTACTTTCATCTGAATGGAATCATACAATATTTATTTTTGAGTAATATTTTTGAGTATGACTTTCTCAACACAATATAAAATTCAATCATGTTGCTGGGTATACAAGTTATTTGTTTTTACTTTAATGCTGCAGAGAACTCCTTCTATAAGTATACGACAATTTGTTGACCCATTTCTTTGTTGGACATTTGAGTTGTGTACACTTTAGGAGCATTATGGATAAAACTTATGAATGTGTACAAGTATTTGTGTGACTGTATATTTTCATTTCTCTTGGAAATACCCAGGTAGAATTTCTGGGTCACATTCAAATGCGCACACATATATGTAATACATTTTCTGTATCCATTCCCATCTATCAACACTTAAGTTGTCTCCCTATCTTTGCTACGGTGAATAATGCCACAATGAACATGGGAGTGCAGATCTCTCAGTGGACAATGATTTTATGTCCTTTGGATAAATACTCAGAAGTGGGCCTGCTAGATTAAAGGGTACTTTCTTAAATGTGTCAAGATGGAAGAAAGAATGATGTGTGTCAAGACAACCTACCCTAAAAACTCCAACCGTAGGATCGTTTAGGAAACTACACCAAAATGCAGTGCGATGGAAGGTAGGAGTATACAATCGTATTGAAGAGTGGCCTAGTAAAGAAAGACGAGGAAAGAGGAAAGAGTAGGAAAGAAAGACATAAAAACAGGCTTCTACCTGAAGTTATTCAGATCTTCTAACACCAGTGATTTGTTAAAAGTCAAGTACTGCCCTGGATATTTATGCTGATGCCAAACAGTTCAGAAAATATCATTTTAAGCAGAAAATTAAGAACATTTGCTAACCAGCTGACCCAGTGAGAATCTCTGGGTCATCTTCGAATTCTCCTTCATCCACAGATAACCGCCAAGTGCCTTACTAAGTTTCTTACTAAATTACAAAATTGCCCTCAAATTGATTACTCTTTTCCTCTCCCAGTGATGCTGCCTTACTTCAGATCTAATCAGCTCTCACCAGCAAAAGCTCTAAATATTCTCCCTCAGCCTCTTTTAGCTCCTATTAAAGCCCAGGTCCTCGTGTGTCAAATGAAACTCTTTATCATCTACCTTCATTGCAAAATTATAGGCCCTCAAAGGTGTCCACGTCTTAATCCTTGAAACCTGTGAAGGTTTTAAGCCTCCATGGCAAAAAGGACTTTGCAAACACTGTGAATAAGGGAAGATTATCCTGGATTATCCAGGTGGGTCTAATGTAATCTCAGGGTCCTTTTAAGAAGGCAGGGGCATCAGAGTAGGAAAGATTCGAAGATGCTGTCCTTTGAAGATGGTGAAAGGGACCTTGAGTCAAGAAATAGAAGTGTCCTTCAGATGTGCAAAAGACCAAGGAACAGATTCCTCCCTAGAGCCTCCAGAAGAAACACGGCCCTGGCAAAACCTTGATTTTAGCCCATATTACCTTTTTTTTTTTTTTTTTTTTTTAATTTGTGATTCCTAGAACTGCAAGAGAACAAATTGGTGGTAATTTGTTACAGCAGCTATGGGAAATACAACAGCTTCCCATGCTTTCACTCTGTAAACCCTGGATGTAGCTATGTGCTCAATGTCTTACACACTTTCATGAATTCCATTCAATGTTATTCCATGTTTGGAGTATAAAGTCTAGGAAGGCAATTCCTGGTATCTGCACTGAAGTTACATACTCAAAAATATTTGTTGAATGAATCAGTGAAAGATAGGAGGTCTCTACATGAGGAGCCTCCTTGGTCTTGAATGCTTTCTCCTATGATCCTGGTTAAATTCCTGCTCAATTATCAACTACATTGACTCTGTCCCCAGTTTCCCCAAAGGAATGGGTTAATCTTTCTACTGTGTTTCTCTAGCACCGTTCATCTCTTTATCTCAATTGTTTGTCTGCATGTCTGACTACGGGTTTGTGAAGGCAAAACCCCTTTCTTCCCATGAGTGCTTAGCACATGTTCCACAAAGTATGGTGGGATAAAATTCAGTCAAACAACTGCCTTCCCCATAACCCAAATCACATACGGTGACAAGAGGGCTTACCCAGTTTTGCAATGACCCATCTGGGTCACCATAAGCATGTTCTATAAATTTCCCTAGGCTCAGGTTCCCTAACTATAGGTTGGAGAATATGACAGTATGGACATCATTGAGTTGATATAAGAATCACATGATAAAAATGTCTGGAAAGCAATTAGCCTAAGTATCTAATACAGAGTTGACAAGTAAATGTTAGTTGTCATCCTTCTTGTCCCTAGAAGATACAGAATGCGGGATGAGCTCAGGCAATAATGCATATAGGAAGAGAACCAGATGTGTCAACTGGGGTCATCCGATGGTCACAGGTGGTATGTGCTGTGGTTATAGGACTGAGTTGGCTCATGGGCACCAAACAAGCCTCAGCATGTGAGTCTCAGGACCCCGAATTCCAGAGCTTTGGGGAGCTGTAACATCATAACATTCATGTTCTCTCCCAGTCTACAAAATGCTTCTAAATATAGGGACTTTGTGAAGCACTTTTCTTTCCAATTCAGTTGGGTATGATTTTTAAATGATCACGGTAGCTGATTAATATGTGCATAATGACCACCTGAAAACTGGTTCAGCAGTTTTGACATGGAGAGCAAGATAATGAGTCTTCAAAGACATGCAGGTACTTCTGACCTGTTATTTTTCTAAACTCTCCCTCTCCCTACAATGGCTAAGAGAATGGGACTCGGATCCAGTCGTCTGGTTGAACTCCCCAGATGTTGATGCCTAAACTGTGTCAGAGTTCTCTCCTCCGTAACATGGGGATAACAGCTCTGACCTGTTAGAGTTTCAGTCAGGATTTTGTGAGATAATATAGGGCACTTAGGGAACATGTCTGACACATGCGGGTGCTCACAAAATGTTAGCTACTACTATTATGTTTTGAAATACAATTTGTAATATCAAGGGTGGGCGTCACACAGGCCATCTACTTTGGACTTAATAGAACACTGTTTATAAGAATCATAAGCATTTGGGAATATTTGCTCAAAAAAGAGATGACAGTTTGAGGACTGATATGTTTAATCAAGGGTTCAAAAGTTTTTAGATATGTCAAAATGGCTAAACTGAATATAAGAAATCTGTTAAGACATGTTAATGAACTATGAAATGTTAGAGGAGACATTAATTAAAATCCACCAAGAATGAAATGTTCAGAGACAGAAACAGATGGAGACTAGGAAAGAAATGAAAAGGAAGTCAGGGAGACTAAAGCAACATAGGACTCATTAAAGAGAAAAACTGAGAGCCAGTAATTAATGAACTGAAATAAGGTAGAGTGTAACACAGTGCTTATAGACTCAGTGCTCAGGCCCAACCCATTTCAGATTCCAGGTGCCACTAAAGTCCTGCGGCTTTTACTGAAAGGTGTTTTGCAATCCCTTCAGTGTTTCAGTGACCACCAGTCCCAGAAACGGTCTAAGGACCCTGCTGACACAGCTATACACCGTTCCTTCAAATACAGGTTCCTTAGCATAGTACATAAAAGAGGAAGAAGATCGTGTTTTCAGTGAAACATACACAAGTAACACACTGATCTATTTAAGATCTGCTAGACTGGGATGTTATGTCTCTAACATGCATTTTCTCACAATGCTCCTAGAGGTACACAGATCACTCCAGGCATATAAGCAAATCAAGCTGAAGAATTCCTGCTCTGAATTTCTAATAACATCCTAACTTCATCCCTTTCTTCTTCTAAAACCTCAGAGGCTAGCAGTTTAGTGGTAATATAGATATCCTACCCAAAGCAAATTCTGGGATAAAGGTTGGTGATAGCAAACAGAATTCCCATAGCTTCTGGTGTGTAACATGGAAAATATGAGAACAGAAATGATACTGCTAAGGCATGTCTTGAGAGAATGGACATGTCCACGGGGCTTAAAGTAGAAGTAGATGTTTAGTCATTCAATAAATACAGACAGGGCATGAGAGGTATGAGGTACATAGCAAGGATCAATACAACGGGGGAGAGGTAGACAGAGCGCCTTCCCTCTGAGAGTACAGTCTTGTCCTAAGAAGGCTTTGTCACCTTGCTAAGTTCATTTTAGATGCCCTCACTCTCTCATTGATACCTGCTGACTTACAGACGTGGTTTGATGGGGGGGAGGGCTAGACCCATCACAATAGTCCAAGTTATGCTACAATAACTTCCAAATTTGAGTGACTCGACCATGAAAGCTTATTTCCTGCCTACACTACATGCCTAATACAGGAATGGAAACTGGAAAGTTCACTTTTCGACATGCCCAGAAGGAGACGAGGAACAAATACTATTCACTAGAACCAGCGAGGACCGTGACGGTTTATCGTAAGGAGTAGGGAAAGTGTGGAATTCGGGACAATCTATTCCCAGCTCCAAGATTTATCAGACACATGCTCGCAAAGTCACTTAATTTTCCCAAACCAAAGTTAGATGGCAAGAACATGTCTCCTGCCCACCTTGGATGGGAGATCTAAAGCTTCAATGATACAATACTACATGAAGATTCTCTGAAAGCATAAACATGCTCTAGACATGTAATTACTGCTGAAAACGAGTTGCATGTGTTCAAGGGCACAGTTGGCCAGTGCTAGAGAAAAAGTGACGAACACCGGAAACTGCCAAAAGATCAGTGTGGATAAAAACACAAATAATTCATGAACCTTGACCACAGGCTCCAAGACGACTCAACTGAAAGCCAAAAACTTCAAGCATTTACTCTCTTGGGTGAGGAGAGAAGAAGAAGAAGGAAAAAAAAAAAAACCCCAAAAACAAGATTCTGAACCCCTTGATCTCCAAGTCTTCTTAAAAGACGGACTAAGGTTGTAGCCATCATCCAGAGAAGACCGTCCTTAACACGGCTCCATGGTCCTCCGCGCTAGTTCAACCAAGTGCCCTTTTAGGGGGTCTCTCGCCACAGGCCTCCGCCTTTCTACCTACATCAGAAGAGATGCTGATCTGGACCCCAGAAGACCTTATATGACTGCGTTTTGTTCTGTCCTGGAATCCCTTCCTCCGGTGCTTCCTTCCACATCCATCTGTCTCACGTGGGATTAGAACAATGTTTGGAAGTCTCCCTGTAAAAAGCCATTCCTGGTTCTTTTAGCAAAAACCGATCGTTCCTTCCTCTGTGGTGAAAAGGCAATTAGTTCACCTTGTTTTCATATTTATTCTCACTTGGATTAGAGTTATTGATATTCTTGTCTCCCCCACTCTATTAGAGAGTGCTAGAGAGCAGACAGAGCGTCTAATTACTTACCTCATTGTCCATCACTGTCTAGCACGGTGGTCTGTGTAAAGCAGACGGCAGCAGGCGTGGGACGCATGGAATGCCTCTCTAGCCACTTTTTCTGCCCTTTCCATCTCCTCGTGCTTCTCAAATGGCTCCTGACTGATTAGGATTTGGCACTTCAGAGTGAATGCAGTAGGATCTCTTTCTTGAAGTGCACTTTTCCTATTCATCCAAACTTTAAAAACTCAGTTTTAAAGCCTATCCTTCAATTCCTTGCTTTCTACAAAACTAGCTGTTTGTTACAATTGGCTGGGAAGATTTCTAAAATATATATAGATTTCTTGTCCCCATGAAACCTAGTAAAGCATCATTTTGTGGCTGTGGCTTGGGATCTCCTCAGCTCGGACACTGGCTCTCTGAGCGACATCTGGAAAGCACCTTTACAGAAAGCATTCACGGCTGATACCGTGTTAGTCCCGTGGACGGCGAGATTCTCAGCCGACACATCTGCTGCCTTGTCCAGTGCTGGGCTTGCTGACATGCCTATGAATCACCTGGGGGTGTATTAAAGCGAAGATTCTCACTCAGCAGGCCTGGGATCCAAGCTTATGCATTTCTCACAAACCTCCAAGCTTTGGGTGTATGGTTCACATTTCAAGCAGCAAGACCATACTTTTTTTGTTTGATTAGGAAGCTATTTAAAAAAAAAAATCTTCCAAGGAGTCTTATCACAGACAAAAGTGATATTCTAGTAGTTTCCACATGGAAATTCTGATTTGTAACAACTCTTCAAGTCAGTCAATTCAAAAGACCAGTCAGGCTGTTCTGATGAATGCAAAATCTGAAATCATGGGTCAGTTAAGAGAAATACGTATAAGCATGAGTAGTTTAATTCTGCATGTGGTTTCCTGATACAGGTCCTGATGCACAGAGACAAAAATAATATTAATTTACAACTATTTAACAGCGTGCCTTACAATCTCAGGCAAGGTGTTAATGAAACAGAAATGACAGGAAAAGTTGCTCTCGAATATCTGTGTCAAAATCAGGGCTAGATAAAATACACGTGGTCTCTAGTACATTCAAATCTGGAATACTTTTAAGGGTTAATATTCATTACAATTTTCAGGGAGTAAAAGTGTATGTAAAATTACATTCAAAGCAAACATCTGTTCCAATTCCTGAGCCACCTCTGAAATTTTGAGGAAGACGTTTGAAAACCACACCTAGATCCCAGTAAATAGATGTTGCAGGCTTTTCCAGCACTGAGTTATGGCCTATGCAGAGGATGACTTTGAAAACAGGGGGAGTGCTAAAAATAGCATCTCTTAAGGGTCTCTCAAATGATAAAGTGTGAATAGCACCTCTGTCGTATTCTCTAAGGCCAGCCAAGTACAAAGGCTTGGTTTCCAGAAAGCTTCAGGATAAAGGACCCCTACCCAACCCCTACCTCCTATTGAAGTTCATACCAAAACAATACATTTGTCAGAATAAACCACTAATGTGACAAGCAGTATAAATAACTACGCAGAACCCAGAATGCCTGTGTGTGTGCATTAGGCAGAGATATTAAAAGCATCAAGGTAACAATTTTTTATGTTCAATGGATGGTTCTGTCTCAATATTAAAGAGCTCAGTGGCTTTTAATGATGAAAAAATTATGCAAACATTAAAAAACAATTTTATATAATTATTTGGAGTTTGCTTTCATTTTACAAACAACAATTTAAAATAAATCCATTAATGCTGTCTGTGGGGATTTCTTGCAAGTCAAAGGAAATGTATCATGCACTGTGGTTTGGCTTAATACTCGAAAACAAGCTTATGAAAGGAAATTAAGAAACTTAAGTGATTATTTCTGTGGCTGGGACTTGGCTCTTAATGGGGAAGGTTCTTTCATGGAAAGTTATTAGAGTCATCTTTTCATTTAACAAATGTTTATGAAGAGGGTAACTGCTCAGGGCTCCCTTTCCACTAGCCAAAAGCATTTCAAAGGCTCATCCCGCCAAGCCCTCCTTATCACCCTATAGAGACCCTCCAATAAGGCTGAAATTTATCCTCAAGGTAAAAAGAATCCATGAAGAGTCACCCATTTGCTTCAAAATGATGTTGTGTCACATCATTTCTAAGGAAGTGGAGGAGACAGACCATGTTCTGAGGCTACGACATTCAGAAGCCAAGCGCCACCTGGCGGTAGAAAGGAAATCACCACCTGCCCCACATCCTCCCTCTGGTTCTCTCCTGTCAATCCTCTACAACCATGACCTCTTTCTGTTCCCTATAAAATCCAATTAAAATAAACACGTAGAGCAGAACTAAAAGAAAAAATTAATCTTACCATAAAATGGTTGCCTGAGGTCATTCTGTAGAGTCTGAGAAGAGCGGGAACCCTAAGTGAGCAAGTTGGCCATACTGGGTGGAGGGCATACCCAACTTCCGATTTCACAGTCTTTTGTGGTGCCTCACAGACTAAGTCCTCATTAACATACCCTAGAAATAACCCATGTCACATGGTTTCTTTGGTTTACTCCCATCCTCAGCTACCACTTAAAACAGCTGTGATTCCCTGTCTTTCTGGTTGGAGTATTATGCAATGCATATTCACGGTGCCTTCAGCTATTTCCTGAGGCCATAGTTGAGTGGGAAACAAAGGCCAGTATCTACAACACAGTTCTGCACCAAGCTATTTAACCCGGAGCAAAACAACGCACTCCTGTGATCTGCTTCTTCTACACTAGGTATGACAGTGAAGCCCAGATAAAAAGCAACACAATAATAATGGACTGATTCTCTTTACTGAATACATACTTAGTGTCCTGCCCATCTAGTACTCAAGACAACGCTATAAGGTCTACCAGTAAGTGGAAGGTGACCTGGCTGTGATCATTTTCTCTATTCTCTCTACATATATACACAGCTGGTGAGACCATATGGTGGATGGGCCTTTGAGCTGCTATTTCTAAAAGGTTCAGGCTGACCTGGGAAAACTCAGTACTTAGCAAAGGGCATAGAGGGTTGAACAGTGTCCCCTATGTCCTAATTTCTGGAACCCGTGAATGGGACTTTACTTGGAAAAAGGATCTTTGCGGATCTAATTAAAGTTCTTGAGATGATTAGACTATCCTGATCATCCAGGTGGGCTATAAATCCAAAGGCAAGTTCCCTTGGAGGAGAAAAGCACAGGGGGATTTGGGATAGAAGAGAAGATACAGATTCACGGAGGGCTCTATGAAGATGGAGTGGGGGCGATGTTCACAAGTCAAGGATTTACAGGTGTCAGAAATTAGAATGAAGACGAACAGATTCTTCCCTAGAGCCTTTTTTTTTTTTTAAAGATTTTATTTATTTGACAGACAGAGATCACAAGCAGGCAGGGAGGCAGGCAGAGAGAGAGAGGAAGGGAAGCAGACTCCCTGCTGAGCAGAGAGCCCAATGTGGGGCTTGATCCCAGGACCCTGAGATTATGACCTGAGCTGAAGGCAGAGGCTTAACCCACTGAGCCACACAGGCGCCCCCCCAGAGCCTTTGAGGGAGTGTAATTCCTTTAAGGTTTAAGACTTTTGGCCTCCAGAAATGTGAGAAAGTAAGTTTCTATTGTTATAAGTTACCCAAATTGTGGTAATTTATTTCAGTAGGAACAGAAAACAAATACAGAAGATACACAAGAGCTTCCTCTTTTCTTTTTTTTTTTTTAAAGTATTTTATTTATTTATTTGACAGACAGAGATCACAAGCAGGCAGAGAGAGAGAGGAAGGGAAGCAGACTCCCTGCTGAGCAGAGAGCCCAATGTGGGGCTCAATCCCAGGACCCTGGGATCATCACGTGAGCCGAAGGCAGAGGCTTCAACCCACTCAGCCCCAGGCACCCCTGAGCTTCCTCTTTCTATTTCTGCTTCCAACCCCTGCCCTACCTGGTACTATTAGAATAGGGTGGCATAGCAATGAAATCTGAGATTGGGTTTTGGTGAGCAGTAACAGGGGCTGAGCAAGTATCATTCTGAAGTTCATTCAATGTTACAACGTGATTGAAAGTCTGGTATCCACTTCATTCTGAAGTTTTTCAGATTTAACTGACATTGGCCATTAGTGTTACTGCCTTCTGCAACATTCATTTTCTCCTTTCTTATGAACACAACTTTAATTTTTTTCAGGGCAGCAATGTGTAAACTATACTTCCCAGGATCCTTTGCAGCTAGATATGTAATTTCAAGTCTGAGAGATAAATGTACGTGGTTAGGGTGGCCTCCAGGAAAACCATTTTTTAAGGGGGTAGACTCTTCTGGCACCCCAGTTTGGCTGTTGGGTCTTAACCCCCTTCCTTCATGGCAGCCAATATGATAACTATGAAAATGGAAAAGGCTTATGGAAAGAGAACAAGGCAGAAGAGAACAAGTCTGCGACACTGAAGATACTGTATATCTGAAAGTCAGGTTACGCATCGCCTACTCCGGACTTCATTATCATGTGAGAAATTCAACCATACATGAGCTATGGCTTAACTGTGCTTTCTATAACAGCCAGATCCTAATATGTCCAGCAGCTTAAAAACAACAATGTTCTTTGTGAACTCACTCAATTACTAGAGCAGTCTACATCAAGATTTAAGGGGAGGTCAGAGCCCCAAATGACGCATTATTTGCCTCCCATTTTGCAGCCACTGGAATATCTATCTTGGGCCCCCCAATAGGACTTAAGTCTTCTTTGGTGCTTTGACCATAATATCATCCATTAACACTTCAATCTCATTGTTATCCTTAAAAAGAACCTTTCAGTAGATGTTCTCATGCTTACTGCTCCTGTCACTAACAGAACTCAGTGCCCATACTCATGGTCACCTCTATGGTCTAGGTACAGGACACTGCAGGGCAGAACAATGGTCCTTATAAAGAAGCAGGACGGATTTGGGGAGGCACCAACCCAAAGAAGACCAAGCTCTGGCTTTGAAGATGACACCCTGTGTTGCCGAGAGATTTCCTGAACTCCTCATTCTTTACCTACACCTGATTCTATCTTCCCACTAATCGATGGCTTTGCTTTGTTATCTTCAGTTTTTCCGTATCTTGATTATTCATGAAACTTAATAACTTACTCATTTTCCTATGGCTTTGAGCACTTAATGTTGAACTCCATCTTGTATTAAATTATAACCATAGGAATACACGTCCCATCTTAACTACTAGATTGTAAACTCTTTGAAGGCATGTAGAACACAGACAACGTCTACCCCAAAACACATATTAGTGGCTATTATGTACTACGTCTGAGGCCAAGCATGGTGCAGTCATATCTCATTTTCTCCGTTACTCCTCTTTGGCAGATGGAAAAACTGAGACTTTGGAGGCTTGGTGATTTGCTCAAGGTCCAGAGCTAATTGGAATTTGAATTCTGAACTCAATACCAATAAAGTCAATTACATCTTACCTATTATCTAGACCCCCAAAACAAGTGGAAAACAACTTCTAGCTTATGAGAGTAATCTCCAAGGCCGAATATTATTTTCTCTGAAAAACAAGATGAAGCCTGTTTAGTTTTACTAACTCCCAGTTTTCAAAAATTAATGAATCAAAGACTCAAGCTGAAAGCTGCCTTCTCAAAGGTTTTCCCCATCTATAAAGTCACCATTTTCACAGGAAGCTTTAACTCATTAGTAACACTTCCATTTGTCCATGATTGCATGTCAAGTAAGATAAAGACTCACATCTCCAAGTCATCTTATATTCTTGCTTAAACATCACTGGTCTAATCACCAGGTGTTTGTGCTTGCTTTTATTGGGTAGGAAGGTTTTTTTTTTTTTTTTTTTCCCATTATTGTTAAATACGGGGCAGTTCTGGGCACACAGCAAATGCCCAATCAATACACACTGTCTTATTTTCAACCAAATTCCCATGAGCAGTCAAAAAGGTAGACAGAGCATGACAGAGGTGGAGGTATGAATGAAAAGGATGAATGCGTTTTCTCCAAAGTCATTTTATTCAACTTCGAACATAATTCGAGGTCCAGGCAACATTAAAAATAGAACCTCAATGTTACAACATGATTGAAAGTCTGGTATCATACTGAAGTGATGGATCAAATTTCTTATGAAATTTGCTCTGTAATAATATTTCATATTCTTAATAACACTCTGGTCTAAATATTGACAGTGAGTTTCCACTTGGGAGGCAAGAGGATGATAAGAAATATACCAAGAATATTAGCCTTCTTCCCTTAAGGTTCAATTTTTTTCTGGCAGAAGAAAAGCATTACTTTCTTGGGTGATTCTGAATTGGTCTTCAATGAAGGTGCAAAAAGATTGCAAATCCAGAGAAACGTTCATCTGTGTGTTTGTATCCCTTAAGTGCCAAATAATTATACTAAAACTTTTAAAAAGTTCTCGTGTGAATGGATTTGGCCAACTATCCAAAATTTAATAATATTTAACTCCCAAGCATGGACTGACAGCCAAAAATTCAGTCTATCCTAATTGAACCCAGAGGCTAGACCCAGTAATGGTTGAACAAGGGATGAGAGCGGGTCTGATGGCTGGCATGCGAACGGCAGCAAAACAGCCCAAGAGTTTCAGAAATCACTTCCCCAAAAAGCAGGAACGTTAAAGTGTCTTCACGTATTTGGCATAGACTCTGAGAGCAGGAGTGCACATATTTGTAGGTTTTCTTTCTGAAATGGTTTTCTTTCTGAAATGTACAAGCGTGTGATTTGGGGACAGTCCTTGACCCAGCTTCCCCCAAACTCAAAATGGAGCATTTACACACACACCCACCCCTTCCGGATCCTTTTAACATCATGAAGACCAGACTATGTTTAGTTTATCTTTAAATTAAAATGTAACATGAACAGCTTTAATTTATATGCAATTTAAATTGCTTTTTAAAATTTCTGTCCTTAATGTGTGTTGTAAGTATCCAATGGTGATGACTGTATTAGTTATAAATCTTGTTGGAAAGGTAATGTCTGTGTAATAATGCACTACTGTATCCTAAAGTGTAACCTTATATGTAGTTAACAGTGCTACAATGACTTTGGTAGTGGATAATAATTGATATTTAAAGGTGGTAATATTAAGGGTGAGAGTTACTGTGCAAACACACATATAAATACATGTAATTCTCTCCTTTTCACACTCTCATTTTAGCGGGCAAGCCACTCTCCTAGTACTTTACCGTCATTTACAGCCAGTGGTTCTCATTTTTTATTTGATGGAAGAATCCCCTGGGAAGCTTGGTAATCACCACTCTCCCCACAAAAAAATTTCTGCCTGAGCAGGCTTAGGGTGGGGCCAAGAGCTTTCCGGAACAAGCATGTCATGGGATTATTTATTTTTTAAGATTTTATTTATTTATTTGCCAGAGATAGAGAGAGAGCGCACGTGCACAGGCAAGCAGAGTGGCAGCAGAGGCAGAGGGAGAAGCAGGCTCCCCGCTGAGCAAGGAGCCCGATGTGGGACTTGATCCCAGGACGCTGGGATCATGACCTGAGCTGAAGGCAGCCGCTTAACCAACTGAGCCACCCAGAGGTCCCATGTCATGGGATTCTGATGCGGATCACACTACAAGGAGATCATTCCCAGAGTTGTTCAGTACCATAGTCATTTTCTTTTTTTTTTAATAAGAAAGGAAACTACACGTATTTACAGAAATTTCTTTCTAATATTCTATTATTGCCTATGAAACTGAGTTATATAGCTGAAATTATCGCTCCATCTTGAAGTTGGAGGAAAAAGGTTTGGCAAGTCAATTCCAGGAAGAATCATTCATATGGTAAATCAGACCAAGCAACCCTTGGTCCCCATTCTGCAGTGTACACTTTAGCTGGCCAGAGTCAGTGGACAGGGGACATCCCATGTTGGAACGGCACCCACCAGTCAAGGTTAGATATCACAGCCTAACACTAGTAGGTACTCAATGCCCAAACCCTTTCCAGCAACCCCTTCACCTCGCAAAAACACTATTCATTTAACAGTTCTTCAGGGTTCCTCTATCAAGAACTAATAGCTAAAAATACTAATAACTCACATATTCAGTACACAGAATACATTTCCTCTACGCAAATAAAGTGTGAATGTGGTTACTTTTCTACTGATTTTAAAACTATTAAAGCTTGAAGTTCCTCAGGAAATTCAAGTTAAAAGGTATTAACAATACCCCTGTCATTTCAAAAATAAACTGACTGTGACAGACTGGTATATTATATTTTTCTTCACAAAGAACCTACTAGAATTCAAATATTACTTTGCTTATCATTGACAATTCATCTAGAACAGTAGAAGGAAACTGAACTGTTAACAAAAGGGATGTCTTAGGGCAACAGATTCACCAAATTAGAAAAGAATAAATAAATAAATACAAAAACTCAAAGCTGCAGAGATTAATTTAATTTGGTTACTTCCCTGGAAAGCACTCAGAATGACGGGAATAGGCAGGGGGGGAAAGATCGATTCTTATTTAGAGGAGCTGACAGCAATTGAAATTGAAATGTTCATATGAAAGAGAAAAACCATTAAAACCATAGGTGATTTCACAATTCTTTTTTTTTTTTTTTAACAGTATATGGCGTTATTTTAGGTAACGTAATATGCAATGTCTAGCAGGTCAATTGAAAAATTTAGAAAACCCTTGATGCCTTAAAAAATGTGCTTGAATAGAGGTTTTGTGGATTGGAAAATCTGGATAGATTTGATAATGCAAACTTCAGAGCAATGTTTGCTGAGCCTCTGCTCTGTCAATTATCATGGCGGGGCCCTAGCAACTCTATAGTTCCGGTTGAAAAGGCACTTTCTTGCTTAAAGCCCTACATTCAAGCTTCTATAGCAAGCTGAAAAGTAAAGGTGGAAAAAAAAAGACAATTTAAAGTATCTCTCAACACAATGCAACACGAAATCAACAGAATGAAGGTTTGTACTGGGCTCTACAACGGCGGCGTGTAGATCAGTTAGTAGAAAATTAAACAGACACAATTCCCTTGTAGTTAAATCATTTCCCATTGTGAGGACTTTAAAAAGTATCCATTTATTTTGTAAAAGCACATAATGGGAACACATCCACAGCGGCACTGAACAAAGCACTGGTCTTTTGCAAGCACTTGCTATTTTTATTAGGACAAATCAAACTTGCCTTTTCAGTTTATCAATGGAACCTGAGCCCCCAATCCTGGTGCGTGAATTCATAAATGAATAAATCAGTAGTTGGACCTGTGAGAACAGAGCACTGCAGCGGACATTTTCTGCCTTCTAGTCTGATCCATTCCCCTTCATCTGGAAATAGGATCTGTACTCTCTTTGCAGCCCCTTCTCTAACATTCTCAGCCCACATTTCAGTTAGGAAAGTGAATACAATCAGAGCGACTCCTTAATTGTGAAGACTCTGGCAGGAACTTCCAATAAAGAGACACTTGTCTACTGGACTTGAGGCTGGGGACCGCTACCTGCAGACATCAAGCCGGACAGTAAAGCAAAGACAGGTGCAACAGACCTAAAAGATGGGATTCACGACGCCGTGTGAGCGCTGAATCCACCATGCGTGAGCAATGACGGACCTTTCTGGTGTTGCGAAACAATATTTACCCCATTCTCTGATTGCATAAAATTGTGTGCTACTCTTCCGTCACCTACAGTTGAACAAATCCTAGAGAATTTAAACACACATGAGCTTGCATTGAAACATAGTCATATCTGATACTCAAACTATCTTTTGATGAGCTCACAACAAAGGGAAATAAGATCACCAGGAGGTAGAAATACTGTTTGGTTTTTTTTGTTTTTGTTTTTGTTTTTGTTTTCATTTCAGTGCTTAAATCCTTACCACAGCACTCACAGTTCCTTATAATCCAGGCCTAGCTATTTTTGCAATGAATTGCCTAGGACACTGTTCCCTGATTTCTAAGATCCATCTAAACTGATCTTCCAATCATATCCAAACATTCCTTACCCTGTTGTGTCTTTTTTATATCACTCATGTCATTCTCTTGGCTTGAATGTACCCCACCAACCTCCTTTCTGTTGTGCAGGCTACAGACAAGCCTACAAAGCCAAGGTCAAACACCATCTCCATGAAGCTTCTCCCGTCTTCCAGTCAGTTCTAATTATTCTTTTCTCTGCAAAGTTTTAGCTTCTATCAATACATGTGAAGGATATTTTGCGCACTAGTGGGAGCTAAACGAAGGTCAGTTATTTTTAGTATTACTGAGCACTTGTATCATTTTCTTGTATTTATGCTGTATATGTGTATCACCTTCACTAGACTGAACACCTTGAAGGCAGGGACCAGTTTTATTTCTCCACAGCCTAGTCAATCGTCTCGGCATAACCAATACTATAGTATTTGTACATTCCAGATACGCACTAATCATTTGATTTCTCTTGCAGAATCAAAGCCCATGAAAATTTAAAAATCTGCCAATTCTAAATGCAGTTAGCTCAAGGGGAGGGAATTTTAAATAATACTTCACAGATAATATACATAAATAACTCAGTAGATAGGAACAGAATTGAAAATCTTAAGGGAAAAGGAATTTGATTACATCTATTAAGAAACATTAGAAGTCCAGGGATGCAGGAAAGGCTGTGGGGGACAGAGGATGCCTCCCCAAACAGCTGCCCCCTACACACACACACACAAACACACACAGCCAACCCGCACTATATACATCTTCCTACGCACATGTTAGAATAAAGACCAGGTCAAACCAGCAGAGTCAAGGATAGGATTTGGTTGCTGCAGAGAGACAAGAAGAAAATGCCTCGAATGCAAATAATTCAGGTGTAAGGGAGCCGGGAGGAGATGGGGGGGGGGGTCATGTGTAGAGGACCGACAGAGCCTCTCAACAAAGGTCACAAACCTGAAAACTTAAAGGGGCTGGGTGGTAATGAAAATGAATAGAGAAGGTCAAAAGGGAGGGAAAAGAAAGCTCTACTGCCAACAGCAAATAACATTTACCTTCAGTTTTAGGGGGAAAATGGGCAATACTGGGGATCAGAGTTGACCATAAAGGAATACTTCTACAGGGAGCCCCTCCCAGCCCTTTCCCACCTGTGACTTCTATGTGGGAATTCACGTCCAAAGTTCGCAGAAAACCCAATTTTCCAAGAACCTCCTAAAATTCGTATTTTAAGTGTAATTTGCCCTTATTAAGTGCTGGCAACTAATTTAATAAAACTTTTCAAGCACCGGGCAGACCACTAAATGCACGTGTTGGCTGAACTTCAAGTCTGCAGCCTCTCTGGTAGGGAAGGAGTAAGTGAGGCCAGCAGGCTTTCCCGGCCACCCAGCGCTTATTTTTTTACACTCGCACAATGCTTTCTAATTTTTGACCATGGAATACCCTTAAGTGAACGATGGGCCCAAAGTAGGAATCCTGAACAAGGGTTTAGTGCTGCGTGTTTACAAAGCGCTTCCTTATGCATTCTCCCCATTCATCCTCGGAGCACCTGTGGACCAAGAGATCCTGCCCATGTTAACCAACTTGACAGCAGGCTCCGGAGAAGGCAGATGGGAGTGCCCTGAGTCACTCGTTTCCACACGGCCATTAGTTCCCAGCGGATATTCGCGGAGCACAGCCAGGAGTCAGGTCTCCTCATCCCATCTCTCTTCACAGCCGCCGGATGAGGAAGGCCAACTCTCAGAGACGCAGCCATTCTCCCTTGTCTGTAATGTATTTAAAGTGGCTCACGAAGTGTTCGGGTTGTAGACCCTCCGTGGGTCATGGTGCTCTTTGCACAAGAAATACTGATTTAGCCAAGATCATTAAATACGGCAGTCGTAGGTCATGAGAACCTCTGGTACTCACCGTTCTGTTGTTATTACTCAGGAGTTTGACTTTTTTTTTTTTTTTTTTAAGGATTCCACATATAAGATCATGTGATATTTGTTTTTCTGGCTTATTTCACTTAGCATAATGACCCCAGGTTCATCCATGTTATTTACAGCAGGTTTTCCTTAAGACGGAATAATATTCCACTCTATGTCTATTTTGCCACTGACTCCTGCAACCTGTTCTCATCTCTGTCACATACTTAGCGGTTCTTACCCTCTATCTTATGAGTACACTTATGCCGTTTATAATCTAGTATTACATACTGCTTTAAATACCACTTTATAATTGCTTCTGAGTTGTTTCATTTATGTTCCTTTTGCTTGTCGCAATGACATCTCAATTTTGCACAAATTGCGGGCTTAAGTTTTACATTTTTTATAACATGCTGCTCATATTGGACATACCTAGCTGCTTAGTGCAGGGAACCCTAAAAGTTCTGGCTATACAGAAGCCTAAGATTGGTACAAAAGGGCAGCTTAGCTCCTAAGAGCTCAAAAGTGTCCATTTCTCCTTTGTTGGATGACAAATGTTTGGGTTCCGATGATCATATCCTGTTGTCTTTTCCCTTATATCTAATCTGTAACTCTTTGCTATTGCCGGCATTTTTGTTTCAATCAAGCTATGGATATTTTAACATGACTGAGCAGAGGCTCTATTTCTAACAAGTTCCATAGTCAAAGAACTTCCAGAAAAATCTAGAACCTTCTTTTTAAGCTGACTGACTCTTATTTCCCTTATGAGTGAATACCTCTTCCACAAATAATCAGTGGAGGAGAAGCTATTTTAATTTCTGGATAGTTCTAAGCTCAAAGGTGGCACTAGACATATTAGTGGCCCAGGGAAAAAATGATCTAGGAAGGAAAGGGCCAGACTGCCCAAAGTGAGCTCAAATAAGCATAAGCCAAAAGCATGTCCGGTGCACAGTGCTCTGCAGTCAGGCTCAAAGGTCAATCACAGTTTTAGCACTTACTCACTTGACTGTTCTATTCCCTAAACTGCTCTACATCTTAATTTCCTCATTTGTAAATGTGAATAGTAATAGTCCCATACGCTCCAGGACTATAGAGTAAAGGTTATAATGCTAATGTCTAACGGTTCTTGCTACATGGTAAGTGACTGAGAAAGTTTTAAAACAAATAGAAGAGAGAGGCATATCACAACCATAAGGGCAATCTATAGGAATTCCAGACAATGTAACATCCAGGTGCTTACAGAGCATAGGATTATTAACAAAACCACCAGTAACCATGGTGTCTGCTGGTGCCTGCCCATCACAAGGATGGGGCAGGTCATATGAAAGATTGGAATCAGTCGCACACACATTAGGCGGTTTCCAAAGACAATATGGCCTCAAGATTGGTAGACCGTTATAAAATTAACCAGTATTTTTGGTTATGTCTTAGTTTTTGGACGTGTGAGTTTGCAAGAATAATTTTGGTTGCAACTCAGTTAACTCTAATTTAGCTCTCTCTGCCCACCTGCCTGCAGAATGGGCTGGGAGGGGTGAGTAGCTCACACACACAGCTGGGAAAGGGTATCTTCACTCATGACTGAATCTGGGGCCTTAGTGCCATTCAGGTTCTGTTTCTCTCCAACATGCAACGCAGATGGTCAACAGAAACCCCAGACTCAGACCCTATGAGCTTAGCAACCTCAGAAAACAGACTGCTCTCATTACCTTTGACAAAAACGTCCTATATTGATTTCTAAATGACCGGGCTTGGCCATGCCTACCTCTGAACAAATCCCTGTGGCCAAAGGAATGAAGAACGGCCAGGCATAAATCATAGCCCACCACTATGAGTGGGACAGCTGACTCCACCAAACCTCTTGCAATGGGTTGGCTCCTTTCTAAAACTGAGGACCTGCGTGAGCACAGGAATGGGAGAAGGGTAAAGGGGAGCTAAACCAAGGGAAGCCCCTTTCCATGAAAATCTAGTGCTTTAAGCTATGGGGTCAATACTTGTACCCCGTTAAGATTAAAAATCAACCTCTTTTGCCGCATCCCTTCTAATATATCCCCTATGCCCTCATGCCCCAAAGGTTACAGAATAATCAAGACTCTTGGTATTTTATTTCAAGCATTTAGCACATTCCTTGCCTGACATTTTCCAAGTTATCAATAAGATTTTGTGGTACTAAACAGGGATGAAAGGGAAACCATTCGGTCTCACAGGAGCCTCAGTCACTCTTCTCAGCCCTTACTACACAACATGTAGAGAATGGTCCTTGGAAGGTAAGTTTTTTCGTACCCTATTATACCACCATCACACTGAGTGCCTCTGAGCTCTTAAAGAAAGGCGTGAGGAAGCGTGTTCCATGCATATCATGAAGGACCACCAAGTCTTCGCCAGGCTTCTGAGCTGGAATGCACGTTCCTGGAAGGCACAGCTGTGTTGTTTTATCTTCCTATCCCCAATGTCAAGACACAAGGGCCTGGTACATAGCATGTGTCCAATTAGTATTTGTAAACAGGGAAGTATGAGCGCTTAAGGAAGGGGAACATGGAAACCTTGGACAGAAGATGACCAGCTTCACCATACGAAGCTAGATTTAGGAGGTGGGAGATATGGGAAGGCAGAAAACTATCAGCAGAGGGGGACAAAAGTCAACAGTTATTGGGACCGAGGTCCAGCCTGATTTATACTAAAAAACAACTAAGCCCATCACATGGGAATGAAGGAAACCCAGTTTCAGGATAGCACCTGTCTGTCTGATCCTCAGTTAGACTCAACCTTCCCAGAGTCCTCTTGCCTGAGTGTTAGGAGACCCGTGCTTCTCTGCACACCCCTGACTTACCTCTCCCACCCCCACCAAACTCCAGGGAACTCCTCCAGCCTTACTCTACACATAACTCGAGCTACCAAATACCGAGCACCTGCTACGCGCCAGGCATTCTGCCAGGCACCTGACAGCTTTAGTTTTATTCATCATTAATAAAGAAGGATCTAAATGACTAAAGATCATGACCAAGCCTCAGTTATACCCAAATTTCAGGACCATCTGGCTGACATTCTTTCCTTCCCCCAGCATAGAAATCTAAAGCCCTTTGGGGCTATTTTCTGCATCAACGTAGTGCAGTATATTTGTGTCCGTTCTAAAGTACACAGAGCACGGTCTTCCTCCTTTTGATGATTTATAGAGGTGCAGTGGCTGTACCTTTGCTTTCAAGTGACATAGAGCGTTTGGTGATTTTATCTCTGAGTTGAGGGATACTAATACAAATTGGGCACGCGTTCCGGAGAACACAGTTCTGCCCAAAGATGACCTGATTGTCAGCATTAAGGTACAGCCTTAATGAACACATTGTAATTACAAAAGGAGAAAGTGATCCACAGATTGTCTAAAGCTGGACACTTTTAAAATTAGGACTTGCTCTCACTGGTCAGAACTAAGTGACTTAACATGTAGTCTATGTATCACATGTAATTTGACTAATAAAGCCACAGCAACATTGTCTGTGCCTGAGCTATCAGAGCACATTTAAGTTTAGAGCACTGAAAGGATGTAATAATTATGTTGGTGCTTCTATGAGTTATAATTGCCTCTTGTATGATTACTGATAATTTCAGGTAATTGTCAGCAATATGAAAGAGCTTTTTGTGGTCCCACACTAGGCATTACTCTAGGGAAGGCGTTACAGAGCTGAGAGGGGAACTGGGGGTGGGGGTGGGGGTTCTGTGAGTATTCATTGCATAATTTGCTTGGTTTATAGAATCTAATGATTTAATTACCTCCTATGACAAGCTGATGCTGAAACATAAAACCAGCTTTTAGGAAAGAAGAAAAACTATATATATAAAATATCTTTCCATCTTCAAATTCCTGACTTTTCAGAAAAGTCCATTTAAAACACCTGGAAGCCTACCTGAACATTTTTACATCTGAAGTATCTGGACTGGCAGGCGTGGTGAGAGATCGCACTGCACGGGTGTGAGACACTCCAAAACATGGCCATTATTACCATCAGGGAAAGAAAAAGCACCCTAACACAATGCAAGCTGGTTTTTCTCTATGCTTTGAGGGTGAGGATAAAGGAAAGAGAAAAAGATTGCTTTAAAATATAAATGCTCAGTGGGATCTATATGTTGCCATTTAGTCCAGGGAACTTACATGAATTAATGGTTTCTGAAAACATATAACCTAGTTGTGAAGATACGGGTCTCTCCACAGTAAAACGTGAAGATAAAGGACCAGATACTAAGGAAAAGTAATCAGAAAACCAGGTGGCTTACGTTTCTTTCCTGGAGGACTCATCAATAAGATGTCTAAAGACAATCACTTACATTTTTGCTTTATCCAAATATCAAAAGGTCAGGGTGGCTCAATTTACTGTTTCTTATACAAACTTTTTTCCATCGATTTAGAAAGAAGAGCAAAAAGACAGTAAAACTCCAATCAGCCTGAGAGAAAGGTTAAAGCCATTCTTTTTTATATCCATTCTGAGTAGTGATCCATAAAAAATAATTAGGACAAGGGTAAACCTATTATGGTGCACAGATTAACCATCGGTCTCGTCAATCTGTATTTGGTCAGGCACGGAAGGTTTGCTGGACTCTGTATATAATTAAAATGTATATTAAATGCGTATGTATAAATTTCTCTTTGTGTCTTCTAGCCCAAGGAAGAATGCTCCAATTCTTTGAGTCTCAACTGGCATCATTGTGCATGCTGATCGAAAAATGGTCATGGCTGCCCCCTCTCCATTTTATTTATTGCATCGTCCAATTTTTCACACCTTTCTAAACATCCATCATGCAGCTGTTATCTCTGCCCGGCACTCCTGTCTGTCACATTTCCCTTGATCCTCCCTTTGAGCTAAGCTCCTTTACCACCGGCGGCCATGTCTATCTCCTTCATCCCTCTGCTGCGCAGAGGCGGCTGAGCACAGGGTCTGGAACTCTCGGAGGCGAGCTCCATTAGGTGCGGGATTTTGTATTAGAGACCTGTCAGAGCTGGCCTGAAGGAGGGCACGTCCGAAATCATTTCTCTTATTGAGAGATAAGTGTTCACTGTCATTTATTCTTCCATTCTCACTTTTACCTTTCACACGGCTTCCATATTTATCCTCCAGCCACTGCATATTTTGACAATGTTATTGCTGATACTGTTATGCCACGAGATAGGCCCACGTATGGCTGAAGTGACTGATGCATGACCTTCACCGTTTTGTCTACTGAATACACACACACTCGGGCTCCATCCAAGGTTGTCTGGGCTCTCCCGATGATCTCCATCCAGGTCCTTATTTTCCCTAATGGTAATAACAATGCTAAGTGATAAGGCCACGAATTTATTAGGCTTCTTTCTTCCCAGGTAATTAACTGTCTTATCCTTGGGACTGCCTCATTTTTGTTGGCCTTCAGCCAGAATCCGAAGCTACAGAACACACACAGAACCCCTCCCCCTCCATTGTGTGTAGGGTGGCTGGAAGGGGGAGGGGCAGGGGGAGGACTAGGGGGAAGGGGAGGGGGAGAGGAAGGGGGAGATTTTTGCCTCGATTTCAAATTCACTTTGGATTACACAATAGGTAATCTTGAAGTGACTTACGACATACCTTTGTCGGTAGGAAAAAACACTGTTCCGAGGAGTATTGCTTAGCTAAGTGTATGGTAATAAACATCCCATCCAGTACTTCACCAACTGTGAGCTCTCAGGGGGTAAGAGTTGTGTCTATGGATAACTCTGGCATCTGTACAGAATCCAGCACCGTGCATGTTGCTTAGGAAACAATTATCATCTGGTGGGGGCGGGGGGAGAGCGCGCACCAGCAAGCACGAGCAAGTGTGCGTACACACATGCAAGTAAGAGCAAGAGACAGGCCGGAAGCACTAGAGAGAACCCAGCACCTTGCAGCACAGTTTCAGTTCATGGTGCAGAAACCACTCCCAATGGCTTGGTGGACATGGAAACGAGGTTTCTCGCCGTATTTGAGAGAGACCCAAGCATACCAGTGCTAGGTTGATGGTAACTTAAAAACTCCTGTACGAAACTACACTACACACGAATGCCCATGCCCTAAGATGGTACAAAGTTCAGCACTGAATAATCATCTTCCCTTCGTAAACATGAGCTTCATTGAAGATTCCCTCAAAGGGGAACAATCATTTCAAATGACCCCTTTTCACAAGGTGGCTGTGAACTTCTACTCTCTTTGCGACAACACCAGATTAAAGAACTGAATATCTAGTTTAGCTGTAAGCCTTGTCAGCAGGGCTCGAGTTGTTCCACTGAAAAACGAATGTATCAGTCGCTGAATAAAACGGGCTCAGCTTGATGGAATAAACACATTGTAGAGGTTTTTTTTTGTTTGTTTGTTTGTTTTTTTTAATTTACAGGAATTAAACAAAATCAAGATATCATACTGCTCCTGAGGGCATACGCAAGTAGCCACGGGGAGGCCATCCTAAGATTATTCTGGTTTAAATACATTTTATACATACCCACACGATGGATTTTTGTTTAGATCTCTCTACTTAATAAAATACACAATGTTCCTGGCTGTTTTGGTCCTTGGAGGTCATTCTGATAGTTGATATTTCCCTAGCTGAAAATGCAATTTTATCTGGCTTTACAAAATGTACTTTGAGATACATATCTAACTCATAAAATATATTTCGTACCTGGAAGTAGTTGGCCCAGCTGAGCCAGAAGGGTGGCAACACCACGTGTGTACTCTGATGTACAGAAGTTTGCAAGTTAGCTCTGGGAGTCACAAACCTTTTAGAGACTGTTGACTCGGTGCCCGGCTTATTGAAGACTGGGTGAGGAGGAAGAGGGCAAAGCGGGTTGCTCCCTCAACCTCCTGTGCAAATGGACAGTATAATTTGCCCGTGGATGAAAAGATGCAAGTCTGGATGCATCGCTAGAACTGTAGCAGAAAATCAGCCTGGAAGCAGGCACCGGTGTTGCTGGGGTGGCCGAAATGGAATCAATTAAGAATGAACTCTCATCATCTGTTAGAACTACACAGGTTCTCCCCTTTTCATTGCTTTCAGACTTAGCCTCGTAAACGTGTATGTAATTGTAGAGGCCTCCCGGGGCTTAGAAAATAAAACTTCTTTCCACGGCACATTTTGCCTTTCTTTCCGTTGGCGGACATACCCGCCTGGCAAGACTCCACTCTTAGATAAATTCAGCTCTAGCTACTCCACAGCTGCACCTGCTCCAGCTGAATAAGGCTAGGGAAGAACGCACAACCGTCCCTAATCCAATAGCTTGCCTGCTCCCGCTAACATACATTCTGTCCTCACTGTTGAGTGAAGCTCCCATTGTTATTTCTGAGAAAAGAGGAGTCTGCAGGACGGAGCTCCCCAGCCCTCCCCATCATCCTACCATCTACCTGTCATACCTCTGTGCTCCTTCCAGCTCCCCGTCCATTTCTCTTTATGTCTTTTAGAATAAAAAGTCTCAGAAATGCTATCCTTGCTATTGCTCTCCAGATCCACTGGGGGAATGGTCTCTTCTGAACCCATGCATCCTGGGCTTTTTACCCCCACCACTCCACTGAGACAGCTCTGTCTCAGTGATGGATCCACATTGCCCAGATCCAGTGGCCACCTCTCAGTCATCACGCAGATCAGGAACATCTCCTTCTGCCACTCCGCCTTAGAAACAGGACTCCCCTCTCACAGGTTGCTCTTTCTTGGACTCCCGGATTCCTTCTAGTCTTTCCGATGTCTAAATATTGGGTACCCCAGTGTTCAGTCCCTGTAGCTCTACTCATGCGCCTCTCTCTTCCCAAGGGAATTTACCCAACACAAGACATAAATACCACTATATGCTAATGCTCCCCAAATTCCCACCCACAGCCTGGACTTCTCCCTTGAACTTCAGGCACCTCTCCCTAAACTGCCTGCTCAACGGGGCACCTGGGTGGCTCAGTGGGTTAAAGCCTCTGCCTTCGGCTCAGGTCATGATCCCAGGGTCCTGGGATCGAGCCCCAGATCGGGCTCTCTGCTCAGCGGGGAGCCTGCTCCCCCCCTCCGCCTGCCTCTCTGCCTACTTCTGATCTCTGTCAAATAAAAAAACAAAACAACAAAAAAAAAACTGCCTGCTCAACATCTCCAACTAAGAATGTCTAGAAAAGACTTCCTGATTCCTGTTCTCAAAGTTACAATGGTCACCTTCCAAAAGCTTAGGCCAAAAACCTTGAGCCACTGGTAACTGCTCCCTATCCCTCGTGGAGACACCCACACGTGATCTATCACGAAACACGATGGCTGTATTTTCAAGTCTATCAAAGATCTGATCACTCATCACCTTTGCCACCGTCCCCATGCTGGCCCACCAGGCTCTCCCCTGAATTACTACAATAGCTTCTTAAGTGGTGTCCCTACTTCCCTCTTGTTCCCCTACACTCCATGCTCAACACTGAAGCCAGTGTTATCCCTTATAAATAAGTCAGATGCTATCAAAACCCAATGACCTCATTGGGAGGAAAAGCAAAATTGCTCACAATCCCCAACCAGCCTTCATGGGAGCCACAGCCTCCACCATCCTCTGATGGTGTTCACTCTTCTCATTTTCTGCCCACCCAAGCCAGCCAGGCTCTGTGCCATTTCTCAAGCACACGGTGGGTGGATGTCTTTGTATGGTGTTCTCCCTGTCAGATGTTTTCCTCCAGACATCCTCATGCTCAATCCCGCATCCCCTTCGGGTTCGCTTATCGGGGGGGGGGCCTTCCCTGGCCATCTTGTATTATCACCACCCCCACCCCCCTTTCACTCCCCTGCCTCAATACTTTTCTATGGCAGTTTTCATTATTGCATGTTCTATATTTGCTTGTTTTGTTCATCAACCAAAACTCCTACTAGAAGATACACTCCATCAGGACTATGACGACTCTGTACTCCTCTGTGCCCCTGCACCCACAGTAGTGCTGGGCCAGAGCGGAAGTTCAATAAGTAACAGTTGAATGAAATAATGGCTGCAAAGTTCATCAGCTGCTTCTGACACTGTGTTCCTGTCATGCCCAACTGCGCCTCTCCCAATGATCCCACACTTTCACACATTCCATGGACTCCACATGCTAGTCCCTGGAACACTTGCCCTGCTTCCTTGGCCAATGGATGGCCAGCTTGACATGTCTGTGACATCTCACAAATGTCTCTGAAACCTGCTCTGCTTCTTTGATACTCCCCAAGCCGTTCAATATGAAACTCCATGGAATCGCGTTCATCAGTCCGTGACCCTACACCACAGGAGGAGGACAGAGCAGGCAAATGTCTGCTCAGCGCCATAGCTTTGTGGATAGTGGTGAAAGTTCCTAGATTAGAAGTTTGTAAATACTGAAGCTTCTCATGGTAATTATTTACCTTCTGTGTCATTCACAAGACTGAACACAGGGAACAAGTCTTACTTGTCCCTCAAAGTGGCAAAGCAGGAGTGTGTGAAGATTAGACAGTATTGATGGTAACATAGGAAGCTGCTTAGCATCCTGCTGTTTTACACGGATCACCCCATTTAAGCCTCTGAGCAGTAAGATGAGGTGGCAACTGTGAACTCCCTTTACGTTTGTGGGATCCAAAGCTTAGACAGAGGAAAAGGTTGCTGAAGGTCACCCAAGGGCAATGGCAGAGACTGGGACTGAATGCTTTAACCTCAACCATCTGGCTCATGATCCTATGCTGTCTTGGAAGGGTTGCCAAGAAGAGCAGGGAAGGTCCCCCAATCTGGCTCTAGATCAGAATCACTGGAGATGCTTGGTAAGTTGCAGAATTTTCGGTTTCACTCCTACAAATTCTATTCGGTGATGGAGTCCAAAGATCCTTATTTTTAACAGGCACTCCAAGTGATTTTGATGTAGCTATTTCCCTGGCCAGGTGTAGTAAGGAAGGTGCAAAAGCACATCGAATGGGGGATTAGGAGGAATTTAATGAAGGGGCTATTTATAAAGGTGTGGGCAGCGTAAAGGTAGGGGAGAACACCCCACAGAGCTGTTTGTTAATACCTCTGGGCTGAGAGGGACGAGGTAATGGAACTGTGGCCAGAAGGCTGCCGGAGCTGCCACAGCTCAGCAGAAGACAGCCTGGCAGGGGCTCAAACACTCAGTCAAGACCAAAGGCAGTCAAAAGCCAGACAGCAAGAAAGGCTTGACGCAGCCCATCCTGGACAGCCTGCTGAGGTGTGGAGCAAAGTAGAGAAATGGAGAGATATACAGATCTGTGGGGGCCCAAAGGAAAACATTCAGTAGGCCATGAATTTGAGAATCTGTTTTTTAGGGAGAGAAACATGGCTTCAGTCATCACACCAAGCATATCAGCTCAACCTGCTGTTGACAGGCCGTGTCTTGCTCGAATGCCTCCTTCACGCTCAAGCTCCAGACCCATATAACCACCTGCCTGCGGAAAAGTTCGATATCCCCCAGGCACGACATGCCCAAACTACACGCGTTTCTGCACCCCCAACACATGGCACCTGCTTGTCTCCTGCGTGCTTTCTCTCCGAACATCACCCAGCCTCTCCCCCAGGCTCCCAGCCGGAATCTTGGGGCTCATCTGTCACTCTTCCCTCTCCCTGCCAATCAGATGATTAGAAACCTTCATTCTACTCGATGGCTCAGGTCCTTCCCCTCCTCTTCTCTCTCCCTGCCATTGTCCCTGCTTGCGGCCACGTCATTTCTGCCTGGATCCCTGCAGGAACCTTATGATCCATCTCCTTGCTTCAAACCCGTCTCTTCAGAGTTGAAGCTTTCTTTTCAAACTGCAAACCTGCTCGAATTGCACAGTAGTTCCCCACAGCACACAGGTAAACTGCAGACACGAACTGTGCGTGCAGTATTTTCCTATTTCCATTCTAGATCATTTTTGCTAATGAAGGAAAAATGCTGATTTTTATACATTTACCATGGCCCAAGTCTTTAATTTTAGGATTTTATCAGTCTGCATATTAAAATTTCTAGGTCTACTATTTTATAAGCAAAGATAATATAATTGTACTCTTTTTTCTTCTTATACCAATTTTTACATTTTCTTTCCTTAGTATATTAGAGTCTCTGAAATGATGCTGAAAATTATGGTGGCTGTAGCTATCCTTGCCCAGTTCCTGATTTTAACTGAAAGTAATCAAATATCTTTGCCTTTTAAGATACTAGCCACTGTTTGTTTTTTGGAAATAGACTTTATTATATTCATGAAGTTCCTACCTATTCCCACTTGATCTTGGGTTTAATTAGGAATAGCTGCTGAAACCTCTTTGACCTCAGCCACAGCAACTTCTTCCTAGAAACACTGCCAAAGGCAAGGGAAGCAAGGGCAAAAAGGAACTATTGGGACCTCATCAAGATCAAAAGCTTTTGCACAGCAAAGGAAACAGTCAACAAAACCAAAAGACAACTGACAGAATGGGAGAAGATATTCGTCAATGACATATCAGATAAAGGGCTAGTATCCAAATTCTATAAAGAACTTCTCAAACTCAACACTCAAAGAACAAATAATCCAATCAAGAAATGGGCAGAACACATGAACAGACATTTCTGCAAAGACGATATCCAGATGGCCAACAGACTCATGAAAAAGTGCTCAACATCACTCGGCTTCAGGGAAATACAAATCAAAACCACAGTAAGACACCACCTCACACTGGTCAGAGTGGCTAAAATTAACAAGTCAGGAAACAACAGAGGTTGGTGAAGATGCAGAGAAAGGCAAACCTTCTTACACTGTTTATGGGACTGCAAGCTGGTGCAACCACGCTGGAAAACAGCATGGAGGGTCCTCAAAAAGTTGAAAATAGAGCTACCCTATGACCCAGCAATCACATTACTGGGTATTTACCCTAAAGATACAAATGGAGTGATCCGAAGGGGCACGTGCACCTGAATGTTTATAGCAGCAATGTCCACAGTAGTCAAACTATGGGAAGAACTTAGATGTTCATCAACAAATGGATGGATAAAGAAGATGTGGTATGTGTGTATGTGTATGTATGTATATAGACACATATACATACACACACACAAATATATATATATATATATATATATATAATGGAATACTATGCAGCCATCAAAAACATGAAATCTTGCCATTTGCAACGACATGGATGGAACTAGAGGGTATTACGCTAAGCGAAATAAGTCAATCAGAGAAAGACAATTATCATATAATCTCTCTGATATGAGGAATTTGAGAGGTGGGGAGGGCGGTTGGGGGTATAGGGAGGGAACAAGTGAAACAAGATGGGACCGGGGAGGTAGACAAACCATAAGAGACTCTTTATCCCAGGAAACAAACAAACTGAGGGTTGTTGGGGGTGATGGGGGAGGAATAGGGTGGCTGGATTATGGACACTGGGGAGGGTATGTGCTATGGTGAGTGCTGTGAAATGTGTAAGACTGATGATTCATAGACCTGTACCCCTGAAGCAAATAATACATTATATGTTAATTTAAAAAAAAAAAAGGAATACCTGCTGAAATTTAGGAACTGTTAATACATTATTTTTTCTTTGTTGTACTAATGAATTATATAGCTTTCCTGACACTGGATAGCTTTTTATTCCTGAAAAATGCCTATTCATAACACATTATTGACATAATGCTTATTTGATATAGCTATATACTATTGGTCTGTGAGTTTTGTTCCTTATCTTTTTCTAAAACCATGTTTTGCTATTAAATATTATGCCATCTTCTTTTAGAGTCCAAAATGGTGTAACCATATTAAGATCAAATGATTTCTGATATGTAGAGAACATAGTTATATAATGGTTTGGTTCTTGTGACTTTTAAATGGTATACCTTTAGTCATGGTTCTAGTATCTTCTATGGTAATTTATGCAAACCGTGTTGAGTGAAAATTATTTTTCCAGTCTAAATTCACTTTTGACTTTATACCTGGTAAAATTCATTCCTTTTGGCATTCAGATCTATAAATTCAGATCTATAAATTCGACCACTGCACAGTCATACCAAATGTGACAAGTTCACATTTCATCTAGCTAGAAGGGTGGTGCTGAGTCCTTGACACCCTGCTCTCCACACTTATGCAGAACTGGGGAGGCCCTTGGGCAAAGTAGTTGAAGACAGGAAAAAATATGGTTACCTTACCTTCCCCCATCACCTTGTGGACCGCAGAGTTTTTTTTTTTTTTTTAAGTTTTCTGGCTAGAGACCATTTTCTCTCAAGGTTTTAGATACCTCTCCTGTGGCCCACAAGGTATGACAGAGAGATCACCCTTGGAGTGAGGCTGAGAGAAGTGGGGAGAAAAGGAAGAAATAAAGGTTCCTCCCATAATCTCCAGCTTGCAGAGAGCCCCCTTTTCCTGGTCTTCTGGCCAGAATTAAAGGAGTTTCTTAACTTGCGGCGGCAGACACCCTGTGCACAGTTCCCTAATAGGGTCAACCTCAGGTTCCAGGTTTGGGGGTGGGGGCAGGAGCCTCACCACCCTACAATTCTTCTGCCTTCCCTCCTAATTAGTCTGTTCTGTTTACGTTCCAGAAGCTGCAGGTAGTTGCTTTTGGTGTTCTGTCCAAGATGTAGTCTTCATGGGGCCTCTCCATCTTGGCCTGTACCAGAATGGATTTCCATTCTGTCCTAAACATTTTCTTTGGGCTTTCAAGTTCATCCTCGCAAGGATTTATTCTGTATTCCTTTGGAAGGCTTTGATTTGTTCCCTATGGTTTTATCTTTGTTTTGAATTATATTCAGTTTTGCCATCTCTCTTATTCTCAACGACAACCGGAAAGAAGTTATCCAGTTTTACTGGTCTTTTCAAAGACCCAGATTTTGACTACACTTACCTAACTTTTCTACATTATTTTCTACTTCAACAATATCAGGCTTTATCTTGAATACCTCTCTTTTTCTATGTTTTAGTTTTTGTTCTTTTTCTAAGAACATCTTAAGCTACATCTTAAATTCCTTTATTTTTCAAATATTGATGTTTAAGAACATATTTCCTGATTTTGGCTTTTGGTATGTCCCCATGGATTTTGGCATAAGATTTTCTCCTTTTAATTAATAAACTTTTAGATAGAAATCAAAATTTGAATTATAAACTCTTTTCATCCAAGGGTAATTAAGAATTTTACTAACACAAAGACTTTTTTGGTTATCACAGTAACACTGATTTCTTTTTAAAATTTTTTATTAGATTATTATTAGAAAACATGACCTATGAAAATCAGAGGCTAAGAATATAATCAATTCTTGCAACAATTCCACAGGCATACAAAAATACACGTACCCTTCCTCTTCATAGAATCCTAAGTTAAATATATTCAATTTTATTTATTATAACCACTTAGTTTGCTTGGATCTGTGTGATCCTAAAAGATACACAGGAAGGTCACATTCTAAAATTTTACTAATATCAAGTTCCCTCTGCATTTTAGTAAGTTTTGCTTTATATCTTAGTCTCACTTGGTACATTTATGCTTAGGACTCATGCATCTTCTTTTATATCGTGCCTATTCTAATTAATGTCCTTATCCATCCTGTTCAGTGCTTTGAACTTTACACTCCCTTTAAGTTTGAGATTAAAACTACAACCTATTTTTCTTCGTATATCTCTTTGCACATTCCTGTAAATTATACCATCTTTCCTCTCTTTGGTCTAAAAGTGCCTCATGCATCTGAATTTCAACTGAATCCATAGAAAATAAGGGAATTTGTTATGTTCATAATAATAAGCAACAGATAGACTTCGTTTTATTCTTTGTATCTTTTATTTTTTTCCTATTTAGGTCCCCAGCCCGCATTTTTTCCTCTTCCTTGTTTTTCTCGGCTTAAGTTACTGCTCACTGCCTGCCCGCCCTCCCCCCCCCACTTATGCCCCATTAAGTTCTAAATTCCGCTTTTCTGGCGACAATTAGGAAAAGCTGAACATGAGCACAGTAGTAACTTAAGATTTTTTTTTCTTTTTTTTTTTTTAGGTATTGGTATTGTGGCTATGCATTTAAAAAAAAAAGTCTTCACCTATTTTAGATACAAACTGCAATATTTTTCAATGAAAAGTCAGGATGCCTACAATACTCTGATATCTGCAAACAGCTGGGGCCATTCATAGAAACGGAGTGCTGGGCACTTAGGAATCCATTCCACCACTTTTAATTCTTCTAGGTATGTTTGAAAATTTCATATTAAAAAAAGTTAAGGGAAAATCAGTTATTTACACAAAAGTTTTTTATGTTGTTAGTGAACCTCCTAAATGCTTATATCCTTGTTTTTGTTATTATTACCAGCGGCTTCCTCCTGCTCTCGTAGCATGAGTTCAGGGGTAAGCAAGCTGCTTCTCTACAGAGTCAGACGGTAAGTGTTTCAGGCTTTAACAGCCAGCTGGCAAAACTGACAGTATTATGTAGGTACACACCTAGCAAGGGAAAATCGACTTCCACAAGCTTCTTCATTGGCTAAATGCAAAATATAATGGCAAGAGTTGAGTATAATTTTTGTAATACAAGTCTAAGGTGTGCCAATGAGAAGAACGGAATTTTTTTTTTTTTTTTTTTTTTTGCTTCTCTGCAATAGAGTGATCACCTCTCCTGGGAATTGACTGGAATGTGTAACACCTTCTTCTTTTCTTAAATACTGCATTCACTGTGTTAAAGAACTTTTCGTTTAGGAAAGCAGAGTAAGAGTGTCATAGGCTCTGGGATGAAACCTTCTGGATTTGAATTCAGCTGAATGACTCATCATCTCTGCATATCTACTTTATCTAGAAACTTTAGTTGCCTCCTCTACAAAATGACTACTAGAACCTCTTTCACAGATTGGCAGAAAGCTCCCCTAGCTGATAAATGCAAAGATTTCAAAGAATGCATGACACACTGTATAACATTTGATATGTGTCATTTTTTCTTTCAATTTTTTGCTGGTCATTTAAAAAAATGGCAAGATCACTCTTAGCTTGCAGACCATACAGAAACACTGGGGCCAGATCTGGTCCATAGGCTGGAGTGTGCTGAGCTCTTTGGGAGCTGCTACCAGTTTGGGTATTCTGCACATCTTTCCTCTTTCTGGCTTCTGGGCCCCTTCTAGCTCATTTTCCTTTACCCATACATGACTCCATTCATTCCTGAGGCTCAGGTCCAACAGCGGGGAGGCTTTAAGCAGTAAAGAGGAAAGAGGCAGGAGGCACAAAGGGCCGAACGACTAGCAATGGCCTTGATGACAGTGGTCATTCCCAAATGTAGTGGGCATTTCCATTGTTCACTCATATACAGTTCGCTCTATCTCTGACATAGAGATAGATGATTCCATCCCCCTTACCCCCAAAGTTACGTGTACCCACGCGACTTGTTCCATCCAATGAATAGGAGAAAAAGTGATATGCATCTTTATGGGGGGAAACATTTAAAGGGCAGTACACAATCACTCATCTTTCCTCCTTCCTGCTATGATGATCACTGACTTTTCAGATAGAGGAGCTTCAACCAGCCCAGGTCCCTGATGGCAGAGACCTCAGATCATGGACTAATGATAAGAAATAGGACAAAGAAAAAAAAAAAGTTTGCTGTATTTCTGTCACTGGAGTTTAGGGGATTTTTGTTTCCACAGATTAAACTGAGCCTACTAGGAATAATATACCCTAACAAGTTATTAAATTTCCTCTTTGGATCCTTTAGATGAAAGAGCTGGCATTCTTCTGCTCACAGGGGAAGGAAATATTCAACCTGTGTAACTTCATTCCTCGTCATGGCTCTTTGGGGGTTAGGGGTTCTCATGGCACCACTTTCAGGGATGGTGCTGCCCTCAATCCCACGGTCTACACAGCACTATGAAGATAAGCCCTCCAGAAGGCAAGGTGTCCTGATACTCCTGGATGGCTCCCTACCATTGCACCCCAGGATTGCTTTGGCTCCCAGCTTAGCCCTCTGGTTTCAGATTCCAGCAAATCACCAGGTGCTCCTGCTTAACCCTGAACTGTTCCACTCAGGACAGATGGAAGGTAATTAGGCTGGAATTAGGAAGATGGGCAGCAGGGACCTGATTCTGTGCCACCAGCTTCCCACGCAAATTCCAAGGTAGAACTTATAAAGTCCTTCTGATCTGGCTGCTGCTGTCTTCTCTAGCATCTTCTCTCAGCATCCCATTGATTTCACTCTGGGCTTTTGATACACAGTCCGCTACACATTATTTGTCTTCCTTATGATAGCGAGGCTGTTACTGTCTTCTTTGTTTCTACTCACCTCCAGTCCCCTGGCACCAGCCCAATAGCGTTATTTTCAGTTCCATGTCCTTCCCAAGTACTCCCATTCCATGGTACACCTTCAACGTGTCAGCGTTCCCGCTACGCTCTACTCAACTGTTGCTCTTACAGCCCCAGACCCGCATGGTGTGGAGCCCATGAATGAACACACATGGTCTTTCATCCCTTTGGAACTCTCAAAGCTAGCCATGGAGAGAGCCAGGCAAGTAAGACACGCCATAGCAGACGGATATGCAGAAAGGAAGAAGGAACATGCATGAGAGGATGGATTTGCCCTGCTTGGAAGGGGAGGGGAGATTAGGTGATCAGAAATGTAGCTAACAAAAAAAAAAAAAAAAAAAAAGAAAGAAAAAGAAAAAGAAAAAGAAAGAAAGGAAGGAAGAAAGAAAGAAAGGTAGCTGACTAGGGGTACTTGGATGGCTCAGTCCCTTGAGGGTCAGGCTCTTGATTTCAGCTCAGGTCTTGATCTCAGGGTTTTGAGTTCAAGCCCTGCACTGAACTTAAAAAAAAAAAAAAGTAGCTAACTCAAGAAAATTAACTTAACTGTAACAAGGGATGCAGTGATGATGGTAGACACTTGTGGTGACACAGAGGTAATACATATTTATCACATGCTTATCTTCTTAGAAAAAAAAAAAGTCGGGGTGTCTGGGTGGCTCAGCAGGTTAAGCCTCTGCTTTCGGCTCAGGTCCTGATCTCAGAGTCCTGGGATCGAGCCCACATAGGGTTCTCTGCTCAGTGGGGAGCCTGCTTCCTCCTTTCTCTCTGCCTGCCTCTCTGCCTACTTGTGATCTCTCTCTGTCAAATAAATAAATGAAATCTTTAAAAAAAAAAAAAAAAGAAAGAAAAAACTCAAAGCAGCTTGAAACAAAAGGGAGATGTGCAACAAAACTTAAGGGGCAAAAAGAAAAGAGTCAAGTCATAAAAACAGAGTGGGGAGAGTGAGAGGACTCAATGTACCAGAAACCTCTGGGTAAGGGATAAGAACACTAAGAAAAGGGAGTTGGATAAAAGAACATCACTCTGCACTGAGTGCTGATATGACACCAGGAAAAGGATACTCAGGTCCTAGTAAATGGTCCAGGGTCTAGGAGTCAACATTACTGGAGTAGGAAACCAAATTGCTGTTGGATGTATCTGTGAATTAGTCTTCCCTTCACAGGTACATTGGAATGTCCCCAGGACATATAGGAGGCACTAATTTCATATTTAGCAATTCATACAATTCCTATTCTTTCTAGCTTAGGTAAAAACAAAAAAAAAAAAACACTACTATGTATCAAGAACCTGTTATATTCCAAGTATTACGTATTTTTTGTTTAATACTTTATCCTTACATTATCACCACTAAAAATAAACTTCGTTATTTTAGGTTTCCGAAGAAACAAATTAATAAGAGCTTCACCTAAAATAGTTAAGGAATACAATAACAAAGTGTGACTATCATCCTTTACACCACACAGCTCAACATTCTTCCAAGGCCACTGCTGTCCAACTGGGTGTGACCCTTCCTGTCTCTTCTCCATGTTTCCATAAATATAAATACCTTTCATATAAATTGGATTGTACTATATTATTCTATGACTGAGTTCTCTTCATCTAATAGGTCTTGGAGAGCTATTTTCCTATTACATGTGGATCTACTTCATTCTTTTAAAATCTCTGTATAACATTTCACCGAACGAATATACCAAGATTGATTTGGCAACCCCCTTATTAATAGACAGTAATTTGTCACAGTTTTTCTGATACACCGTAATTTAATTACTCTATTAGTAGAAGTTGTTTCTAAATTTTTCCCTACAACAAAACATTCTGAACCAAGAATTCCTGTATATACACTATTGTGCACAATTTAAGAATTCTTGATCGATTGCTGAAGTGCAATTGCTGGGTCAAAGGGTATACACATTTCATAGCTCACTTAGAAGCGCTGCCAAGAATATTCCCACTGACAGTGTATATAAGTGATCATTGTTTCCCATTAGTTCCTAGTACCAGACAGTTTAATACGTTTTCATTTGTGCTAATCCTATGCAAAGTAATCTCATTTTTAAAAAGTGATTTTTTTCCCCACTCATGATGAATTGAGTCTTTACACTTATGGTCATTTAAAATTTTCTTCTCTGAATTGCCTGTTTATTCCTTTAGCCCATTTATTCAATAGCTTGTTTTCCTGATTTGTTGTGGATATTTGTTTTACTCAAGATGTATGGATATTAATTCAAGGTCTGCAATATGCACATGTCGCAAATCTTCTCCCAAGCTGTGCTTAACTGTGTTCACTGTGACTTTGTATTTAGAGATAAGTTTATGATGCTTAAGAAAAGCCTTTCTCCCATATTGTCCTCTGAAACTTGGAACACTTTCTTTTATCACATTAACTTTTAACCTATCTGGAATTTTATTTGTTTGCACCTGGTATAAAGTAAGGCGTCTATTTCTTTCTCTTGAAATGTCAGCATCACCATTTTGCAAATAACACAACTACAACTTAGAAAGGCTAAAGAACTTCCCTGATAATTCTGAGGTAGCAAGTGGCTTAACTGGGGTATAAGCCTTTTTGACCCTTTCTAACAAACCAAGCTATTTCCCAAGAGTAACGCAGGACACATTCCACATTAAAACAGTATTACACTCAGTACAAACAACCTAAAAATGTCACTCACGTCTGCTGCACTGATTTGCAGCGAGAGGTGCCTTGGCATTTTCCTGATCATATATAGATATACCTGCCAAGATCTGCTTTGCATTTGCTCAGAGATGGAATCACGAAGTCCAGGAATAGAATTGCATTATTATTCAGCACCAACTAGCTGCTTTCGTGAAAATGAGGATGCCTCCAATTGACACTTTCTCAAAAGACAAGTCTGTGTTCTCTTGGCTGGCATGGAACTTCAGAGATAATCATCATAGAAGAAAAACAGGGGTGGGGTACCTGGGGAAGGGCTCAATCAATTGGGCACCTGACTCTTGATTTCAGCTCAGGTTGCGATCTCAGGGTCCTGGGCTAGAGCGCCCCATCTCGGGCTCTGTGCTCAGTGGGGAGTTCGCTTGAGATTCTCTCTCCCTCTCCTTTCCCCTCCCCCTGCTTGCGCACACACTAATATATGGATAAATCTTTAAAGAAAGGGGAAAAAAAAAGGGCAGGGTTGACATTCTGTCCAAGACCAGGAGACTGAACTATTCTGAGCCCAGCTGTAATCACCAATCCTTAGCAAAGCCTGTTCTGCTGTGAGCTGCATGCAAAGTTGGCTTTTAAGATTTTAATGGGCTACATAGTAGATACGCCTGGGACTGTTACTGGTGTATCGTGAATTTGTGCCTCAGCATGTTTTCCAAATCGCCCAAACCAGAGCCAGAGGATTCTGGAGACAATGCTACTGGTCACCATGTTTATGTCACAGATGATTTACCGATGGTTTACTAACTCACACTGGGCCAGATTCCTTGCTACCAGAATAGAGTTGGGAATAAGGGAATCAAGTCAGCTTTACCACATGGCTGAGGTTGGACAGTATCAACCAGGAGCCATGTGCGGCCATGTGCTGCCACATGGACTGGGAAGTAGAGACCTGAGTTGCAGGGGATAGGAGAATCGGGTATTATGTACCAAGAGGCAGAGAGAAGACCTGGAGATTGAACGCTGTCTGAGTTTATTAGAATGATATCCTGGTTGGGATCATTCATTCATTCAAATACTTACTGAGCACTTACTATATGTCAGACATCATTTTAAGATTTTTTTTTTTAAATTTTAGAGATATAAAATGGGCAGGAGGGGCAGAAGGAGTAGGGGACGAGGGGCAGGAGAAGGGGGAGAGAGAGGATCTCTAGCAGACTCCCCACTGAGCATGGAGCCCCAGACACGGGCTCAATCTCATGACCCTGAGATCATGACCTGAGCCAAAATGAAGAGTCGGATGCTTAACCAGCTGAGCCACCCAGGCACCCTGTCAGATGACCAAAGACTGGACAATAGATTTCATTATAACAGCAAATTCTCCTTTTTTGCTTAAGCTAATGGCAGGGATTTCCATTCCTTATAACCAGAAATGTCTAACTAACACAGGTCCACAAATGCAAAAATCCTTTATCTGTACGACGTTTTACACTCTCAACTATTCCAGATGCCAGCTCCATTTATTAGGCTCTCAATCTATCCACCTTGCCTCGTGACTCACTTTCTAAGTTCTTCCAGGGTAGTGGTTCTCAACTAGCCTGACACAGGTCCCCAGTGCGTTGTGATCAGTGATGAGGTTTGTCGTTAGTAATTTCCGAAGTATAACGCAGTGCTAGAGCTGGCTAGTGCTTTACGATTGTCCCCCCACCCTTCCGGTCAGATCCAAGGTCATCGGTAATAATGTCAGCCTCACTTGCACTGCCATATGCTTTCTTAGCAGAGGAGAAATCTGATACTGCCGGCATGCAGGGAATCGCGCATGACCCTGGGTGTGTCCTACGAGCTTCATAAACTGTTGTTGCTCCTGCTGATGCTGCAGAAGACGATCTTCAAGCCTGCACCTCTGCAATTAGCCACCTAATAGATGCCCGCATGCACTCTAGGCCTTCAACCTCAAAAAGATTATCTCAAGCTGGAATATATGCAAAGGTTGGGTAAAGTCAAAGAAGCAGGTCAAACGCAGGTAAAGGCAAATAGTTAACATATTACTTTTAGGTTGCATCCCTTTCTGATGAGAAATGCTGCTCCTTCAGGCCATAGGATCCTGGTAGCACAGTGACTGACCTCGAGGTGGGGATGTTGACTGGAGTGGGCCACTCACCAACCTTTCTCCTAAGTTGAAATTAGAGAACAACGGAGTCCCCTTAACTGTCAAGGAGCAGAATCCTATAAGCCTGGAGACTGGAGGGCCAGTCTTTCCCAGAGAAACTACCACGTAACTATGTTAGGTACTATACATGTGTTAGCTCATTAAATACTTATGGCCCAGGGAAGTGGACAGCTACTAAGCCCACTCTTTTTTTTTTTTTTCTTTTTTTACGAGAGGGCATGTGTACTTGAGGGAGCTGGGGTAGGGCAGAGGAGAGGGAGAGAGAATCTTAAGCAGGCTCCAGGTTCAGTGAGGAGTCCGACACAGGGGCTTGATCCCAAGACTCTGAGATCATAACCGAAGGGCAAAATCAAGAGTCCTATGCTTAACTGACTGATCCACCAAGGCCCCTCTTAGGCCCACTTTTCTGACAAGGAAACTAGGACTCTGGGTTTATATCCCCCTGTACAGGGGCGCCTGGTGGCTCGGCCCAGTGGGTTAAGCCTCTACCTTCAGCTCAGGTCATGAACTTAGGGTCCTGGGATCGAGCCCCCGCATCAGGCTCTCTGCTCAGCAGGGAACCTGCTCCCCCACCCCCGCCAGCCTCTCTGCCCACTTGTGATCGTTGTCTCTCTGTCAAATAAATAAAATCTTAAAAAAAAAAAAAATACCCCTGTCCAAAGTCATACAATCAGCCAAGAGCAGAAGTTTCAGTCTGTGTCTTTCTGGACTGCCCTCTTCCAAGTAGCTTTATAATGTTTTGTATGAATTTGCAGCCAATCTGAAAATCCCTAGCCATGAGACCTTGGGTAAGTCTTTGGGCATCAGCTGACTTATACTTCAGTGCTTTTAAGCTTGGAGTCAAGAAAACTTCCACCTCAAAAGAACCTGATAATAAATATTTTAGGCTTTGTCAGCCATATAATCTGTCAAAACCGTTCAAATCTGCCCTTGTAATTTTAAAGTGATCCTATATAATATGTAAACAAACATGTGTGGCTATGTTCCAATAAAACTTTACTTACAAAATAGGCAGGAGGAGAGGTAGGATTTGGCCTGTGGGTAATAGTTTGATCTTCTAAGCTATTACTCACCATGTAACTAGATTGTAAATTCCTAATACACAAATTCCATGTATCAAATATTTTTATTTGATTTTTATACTCATAATTTACTCATGATTAAACACACACATACACATTTCAGTACCTGAAAACTGCCAGATACATAAGAGTACACAAATAGATTAATCACATGAGAAATGTTAAATCATGATTTTAAGTATTTTGATTATCTTTTTTTTAAGTAAGCTCTATGCTCAACGTGGGGCTTGAACTCACTTGATCATGAGATCATGAACTTGATCATGAGATCAAGTCATGTGCTCTACTGACTGAGTCAGCTTGAACTCACTTGATCATGAGATCATGAACTTGATCATGAGATCAAGTCATGTGCTCTACCAACTGAGTCAGCCAGGCAGCCCCCAGTATTTTGATTCTTACAGATGGTTATGCCAAATACCTTACTAGTGATAAACCAAAGAAAAGTCAAGGTGCACAGGCAATGCTAGGGGGTGCACATAGTTCTCTGAAGAGGGCAGTCCGTTTTACTCCATGCAAAGATGAAGGAACTATTAAGTTAGTGAGAAGCGGGCGACTGTGGCTGCATGGAGAATGTTTGGGACTTCAAAGCAATAGCAAGATAATAAACAGTGATATCAAAAAGCTATTCTCTCTGCGATGGGTAACTATGATTAGATCATCTTATTCTCCGTGGAAAAGTACATCTATTTCCATGACTTTCCAAATAGCATTTGTTTTTAGTATCAAGTCACTTTGTGAATAAGTATTTAGATATAAATTATTTAGATATAAATTCAACATCTACATATAAATTTAAATTCTATGTATAAAAATTAGATAGAAATTAAAATATCTCTGAGATAATATTTGCAATGAACATAAACTAGTACTTAAAATACTACACCAATGAAGGTACAATACAATCTTTGATACATCTTTTAAAGTCTGATTTCTAAGGGCATATAGTTCTATGCATATTTGGAGAAGGAGGCAGCATTTAGATTTCAACTTCCAATGCCACTATATAGTAATAGAAGGAAGCTGTCCCAGATCTCCCAGAATTAGGAAACCAGAGAACAAAAAAAGTAATTTTATGACAATCACTTTTATCAGGTTGCTTATAACTAGATACAACTGAAAGTTAATTTCTGCGTCTATACACACTTAGGCAATGACAGACTACCTGTGAATATTGTGTAACAAAACGCCTTTTATTTCTTTAATGAGGAATAATTTGCCTTGGAGGGACAAAGTAGTCTTGTGAGTAAGATGTAGAACAGAACCGTGAACTTCCCTACGTGGTCTACATTTTCGTTTCTGTTTGTTCTCCTCTTGCATCCAGGATTGTCCCTAGCCAACCTAAATACTTGGGCATTTTTGCACTAAGTTAGGGAAATGGGAACCAAAGACAGAAACAAAAACTGAAAGCAGTGAAGGAGAGAGGGAGGGCGAAAATGAGAGAAAAGACAGACAAGAGGGAAGGCAATATAATGGAGAGAGCCCAGTGACTGTAATTTCTGGGGATCTAATGCATAGCGCAGTGGTCACAGAGAATCAATGCTGCACAATACACCTGAAAGTTGCCAAGAGCGTAGATCTTAAATGTTATCACCACAAAAAAGAAATGGTAATTATGTGACATGGTGGGAGCATTAGCTAACTCTAAGCTGATAATCAATATGCAACATATAAATGTATCCAATCAACACATTGTACACCTTGAACTTCTACAATGGCGTATGTCAATTATATCTCAAAGCTGGGAAACATATTGTATTGCATAATTGAAAGTTGCTAAGAACACGTGTCAAATGTTCTCACCCAACACACAAAAAAGCGGAAACCATCTGAGGTAATGGGTATGTTAACTAACGCTAGTGTGGTCATCATTGCATCATATATATGTTTGATAATAGTTACAGTGTACCTCGTAAGCTTACAATGTTACGTGTCAATTTTGTTTCATTAAAGTGGAAAAAATGAAGTGTAAGAAACTCTTTTCTTTTAAATTCAATTAGCCAACATACAGTACCTCATTTAAAAAAGGGGATGGGGGAGGCAGATCCAAGAGAGAAGATGAGAGAAAGAAGAATTAAACAGTTTAAGAATGAACAAAAAAAGGGCTATCCTGTAGTCCTAGCACTCCCCTCCTTCCCCACCAAAAAAATAGTTACTGAGAAGACAGAGACCCTAGAATGGACTCTTCCCTGCCTCGACGCTGCACATTTCCTGGTTTGGTTCCTGTCTTCACTTCGGGCCTTCCTGGAGTCTGTGCGTTTATAGCCCTCCGCTTGTTTTTCCACACCCATGATGCCAACTGCTCCTCCATATGTACAACTTCCAAATCTCTTATCTCCACCACAGATCCAACTCCAGGTCTGTCTTTGTTAGCTGGATACCTCCCTTGAGAAGAGCTACCTTGATTCCAAGCCCTAATGGAATCAAACAAAATAATCTTTTTCTTTTCCTCTAGCTAGCTCCCCTTTCCCACACTCTTACTTCAGTCGGCAGCGGAAACCCCAGGGATCCCAACTCCACATACTTCAAAACTAAAGACTTTTCCTTCACAACGTATCTTGGGAGTCATTCCATCCATTCCATCTCTTCTGATAACATTCAAAATCGTGGGCTCTCCAGAATTTCTAGAATAGCCTTTGTCTTCACGTTCCATTACTTTACCTCTAATAATATCTTCCAGTTCCAAACCACTGGAGCTAAATGAATCTTACCAACATATTTTTACTCCACTAAAAGTCCTCTGTTCAGAAAAAAACTGGGGGAGGGGCTTGTGTACAGAATAGCCTAAGCTCTTGGGTCTGGGGTCATAGGTCCTTCACTGTCTGTCCTTAGCCCACCTTTCCCATCTCCCCAAGACTCAAACTCTCCATGACCTAAGCTGGTCCATCAGTTCTTCTCAGATGGTAATGCTCACTCCCACATTTTCCACTTGCATATGCACATTCAATTATTAGTTATGTGCTGGACATATGGGGGGCACAAAAGTAGGTCATACCCCACTTCTATAATCATCCTATAATACTTAAAGTGGAAGCTAATAGCTATACAAAGTTTACAGGTATTTTTTGACCAGAGACAAATTAGTTCTGAGGGTGGGAAGACCTAAGAGGAGCACAGAGATTAAGAGAAATACATTCCTATCTTTGAGGCCTTGGTTAAGTGGCAGAGATCCATAAAAACCCCCAGGGAAGGGTGCTGGCAGATGAAAGGGTGCACTAGAGCGTCAAAGACAGCAGCAGCTTGGAAGTGAGGGAGAACACACAAGAGGTATCTGTGTCCAGGGATTTTTTTAGGTAAGAGTCACAGATATTAGCAAGAATGGGCAAATCACAAGCCTTCCTCTAGTTTGGGTTTTCTTAGGTGCAAGTTATTTAGATTGGTCAGGACTGTAAGTTAGCCAAAGGGGATAGAGAGTTGCTCTAGGGATTTCCCCCCAAACCCCATGCCATGAAAAACCAAATAGGAACCAAAGCACTTAATATACCAAAGGAACAAGAACAGCTGATAAGAGACAGCCCAGAAGCGCGCAAGCAAGGTGTGTGGCCTTCTCCTCATTCCCAGTCCCCATTTCCCGTGAACAACACGGAGAGGGACCGGTCAGTAGCCAGCCCCTCACGGACGCCACTGCTTCCTCCACACATCCTGCCAACTCTGTCCCCCACATGTCCTATTCACTCACCGATTTTGAAAATATGAAGGAGAAAGGATGAGGAGGAAAGTTAGATCGAGAACATGCTTTGTGCCAGGTGTTCTGTTAGATGCTTCCATATATAAAGAGAGAAGGAAGAAAGCCAGTAGGAAAAGGCAGAGAGTAGTGCTCAGAAGTAGAATCAGGCCGACACGAGATAAATGAAGGCACTGGTTCTCAAACTGTTTCCCGCTGGCTGTCGCAGAACCCCCAGGGCAACTGATGGAATGAAGATGATCAGGCCTCAGTCCTACAAAGCACTGGACCTGGGACGTGTACGTGCATGGGTGCATACAGAGATAAACACACATTAAAAAAATAAGGAGCCTGGGCGGTTCTGAGTGCCACACAGGTGTGGTACCTGACGCAGAGGGATTGGACAGGAATGGAAGACAGTGAGCTACCACCCTTTATAAATCCTGATCGTTATTTTTACGTGTCACTGAGACAGAAAGCCCAATGCCAATTAAACCAGGATAGGCGAGCAATTTTAAGAGGCCTCTTCATCTCGGTAACGTTGAAAGGTTTACAAAATGTGGATCTCAGAACTGGTGAAATAAAGCTAACATGTGTCCAGTGCCCACTATGGTCGGGGTCAGTCTGTGGTAAGATGCCCAGTAAGGGAGGGGAAGTCCCCCCGGGACACCACTCGTAAGAGCCCAAGCCAAGATCATTTCTAACTTGAAAGCCAGGGGCACTGGATTATCCAGTCTCTAAACTTGTACCACCCCCGCCCAACCCCCCCCCCCCAATGCTGGCACTTCCATGGGCAGCGCAGCCCTGGGACTAGAGGTCAATCCACACAGCAGACACAGGGATGCCGAGAAAGGGGCCAGGCACCCGTGCATAGTCTGGAGAAACACCATCATCCCTGCTTCTCATAGCTCAAGGTGCGGCCAGGGAACAGCAAAGGGACTGCCACTGAGTGTGTTGAGGGAGAAGCACAGGGTGCTGTCGGAGACTGTAACATGGGGGCTCAGCCCTGCCGTGGGTGGTCAAGGAAAATCCCAGGACCAAAGACAGGGCTTTACCAGTAACCGGGAGCACTGAGCTGTGAAAGCAAAGTGGTGCAGTGGGGCAGGCAAGGTTCTCGCCAAGCCCAGCCCCGACAGGGAAAGAGGAGGCCTGCATGCGTCTGTTCTCAGCCAGAGTCATCCTGCATCAAACAATTTTGCTCTGCAGCTCATACCCCTTTTGTCCAGATGACTCCCACCAGCTCCCAAGGTGTTCCGAGGAGGCCCCCTGGGAGGGAAAGCGAACTTCAAGCCGGCAGGCTGCCAACGGAACAGATGACCAGATCTGCTCGCAGGGCAGACAGCAACTGAGCAATAAATTAGCCCTGTAAAATATTTCAAATTTAACTGTGTAATCACTCTTAATTCTGCAGGGGACTTTTTTTTTTTTTTTTTTTTTAAAGAAGGCAAATGAAATTACAATGTGGAGTTAATTGGCAAGCTCCCTCCACACCCCTCCCAACCTCCATGCCTCCTTGAGGCAGTGGGACTCCTAATATGTTTGGGAATGGCTTTATTATCCAAGGTGATGATGTCAGCCTCGGCAGATCTGCAATATGGGGTTGGGACAGAAGGAATGCATTACACAGACTCAGTGGGAACCCAGCCCAGCAAGCTCTTGGCACCTGGAGCAGAACAGAAGGCCACATCGCTTTGCTTTACAGTAGGCTCCCAGCAAACACAAAACCAAGCTCAGGCATTTCATCAGGGATACAAAGTTTTCCCTCATCCGAGATCATTAACTATCATTTCTCTTTTATTGCCCCCCCACTTCTTTTTTAAATGACAGAGACCATATTGAAAAAGCATGTTTATAGGACATAGGAGACATATGCTTGAGACTTATTTGAGAATAGAGAAATAGAAGCCCCAAGTCAGGTAATAGGTAAGCAAGAGATGGCAAATGTTCCAGAATCTAATCCATGAATGCAGAAAGATGAGCTCAGGCTTGCCGCCTAGAACTAGAGAGAACATTCAAAAAGAACATCTTCTATAGGCACTTCCTAGATGAAAATATGTATCTGAAAACACTGAATAGTCTCCTGAAGGCCTCTGGACATCCTCCACTTTGTACTTAGATTGCACGTCCCCAATTTGTCAGCCACGACAGGAATGACTACACGGAGGCTTTCCCTGGTGTCCCCATGGTACAGTGTCCTTCCTCAGTTACCCCAAAACTGGTCCCTAGTTACATACTTCTATTACTGTGGTTATGACCCCAGGCTATAACTCATCATCGACCCTCCTGAGGCCCCACGAGACGGTAAGGTACCAAGGGCGAAAGACAGCCACATTCTGTTTACCTGAGGATCCCTGCACCTGGCCAGCCCTTGGCACATGGTTGTACTCAAGGCAGGTTGAGTGAAATGTTAAATGAACAACTATCCATGCTGTTTTCTGCTAAGAGAACGGTGGTCTTCACAGATCTTGAAAAGCATCATGAAGACATACCGACTACAAGTTAGAGTCACAGATTTTTTTTTTAAGATTTTATTTATTTATTTGACAGAGATCACAAGTAGCAGAGAGACAGGCAGAGAGAGAGGAGAAAGCAGGCTCCCCGCTGAGCAGAGAGCCGGATGCGAGGCTCCATCCCAGGACCTTGAGACCATGACCTGAGCAGAAGGCAGAGGCTTAACCCACTGAGCCACCCAGGTGACCCTAGAGTCACAGATTTTAATACAATACAAAGCCCAGACTTCCTACATTTCTAATGTTTTTCCACATTGGTCTAAAACATGTGTTTTCTTAATATTTTTCTTTAAAATGATTCCCCCCACTGTTTCCACCATGTACTAAGCAACAACGAGGAAACCATGATTTTGTGTGCTAGTTTTTGCTCAGCTATCTAATAAGACACTGCTAATAAGCACTGTTTGTCTGTATGTTACTCCCTCCAGCAGAGAGCGAGAGAGTGGTAAGACGCACCCCACTCCCAGAAATCCTGCATTAACGAAATATTCAAGCTGGAAGGGTCATTAGAGATTGCCAAACCCAAACGGCTAATAAACAGATAAGGAAAAGAAGGCTTAGGAGGATGCGCTTTCTTTCACAACTGATGAAATGAGTGAGGGGCAGAGACCAGACAGACATCCCGAGCCCCAGCTCCCAATCTGGGCTTTTTGCTCTGATGACTCAAACAACTATGAAAAAAGAGATAAAAACTTCAAACATCTAAAATATTATTGCAAGTGGTTTCGAGATTCTTAAAAATACACCCTTTAATTAAAAAGACAGTGAAACTAAAACAAGTTCTGGTGGGGTAATGGATATATTACAATTTCTCCTTCCTAACTTCCTAATATCTTACCATTTTCTGTAACAAAAAAAATTAAAAATATACCATATGTGGTGGTTAATTTTATGTGTCAAATAGGCTACAGTGCCCAATCATTTGGTCAAATACAGTCTACATATTCTCAGGTCAGTATTTTTTTTTTTTTTTAACATTCCAACAGTTGACTTTAAGCAGATCATCCCCCATGATGGTTAATTTTATGTGTCAACATGACTGGGCCATGGGTGCCCAGAAACTTGGTCAGTTATCATTCCAGGTGTTTCCGTGAGGCTGTTCTTGTTGTTTTGATGAGAATGACGTTTGAATCCATGCACTAAGTAGCCTGCCTTCCCTAATGTGGGCAATGAGTTGAAGACGTGAACAGAACAAAAAAGCTGACCTCCTCATGAGCAAGAGGGAATCTTTTCCACTTGACTGCTTCGAGCTGAGACATCAAATTTTTGTTTTGTTTTGTTTTTCCTGTCTGCGGACTCAAAATAAAATACGGGCTCTTCTTGGGTGCTGATCCTGCTGGCTTTTAGACTGGATCTATACCATCAGCTCTCTTGGGTCTCTAGTACGTTGCTGACTACGGATATTTCAGACTTCTCAGCGTCCATAATCTTATTAGCCAATTCCTTATAATAAATCACACACACACACACACACACACACACACACACACACACACACGTGTATACCCACACTTCATTGGTTCTCTTTCTTTGGAAAACTCTAATAAAATACCCTCCATAATGCAGGTGGGCTTTGTCCAATCAGTTAAGGACCCTCGGAGCAAAGACAGACTTCTCAAAGAAGGAATTCTGCCTCAAAACTATAATCTCTAAACCCTGAGTTTCCAGCCTTCCCCTGCCCTGTGGATTTCAAACTTGCCAGTCCCTACCATCACAGGAGCTACTTCCTTAACTAGTCAGTCTCTTGACACACAGCCAAGACACAGACACAGAGACAGATCTCTGTGTATATATCCTTTGGCTCTATTGCCCTGAGAACTCTGACTAACACACCCTGTTTTTCCATGTCCGTGCATGTGCTGGAGAGGGCGGGTATGTACCTTAAGATGACCCATCAGGAATTCGGGAGAAAAATAATCAGTAATTCAACTACAAAAGAGCTAACATTCATCTGTTGTTTGTTAACACAGCAAATGTGAGAATAAAGCAAAATAAGCAACAAAGTAGCTGCACGAATCAAATAATTACAAATTAGTTTCCATTACAACTTTCTCCCGTACCGTACATACTGAAGAATTCCCCTCCCGGTGTTGTTTATCTTTACACTTGGTTTCCATTCTTTGTTTTGTTTAAATCACTGATAAAACAACTAAGATATTCTTACCCAAGTTTCACAGTTTGAGTGGGTGCTGGAAGAAATATACTAAATTCATTTCCACAAAACAGTTCTCCTCCACTTCATTCCCTCACACACAAGGAGGCCACCCAGATTTCTTCTAGCACATCACTTTGTATTATTGATATGCATACACCACACGGGTCTTCCTCTACAAGATCACAGAGCTACTAGATCTAAAGCCTTTTGTTAACGAATCAAACAGCTGAATGAATTCTATAGCCTGCACTGACAACAAATCAATATTCAAAAATATTAATACCATAAAGTTTAAATAAGAGGTCTCTCGTACTCTGTAAATCAGCACACTGTACATCTCTCCATTTCCACTAAATAACAGCGTGCCAGTGAAGAACAGACCAGCTCCTGGATCTGCCATGTGTTTATCATTTCTTCTCCCCAACAGAAACAAACCGTAAGAAAATGGCAATTCTACTGTAAGTAACCCAACCACAAGCAATGAAACCGCTTTCTCACTGCGACATGAAATTGGCTAACGGGTATGCCTGGATCCTTGAGCACTGTCTCAACTCAGTCTGTAGCAAAGAGATTTTTAAATGTTTTGGGGGTATAATTACCAATCCCGGGTATTTGGTGATTTCCAGTGGGTGCCCTAGTTTATTTTATTTATTATCCGGTGGGTGCCCTAGTTAATTAATTAATTATTTTATGTCTACCACACTGGCTTAGAAGAAAGAAAAGGAGGAAATCATACCCTGAGAATGGGAAACCAAAAAACATCAGGGTAAAATAATTATGGACCGAGCAACGAGCAAAAGGTATAGAATTTAGATATGGAGTCCTCACCGATGTGCTCCTCCGTATTCTCATCTTTAAAATGGGGGGGCAGGGCAAAATCTACCAACCAATCGCCTTATAAGAAAATGTTTAAGATTTTAAATGGAAAAGAATTCCAATTATGTATTTTTGTTTTGTATATTCTCATCCAACATTTTTCCCTTTACATTCTATAGCCAAAAATGTCACTCCCATGCCCCCAAGCATGCTCTTCTAGAACTGCTAATAAGGTCACAATGAGGGAAGAGTTTCAGATGTTACATGAGATTCTTCAGGACTCCTGTGACAGAAATGACTAAGACTCCCTAATCAATACCATCCACGTGTCACAGTATTGGGGTAACCCAATAACCTGTTTTGCCAATGGGTGAGTGACATGTATGTGTGAGAGTCTCTCTGGGAATCACCAAAGCAAAATTTTTCGATTACAAGAATCTTTGAATTGAAACTGGTTATTTTCACAACCAAGTATAAAGATGGTAATAGCTACGGAAGACATAGACAGTTTGTCCTTAAGAAACTCACAGTCTAGCGACATAAACCGCCATGTTAAGTATGATGTAAGGGACATAACAGAGGAATAGCAAAATGCTGAGGGGACACATGGGAACGTTAATATTGGGGTAGAGTAATCAGAGCAGCTTTCATGGAGAGTGACAGTATCTGAAATTAGCCTTCATATGCAGGAGCACATTATCCTTGGTGGGAAAGGGCACCACAGCCGAAGGACACATGATGATCAAAACTACAGAGTACCTCAACACATAATCGGAGTCCCAGTGTACGCAGACCTTTTCACATAGCTGATTTGTGTATGTGTGTCTTTGTGGTTTCACTTAGATTTGTAAAATCTTGAGATTATGTCTAATTGTACTCTAGAGCTTTTAGAAACAAAACTTCAACCACAAAGCACTGCGGTAAAACCTACTCCTCTCCCTTGCTCTCTCCACGTTCACCCCATCTCTAAAAATAATATCCGAACATCCTAATATTGTTGGGAAGCGTTAAATCACTATACTGTACACCTGAAACTAATATTACACTGTATGTTAGCTGGAATTTATTTTTTTTTAAAGATTTTATTTATTGGGCACCTGGGTGGCTCAGTGGGTTAAAGCCGCTGCCTTTGGCTCAGGTCATGATCTCAGAGTCCTGGGATCGAGTCCCGCATCAGGGTCTCTGCTCAGCAGGGAGCCTGCTTCCTCCTCTCTCTCTCTCTGACTGCCTCTATGCCTACTTGTGCTCTCTGTCTGTCAAATAAATAAAATCTTTAAAAAAAAAAAAAGATTTTATTTATTATTTGACAGAGAGAGAGAGCACAAGTAGGCAGAGCAGCAGGCAGAGGGAGAGGGAGAAGCAGGCTTTCCGCTGAGCAGGGAGCCTGATGTGGGGCTTGACCCCAGGAACCTGGGATCATGACCTGAGCCAAAGGCAGGAGCTTAACCGACTGAGCCACCCAGATACCCCTGTTAGCTGGAATTTAAATAAAAATTTAAGAATGAACAGGAAAAAAATCTTAGTACTCTATAAAATCTAGAATGTTCTATTTTTGTTATACATCCACAAAAGGATTTTTCACATTTTCAAACTTCACAAAAATCTCACTAGGCCATATAGATAATTCTACAATTTGGTTGTCACTCACCTTTCTGAGACCTCCCCATTTTGAGTCACGTAACTCAAGTCCAATCATTTTCAATAATGTTTAATATTCCTTGGATGAACACAACACAATTAACTTACCTGGTCCTCTGCTCGTGGACATTTAGGTTCTTTTTTTCATATTATAAACAATCCTGTAACTAACATTTCTGTCAATGCCTTCTTTCGCAAGTCTGAGACCTTCTCTATGCAAGGATGTAAGATGTGATCTTCAGGTTATAGCACATGTACCTTTAATTTGCCACCTGTAGCTAACTGGCTTGTATGCACCAACAGAACCTGTATTTTTAAATTATTCATGTAAGAGTCTTTTCTACCAGAGCAAGATTATTGTGTTGTTTGTATCTTCTACATCATTTGTAATACTGGTCCAACTTAGGGTATCAATTCCTAGGAAATGGAAGGTAAAGCTTTCTTCTATGATTGTGAATTTTTCAAACTCCCATGTAATTTTTAAATACATTTTGAATCATTTTATCAAATGCGGGACACTTTTGAATTGTTCTACCTTCCTATTGAATTGTTCCTTCTACCATAATACAGTGACATGGAAAACTGCTAGGCCATACACAGTCTTTGGGGGACTGATATAAACGGTCTGTCCCACGCGGTGACCTGCAACCAGGGAGTTGAGTTCCATGAAGATGCTGACCAGGTCTGACAGTAAAGTATGTACCACACCTTGTCCAACCAGACTCATTGGGAATAGAGGTGAAATTCTGACCAAGAGCTGCCTGACTCAGTAATTTAGTCGGGTCCCAGTGTAGGAGAAGAAAGGAGAGCTACTTATTCACTTCCTAATATCTCAAAAAGACTCCCTTCAGAGTAGATTTTTGTTCTGGGACTTGTCCCAGGGCTATTACTAGCATAAAAACTAATTTGGGAATCAATCTCTCAGCCTTTGGCTCATGGAACATGGACATTTTAAGTTCTAAACTCATAGAAAATCAGGCACAAGAACTCAAGTTTTTCTAGGGAGACCTTTTTTTATCCCCCTACCTCGAAATCAAATTAAGACAGCTAAAATTTTTCATTTGCTTTCCTGTCCTAATGGGAAGATTCTCTAGACCACTCATTCCCAAAGAATACAGGATACTCCCTTTTGAAAGTTCTTATTTTATGCAGGGGTGGCCATTCCAACTCTCTTACTTCTAACCCTGCATGAATATTAAAACCCCAGTGTCATCTGTCTACAATGGTATCGTAGTGCCCTCCCATATTCTCACCTCCTGGCTTTCAGCTACCTTGTTTTTAGCAAGACCCCCATTACTGCCTTACAAGTTCCATGCATTTATCAAGATTGATGATCTTTTTTATCTAGCATTTCTTAAGATTTGTAATGGGAAGGCTCTTAGTTTCTTTATCGTACAATTCTGCCAGAACAAGAAATGGTGACATACGAAATGCACTTGGAGCAGCCCCTGCCAGGTGACAACTCCTATGCAAGTAGTTGCTGTAATTAACAACATTCTCTCCTCTGAACTTCTTTGCATAGAAGTAATGCACCTAACAAGTCCAGTGTGTCATACTTGCTGAATGATTACACAAAGCTATGCCCTTCAGATAAATTTCTGTAAGGTAAATCTGGTGTGTGTGTGTGTGTGTGTGTGTGTTTTATTATTATTCAGTTTTAAATTGAGGGAAATGGCTCTCTCTACTCACCATACATTTTTATTTTAAAACACAAATTTAAAAAAAGTCTCAGTAAGTGCCATATAATACACAGAGTTAAAGTAGCCAGGGTGCAGAAACCTAATGCTTTTTAGGGATCATCATATACATTTAAGGCTACAGGGGTAAATATAATAGGAGCAAGTTGTGGAAGCTTCCAGATTCTCATTTTCTCAGGGCCAGGAAACGGCCCTTACTGACTGAATCACATAATCATGTACTTTGTTAAAAAACTGTGAGCATAACAAATAACATGGAGTATATGGGGAAATGGAGAGGAGAAGGGAGTTGGGGGAAATTGGAAGGGGAGATGAACCATGAGAGACTATGGACTCTGAAAAACAACCCGAGGGTTTCAAAGGGGCCGGGGGGGGGGGTGTAGGAGGTTGGGGGAGCCTGGTGGTGGGTATTAGGGAGGGTACACATTGCATGGAGCACTGGGTGTGGTGCAAAAACAATGAATTTTGTTATGCTGAAAAGAAATAAAAAAAACAAACCTGTGAGATCTGCTAGGATGAGATATCTCATCCACAGTTATTTAAGGTAACGGTCTCTACTCTCTCTGTCACACCCTTTTCCTGTTGGGTAGTGGGGGGAATAGCCACATACATCTGGGGGATACAGCCATGGAGAAGTTTAAGCAGAATCACATTTTGTTTGGGTTTAGCACGATGCATTAATATCGTCTCTCTAGTATTGTACGGTTAATTTACTTCCATGTACAGTTATCAGCTGTCCCACACAGTGGCTTCGCAGAAGATTTCCAGCCCACCCCCACCAGCGCGGACTCCGTCCTGACACTGTAGCACTTGGCAGTGGAAAGTACCCGTCAGTGAAGGATGCAAGCTTTGGGATAGAATGAAGCAGGGAGTTACTCTTTGGAAAATTCTTCTAATATTTAGAGTTGGAAACCTGCAAGCTCAGAATTTAGTTTTTATGGACGCCAAGTGGAAAGATAACTAAGGAATAGACAGTATGACAAATACAATTCTGAAAGGAAAGAGGAATCGGGTGAAATAGCATTTACCATAATTCTTGTTTTAGGGCTCAAACCTATCGCATCCCTATAACCGGAAAGTACATTTATATGACAAGTCATGTAGTATGAACGCCAATATCAGCACCACCAAGAAATCTTGGTCAAACATACTGCAGCAAAGATGGAATTATCTTTCTAGTTTTGCTATAGAAAATACTATAAAATCAATGCCTTGGGAAAGGCAATCCTTTAGTAAACAGTCAAAATATAAAGGTAAGGGAGTATTATAGATCAGTTAATAAAAACAGAGTTTTGAGGATTTTGTGATGTTTATGGTATTTGCCAGCTCTTTCAGATTTTTAATATTTGTGTTTTTTCCCCTAATACTCATACTAGTTTTTGTATTTGAAATTTTGTAGCAAAATTACCAAAACTATCTAAGCTTCAGACTCACAAAACCCAGATTTACTCCAGGAACAAAAACAAAAACAAAAGCAGTAACTAGAGTAAAAGTGAAACTCTAAGAGCACATTAAATGAAATAATGAATAGTGAGTTTTTGAGCCCAATATTTCAAAAATTCAACCTTTGGATAATGCATAGCAAATAAATCCTATTATTTATCCATTTGGTAAGAAAAAATGTTCAAAAAAACAGCACTTTTCTATATTTTTTAAAATTAATTTATTTACTTTCAGCATAACAGTATTCATTATTTTTTTCACCACACCCAGTGCTCCATGCAATCCGTGCCCTCTCTAATACCCACCACTTGGTACCCCAACCTCCCACCCCCCGCCCCTTCAAACCCTTCAGATTGTTTTTCAGAGTCCATAGTCTCTCATGATTCACCTCCCCTTCCAATTTCCCTCAACTCCCTTCTCCTCTCTAACTCCCCTTGTCCTCCATGATATTTGTTATGCTCCACAAATAAGTGAAACCATATGATAATTGACTCTCTCTGCTTGACTTATTTCACTCAGCATAATCTCTTCCAGTCCCGTCCATGTTGCTACAAAAGTTGGGTATTCGTCCTTTCTAATGGAGGCATAATACTCCATAGTGTATATGGACCGCATCTTCCTTATCCATTCGTCCGTTGAAGGGCATCTTGGTTCTTTCCACAGTTTGGTGACCGAGGCCATTGCTGCTATAAACATTGGGGTACAGATGGCCCTTCTTTTCACGACATCTGAATCTTCGGGGTAAATACCCAGGAGTGCAATGGCAGGGTCATAGGGACCACTTTTCTATATTTTAAGTTATATCTGCATTGTTCTTCCATAAGGTTAACTTAAATGGGAATTAAAACCATTTATATGTATCCCAAACTTTAACTCAGGGGTTATAATCCTGGTTTTCAAACTGTCTTCTTCAATGTAAGCAGCCAAATATTGAACTGGATAGCTCAACCCGACTTAAAATCAAAGAAGTCAGTGTACTAAAGGTTATGGTTCACGGGATTCCCTGATAAATTCTGTTCAGAAAGCTGTAAAATATTTATTCCTCCTCAGTCTACAAATACAGAAATTGATACCCTTCATTCAGTATGAAAGAAAATGGCTTAGAGAAACAATGTGAATCAAATAATGCTGGGGTATAGCATTTCTAAAAAAAACAAAAAAACAAAAAACAAACAAAAAAAACCCTTCCTGGACAATTACAAAATTGGTAAGTAATGGGCTTGACTGCCATCGACTATAATATACATAAGGTTTTTCCTCCCGGATTTTTGTGTCAAAGGACTACATGTTCCTAGAGGAGGGATGCACCTTTTCTCCTTTGTTCTTTTTCTCTCCCCCTTCCCCACTGTGTACTCTCAAATAAGTCTTAAAAAAAAAAAAGATGTAAGCAGACTTTCCTAAGTGTGGTGGTAGGCTCACCAGTGTTATTTTTACTGTGAGTCAGACATACATATTTCATATGCTATTCTAATGCATCAATTATTATTATTTTTTTAAAGACTGAGTGGAAAAGATGCATCAGCTTGGGGGTCACTCAGCAGCAGCTGGAGATGCGGCCCCCTCCTATTCCACTCTCAGCAGCAGCCCTCACTGTCCGCTGTCCCAGAGCACAAAGCTCAAGGCACTGCCTGCTCTGCCTACCTGGGTGATGGCTCTGAGGAGAATACCTCTAGGAGGAAGGGGGAGAAATCCTTAAAAATGCCAGGAGGACGGGGAACCCAAACGCAACCTGAATTTCCTTCTTCTTCTGAGTGATGGTCTATGATGAAGCCATGATCTACGATCCAAGAAAGCTTCTTCTCTGCAAACATCCTGGATAAATATTGAATCATGTCTCAAGTACGAAAAGCCAGGATGAGAGGGGGAAAAAGAAATGTGACTCCTTCTCTTGTCTCTAAATTTCTTGCAGGTGTCTGTAAGTCATGTCACTTCTTTGTCCATGAAGTTTCTCATCAGTGAAGTGAGAGGGTAGGATTACAAGGTTCCTGATGTCCATTCTAATTACAACCATTTCTTTCCCTTGGATCCTCTGACTTTTCATCAAGGCACACAAGCCTTCTGCTTCCTGAAAAATAGCTGCTAATCTCGGGGCTCCGTGGGGGGGGCCATCCTCAACAAAATGGCGGAGCTGGCCAGAAACTCCCAGGACTCACAGAAATGCACTAATAAGCACTGCTGTAAATAACTTCGTTGTGCTAAACCCCAGATGTTGCCGATAAATATTAGCCATGGAAGCCCAAGAGAGAAAGGGGGTCATCCAAGGAGAAGCACTTATGCCTCAGAAAGTCAGTGTATAAACACTATGAGATGCAGAGCAGATTTGCATTCAGGAGGGAAAAATAGGTCAGCTTTTCTAAAACAAAGTAATTGCTTAAGCAGATTAACTCCCCCTCCCACCCCTTCCCCCCATGACAAAGGGAGGAAAAAAAAAAAAAAACCAAACACTGACCTCTAAATTTTAAGTCCAACAATTTAGACCAGTTACAAGTGCTGAGCACTTAGTGGCACATGCTAGAAGAAAGCATGAGCCCTGTGAAAGCAAGTCATGGCATCAGAATGAGAACGACACGGCCGCCAAATGCTGTCAGTTACAAACACAAAATGGGGCAACAGGGGTACACATGCAACAGAAAGTCTCAACACTGGTAACCATCCCTGGGACCCAGGAGAAGAGCTTTAAAATCTTCAAATATTGATTTAATTTTAGTTCAGTCATTGAGAGTAAAAAGAGCACCGGTAGTCTCTATCTGTTCAAAAGAAAGTTATGATCAATACTGACTTCTAAGTAATTGTTAAGCACACCCATCTTGGTTCGGGGTTGTGTTTGGCCTGAGGTTCAGTAAGATGCCTGCCTGTCAGTAGCTTACATTTTGAGCAAGCATCACTGCATTGTTTCCAGACATCACCTGGATTGATCTGGTTAGGTTAGGCTTATGGGGCAGTAACAAACACCCCTCAAAAATCTCAGGATATAAGGTTATTTCTTGCTTCCATAAAAAGTCAGCTATAAGTCAGCTCCTGGGTAGCTGTCCTCCACGGGATGACTTGCTGATCAAGGTTCCTTTGACTTTGTGCTCTGTGACCTCTGAGCACATTGCCACCATAGTCTCCAAAAAGAAAGGAGGAGTTAGAAGTTTGCACTAGGGTTTTGCTGTTAGTCCATGTTGCTTTCTCTCAAGAGGCCAAAATGTTTACAATGAGTCAGTTTAAGAGACGGGGAAGTGCAGACTTCTATGAGCACAGGAGGAGAGAAGCGAATACGGGTGAATGAACCCAACTGTCATCTCCCATAAGGAGGAGCGCTGGTAAAAGCAGATACTCCCTCCTATCCCTATGCAAGGTTATTAAACCTGAAAGCCTAAAAATGGTATCAGCTGCTCATCCCCAACAATCCCTTCCTTCCCTTTTCTGAATGCTGATGATTCGCACTAACCTCTTCGCTACAAGTGTAACCCTTATCCATAGGCAAGTATGGTTGTTGGTGAGAGAAGTCAAAATGAGGCTGGATAGAAAAAGGCCGGATTCGCTATTCCTACCTATTACAATTACTATTCCTACCCCAGTGCTTTCATGCTATTACCATTATCCTTCAAACTAAACAGTCTAGCTCTTAAGCTCAATGTCCAATGACAATAAGCCAAGAATAACAAGAATCAAAGCAGCAGCAAGACAGGCAGAGAAACCAAAGGGGTACCACCTCCTAGATGTAATAAGGACCAATGGAAAACCCCTTCGTTCCTACACACACACCCTCTCTTACTCATACACAATGCGGCAAATAGGGCCTTTGGTCTATCTGCAGCTAAGACCTCCCTTGTAAACCTAGATTTACAAGTTTAATGACCTATTTGATATCTTCTCTTGCATGTCTGTCACTTGAATGTTAAAATTAACATGGTTAAAATGAAACTTCTGATCCCACCCCAAAAGCTTCCCCTTTTAACACCCTCCTTCCTGGTCAATTTACCTATCTTATTAAATAACACCAATGCCCAGTTAGCTGCTCCAATCAGAAACATCTGAGTCATCCTTGATTCCTCCCTTTGCCTCACGCGTTAAATACCTAATCACGTCTTACCAATTCTATCTTCAAAATGAACTTAAATTGGCCCACTTCTTGTTTCTACTGACTCCACCCTGGACCAACACACCACTGTCTCTCAACACCATAAACCCCAATAGTCACTTCCCAGTCTCCCCGTTTCTACTCTTGCTTGCTTCTAGTCAACTCTCAGAAGAGAAGCTCGAGTCTTCAAAGTCCCTCCCCTACCTAAAACCCTTCGGTGATTTCCACTGCACTAAGCATAAAATTCAGACAAAACCACACAATCTCTCACCCAGTATCCTCTCGAGCCATTTGTAAACATGCCACATTGGTCTTCTTTTCTAAGCAGGGTATAGTCTTCTTGTACTTGAGGGTCTTTGCGCAAGCTGACCAATTCCGTAAAGTGTTCTTGCTCCCAAGAAGTGTTCTTGCTTCTTTTGGCATGGCTATATTTTTAACATTTTTAACAGTTTCTCAGACCTCAGTTGGTTTCCTTCCAAATATATATTAGAATTTGCATCACAGTACATGTTTGAGATCCAGTTTCTACTTCTGTCTTGCTCAATATAGTATCACCAAAAAAGGGTTCTAATAGATACTTCGAATCTAGAATGACATGCACATTTTTTAAGGATACAGGAGGCATTCTCACCGAATAAAAGAAGGTTCACTCTACCTTTTATACTACGTCAGGGTCCTGTTTACCACGGGTCACAAACTAAATGGACTAGAGAAGCCTAGCAGGAAACACAAGCAGTACATAAGGCCAGGCACGGACAGAACCAAACTAAAAGGGGCAACTGTTAACAGCTGTAGCTGGTATAAATTTAGGCTTATCATTTCCAGGTTTTTTAAGTTTGAGAAGTGGGAAATCTGGAGGTTTTAAATAAAGAATTTCTGGGTTTTTCCACTGTTGAATCAGTGAACTTTAAGTCTGTGTGGGTAAACAAAACTTGGTGATAAACCCAATATGGCTATAGGCACCCAATTTGAAACCCACTGCCAAAAAAAAGAAAGAAAGAAAAAAAAGAAAAAGAAAAAAAAAGAAAAGAAAAAAAAGTATATTCTCTAATCCATCTGGCCAAAATATTCTGAGGATAAGGATATTAAGAACAACAATAGTAGCAAACTTACATCATCTTACAATATGCCAGGAGCTGTTTTAAGCACCATATGTGTGTGTGTATATATATACACATATATATATGTATATATATATATATATATACATACACGTATGCAGTGATTCTAGCAACCACATAGTGAGGTAAATACGAGGATTATCCCTACTGGACAGAGGAAGATACTGAAGCCAGAAAGAGGTCAAGAAGTTAGCCCCAAGTGGTATAGCTATTATGTAGCAGGGCAGGGATCAGACCTAGGCCCCCGAGCCTGTGAGTTTTACTATGTAATTTGAAGATAGATCAAAATAGTTAAGTCACATATTCTCTATAAAAATGCGTGCATGATAAGAAATCCACATTCTGATGTCTTCCTCTCTTCTGTTTGTTATAGTTCTGGCCTGTCCTGGCCACCTCCCAGTGGTTACTATTATCTAGGCCTTTGTGGGGTTAACCCTTCTTTGTCTATTTACTACAACATGAGAGAAAGCTACTATCAGATATCCGCCCCCCCCCCCCAAATAGGTTACATAGTATGTAAAGCAGACTCATGAACAATTAGGAGCTAAACTGCTTGACTATATTAAGGACGAGGAGGTGCCAGAGTCTGGCTCTGGTTGTGACATGCGGCCAAAAATCTGCTATTAGGATTTGGCTTTGACCTTGGTTTTTGACAGACCAAGTGGCCAAATGCCATTTTCTACCATGTTTCTGGCAGCGCCAAACTGTGTGCAATTAATGATCATTTGATCATACAACTTATTTCATAACTGATCACCACAGCATCCTAGGTAACATATATAGGGGTGGGGGTGCGTGGGTGGGTCAGTAGGTGATATGTCTGCCTTTGGCCGAGGTCATGATCCCAGGGTCCTGAGATCCAGCCCCACCACGGACTCCCTGCTCAGAGGGGAGCTTGCTTCTCCCTCTGCCTGCTGCTTCCCTGCTTGTGCATTGTCAAATAAATAAAATCTTGGGAACAAACAAAAACAAAACCAAAAACACACGGGGCGTCCTTCAGGTTTACTGTTGCTATATGAAAGTTCCCTTTCCAGTAAAACCAGGCACGTAACTTAGAGTCAGATTCTCCTGGTTTGCTTCATACAAGATAAAAAGTTTATCAGCCAAGTGATAAATGCATACTGAGAACAAAAATTCATGTAAACAAAACCAAAACCAAAACAAAGCAAAACAAATAAAAGCTGCATCCCCTAGACACATACAGGCACAGTTAGGAATCATAGGATCTACCACCGAAGAAAACAGGTCCCTGCCCTCAGAATTCATACTCCGGTGGATGAAGATGTCAGATAATAATGTTCCTAATAAGGAAGCAAGATACTGTTTTAGCAAGTGATAAGTACATTGGAGCTGGGGCGGGGACCAGGAGCATTGAGAAAGAGGTCATTATTTGAATAGAAGAGTCCATGTCAAGATCACTGAGGTCAAGAAGCCAAGAGGGAAAGGGGATAAAGCAGCAGAGCCTGTGCACCCTGAGGAGAAGGACTTGGAGGCAGAGCGGACAGCCAGCACGAGGCTCTGAGGTGGGCAGACGCCTGGCTTCATCTAGAAGCAGCCTAAGCATGAGAGAGTGTAGTAGCAGATGACACGAGTGACTGGCTGCGGGACACAGATCACACAGGGCCCGGTAGGGCAACTAAAGGACGTTGGATTTTTGAGGACAACACAGGCCCTTACATGAACAACAGGATCTGACTACTGAGTTGAGAATCCTGTTTTACAGTAAAATATTATGAAAACACTGCTTTAAAAAGAGAACCACGAGGGATAGCAACAAAATGAAGCTTCATCTCAAGGTTTTTTTGTTTTGTTTTGTTTTGTTTTGTTTTCAAAGCATCTTTTTCAAGGACTAAATAACTAAAAGCTTTAGTTACAGGATTGTTTCAATGAAGCTGCCTCATGACTTTCAACCAAGACGGCAAGCCCAGGAGTAGAAGTCCTTAGTAGTTATTGTTGGAGAAGGAGAAAACTTAATGGTGGCGGTTGGGAGGGAAGGAAGGGAGTGGGTAGGGGATGTGGGGGTGGAATATCACCACTAGCATGACCCTGCAGTGACAGAGCTGGACAAAAATGTAGGTTGCTCCATTACTGACCTCAGCTGAAAGAGAGCACATTTGCAGTATCATATCTGTGCAATGTAAAAACCACAAGAGCTGACAGCTCAGAGAAATTACCACCACTGCATTATAATGCCAATTTTCAACAAAAATCTGCTTGGCATAATTTTAATTAACTTGCAATAAATAGACATTATTATTAATATTTCAGGTTTACTCTTGTATGCCAGACATTCGTTCTACAGTGAGGATATTCAGCTTCAGCCAAATCATGATTTAACACTCAGCTATTTGGCTTCTGGCCAAAAAGCATGTGTGGTAGGTTATGGACCAAATGTTTGTGTCCCCTCCCAAATTCATATCTGGAAGCCCTAACCTCCAGTGCAGTGGCATGTGATAATGGAGGCCTTCTGGCGGGCAAGATAGTTTTAGATGAGATCACGAGGGTGGGCCTCCATAGATTAGTGTCCCTTCAGGAAGAGGAAGACAGACAAGAGCTCATTCTTTCCCTACCATGTGAGATCACAACCAGAAGGTTACCCATCTGCATGCCAGGTAGAAGGCTCTCATCAGGAATCAATTAGCTGGTACCTTGATCTTGGGACTCAGCCTCCAGAACCTTTAGAGGGGTAAGTCTATTGTTTAAGGTACTTAGTCTATAGTATTTCATTACAGCAACCCAAGCCAGCTGGGATAGTGTATATCTAAGGTTACCTGTGAAAGCAACATCTGAAAGCTATTTCTAATTCATAAAGAACTCAAATAATATTTTAGGTATTGATTGGTACCTGGTGGTCTGATTCAGTTTAAGTCAGACATTCTTCATCAATTGTTAATCATTTAAGGAGAAGCTGTTGCTTTCCTTTTCCTTCAAGTCTGACTTCAAGAAAATGGGTAGCAATCAGCAGAGTCAGACACGCGTACATGGAGGTTGCTGCAGAGAGCTATGGTGGGAGTAAAGAAACTTTGCCGTCTGAAATCTTGGCCAACCCTGGAGGTAGCACAGATCCCTGGGTCTTGACACAGAGGCTGGCGAGTCTAAGTTTGGAATGCTTGCCTTAGACTTCAAGACAGCCATTTGCCCTGGCATAGGGACAATCTAGACTTTGTGAGGATGAAGGGTCGGAGACTGACTACAGACGTATTCTTTACTCACCCTGTGTAGGATGTCTCACTTGTACTCCCCATTCAGAAAAGTAATCTCCTAACATGGTCCACCATTACAAGGAGAAAGATTTAGCCTTCTGCTCACTTGTAGAAAAGGTAAAGATAGCACAACCACAGGGCAAAAGAGGAAGACAAAGAGGCAAGAGACTTCTGTCTCACATCAACTGATTCATTCATCAAAGATATTCTTTATTATGTTCTGAACACTGTAGCAGGTAATGATGTTATAGCAGTGAACAATACAGACAAGATCACTGTTCTCAAGAGTTCCAATTTTACTGGAGACAAAGAAAATCAACAGGAGATTTCAGACAGGAAGAAGTTCTATGAAGGACAAACCATGATGTCAAAATGTACCTGGGGGACTAATTCAGTTAGCATAGTCAGGCTTCTCTAGAGAGGCACGTTTAAGCTAGGACCCAAATGACAAGAAATCAGCTGTGCAATGATCAGGGATGGGTGGGGGGTGGGGAGACAGATGGAAAGGATGTCAGTACCAATGCTCTCAAGACAGAATAACCTTGGTATATTCAAGATACAAAGACATGTCTGGAGCTCAGACAACCAGAAGGGAGCGTGCTATGTAGTGAAGTTGAGAAGGCAAGCATGGCCCAAATGTCTTACGGTCTTCTCACTAATGGTAAAGTAAAAATCTGGTACTCCTGGATGGCTCAGTTGGTTAAGCAGCTGCCTTCGGCTCAGGTCATGATCCCAGCGTTCTGGGATCAAGTCCAACATCGGGCTCCTTGCTCGGCAGGGAGCCTGCTTCTCCCTCTGCCTCCGTCTGCCAGTGCTAACTCTCTCTCTCTCTCTCTGACAAATAAATAAATAAAATCTGTAAAAAAAAATAAAGTAAAAATCTAGATTCATTAAGCGCTATGGAAAACTATTAAGGATCCCTAGCAGGTAAATAGTTTCCTCTGATTCAAGACTGCTGTGTGGAGAATGATCGCAGGAGGACAAGAGTGGAACAGAAGCCAGTTAAGAAGCTACTGATGTGGTCCACGGGAAAAGAAAGGGCAAGGTGGATCCATGTGATGGCCGTGGAGAGGCGACATGCACAGATTTCGGAATAGGTAGCCGGGGCAGATGGAGTATTCATCAGCATACCATGTCCACTCGCCTCTACACAACAGAGTGCCTATGCCATTTGCATTTTGTTTCTTTTACATAATGGAATACTCCATTTTTCCAATGCAATTATTACAAAATCTTTCTCACCCTGTAAGTAATACTATGGCAGTTTTAAGTGATCACTTTGTTTTTTCCTTTCCAACTATGAACTTTTGACAACCTTATAACCAAAAAGAACATAAGCTGTGCTCATTTATAGGTTTACACAGAGAAAGTGTTTCTTTAATATGATTTGAAGTACCCCTTCTACCTCCCACCCCTCTCCCCACAGTTCTCTAGCATATTGGGTTTGCAGCATCAGAAGCTGAGGGGTCTGGCTCCCCCTATCGGCTGAGGCACAGCCAAGGTGATAGGGAGCAGTGAGGACAAGCAGATGAGCATCGAGCCACAGACAGGTCCACCACTAATCTCAGTGGAATGCATCCACTTCTCCAAAGTCACAGGGAGGCAGCAATACCCCCCTCCTTCCCACCCCATGCAGAGCCATTTACCAGCCGGCTCTTCATAATAAAGTTTGCAAACCCTTGTTCTAAATGGTTACTTAAGTTCGAGTGATCACAGCCTACACTGTAGTTGCTGTTGAACTATCCAGGAAACCAGACGTGTACTTGAAAATCTTCCTAAACATACATGTTCTAAAGAAGGGATTTTAGCATGTGTAGGGAGAGAGAGAGTGCTCAGAGAAGGTGTATGTCTGTTCATCTAAAATGCCCCCCTAGGAACTAGCATCGGCCTCTAGTTATGGGTGTAGGCAAAGGCCAAACCCTGCCTTCTTCTATTGCCCTCTCATGTTCATTTAACTCTTTCTCATTCTTGAATGTGTGGCTCTGCTCTACCTGCTTCTTGAGTTCTTTACTCAGATGGGTTGACCAGGGCTCTTAGATACTTCTAGGCATTTCCAGTCTCAATTACCACGGACTAGGTATCTTCATCACAACTACAGAATAGCCTCGCTGTGGTCCTAAGTCCCACCTATGCTTGTCTCTTTCTCAGGTACAAGATGTGCACTTGCCTTTATATAGACGCACAATATTCTGACGTACCTACATTCTGACTGCTCCCGTGGTTGGATGTGGATCTTCAGAGTTTCAGAATGGACAGACAAAGCCTTTGGGCAGAGCACTTCCAGACAAGCCCTCCCTAGAACTCAAATGCCCTCTCCTCCAGAGGCCTGTCTTTGCTGGGGCACAGCTGTCAATGAAACTGTGACTGGGTTCCAATCCACCTGCTCTTAGGAGCTCAATCTCCCCTGAATATCCCCTTTCCTTGTGCAGCTTCAAATAGCACACACCATCGGCTAAATACACCAGAACAGACCATGAACCAAACAACTCTAAGAACATGGGTCATAAATTTGTCAGCCTAACAGAGTGAAAAGCACTGGCTATGGATTAGAACTAGGTTTCAGGCTAGACTGGGCCACTACTGGCCTCAAAATCCTGGAGAAGCCCAGAGTCTCAGTTTCCTTACCTATAAATTAGGTGGGCAGATGCTCCCTACGGTTCCTTCTTTGTTGAGCATGCCACGAATCTATGGCTCAAATACATCTGACTTACTATACTTTTCAAAGCTCAACATTTTGGTAATGAATGCTTACCTCTTCAAATATGCTTCTGCTGTAGCTTTTCCTGAGAGCTTTCCAAGTGCCCAGTATGTATGTGTTGGGGCCCTGGAATGCACAGAGCATGAAGTCATTCTGGCTTGTCTCTCTTGTTCTGACCCTTCTGACCATTTTTAAAGTATGTGCTCATTATGCTTCTCATGCATTATGTCCCTTCATATTATTGGTGACATTATATTGGATTGGCAGGTTCTTTTGGAGGCATGCTTGCTCCCCCAGCCAAGAAATACAGATAGCCAAGAATTAGATCATTCTATCCCCAAGTTGCCATAGACCTTCTCATAGACAGCTGAGCAGTGTAATTTGATCAAGGTTAAGTGCAATGCACCCTTCACCTTTTAACCCAAGTCAAAATTCTTTCAGTTTTCTGTTTTAATCCCAGGTGAAGGCTTCCTGCTCATAGTTACAAATGTCCACCAGCCGCCTCCAGTCAACTCTCATTTATCCACCTGTGGTTTATCCAAAGCATCAGGCTTTCTCCTCCTCCTGCCTCCAGTACCAAATTCCAGGCCAGCTCCTTTAACTCTGTGCCAAAGAAATACAAACTCAATCTAATATGAGCCTAATGAGAAAAGGCTATCTGCTGCCAAAGATTCACATAATGCATCCCAAAGCCAAATGCAGGCATTATTCACTGTTTTAGATGCTGGCATTGCTTCTCCCTTATATAAAACAGAGATCGAGATTTTCGGTGTTTCTCTGAGGAATACAGATGACATGCAGTATTTTTTAACCTCTTCTTCTGCCTAGTTGGCCAATTCTCAGTATAACAGATTCTATTTTCTTTTCAAATAAATAAGTCATTTGTACATTTAGCGTCAAGGAAATAAAAAAACTCTGGGTTTGGAGTCATTTGACTTACATTTGAATGCCAACTTCCTCTAGCTGTTAGGCAGAAACTAAGTTTTGGCAAGTCATTTGAACACTGTTTTCTTAGCTACAAAATGGGGATACACATAAAATAAGATATAAGGGTGCCTGGGTGGCTCAGTCAGTTAGGTGTCCAGTTCTTAATTTCAGCTCAAGTCATGATCTCAGTGTTGTGAGATCCAGCCCCCCACAGGGCCCTCCCCACACATATGTGTGTGTGCGCGCGCGTGCGCGCGCACACACACACACACACACACACACAATACTGGGCAGTCACACATATACAAGGGACATTCAAAAAGCCACCTTGGTGGCCTGATTATTACTGACTTACCACATTATAGGCTCTAGTAAATTACCATTATTGGCAAAAAAAAAAAAAAGAAGAAAATCAGGATTTACAATGGGAAACCTTTATTTCATACACATTAGAACACAAAGGGAGAGTTTCCTCAAGAGCACCTAGAAAATCAAGTCTAGAAGGCAAGTTTCTCATCTCCCAATGCTGTTAAGTTTAGGTCACTGGTGAGCATACGTCCCAGAATTCTAATGGGTAAGGGCCAGGATACTGCCTGCTGATAGGCTGATTCATTCCACAGCCAGAGTTGCCATGGAAACCAAAATCCCAACCATCAGAGCATTTGGGATCATTCTCAAAACAGACCCCTATTTCAACATTTCTCATGACTGATGCACTTGTCCTCCAAGGCCCGAGGACAAGAGTTAGAACGTAGTACTACTTTTTCATCTTACTCCTATAACCCAGAGAACTTCAGTAGCTTTCCACAGATCAGAGCACTGCTGTCCAACAGCACTTTCCGTGATACTCTAGGTCTGTGCTATCCAGAACAGTAGCCCCTAGACACATGTGGTACTGACCACTTGAAATTTGGCTGGTAGGACCAGGGAAGTCAATCTATTGTATTCAATTTTAGTCAATTTAAACAGCCACATGTGTCCAGTAGCTACCATACTGGACAGCGCAGGGAGAAAATAGATCCTTGCTCCTCAACTCAGCAGTCACATTCCATAAACTTGGCTCTAACATCCTGTTCTAACCTGTTTCCAAAACAGGAGTCTGGATGCCAAGGGGATTGAGGCTGAGCACACCCGAGGACATCCTCCGCTGAACCCTGGCTCCAGGTTCAACTTCATTGCTTCCGTACTGCTACACATTTGAGTTTTACCTGTATTTCCCAACACAGGTCCAGCTCTACTCTGCTGGTGCGTGCTCTCTGGCTGCCCCGTCTCTACTGCTTGTGAGGAAAGGGTTAATAAGCCTCGGACCTGGGCCTGTCCAGGAAGGACCTCAGCCTCTCATAGGACTATTTCCTTGGAAACTGCTGTGTGGGACTACATGTGGTGTGCAGGACTAGGACTGGCCTTGGGCATCCAGGACTAGAATGGTAAAAAGAAAAAAAATAAAAATAAATCGATGGGAAACAGAGACTATGCCTTTTCTGTGTTCAGAAGACCAACTTGCTCTCATCTGTGGCAGCTGCACGTGCCCCTCTATGGGTGAGGAGACAAAAGAAGCGGCGTTCCTTTACAGTGTCTGCACCTCCCTAGGTGATGAAATGCTATACTTGTTCTGTACCCAACTGTAAAATTAATAGTGAACATTGGGGGTTTTTGTTTATTTTTAAATTTTTTTCTTTTTTACTTTTTTTTTTTTTTTTTTTTTGCATCTTGAACTTGTATGGTTCTGCATTTATACTCTTTCCTGAGTCCCAAATGCTCAGAAGAATTTAGAATTTACATTGGTAAATATCCTTTGCAGATCCACATTTCAATTGGCTCCATTTTTTTTTCCCAACTAGACTCAGTGCTGCCCAGTAATAAGGCTTAATTTAAAGGGAGCTTGGTTCTCCACTGGTTTCTCTTTGATAAGAGATATGGGCATCTCCTGGCATAGAACCCCTTCCTTCTGGAACTTGAGTTCTAGTCTTTTGAGGATTAGAGCCGAAGACTCTAAAAACGACATTCTAAGAGAAGCAAAAAAGATAATTTTTCCAAATAAAGATTAGAGAGAGAGGAAAGAGATATATATTTTTAGATTATGAAAGAGATACACATTACAGAGTCAAGATGGTATATTAAAAGCTCTTGCTCCAATCCCCCCTTCCTCAAGCTCTGAGAACTTGAAGGTGCTAGAAAGTACATTTTTAAGTTGATATAAAGCCAAGCTTGAAATCACTGAAGAGAAATCTTTAGGTGTCAGAAAACCACAGCAGTGAGGAGGCATGAACATCACTTTGCCTGCTGGGGATCTGGAACAGGTGACGTGGGGAGGGATTGGTTTCCAAACCCAGCATGGCTGCAGTCCAAGCGGCGAGGCCACAGGCATGATGGGGAACTGGAACCAGGTTCCCTGTGTGAAGCCCGCCAACAGGAAAGTGCATATGGGATGGGGGTGGGGGTGGGGGGCACTGGGTTTGCATCGTCAGTAGCAAAGGGATAGAAAGTCCAATTGAACCATTAGGTAACACTCAGTCAGAGCTGTGACACCCCAGAAAGTTCAAGAAGAGGCAAACACAAAAGCACCTCACAAAACGGTCTTCACGAGTGAAAGCATGTGAAGGCAAGAAGTCTCCAAGAGAACTCACTGCCTTGGCAAATAACTTCCCAAAAGCAACAATGGGAAGGTCTGGGAGGAATACAGCCTTAAAAGGCAGTATCCAAACAAAAAAAGTCCCAGTTGAGCTACTCAGGTTGATAACGCAATCCGAAAAAGGATGCGAAGTCAATATGCTTAAAAACATGCGTCTCTTTTAAAAAAACAAAAAACAAACCTCAAAACAGAAGTGAAGAGAACATTTTCCTTATATTCTCAACTCCAGATATAAACCACTATTCAAATCGTGGAATAAACTTTCCCAGACTCAGTGAGGATTTTATATAGAAAAAGACCTTTTTACATAAATGGGAACACGCTATACACACTGTGCCCTTCTCCCCCACCCCCGCTTTAAATAATTATCACACTAATGTTCCCACATAAATACTGTCACAGATTGAATGTCTATGTTCTGTTAAAATTCATAGGTGACCCCAATGTGATGGTAGAAGCAGGTGGAGCGTTTTGCAGGCGCCTAGGTCATGAGGCTGGAACCTTCAGGAATGGAATTCGTGCTCTGAAGGAGGCTCCAGAGAGCACCCTTGTCCCTTTCCACCATGTAACACAGGACCCGATGGCCGTCTAGGAGCAGGAGGCGGGCCCTCTTCAGACTGAATCTGGTGGCACTTTGATCTTGAACTTCCCAGTCCCCAGAACGTGAGAAATACATTTCTATTGTTTGGGGGACCAGGGAGGTTAAGCATCTGCCTTTGGCTCAGGTCAGGACCCTGCTCATCCAGTCCAGGCTCCCTGCTCTGCGGGGGGCCTGCTTCTCCCTCTGCCTACTGCTCCCCCTGCTTGTGGCTCTCTCACTTTCTCTCAAATTAATAAAATCTTCAAAAAAATGAGTTTCTTTTGTTGATAAGCCACCTAGTCTGTGATATTTTGTTATAGAAGCCTGAATGGATTAAGATAAATACGTAAGTGCCCTTTACCCTTATGAATGGAGGATTCTACCCCATTGCATGAACAGACACAGTTCCTCCAGCCAGCACGCTAGGAATGGACATTTGAGCTCTTCCCAACATTTTCATATTGTAAATCATGCCAGAGTGACCACTGTCCCACAGTCATTTTTGCACATCTGGATGATTAATTCTCAGGGCAAATTCCTAGAGAAGGAATTATGGACTCAAAAATTACACATATTTCTGATTTCAGTTACTACTATCAGACTGTCCTCCAGAAAAACTGTACCAATTTATACTACCGAGTGGCTTTAAATGCACACATTTCTAGTCAGAATTTTTTTTCTTTTTTTTTTCTTAAGTTTAGGTCAAGTTACCCGAGATTGACTTATTTTTCCAAGAAAAAGGAAGAAAACTCACAACGAAACACATTTAACTGTGTTTGCACATGCGCATAACAAGTTCATCCCGCGGCACGGAAGGTTCAGTGTAGGTAACCATGCAGGTCCGCAGTCATCACACTCTCATCCTTACTTTTAATTCTGCTCCCTGACCCCCTCACCCCCACCCCCGGCCCCAGCAACCACCACTGTCATCAGGTCCTCCATGAAGAAAAGCAAATACTTTGTCTAAGTTTTACTAAAACTTCTGGTCTGTTCACTCCTAAATAGGATGTCAATGTGAAAACAATCTCCTTAACCCGCTTTCACTGTAGATGTACAGGATAATTCAAACGAATCTGGTTTTCCATTTGTGGCCTGGTCCACTTCTGAGGAAAGGCTCGTTATAGACCACTGCATTCTCTGTGAAGCACCTTTTCAGCAAAGCAACCAAAAAGGGATCTCGAGGCAAAGGCAAACGCTACCAATGTGAAATGCAGGAATTACTACCGCATCCCGTAGTCTAATTCACAAGTAATCACATCATGTCAGATTTAAACAAACCTTCATAGTCCTGGACTGTTTTCAAACAAGAGATAATCTGGAAATGTTTAGAGTTCAATTAAAATCAGACAAATAACAGCTTATCTACTTTTAATATCTATTTCTAATTTTTATTTAATTTTTCACTTATCTAATTTTTAATATTTTTAAGCAGCCCTTTGAAAAGATCCTACTCAAGCTATTTATCTTCCTAGTGAAAGATCCTGAATACTTCTTTTTTCCCCTTGCTCTTTCAAGATGTTGGTGTAGCATCAGAGACTGAGGAGGTTTAAATATAATGGAATAGAACAGGGCTCACCTATTTCCAGCTCTGCTCACAGACCAAACTTCAACCATATGCCAATTCCCTCGGAGATGCAATGTCTCTCTACTAAAGAGCTCAGAGCACAGTATGTGCGATCTCCTGACTCCTCATTTCCTTTGCTCTACAACACACACAAGCATGCACTTCAGGTCATCAGTTTTAATTATCCACACTCCAGAAAGGAAGTAACAATAGTCATTATTCAAAACGTCACATAAAGCAGAGAAATTATCATTCGATTCTGGAAGATGTTGGGAGTGGGGAAGGAGTTGATTATAGGACAGCCGAGTGACCTTTCCACTTCATGTGTTCTTGGGTGATTGTAATCTTCGCTTTCCAAGGCACGCACAGATTTGTTCTGAAAGGAAATTCCTTTGCAGAGAATATGCAAGAGAGAAACTGAATACCATACGAAAAGGAAATACCGTAAGAAAAGGTGATTTTGAACGAGTTATGTTCGCTATATGAAAGAGAAGGAAAGTCCAACATGGAGGGTTCCAGGGAGTCCAGCCTAGTGGCCTCTGACTTTTCCTGTCTTACGCTCTCCACATCCTCCAACATGGATACCTCCGCAAAGTCTACAGCCCGTTTTCTGAGCATATTTCTTTAATTTCCAAGAATCAAACGAATAGGAACATCTTCCATGGCCCCAACATGAGCATCTTCACGATTTCAGACAAAAATCCATCTACAGCCAGTTCCATTGTGGAAAACCTTTAGAACAGGGGGTCCTTACTAAAGGATCATCGACCCGCCCCATCCCATCTTACTGGTGTGTTACGTGCCTACATCTAAGACTAAAAAGAAGAATCCAAAACCAAAGTAGACGTGGTTGTCTCATTCACTGACCGGAGTCCTGTTTATGACCATCTAGCTCACGGAACGGTTACAGGGACACAAGAGGCCATACACCAAGAGTCTTGGAAACAGTACCTGGAAGCATCTGTTTAATAAAAACACTAGTGATTGACAGTGTGTGTCTGCAAAAGCCCCTCAAACACATGGGTCACTGAACCTTTTATAAAATCCTTCCAATGCACAGTCTTATTTTATCTGCTCAATCCAATGGTGGAGGGAGTTTTTATGATCTCTACAGAAGAATCTGAAGCCTGGATAGTCCCATGATATGCCAGCGTCATAAAATGATAAATCTGAGCCTGGCAAATGACCGTGAGTAGTGAAACAGCACCCTTTGTTCTCTGTGGCTGGACCCCAACATTTTTATCGGGGCTGTAACCTTGGAATCTCCTTAACTGGGTGGACTATGACCTACCTTAGCCGTCTCAGCTTCTGTTGGCAGTCGCTTGGGGGTTCCTTTTTGGTCAAGCACCTTCTGAAAATTTTTGTTTTTAATGGGTTGAGATTCCACAGCTTCCGCTTCAATCTGCAGTTTAATGCCTTCGGCCCGGGCGGAGTGATCGACAGCCCGGGGATTCAAGCCACAGTGGAGAGCTAGGAGAGAGGGAAACGTTTAACTCCAAACAAGGTCCAACAAAGAAGGTGCCCATGATGGTATTTTATCTGACCTAAGCAGGAAAAAACAAGGCAGCAGCAAGTCTGGAGGCAGCAAGTTTGTGGTAACTATGGGGAAACCTCTGGGGAGAAGGGAGCGTGGATGGCAGGTGCCCTAAGCTCTCAAGTCAGAAAAGACTTCAGTACAAACCCAGAAGCCGTCACTTCCAACTTCTCTGACCTTGCGCAAGTTACTAACTCCCCCACCACAGATGAGAATACCAAAGCAGGCAACTTCGTTACTGCAACCCACACACCCAACCAGTGGAACCCCGGCCCTTGAGCTCTCGTCTCTGCCTCCATCTGCCTCGCACTCACTGCCTGGCTATTTGCGGAGCACTTACGAGGTGACATATCCTGGAAACATGGATTTATATAGGACAGATGTGCCCTTCAAAGATGTTATGGCCCAATAGGAGAGTCAGGAAAAGGTGATTTTGAACGAGTTATGTTTGCTATATGAAAGAGAAGGAAAGTCCAACGTGGAGGGCTCCAGGGAGTCAAGCCTAGTGGCCTCTGACTGTTCCTGTCTTACGCTCTCCACGTCCTCCAACATGGATACCTCCGCAAAGTCTACAGCCCGTTTTCTGAGCTTATTTATTCGTTCAACAAATTACTTACTGAGCCCCTCCACTGTACGCAGTATCCTCAAAGAAACAGCAGTGAGTGTTATGGGAACCACATGTTTCGCCCCCAGATAAACTCCATGAACCCCCAGGGGGTGTGGGGGCTATGTACAGGCACACATACACAGCATGTGTGTGTGTGTGTGTGTGTGTGTATGTGTGTAGTAAATTATCTCACCTCCCAGGGACCCTACCCCTTCAAATTTGGTGAATTTGAACCCTTTGGCCTCAGAGGACTCAGGGCCAGAACCTTCCCTCCATCCCCCTCAGGACTCTACCTCACTGATGACCTTTCACTCAATACCTTCAGCACCCCCCCCTTTCTCAGCTGCTCCCCTATTAGACAACTGCTGTGGTTCTACAATTCTTCCTTACTTTGTACCCCATTCAGGTCACGGTTTCCTCCTACCTGGTTTCCCAGAGAGCATGTGACACCCGAGAGACGAGGGTGGGCTTCCCAGAAGCGAGGCAGGGGTTCCCTCCCCACTCTCCATGCTCTCCTTAACAGGAACCATCCACTCCCACACTCCAGCACGGTCCCCCTGCCAGTGATGCCCAAACGCTAACCGCGGCCCAGGAAGACCCGTCAGGAGCTTCCGACGTGAGTGAAACCTGGAGCTCAAGATCCCAGTTCCAGGGTGTCCCTGATAACCTCAAATTCAACATGTTTGAAACAGATCCTTGGTCTTTCTATACCACTCCCTCCCCAAATGCCTTTTCCAGTCTTCTCCAGTTACAGAGAAACCAGAGCTACCCTTGGCAGGGCTCTCTCCACAACTCGCCATAGCCCTTCCATCTCTCGCCAGGTCCGGCGAGCTCTACGCCCACAGCTCTGCTCCAGTCCGTCCACGCGGCTCCCTCCGTGCTGCCATCACCCTGGTCCGAGCCACCCACGTCTCTCATCTGCACGGCTGACTCGCCCAATGGCTCTTCCTCGCTTGAGCCCCAGAACCCCACTTTTAAAAAACGTATGGGTCGGACTGTGAGACCCTTGGGCTTAGAACTTTCGAATGGCTTCGTTTTACACCTACATCGTTCAAAAACCTGCAGCACGGCCAACAAGGCCCTGCAATCACTGGCCCCGTCCTGCCTTGCCAACTTCATCACCCACAGAGCCCTCATTCACTCTACTCTGGCCACACACTTCCTTTTCACACTTGCTACTTCTTGAGCACATCAAGTTCTTTCACACTTCCCGGGTTTTGTGCGTCATGCTTCTTTGCCTAAAATGTTCTCCCTGTTCCTCACCTCACTCCTACTCATCTGCCAGGCTTTGGCTTAAAGCAGGCTTCTTCAGAGAGGCCTTTCCTCCATCCTCTTCCTCATCCCCCTGCCCCCAACCCATGTTGGATCATTGTGCCTGGACCGTAAGTATTCAGATACTGAGTGATCTTAAACTGCTTGTACAAAGGTCTATGTGCATGTGGTCTCATTTATATCCCTTAACATGAAAATTATCTGTGACTTTCTCTTCTAGCTTCTAGCTTCCTAGAGCCACGAACCGGCCTATTTCATGGTGCACAGGAGACATTCAATATGTACTAGCTCATGCCTCCCCACCTTACACTTTGTGCTGGATCTCAAATGATCTTCACAAAAACGCAGTGAGATGAACTACATTCATTTCGCAGACAAGGGAAAGGAGACTCAAGATGCATAGTCACGAAAAGTGATGCAGGGATCTCCTGAAGATCACAAAGGTCTAGCATCGTTTATATGGATGATTTCAAGTTTTGGGTGAACAAAACCAAATTTAACAGTATGGAAAACTATTAGCTTTCAGAATAGGAAGTCCAGTAACGGTAAAAGGTCAGAGTTTATGGATTTGCCAGCTAAACAGGATTATCAAGGATTCGGATTTCTTTTTCATCTCCCCATCCTGCTATCCAGAACATCACCTGTGTATGTCCTAAGCCTGGGTCCTCTCATGGCACCTAGAGTTACAAGCTTCTAGTTCTCATCTAGCAATAGTGACAGTTTAGTTCACACTGTTCTTCCCCTAATCCTCCTCCAAACTTTCGTTTCTTTCTCATCAGCCCAAAGTGAATCACTCACCCCTCAATGAACTAAAACCCTGGCAGTGGAGAGGGTTACCCTTAAACCAGCTAGCCCTTTGGCTCAAGTTCCCTTCGTCAAACCACGCTGCTGTGATTCAAGAAGGCAGGGGCAGAATGGATGTTGGAGACCCAATCACAATGCCCAGTTGAGGCAGGGTAGAAAGAGAATTTAGTGGCCAAAATCTGTAAGAGCAGGAGGCTAACCGCTGTTACTATCAAATCAGCTTCTCCACCTCCAAAGAATGGTCTATTTGTAACAAATATTCAGTATGTTAAAATCATGAGTATAAAAACAAGTTTGCTTGTGAAGGGAGATGAAAGATTAACATGGAATAGATTTGGACATTAGAGAAAGAACAATTTATAGCTTTGATCTTTCTCTGCAGCAATGATACCTGGATGCTTCCTGCCTTGAAATTCACAGCCTCCAAATACCACTGACTTGCTAGTGGTTTCCAGGACCTCCTGTTTGCCTTCTGCACTAAATCAGACTCTCCTATATCCTTCACCTTTGCTCGGGCTGGTCCATCCTCCTAGAAAGAGGTTCTACTATACCCTAGTCTTACTTGCTCCTTTGGGAGGCTGAGTTCACATACCCCATGTGTCAGCTCAGACCTTGAAAGACTTCTAGGGAGTTTTTGGTTACCAGATCAAGAACCATTGGGCTAGGCTCCTTCCACATGGAGGAGGTCTCCCTCACTGATCTGTCCACCTCTCCTACCACCACTACAAGTTCCTCAAGGCAGGTCCCTCCCCTTAATCACCTCCATGACCTCCACTCCGCAGTCTAGAACCCAGCACATAACAGGCCTTTACGTTAACACTGGTTCTTACTGAATGAACCGGCAATCTCTTCCCTTTTTATAACCATGTCTTCAATCAAAAGGAAACATCTCTCTGCTGGTAAACACCCAGCATTTACAACGTAAGGTAACGATAAACATGAAGCAGAAGATGAGGTTTTGACTTGCAGCACACGTAGCTGCCTTCCTCACACAAATATTTTAATCCTCCATAGCGGTTCCCTCCTCGCCTACAAACCCAGTAGTTGATTTAGGTTTTGTGCTTGAGTTTATTTATTTAAAACCATTTCTGACAGGCTTTGCTTTGTTTTCCCTGAAATTTCACGTCCCGAATATTTACACATGAGGTAACTTTCAAATGGCCTCTTTACAAGCTGTGACCTCCATTTCTTTGTTCATCAGGTAAAAGGTGTTTCATCTGAGTTCTCTTTTCTGTCCTCATCATGCCCTTTCTTGTTTTCATTGAAGTTATTTACTCAATTTAATGGACTCAGCAGCTCACAGGTCAGCTCTGAGACCCTCTTCATGCTTCTCTGGTCTTCCTGACCCCGCTGTGCCTTCCTAATTTCTAGTTACGGAACGGGCACTGTAAGCTCTCAGTGAGTGGTCTTTCCCTCAAGGGCTGCTCTCATTTTCCTCACGTTAAAGTTGCTGATACTAAGTTCTTCAAAAACCAAGAATGATAAACCAATGTAGATCTCATAAACATTTCTTTTAAAAAGTTAGTAATAATAAAAATAAATTTAAAAAATAAAAAATTAAGTCCCTATTATTTTTTTTTACTGCAATTGCACAGGCTTTCGCATTGTTTTTGAGATGCCACAACAAAGCTACCAACTCTGTTTCATGTAAACAAGCCCATCCCCCATACTCTGCTGCTGGGAACGTAAAATGGTGCAGCTGCTGTAACACTCTATGGTGAGTCCTTAAAAAAGCAAAAACAAAAACAAAAACAAACTTAGGGGCATCTGGGTGGCTCAGTCAGTCAAGAATCTGCCTTCAGCGCAGGTCATGATCCTAGGGTCAGGTATATGCCTTGCTTCTAGCTAAAGTTCCTGGGAAACACAGCCTTTGTTTCATACCTCTTACAGAATATACCCACAGCAGACCCTCTCTACATATCTGCTTCATTAATGGAGGCGCCTTATCATACTCTGGACTCAAATTCAGCAGAGCATTACCCTCTAGAAGTAATCTGAGCATCACAAGAGCCCTCTCTCTGAGGCAGACACTTTCCAGTGTATTCCTCCTTACCCACAAGGTCACGCACTTTCCCAGCCTCCCTTGTAGCTACATGTGGCTGTGAACAGATTCCTGCCTATGGGACCTAAGCAGAAGGCTGAGGTGTAAAGATGCAGATCTGGAATGGACAGAAGAGACGGATTTTGATATTACCCCTCTTACCCACCTTACTGCTTCAAATGCAGAGGTGATACCCAGAGCAGCTATAGATCATAAGACTATAAACATGAAAGCCAAGAGGCTAATAGCCACATGGGCTCTACCATCACTGAGCTACTCAAACTGGGTTCTTAACTACATACATCTGGACCTGATGCTACACGAGAAACGTAATCTTTTACCTAAGATGCCACTGAGTCGGGTCCTCTGTGACTTAAGATGAACCATTCCAAACTCACACACGATTCCATTTAAACAACATATAATTACTTAGCTCTTCCTTAAGGATAAAAAAGAAAACTGAAAGCCTAGCAAAATATTCTGCTATGGGTTTCATCACTCCCATTAGGACTTGGAAAGCTGAATAAGTATAGTAATAACCTTAGCAAGGAAGTTGTACATTACAAATACATGTTCTCAAGAAAAATACTCTCACAGGTAGAATCAATCCAGATGATATGATAAAGCTCTGACGGCAAAACTTACTCATTGGGGAGACCCTGGTGCCCAGAAAAGTGCCTACATCACTGATAATAACTTCTGCATGAATTAACAAGAATGTGTCCATTATCACTAATGTTTTAACCTGAATATATAACAAGTATACTAGAAATGTAGGTCTCAAATAAGAGCTTGGGTTAAGCTAATGGACGGGGCACAATGTCTCTTTGGGCAAAGAAACCTGTTCAGCAGTCATCTGCTAAGGCAGGGTCAGCAAACTATGGCCTATAGGCCAGATCCAGCCCATTGCCTGTTTATGTACGGCAGAAACAGTTTTACGTTTTTAAGTGGTTGGGGGGAAAAAACTAAAAGGGATATTTGTGATCTATGAATATTACATGAAATTCACATATCAAGGTTCCTAAGTTTTTCTGGAAGCCACGATTATGTTTTCTATGGCCACCACTGTGCGACAGTGGCACAATGGCAGAAGTGAGTAGTTGTGACATACCATATGGACTGCAAAAACTAAATATTTATGAGCTATCCCTTTATACAGAAAAAAAAAAAGTTTGCTGAGCCCCATTCTAGGGTAGAATACATCCATATCCTGGAGGATACTGGGTTCTGAGAACTGTAGCCCCCTCCACCATAACAGGGTAGAACTCCTGCATCTTTGAGGAACTCACCTTCTCCTTACTCTGCACTCTCCCCCATTCCCAGGCAATTTAAGTAAGCTCAATTATATTTGATTTTATCATTTGGGTCAGACTAGGAGGAGACCAAATAGGATTTCTAGACCTCTCCTTGGTCAGCTAAATGTGGTATTCCATATATTTATATAATATATACATATTATATAAACATGTTATATAATATACATTACCTACACATATTATATATATACACATACCAGTTTAATGTGGTATTCCATATATATGTATGTGTATATATATATATATATATATACACACACATACACACGAGCTAAATGTGGTATTCCATTATATAAAGACACACACACACACATACTCTGAAGCTTAACACTTCTAAATACAGGGTTGGAGTCCTTTCCTACTATCAAAAAGAATAGGAGTAAAATATAAATTTCTGCTCACTCAGAGGCCTTAAAAAATCACATGTCCATTCTCAACAATTTTGTAACTGACCAGGAATAGACAGTTCCCCATCTGTTACGAAGAGGGGGCTGGAGAGAAAGGCACTCTTCTGATGAGAGAAGGGAGCAGATATCATGAGACATGATGGGCCGAAACCCCCAAATACTCTTACTGTCCCCGGAAGTCTGCCCAGTGGGAGCCCCAGTAGCTACTGTGTGGCCACCAGAGCCGGGGTCAGATGACTGTCCATCCCAGCCAGATGTGCAGACCACATGCAGCTGGGTCAGGACATTGCCTCCTCTGAGCCCCATGAGGCACCCTCATCCTGGCTCACTCATCTGGAGAGGCTGTCGCCTTTGCAAAAGAGTTTGCTATCAGGGACCCTCGCTCCCCCAAAACTAAGAGTGACAGTTACAGCAAACATCCACGCTTCCTACTCATGATGTATGAACTAGACCACCTAAATGCAGCAGAAATTAAAACAATGCTTAACACAGGTCACCATCAGAATGGGGAATGGTTTTGGACAAGCTCTAAGGCGCAAATGTTAACTCCTCTCTTCCAGGAGAAGAAAAGTACCACAGATAGGGTCAGAGGTTCTGTGAAGCTTTAGACAGATATCTCAGGTATCAGAGAGAAGGAGGTCATCTACACGGGTGACTCAAACATTTTTAACCAGGATACTGTAAGAAACGTATTTCAAACTGTGAACCCATGCCCAAACACATCTGTGTAAATAAAGGAACTGAGCCAAGTTTCATAAAACTTTATTTTTCTTTACTGTATGTGACCTACTCTGATTTTTCCTTAGGTCTTTACATTTTTAAACCAAGTAGCGCCTCAGATGCTTCTAAAAGAATAGACACCCTTCTCGCCATTTGTCCTGCTAAGAAAAAAATGAAAACCCCGGACATTATATAACACAAACACGGAGAGCTCTGAAAGGTAGGGGAGAAGGCAGTCCTTTGGGTGACTCTAGAACTCAAGACAAGACATGATGTGCATTCCGTGGGTTTTGTTTTCATCTACATTCCAAACTTAGAACTGAAGAAGTCTACCACCTAGAAACCTCAAAGGGCACAAACAAATGAAAGACAAAAGCCCGCTGTCTCTAGGCAAAAGACTACAAAAGGGATGGTCTAACAAGACAAACCTTTAGACAGTAATTGTTCTACTCCAACATCACAGAAAAAAAAAAAAAAAGTAACCCAATCACCCCCACCAACAAACACTGAGTGGGAGCCTAGACTGCCACCCTCCCCAGGCTGTACAAAAGTATTCCAAAACCCCCAAGAGGGTGGGGTCATAGAAAGTCACATAGGAGCCCAGACTTTCTTATCTGTCAAGGCCACCTCCTCACCTGTGGTGTCCATCAAGCTGATGTGAGAAGGCTCGATGTCCACCCAGCAGTAAGGTGGCCCCTCCTTTCTGGGACAGTGTCGGAGGAAGCCTGGTGCAGAGTCAGGACTTTTCACCACCAGCCAGTGATAATGAGACCCTAACTCCCAGGCAACATCTGGCCAGAGTGGTCTCCAAGCCAGCTAAAACAAAGTTTAAATATGATTAAGTCTCATAAGATGAAAATGTCCAAGGTTTGATTAGGGGAAAAAATCAAAAAGCAAACTTATAACTAAGAACCAGGAAGATCTCATACTTAATGAGAAAAAAAAAAAATCAGCAGATGGCAACACCAAGATGACAGAAATCTCAGAACTATGGACAAAGATTTGAAAGCAGCCATGAGAAAAGTCTTTAATATGCAATTATACCTGCTACAAAGGAGAAGATAGAAAGTTTTAGCCAAGAAACAAAGCTGCAAAGAAACAGAAGTCCAAAAGAAGCATCAAATGCAAATGCTATAACTAAAATATGTGATAACCAAAATCAAAAGGTCAATGCATGAGTTCAATAGCCCACTGGAAAAGAAAGATTTCATTGCAAAAAGCAGAAGGAGCTTTCTCGTAAGTAGAAATGGAAATGTTCTAGATCTTGCTTTGGTTACATAATATAAGTATCAAGCTCAGAACTCAACACTTAAGCTTATTTAATATACAATAGCAAGCATGTATCTTAAGAATGAAACAAACAGAATACAGACATTAGAGATACTTTATATTTTTTTAAGTTTTTATTTGAATTCCAGTTATCATACAGTGTAATATTAGTCTCAGGTGAACAATTTACACACTCAGTACTTCCATACCTCATCTCTGCTCATCACAAGTGCACGCCCTAATCCCCTCTCCCTCCCTTCTGGTCACCGTCCCTTTATTCTCTAGAGTTAAGAGTCTGTTACTTGGTTTGGCCCTTTTCTTCCCTTTGCTCATTTGTTTTGTTTCTCAAATTCCACCTATGAGTGAAATCCTATGGTATTTGTCTTTCTCTGTCTGATATATTTTGCTTAACATTAAACTCTCTAGCTCCATTCATATCACTGCAAATGGCAATTTGCATTCATTCTTTTTGGTGGCAGGGTAATAATATCCTATTGTGTGTGTGGGGGGGTGTGTATCTTTATCCTTTCATTAGTTGATGGACATTTGGGTTGTTTCCCTAATTCTGTTATTGTAGATAATATTGCTATAAATATTGGGGTGCATGCATTCCTTTGAATTAGTATTTTTGTATTTTTTTAGAGTTTTTTAAATTAACATAATGTAGTATTTGTTTCAGGGGTACAGGTCTGTGATTCATCAGTCTTTTTGAATAGAGTTGAGAAAGGATTTTTGAATCCTGTTTTCATTCCTATTGCTCTCCCGCACCCAACACAGCTACCCATTGAGTCAAGTCCAAGTTCTACTTTCCTGCCATATGTTGATAAAGTGAGATAACCTACAGAATACCTGACGTCAGCCCAGCGTTCAATGACCACCAATCTCCATTTTTACCTTACTGCCCTCCTCCGTCACAACAGAGGAATATTTAGCATTGGAAATATTTATCATTGGGGCACCTGGGTGGCTCAGTGGGTTAAAGCCTCTGCTTTCAGCTCGGGTCATGATCCCAGGGTCCTGGAATCGAGCCTTGCATCGGGCTCTCTGCTCAGCAGGGAGCCTGCTTCCCCCTTTCTCCCTGCCTGCCTCTCTACCTACTTGTGATCTCTGTCTGTCAAATAAATAATTAAAAAAAAAAGAAAAAAGAAATATTTATCATTAACATCTTTAACAATTGTTGAGTCAACAAAACAGTAGTACTGTATCTTTAAAGGGCAAACACGGTAGAGGCTATAAAAGGGACAATCCTGAATGAAAAGGACAAACTGAAGTGAAATTTTGGGGCTTGGGGGGTGGGTGGGGAGGATGGCTCAGAAGGCAGAGAACAGCTTCACCGAGGTTGGTGAGTTGAGGAATGTGCAGCTTGTAACACACTTTCTGCTGGTGAGCAGACGGCAATCCCTGTGAAATAACACTAATGGAAAGAAGTGACTAATCTCTGAGGAAGTCTACATATTAGTGTGGGATTTCAGGAAGGGAGGAAGAAGCAATGGTACAAGTTAACAGAGTCAGGACTTTTCATCTCCTAACAGTAAGATGTTAGAAATCAGAAAGGAGGCTTTCACAGTCTGGTTAGTATGCCCATCGCTGCCAGTAAACGTCTAACCATGATGCCTTAACAGGTGGAACGTGTGCTGTGGGAGCATCATAACCTCTAACCCCCCATGTCTGCAGGAGCATGTGCATATAGCTGTCCCCATCTGCAATCCCTGTGGCCCAGGGAAGTGTATGAGATGGGCTGCCACAGTGCCCCTGCCTGCCAGGGCCCAGGCAGCCCCCTCTCCCAGCCAGGGCTCTGGGAATGGCTCCAGGGAAAGCCAAAACCCCGAAACCGAAGTTGCCTCCATTCCCATCTGGGAGGCCAGGTGTCCTCACACTTCTGCCTTCTTTGTCCCAGTGGTCAGCGCTGGGGCCCACAGCCCCAGCAGACAGCCGTCACCCAACAAAGCCAGAGGCCAAGCCTTATTTGTCCCCTGTGCGCCTGGAGTCATGGGCCTGGCGTGTCAGGATTTATTGCCCCCGTAAGTGCTGCACTCTGGACTGAAAGGCCTACCACTCCTGCCCACCATCCTCAGCAGTCCTCCCGGGACCCGGCCAGGAGAACTGTGGGCCCAAGCATGCAAAGAGCCCTCTCCCGTGTTCTCCCTCCCTGTGCCTGTCCTGTCAGGCCCTGGCCTAGAATGCTCAGGAACCACAGCCTGACCATGACTGGGGCCGCAGGGGAGAAAGGGGGCAGAAAGGAGGGAAAGAAATGGTAAGCAACTTGGTTAAGGCCACCATGAAAACGGAAAAAGGAGAAATGAAAACAAGGCCTCTTTTATCACAAACAACATTGTCCCCACCACACATGATACTCTGGGGAATAAGAGCTATTTTTAACTCCCTCTACATCTTGATTACTGCTTAGTTGGTAAAACCATGGACTTTGGAGTTGCTTAAATCTGGCTTTACCACTGTCTAGCTGTGTGGCCTTGAGCAAATTAAGTTTAGGTGAAGGTTATCTAACCTATAAAACTGGAATACTCCTAACTTTTTTATAATGGTTTAGAACAATTAAATGAAATGTATTTCAAGTGCTCAAGGCTTGGCATATTGAGTGATGTACAACAAATGTTCACTGTAGCTTTATTACTTCCTTTGCTCTTATTAGTATCTTAATCATCTTGATGTTGTCAGGAACAACTATCTTTACCCTTAAAAAAAAAGACGTGACTGGGAAGACAAAAGTTAAGAAAAAGACTTGAGAAGAAAGAGAAACTTAAATTTCTCTTGAAAGTGTAATCCTGGTAACTAAAGAAAAATGAATATGTCAGGCAAAAATAAGTATGTGTCCAATCATAGAAACAGCAAAAGGCTTGATAGGTTCCAGTCTGACTTGAAGAATGGGAGTGCTCCCCTTCCCCAAGGGGCTGGAGTGAGGCACAGGCAATCTGGTTTGCTCGCACTTTCTATTCAGAGTAACTTGCAGGAACGCTCAAGTTTAACCAGTCCCACTACTGTTTTATCTTCATAAATGTATGTGTGTCCGTATGTGTGTGTATGCACAGATGTGCATAAGTCAAGGGCCATGGTCGCTAAAAGGAGACCCATACAGAGTTAATGGACAGATCTTAATTTGTGGATTGAGAATCTGCACCTTCAAACTTGTGACCTGAGGACGAGAAGTAGCTCAGAAAGATCTATAGAGCCATGAATACATACATAACTTGCTAAATAAAAAATGCTCCTTTGAAATTTCTCAGGTTTACTAAGAAAATGGATAAAATGCCACCCAAGTCGGCATCACAAATTGTAGCTCAAAACTCCTTAGTCAATCTGGGAAGCCACACTGTCCAATAAGGGAACCTGATAGTAGCCTGCGGCTATTTTAATCACAATTAGATACAATTTTTAATATAGTTCCTCAGTTACACCAGCCGCATTTCAATAGCCACTCACGGCTGTGACCACCATACTGGACAGTGCAGATTACTGAACATTTCCATCACAAAGTTCCAGTGGGTAGTGCAAATTGACAAATGAGTAGCTTTCTGCCCAATGTTAAAATCAATTTGCTCTGTTCCGTAAATGTTTCTTGGAGAAAAAAAACATAAAACAAAAAGCCAGCAACTGAGATTGATGCAAATAATTTGACTTTTCTCTATTTTTAAATTGTTCTTAATCATTTAAATAACCATATGTACATTTTAGGGATAAGAGGAAAAAAAGATAAAATTTCGCATCAGGAGTTTCCTAAAATTTTTGCTCTTAGAATGAACAGCACTTTCTTTCAGCCTGTTGCTCTTTTACAGAAGTAGATCAGAGGGTGTATAAAAGTGACTTCTTACTTAGTTATTTTAGACAACAGTCAGATCTTTATTAACCAAACTGATCGCTTCTGGGTTGCAGATCAGTGCTATTTTTGTCGTTAAATGATTTTAGAGACCTCAGATTATCATGGAAGGGTATAGAGATAAACTGGGAATCAGAGAAATCTGTTATGGCAAAGCTCATAGTCTCAAAGTTTCTGGAAGAATAGCTCCCAAAGGTCTATCCAGAGAGGACAGATAGAGGACGAACATTTTATTGGTCCTCAGTAAAATGGAAAAGAAAACAACATAAAACCAGATAGCCTCAGGAGTTTTCCACTGGCCAAAATTTTCAGGATAAAGCCTTGTCTCTTGATATTGTCTTCCCCGCATTTGTGTGTATGTGTGTGAAATGCTTAACTTTTATGAAATTGGATAAAAGGTATGTGTTTCTGCACACATGAGCTTTAAAGTTAGCAAAAATTACATAAACGGTGAGTGTCTCCATTTAAAAAAAAGAAAATACTAGTCAATAAAAGTTAAAGGCTAACAACGAAAAATAAGCAGGCCAAAAGTTACTTGCAGATGGCATGAGAGCAAGGCAGGTTGGGAATAAGACCTGCGGAGAAAGTAATGAGAGGTTTCAAAAATTGAGAAAAGGATTGCTTCCAAGGAAAAAACAACAACAACAACAACAACAGAAAACCAGGCAAGATGGCATAGAACTTGGTATTTCAGGTAAGTTTTGAAGAGGCCAGGTTTGCATCCATAGATCAGGGAAGGTAGCCAAGCAGAGGGACCAATTTAAATGAAAGTACAGATTAGGCAAGATTAGAGCATTTATAAGGAAAAGCAAAGCATTTGAAAAGAAAACATGGAGATAGGACAGAAGATAATCAGGGAGCAGAATAGGAGAGTATGAGTTTTTGGTATTAGGATCAGAAGTCTGGAATTGTTCACTGAACAATTGGAAAATGAAGAAATGCTTTGAGCAGAGGGAAACAGCCAATGTTGTATTTCAGTAATAAGGATGAATAAATATGTGACAATATTCATCTGTTGAGACGAGCTGCATCTTAAAGGATGCTCACAAGTCTCATTAAAACTGTCTCCCCATTCCGACACATACTTAATATTCCTTAATCCTAACTCCCAAAGCATTTTCTGCACTACACAAGGCAGTACGTGGCCATTTCAAGTCACTACTGCAAAAATTAGGCATCCAATAAATCAAGTGGTTGTTAATGATCAACTTCAATACCTATGTCCTTTTAAATACCGGGCCCATAATAGGGGCTTTGTGATGATTGCTGGTACAAGCCAACATATCCCACAGCCCTTATGTTCCCACTCATGAGTCCTACAGTGGTGGGCGGGCGTGCATCATGTGGACATTTTAATCACATATATAAACATTGCCCTAAGAGACAACTAGAGAAACTACAACACAAGTAAATGGTAGAAAGCATGGCTGTGTATTTGAGAAAGGATTTATATCCCTACTTAGCCTTGCAAATCAGATGATGCTTCTAAAATATTTTACCAGGTTCCACATTGGTCTAGATCTTCTTGGCTGGTACACAAAAAAACAAAAACAATTCTACAGAATACACTCTGAAAGATTAGCAATTCATTTTATGGTGGTGTAAATTATTTCTGAAGATGTTTCTAGTCAGTTCTCAATATGAAAGACATTAAAACACTGTAAACACCAACTGTTACAATCTAAACCTCGCCTTTCAGATTAAAGAGAAGGGGAAAAAATCAGGTATACAGAGCTCAGATCAGAGAAAAATCTATCAAACCAACCACTTACCTCCTTGGCCTCTGCCATTGGAAGCCATTAGGAAGCCATTAGAAAGATGGCATCCCACTTCATGTTTTCAAATTTCAGCCAAAATCTTCAAGCTCTGCCTTATCTTTCTTCCACCCACTCACTCCTCCCATAAGGCTATAAACATGCTCAAGTCTCACTCTACCTAATAATCCTCCCCAACTCTGTTATTTACTTCTAACAAACTACTCCCTTCTTTGTCCCTTCCCCAAAGTAAGACCATTAAAAGTACGTTGTTAGGCAGACCTAGATGAGCACTATTCTAAGCACATTACATGTTAGGGTAGATCAACTTATTGTTTGATAAATATTCACCCTCCCCCACCTTCCTTTAGAGCAGAGAGTGTATCCCTATCTAATGACTTTGGCCTGGGCCATACCAGTTACATTGGCCAACAGCTAGAAGTGGACAGAAGTGAGCAGTGGAATTAAACATGCTTACAGGGAAGCCTGGGTGGTGCAGTCAGTTAGGCATCTGACTTTTGGTTTCAGCTTAGATCCTGATCTCACGATTATGAGCTCGAGCCCTTAGCTAAAGTCCTCTCTGAGCACGGAGTCTGCTTAAGACTCTCTTCCATTCTCTCTCTCTCTACCACAGGTGCTCTCTAAAATAAATCTTTTTTTTTTTTAAGATTTTATTTATTTATTTGACAGACCGAGATCACAAGTAGGCAGAGAGGCAGGCAGAGAGAGAGAGGAGGCAGCACGCAGAGAGCCCGATGCGGGGCTCGATCCCAGGACCTGAGCCGAAGGCAGAGGCTTTAACCCACTGAGCCACCCAGGCACCACTCTAAAATAAATCTTTAAAAAATCATGCATACAAAGTTTGCTTTGGCCTCTTACACACTTGTGATAACCAGAAAAAGAACATGCCCCAGAGACTACTGCCCCTTCAACCTGTACCCCAGAGTGAGAGACACAGAGCAGAACTGACCCCAACCTAAAGTAAGGAACCAAGTCTGGCCTCGCTCGGGAGAGAGGTGGAGAGAACTGGAGAGGGTGGCAGGGACCAGACCCACAGGGGCCTACAATTCCCAACAGGATTTTGCTCTTTATCCTAAGGCCAGTGGGGGATCTTTAGGACACAGCTTCTAGAAGTCTTCTCCATTCCATCCAGATGCTGTTTGGGGTCCCTCTAGATCCTTCAGAGCCAAAGCATACTATTACAGACACATGCACTACAATACAGTTATTGTTCGAGTTTCCCACATCACTATTCTGACCGCTCCTCCCACAAGGGTTACTCTATTTCGTGCTAAAGTCACAACAGTCACTCTGGTAATGTCAATGAAAATTCAGAGGAACAGATGTTTGAATTGATGGGTAAGTCTTACCCCTTCAAGCCCAGGACCTAAACATTTCAGAGATAGGAAAAGAGAAAGACATCCAAAGGCAGAGAAGCAATCCACAAGAGCTATGCCAATTCCAGAGCAGATCCCAAATTCTCGCTTTGCAGGCAGCAGAACCAAATCAGGGAGCAGCTGCTGAGAGAGGAGGTGGTTCTGCCAGCTGATACTGAAATAAACCAGAGAATAACGGGCATTTCATCAGCCATAAGCCCTTTACTCCCATGTGCAGGGCTGACTCCTTGTTGTGCAAGTCTCATCTCCATGAAGACAGTCCTAACCACGCAATCTAAGCAGCTTCCCAGGCGAACATCACCCCATCATTTTGTTTTGATTCTCCACATGGCACGTGGTCCTGACACTGAATGGCGTTATGTGTTTCCTGTCCATGTCCAGCAGAAGTTTTAAGTGGTAAGAGGAGGAGTCTGGCCTGTGTCACTCATTGATCTAACCCTAGCACGGTGCCCGACACATGCACAGCACTCAGTGAACAGCCGTTAAATGAATGGACTAAAGAGAATGACGTGCCTTCTTTTCTACACATGCTTTTCTCTAGTATGTGTTTTCCTCTGCAAGGCTGCCTCAGATGTTCCCGCTTAACTGGGACCTTTGAAGTCCTATAAATACATACAAAGTTTGATGGACATGTGTGTCTGCATTTTTATGGGTAAAGGAACTCTAGCTAACAGAGAATCAAATGATCCATAGGGGATCATACGGACTGTATTAGGGCCCCCCAATTCATATGCATCTTAACCCCAATGTGACTATATTTGGAGAGAGGACATTTAAGGAGGTAATTAAGGTTAAATAGGCCAGAAGAGTAGATCCTAATCCAATAGTAGCATCCTTATAAAAAGAGGAAGAGATAGCAGGGATGTAGATGCACAAAAGTTAAAAGAAAAAGAACAAAGCAAAGGAAAGGAAAAGAAAGGAAAAAGAAAAGAAAAAGGCAATTTGCCAGCCGAGGTGACAGGTCTCAAGAGAAAGCACACCTGCCGACACCTTGATCTTGGGCATCCAGCCTCCAGAAATGGGGGAAACTCTCTACTGTTTAAGTCCCCCAGTCTGTGATATTTTGGAGAGGGGTCTTAAGGAACTCCTACAGTATTCCCATAAAGGTTAAGAATCACGACTAAGAAACTACCATTTATTTGAGCACCTATGTAGGCTGTATTCCTTATACACATCAATATACAACAATTCTGCTGGAATACGATTGTTCCCATTCGACAGACCTAAACCCAGTCAATACTATGTCTGCACATCAGACTCTCCTGGAGAACTTGCAGGGTCACTCATACCCAGCAAACTGGGAGAGAACCCAAGTTAAATTGTCCTCAAGGAGCCCAGGCATCAGGTACTTCTAATGACTGGCCAGAATTAAGACCCACTGAGTGAGGGACCCTAACCCCCAAACCTTGGAAGCCTGATGACCAGCCTCCCCACGTGCGGCAACTACCACTGCTTCTGACTCTCAGCGCAATCCTGCTCATGGCATGCTCTGTGAATCTGGGTTATTTGGTCCCAGTCCACCTTCATTCACCCTGTTTCCAACACAGCCTGACATTTGCTCGGGAATAAGGCCCCCTCTCTTCCCAGTTTTTATAGTTCAGGTGGGATCCTACCCCAACCCCAAGGTTTAAACACGTGAACTGGCGCTAAGCCAATCAGCACATGCCATATCCCTGACCACAATGACCTCTATTGTCCAATCAGAGAGACTTCTGCAGAGGCATGGGAATTACCAAGAAGAGACTTGGCTTCTGTCCTTCCAGATGTGCACAGGGAAGGCCCAGAGACAGAAACGTGATAGAAGTCCTGACCTCTCCAGAGGACACCCTCTGGGTGAAAAGGGAAGAGCACAAGAGGAGCCAACAGAAGGAAATGTAGAAAGTCCATGTGAAATAACTAGAAATTTGGATTAAAATTTTACCCCAGGCCAGATCTACAGCCAGGCTCTCAGTGAGGTGAGCTAACAGCCTCTTTTACTTACTGGGTTTTCCAATGCCTATAGCGTGGGTCATGTCCAACTATACCTAGTCTCTTGTGACTAGAAAGGCCTTCAGAGGTCACTAAAGTCCTGTTGCTTTCTAACCTTGTATGTTAGATAAGGAATTTGAATTTCATCCTGAGTTCAGCAGGTTGCCCATGAAGGGTTTTAAGCAAGTTGGTGTTAAGGTTTAAAAAAAAAAAAAAAAAAAAAATTACGCTGCTGCCATATGCAGTATCTTTGGGAGGTTCAAAACTGGAGTCAGAAAAACTCATTTTAGAAGCTCATGGATTCACCAGGTGAGAAGAGGTAAAGACCTAAGTTAGGGCAAAGGTAGTGAGGATGAGAAATCTCCCAATGATTTCGATCAGGGGGTGACCAACATATTCTAGAAAGGGCCAACGAATAAATATTTAAAGCTTTGTGAACCACATCGTGGCAACTACCCCATTCTGCCACCATGGTACAAAAGCAGCAATAAATAAGTCCATTAATCATCATAACTGTGTTCCAATAAAACTTTAAGAAAACGGGTGATTATTTGCCCACCCGGACTTCGTAAAATGGGTCATACTTGGTAAGTAACTGGACGTGAGGGAGGAGGGAAGTGAGTCAAGGTAGCTGCTAGGTTTCTTGGATCTTTATGTTCTCCGTGTTTGGTCCCAGAATCATAAATTCATTGAGTCACTGAATGTCAGAGGAGGATAGAAACTCATTAAAATTATATAGCCAACAGCCTCATTTTATTGGTGTTAATATTGAGGGCAAGTACCTCTGAGGTAGCCAACTAGTCAGCAGTGCAAGCAGGACCCGAATTCCTACTCCTGGTTTCAGCTGTAACTCTATTACACGATAGTTCTCTCTTCTATGGCTCTAAAGATTTCTCTTTTTCTTGAGACCACTGTGTTGCATGTAATTATTGTATATTTAATAAATATTACTAGACATCTATGATGACTCTCTGTGGTCCTAGGACAGTCTCCCTCAGGAGCCTTCGTCTTATCTTTGTTATACATATTTCCCCCAAGCCATTTTTGTGCTTTTGATTTTTTTTAGATTTGACATTTTTTTAAGTGGTTGTAAAACATACATCATACTCCTTTGCTCTAAGGATTATTCACTTTCTAATCTGAACAATGTTTTATGTTAAAAGCACAGAGAACTTATTCAAGCCAAGAACTGAAGAACTGCTTATTCAGCCTCCTGACAAAAAAAAAGAATAAATCCCATACATGCATTATCAGAACATAACCACAGTCAACTCCAATTGAATACCCAAAACTCCTACTAAGAGGCAAGCAAAATGCGTTATGACTGCTCAGGAAAACTAAAAACCATACAAAGAGAAAAGAGCTGGAAAAAAATGTCAAATACTAGCAATTCCTGTCTTTTGAAGGTCTATGGATTTTTTTTTTCTATTTACTTTCCAAAGAATATATTTAATAAGCATGTAAATCACTATTATTTTAAAAGGTTGATTTAAAAGGTAGGGAAATGTTGCTATGTTGCTTTTATTTTTTTTAAGATTTCTTGAATTTCTAATAGTATCTTGCTCTAGGACTTTTAACAGAATATATTAAATTATGTAAAAATTTAAAAACCTTGAGGTTTACATCAAACTGTGCTTTCAGATCTAAATAAGTGATGCAGCTTTTTAACTGCATAAATTATTTTTCTCTTCATGCCTAGTGAATGATTCTTCCTTAAATATTTCCAGACACCATACCTGGTAATCTTCACTATTATCCAATTTTCCAGTACAGCTCCTTTTTTCCCCTCATCTCCTGACAAATCCAACATGGTTGGGCAACTGAGTATCATAAGTTCAAGTTTTTTCTGCACAATTATCTTTAGACAGTTTGCCCCACATTCTCATCAGAAGAGAATTCTTAGTGCTGTGGTCTCACTCTGCTTGTTTCCTTGATGGAACCTGGACTCTACTGTCCCTGAGAATGGGAGCCCAGATTCAAAATGGAGGACAAGTAGCCAAGTCCTATTGGTTCGACAGCTGGTTCTTCTAAAAAGGCTAGCGCATCATTATCAAGCCCTCAGTTCCATTCTTACTCCAATGATGAGGGACCAGTGGGTAGACACAGAAGGGAAGAGAGAAGAAAAAGCTAGTTGGGATGCAAAGAGGACGCTCAGGTGGCCCTTGGGGACAAGCTCTCCATTCTAAGTTCAAAAAGACCCAGTCAACAGAAAGCAGATGGGAGAGTCTCTAGAAGCCATCAGCAGAATGCATGCTTAAATGAACATCTGAAATGCCATAATCTGAATGCACAGGTATTTGCCAAGTTACTAAAAGCCCAGTCAGTCCTGTCCTCTCCTCTTGCCCTTTACAGGTGCCACCTCAATACCAACTCCTGATCCCAAATATAAAGCACGCATGCCGCAAGAAGTCCCATGAACAGGACCCCTCTCTTGAGGTTCCATTTATCTGGGTTTGCATGAGCACCTAGGTCACATCTGAGTGTATGCACACGCATTACAGCACTAGGGTGGGAGTTAGGGAACTTGGGCTTTTCTACATCTTATTACATGTTGTTCTGAAGTTCTAATGCTCTGAGCAAAATATCAATTCATTACACAGTTTTCTGAGCGCATACCATGTACCATGATTTTTGTAGTGAGGGGAGATTTCTGGTTAAATTCTCTTCAGAAAGGATAATGCCTAGGGGCACCTGGGTGGCTCAGTTGGTTAAGTGTCTGCCTTTGGGGGAAAAAAAAAAAAAAAAGGGTCTGCCTTTGGCCCAGGATCAGGTCATGATCTCAGGATCCTAGGAGGGAGCATGATGTCAGGCTCCCTGCTCAGCAGGGAGTCTGCTTCTCCCTTGCCCTCTGTCCCTCGCCCCCACCTTGTGCACTCTCTCAAATAAGCAAAATCTTAAAAAAAAAAAATCATAATGCTTATAAAGTCTACATTTAGATTGCTAACTTTTTTAGAAACAATTAACTACAGAAAGACACTGAACCTTATTTGGAAATTAAGAAATTAAGTGAATAAGGACACAGACTCTAGAATCAGACTTTGGAGTTTGAATATTGGGTCTTCTGAGTGATTAACTAGTCCAATAAAAAAAAAAAAAGAACTAAACATTGAGAAAAGACAATCCCCTCCTTGGTCTTAAAAATCCAGCCAATATGTCTTATAATGAAGACCAGGATTGACAGGTCTATCCATTGAGAACTTTCAAAAAAAACCTCAAGTATGAGCAGAGAACCTACTACGTAAAAACACCTGAATAGCTAACGAGAACACAGATCAGAATGAATGGGCTGGGGGCGGGGAGGCAATGTGGAAAGAAACATGGAGAGCAAAGTAAATTTCCATTGAACAAATATGTTATTAGCATTAATATTCTCAATGACATATGGAAAGATATTATATCATTTTAAAGCTATAAAAATTTCAGGAAAAAAGATCTTAGAAAAACTAAAAATATTAGATGCTTGAAAGATAAAAATAAAAAAGTACAAACAAAAAGAACGGATGAGAAATAGGAAACAAACCAAGAACTAGTCCAATAACTTTATCCTCTTAAAGACAGCAGGTAGAGAAATAAAGAACAGAATTGGATAAAAGGAAATGAAATAATTCAAAGAATGACAGGAATTTCCATTTTGAAAGACCACTAAATACACAATATTATAAGGAAACAGTAGGCTCACAACAAGGTATAGTCTCGTGAAATTTCTCAACATTAGGGAAAACGATTAAATAACTTCAAGAAGAAAAATGTATTATTTCATACAAGTGACCAAGAATCCGTAAGGCTTCAGATTTCTCAAAACCAAGACTGGAAACGAGAAGCTACTAGAAACCTCAAAATTGTAAGGGAAAACAGTTTAACTTTTTCAAATTGAATCAAGCTATCAATGGAGTACAAGGATAGAATATTTTCGCATATGCAAATTCTCAAAAGCATGCTTCCTATGTACCTGTTCTCAGGAGGTAACTGGAGGAGGTGTTCCATCAAACCAGGGGAGAACAAGATAGGATGAAGACCCAAGATAGGATGAAGACAAACAGGAATCTAACACAGACATCAAAAAATGCATCTGAATGACGGAGGTGAAAGGCGGTCCAAACAACTCTGAATCAAGTAGAATAGAGACCTATTTGAATAGAGTCTCAAATAGAGACTTATTTGAAACGAGTCAGATTTTGGGGGGGAAATTGCTTCGGAAACTGACAGAATACCTGATGCGTGCACGTACTGGAAGGAGATTTAACAGAGAAACTTCTGGTTCAAATTAGTGGTGAGTTTATAGGACGCTAAGCCAACAGTAATAGCAATATTATAAAGCAATTTTTTAAAAGACAGTGATTTTTAAATTATGTTCATACAAAAAACCCAAAATTTTCAGTTTATAAAGTACTTGTCATATTCCCTGGCATATATGGTATGACTCAGTACATTTGGCCATTATTATGATGATTTCAGCTCTCTATATATACACAAGTTCCACTCTCAACTTTTTACTAAGTAGCCTCAGGAAATTTATTAGCCACAGCCTATTACCTCATATGCAAAATGGGAATAAATATAGTACAGCATGCATTACACAGAATGTTTAGAACTAACAATCCTCGGTATACAGCAAGCATTTACTAAATGGTAAAGGATATTTATCTGTTTATATATAAAGTATTTGTGTACATTTTGTCACCTGAAAAATGAAACCTTACTTTAAAAATATTAACACTATGAGGTCAAAAATAAATATTGCCTAAATATAAGAACTGCAGTGTTTCTGAATGTAAAAATAAATGAGAAATAATTTTATTAAGAATAAAATTAGTTTTATTAACACTAATAAAAGTGGCTGAAGACTGCACCTACCAATAAGAAAAAGCTCAAGGACACAGTATGGAATGACTAAATAGACCAGGAAGCCAAAATAAAACTAAAAAAAAAGTAGGTAGAAAACCTTGTTAGAGTATATTGAAAAATCAGAATAGAAGTCATGGCAATAATCAAATAAAAGTAGTTCACATGAATCATCAATAATCTGTAATAAAGGTAGAGGAACCTAGCTTAAGAAATGTGTAACAGGTGTAAGTTCTACAACTAACCTGGATCCTGTTCTCATCTTGCACAGATCTCTCATGCCATCCAACAGACACACCTTTTCTTTCAAAAGGTCGGCTTTTTCTACGGCTCTGATCTTGACAATGACCATCAAGTCACAGTGACAGAATGAGAGGATACCCTTCTGAAACTCAGGTGTCTGTTGCTCTCACAAGAGCTTCTGTCATGGGCCTTATTAAATGCCGTATCTATGGAGAATGAGATTTTGGTTACTGTGTAAGCATAATGAACAAACAAAACAAAAACACCTTCATATTTTACCAACTAAACACCCATTGAGGTTTGCTGGAATGACAAATTACACCAGCTATCATGACTGACTTAATAGAAAGCCCAGAAGGAAATATGAACTTTCCCTGGGGTGGTCTCTGGGCTTTTTTAGTGGCAACAGAGTGGGCACTGAAGTCATTGAACTTGGGTTTGAATTCTTCCTCTACCATTTACCAGCTGGTGACCTTGAGGAAATTATTTAAGCTCTCCGGGCCTCAACTGTTTCATGTAGGAAATGGACCGAATATTAAGAAACAACTCATTGGATTGTGAACAGTAGGATATTCAAAACAAACAACCAGTATGGTTTGGACCACAAATCGTCAGCAGTCATTCGCTATCTAAAACCAATAGAGCCATACCAGGGAATGCTGGTTGAAAAGCAGCCCCGGTTGTTAATATCATGGAGTGCCTAATAAATGCAGCTATCGTGATCCCTAGTTTCTTCCCTTCTTTGTCTATCGTGACTATGAAGAATTTTCATACCCAGAAAAAGAATGTTTAAATGCCACTTTAATATAGCTCATTAGAAGATGCAGCTATGGCAAATCAACAAAATAATGGAAGAGGAAAAAAGGAGCTTTAACTTCTCACTACTTAAGGACTGGGTGCCTCCAGAGAACTCTAGGACCTCTGGCCTCACTCTGGCTGCTGTCATCTCTAATTTCAGAAAAATTCTTGATCCTCTGTAGAACATCCCACTTGCAAACCCCTTCAAAGTAGGCACTGTGCCATCCCTTCAATCACGGAAGCAGTAATAGAAGCCATAAAAGACTCAAGACACCAAGTTCTAAATCTAAGTTTTGCCGCTAATACCTTCTGTGACCTTGGGGGAGGGAACGTTCACATCCTTATTTATGAAATGGGAACAACAGCGTCTGTTCCAGCTGTCAGTGGATCAGCTGCGGTTCAGATGCGAAACTGTACTTTGGAAAGCACAGGATGCTGTGTAAAGCCAAGGCGGTATGATTTCAATGATGATGGCCTTGGAGTGAGCCCCAGCAAACACGCGGGTGCCAAAAGCTACCAGCTATTGAGTTTCAATTAAGAAACTCTGGCCAGGCGAAGCAGGTCAGAGGGAAGCAAGAGTTTCATGGGGTTGTGCAAAGGTACTTAGCAAGCAATAGAAGCAACCATCAGCCAGAAAATCACTCTCCCTTACCATTAGAATCAGGGACAATGGCATCAGCACCCTGGAAACCTAAATCTTAAAGCATTAAAAGCAGGAAGGGGGTAGGAGATAGAAGGAAATAGGGGGCATGTCCTCATCTTGCAAAATTGTGAAACTGGCCAAGTTTATTTTCAGTACTTTTACTTTTCCTGACATTATGGGTACTATTTTCCTGAAAGCCCAAACCTAGGCTGTAGGATCAGTGTACCCTCAGGGCACCTCCTGGCTGGCCTGTGCACCCAACCCCTGTTCCACAGGCAAGCACCTGCCAAGGCCGAACCTTTCCAGAAGATGACTCCTGTTCTGAAAATTATACCCTCCTCCGACATTTGTGAATTCCAAGTCCTCTTCCATACCTGTCTGACCTGGAGTTATTACAAAATAAATGATTTCACAAAAAGATGGCAATGACCCATAGGTTCTTTTTTTTGTTTTTATTTTTTTTAAAGATTTTATTTATTTATTTGACAGAACGAGATCACAAGTAGGCAGAGAGGCAGGCAGAGAGAGAGGAGGAAGCAGGCTCCATGCTGAGCAGAGAGCCTGATGTGGGGCTTGATCCCAGGACCCTGAGATCATGACCTGAGCCAAAGGCAGAGGCTTAACCCACTGAGCCACCCAGGCACCCCTGACCTATAGGTTCTTAAAGGTCACTCTTTAATAACCTCATTCTTAAAGAGAATTCTAAGGATGATAATGTCTTAATCTAGTATTCCCTAAAATTTTCTAACTAGGAAAATGGACAGACATCTTCTGTTTTTATCAAATTCCAACTCTACCACTGACCAGCTGAGCGACCACGGGCAAGTTGCTTAACCTCTCTCTGTGCCTCTTTCACTATTTGCAAATAGAGAGGATACTGGTACCTACCACATAGGACTGATGTGAAGGGGAATGAGTTAATATAGGATAAACAGGACAGTGCCTAGCACATAGAATAAACATTAGTATTTCTTGATCGTTCAATATTTTAGTTATAATGCTCATGTGCACCAGGCACCACCCATCCCTTCCAGAAAAAAGTACCTTCCCCAGGAGGTAATACATCTAAACTCTTGATGCTCCCTGCTCTCCTAGTTTTCCCTTTTTTGTAGCTGCAAATTATCTCTCTCCATGGGGTCAGTTCAAACACATTATCTACAAACTCTCAAATATTTCTAGCTTCAACAACAACAACAACAAAAGAGTGCCTGGGTGGCTCAGCTGGTTGGGCAATTGCCTTTGGCTCAGGTCATGATCCTAGAGTCCCAGGATTGAGTCCCACGATCCAGTCCCACATTGGGTTCCCTGCTCAACGGGGAGTCTGCTTCTCGCTCTGACCCTCCCCATCTCGTGCTCTCTTTCTCATTCTCTCTCTCAAATAAATAAAACCTTAAAAAAAGAAAGAAAGAAAGAAAGACCTTCCTTTGAATTTGTTTCCCATCTAGGTCAGGGCTTCCATCTTCCTCCTTATAGGTCTTCTCGCCATGTTTAAAATTCCTTTAATCTCAATCGCTGTCTTGATAGGACTCTCCCTTCACTGCACATCAATGATTTGTGTCAAGAGTAGCGTCCTCATCACCCGTTTAATCCTTGTATTATTATAATGTGGATCTGCTTCCCCATTTCATTAGAATAGCTTTTACTACTGCCAAACCCCTGGACACTTCCCAGGGCACACCTCGCTCACGTGATGCTGGCGCTCCACTCTGACATGGTTTCCTACCACCACTGGCTGCTTCTCCTGTCTCCTGCAGCTTCTCATCCTACCCCTTCCACACTGTAATTGCCCGGCAGACACGCTCTTCTCATACAGGAAGATCTCCATCTCTCGCCCACCTGTCCTCTTGCTGTAGACATGTGCACAAGAGGATGGACGAAGGACACCACATGAACCCGTGGGGGAAAGGCACGGGCGGTGAGAGAAGAAGAAAGATGGGCGGGGGAAGATTCCAGATGCAGGGCGAGCCAGCACACAGCTGATCGCTGAGCTCCAGGGACGGTCAGCACCGAATCCTAGGGGAAAAGGGAGGGAAATCGGTCTGGAGCAGGAAGGCCCTAGCAGTCTGGGAAGGGCTCTGGCTGCTAAGGAGTTAGGCTTTATTTTTTTGCAGGGCTGTAGAGTTGGGAGCGATTACGTGTCTGCCACACCCTGTAAGGAAACGGTCCCCAATCCTAGCATCCTTTCCCCCTGCAAAATATTTCTCACATCTCTTCCTTGGCTCTTATTACTCAGCTAGTGTTTTCAATTTCTTCAGGTTATGACCAAGCTTTCTGCAGTAGTTCATTCATGCTTTTCTTGAAAACTATGATGACTTCTCCAGGGGAGTCCAGGGCCGTGGGTGGGCCATAGCCGTGGGTGGGGCAGCTCCCCCGATTCGGAGTGCAGAGCCCCCACACAGCCTACCCTGCCCACGTGTCCTGCCCACATTCACCCCTCTTCTACAGTACAGCCTCGAGCCTCTAGACTGTAAGTCTCACGACGGGAAGGTTTACAGCCTTAGATTCCTTTATTGACCAGGGCCATTCATGGTGCTGAGCTCATCAGAGGTGCACAGTGAATACTTACTGTCCAGATGAAGGAGAGATTTACATCAGTTTGTGCTGGGCATGCACATGAACCTGGAAGGCAGCATGGGAAATATCAACAATAAAAACCTGAAGACCTAGGGCTCCTTACGAGAGAAGCAGCAAAACCGTGCAAAGCAGGATCAAGATAAACACATTACTGATTCTAACCCCAAACCCGAGCTTTTCCTATTGTAGAGCCCAAATAAGCAATGATTTATTTTACTATATGGTTCCTTTTCTTAAATTAGCAATATGTCTATGAGAGAGCTAGTACACACAGAACCAACCTGCTGAACTAGAACGGAACCAGAAAGCAACATAGTACGGTGAAAAAGGACTCTGAAATCCAGCAAAGGTGGCAACAAAGCCTGGTTCTATCACAAATTAGCTGTGTGGCCTGGGGGAAATTCCATATCTTCTCTGGACCTAAATTCCCTCAACTATTGGATGGGAAAACCACCCATCCCCCTGCATTATGAAAACTGATGTTTAGAACAGACACCAAGAACCTCACTCAGAGCAGGCACAAAATAACATTAGCTATCTTGTTTTCTCAATAACCATGTGTCTTCGTTGTGCAGCTGTAGGCACTGAAGATGTATCAGAAAAGTCAAATGCATGTTCTCATAGGGCTTATATTACTCATCCCTAGCCTCTGTGAGAACAGAGTGGAAGCCCGTCTTTTTCCCAGTGAAAAATACACATAATGTCCATACACAAATTATACATAGAGTTGTAAAGGGATTAATAATCTAAGATCCTAAGAGGAAATCAAGAACCCTGCCCTTCTCTCAGTGTCTCCCCAATGTGTTTAGTAAGAATGACTTGGGGCACCTATTTGATTCGCGGCCCCACATCTGTTTCACCAAAACAACAACAACACACCCAAGGGAGGGGATTAGGAATGCGGGGGTCATGAAGTGTCCCAGGAAAATGTTATCATGAAAGAAAGACCTAAAAAGAGGTCAAGGTCCAGTACACCTGCTTTTCATAGTCTTACCCAGCCATTATAAGTACTGTTAAACTCAACCATTAGGAATTGATTGATAAATATTTGTGAATGTTGGGGTGCCTGGGTGGCTCAGTGGGTTAAAGCCTCTGCCTTCAGCTCAGGTCATGATCCCAGGGTCCTGGGATCGAGCCCTGCATCGGGATCTCTGCTCAGTGGGGAGTCTGCTTCCTCCTCTCTCTCTGCCTGCCTCTCTGCCTACTTGTGATCTCGGTCTGTCAAATAAATAAAATCTTAAAAAAAAAAAAAATTTGTGAATGTAAAAAACATTGCAAGCTACCGAAATAAATGCTATATCCACACACACTTCCTCGATAACTCCAACACAAACGGTCAATCCCAGTTTATCCACACCGAAGTATTAAGCATCCTGACATCAAAAAGCTAACTGTTCTCAGAAAACAGAAAAGAGAAAGAGAAAGCAAGAGCTCAGGCACCATGACACTCCGACACACACCTACTGACTCACCAAGGCCAAGAGCTGGGACACCCCACTTCCACTTTTTGGTGACTGGTTGCTCTCTCCTACACCTATAAGTAACTGGTCATGAAAGGGGCAATACAAACTTGAGATAAAAATCAAGTGCGATGTACATCTACTGAAGTCAGGTTAGCAACATTTTCACCCCCGTGTAAGGCACACACATACAGGAATTCTGCAGCAAGCCCAGATTCAAGTACTCTATGCCACAGTTACATGGACTGGCGGAAAAATCCTAGTGGAAATCCTAGTGTGTGAACATCCAAAGGATACCTCCAAGACTATGGTTCGTGCTTGGAAACAATTCTGCGGTCAGGACTTACACCCTGTTTGAGACCGGATAAAATGTAGTCTTTGCAAGTGAAACAAGCGTTGCTCCCACTACATAAAGGGATAGTTGATGAAAGACCCAATTCTAAATCAGAATGGCACACAGCTGCAAAACCAGCCTCTGGCCCTGCCCTTCTCAAAATTTCAATCACACTAGAAACAGTCAACTAACTTAAGGTTTCACAAAATGGAGTTCATGACTCCCCTTGGCAAATAAGGCCAACTTCCTGCAGGGACAGGTAAGTTTTTGCCCTACTCCATCCATGCAGGCTCCTCTTTGTGGACCCAAACATGGTCTTCCCTTTCCTCTCCTCACACTCTTGCCTTTCTCCAAGGTAAGCCTTTCCTCATCTGGGTTTCTTTCCTTATTTGACAACAAGGACTCAATATCCAGGGTTTAAGAAAAGTTCCTTCTATAGTAAGTAACCTGAGAATTTGTTAACAGTTTGCTTTTGGATGCAAAGCCAGTGGCATTTCTAGGCCATATCCATGCTTGAGATCTGGACTAAGGTCGAAACCAAGGGTGTATATTTGCCAAAGCCATACTATACTCTTATAAAAGGCGGCACGAAAAGCCCACCTCCAGAAAGCTACTTCTTCCTAACCCTATCCAAATGCCTAAACTCTACCCCTTGATGTAATACCTTTATTTTTGTGAGATCCTCATTATAAATGACTTGTCAATACAGAGAAAATCCAAATTGAGGAAAATCTGGCCCAGTATTGTATCTGAGGCATACCAACTCTAAAATACAGTTTGGGAGTTCCTTATAAAGTTAAAACACATTTACTATAGGCTCAAAAACCTCACTCCTACTTCTTTACATGAGAGAAACATGTTCACGCAAAACTATTTACAGTGGTTTTTCAAATTTAATGTAAACTGGAAACAACCCAAATGTACTTCAACTGGTGAATGGATAACCAGTGGTATGTACATTCAGTGGACTACTACTAAGTAATGAAAAGAACTGAGTGGAAGCGTCCAACAATAAGGGTGTACCTCACGTACATTGCATGAGTAAAAGAAGCCGGACTCGAATGTCAACATAGTGTATCATTTATAGGACATTCTGAAAAAGGTAGGAGTGCAAGTACTGAACTTGGCAGTGCTTGTCAGGGGCTGTGGGTGAAAGGTAACTAGAAAGAGGCACAAGGAAACATTTTGGGGTGTAGGAATTAAATATGATTGTAATGCTGTTAAGACTGACTACATTACATTTGTCAAAATGCAAAGAGCTACAAAAGGTGCATTCTAAAGTATGTAAATGATACCTAAATAACTCAAATTTTAAATTTCTTAACTTACTAATATAGAACAAAAGAGAACATTTGAAATAGGGACTCTAGTTTCAAAACCCTGAAATAGTTCAAATGTTTTATCTCAGGAGAAACAGAGTTTTTAAAATCTATTTAACCAAATTTAAATTATGATTTCACTGTGCGTTAATTCTTAGACAAAAAGAATCCATTTGTCTGTTATGTAACTTCTATAAGATTTCTATCAGAACAAAACATTTTTCATTTTACATTTGACCCTTTAGAGCTTATTTATATAGACCCCCTTTTTCTCCCCAAAATATATTAGGGCATCAATATTCACCAAAAACTTCTTAATCCTTAGATGATCCTAATACTGTTCTTTGGTGCCTATCAATCATCATCTTAGGTTATGATCGTCTTTAATGGTTATCTGGCCTAACGCAGCCAGATCTTCTCTGGAAAACAAATGGAATCATACAGCTCTGACCCAATGTCAATTTCATGGAGTGCCTGAAATTTTCTTTTGCAAGATCTGAAATTCTGCTTTGAAATCAATTTACTTATCGTATGGCTTGGGGATTATCAGACCATTACAGAGCTCCGCCGATAAAATAGCAGCTGTTAAGTGGCAAGAAAGTTTTTCTGGGGGTCGGGGGGGGACCATTTAAGTGATGAACTTTTAGTGAATATACTCCTGGTATAACTTTTATGTCCCTCCTCGGTCTCATTACTGCGGGGAATCAGATCATCAAATAATACATTAAAAGTAAGAATGCCTCGTATTTTACTAATGACATTTTGTTGGTCTTACCAACTCAGAGAACCTACCTTCCATCATGGAGCATCTACTACAACACCAGACACTACACTAGGAGACCATGAAAACGACTCAGATCCTTTTTAAGTAAGGCAGGGAGGAGACAACATTGCCTTCATGTTGTCTAACAATTTCTAAGTGTTTACAGAACAATCACCAGAACCGGCCCTCCAATGTAATGCCATGTACCTAGGAGGTCATTACTATTAATATTGCCATTTCGTAATAAGTGAAAAGGTTTCAGAGCTGCTCAGTGAATTACCCAGGTCCTCGGCAGAGCTGGGGTTCACACCCAGTCTCGCTGCAGAGCTTGTCCATTTAAAGACAGCCCCAGCCCTCATGGGGAGACACCAGCCAGCCTGAGCCCGGCCCCAGCTCTTCATGTAAACCATAGCGGAGGCTTCCCACCCCATGGTCACAAACATCCATCAAGTCACTGCAGACCTGGGAGTTTCCTGGGCAGAAAACCACCAAACACAGCAGCAAGGGCAGACGAGGAGCAAAATGCTGAACTTGGCAGCTGGCTCCTCCCAGCCTCAGCACCCTTGGAAAAAGTCTGAAGGCAGGCAGGCGGCCGCCCCTGTCACCCAACAGCTGCCACCCCTTCGTACTCTTCACTCGGGGAGGCAAGCTGTGCCAGCAGCTTCTTGCACCCACACTTTAGAAAAACCAGACTAAATATAGCCAAGTTTGCTCTCATGAGCCAGCTCAGAGCTTGGAGTGCTGCTACATTCCACTTCGGAAAATTGGGGAGAAATCAGCTTGATTTACAAGAGAGCAGCTTCCCTTGCTTGCTCCTGTGCCTTTGGAAGGACCACATGCAAAATCCAGCTGGGCTGTGGGGAGTGCTGAGGTTTGGCCAAGCAGATAATAGAGCCCACAGGAGAAGGAATGTACCAGAAATGACTTAGTAGCATCCTCATTCACTTTCCTGCCCATAAAGGGCTAAAGAACCACAATACTGGGGCTTTGGGGGGAAAAAAATCCATTAGGTAGAACGTACTCTACATGCACCACAGTTTCATGCCCTTTCTGCCACTCCCCACCCATCAATATCCTGGTCCAAAGCTCACGCGAACGCTCCTCCCTTGGTTAGGCTAACCCATCTCCCATCCAGCTCAGAACTAAATGCTCCATTTGTTCTCAGACCTCCCACGTAAGGTTGCTTGTGCTTCTACTTAGCACTTCTATCATTCCACCTAACCTGCTCTTGGTCGCCTTCAGCAAAGGGATGACGGGGAGGTACAGAAAGCGCTGAGCTCCCTTCCTGATTAGACTTCCCCCTCCCCCAAATCTAGTAGAGTTCCCTGCACCCAGACTGTGTTCTATTGCCTCTGAACAGAAATACAAAACCTATATGAATGCCAGCAAGAGAGTCTGCAATTGCCCACCCTTCTCCTAGTTAAATGCACAACATGGCACCTTTCCTGGAGGTCAAGCACCGGCTTCCCACCCTGGGCTGCCCCTCCCGTGCAGGCCAGCACAGCATGTACCATGACTCAGCATAACAGAACACAGTTACAGCAGCAAAGGGCTACGCAGTCTCCCCCTGGGAACACCAGCCCTTGTTTCTTCTGGCTTAAGAGTACAGACAGCAAGACAGAAGATAGGACTGGGCCAGGCAATGCGAGAGCAGGACTAAACTGAGGCCCTCCTTGGACGGGATGAGAGGTCCCCAGGAAGCGAGGGGAGTGGCAGGAACCACGGCCCCGGAAAGCTGCAGGCAGCGCTTGAGGCCCTGCTCTAGCACTGGCCAGGAATTTTCGATGATGGGCTTCTGGTCACCATGCTCAGGTCTTAAAACAACGTGACTCATAGAAGTTGTTGGTACAGGAAAGTCCAATCTCATGTCCCAGAGGACAAAATTAAGTTGGGGGAGGGGGGCGGTGGTAAATAAAGAAATAAGAAAAAAGACCCATTGGTGAAAAGTGAAGTGAAAGAGAATGGGGCGGCAGCTAGTTCAACGATAACATCATGATGCACAGGTAAGGGCCCGTCAGGGAAACGGGTCTAGAGGCCCACTGCTTCTTCGGCTCCTACTCCGCAGGGGAACACAGGTGGGAGCTCGCTCCGGGCTCCAAGGGGCTACTGGGGGAATCAGAAGCATCCATCCTCTACCCATTCAATCTCTTCTCATCTACCCAACAAGCTTCATGAAGGGTCCACCACGGGCCCAGCCCAAGGCACAGTGCCTACCTGCACACAGCACCAGACCACCAAGTTGCAGAGAGGATCACACACAATGTTCTCAAGAAGGAGTCGTAGTTCGAAAAATGCCAGTGGGCTAGCTTGGAGCCCTCCTTGCGCCAGGCTTCACAGGAGGGAAAACCATGTGGAGACTTCCAGTCTCTCTCCACTCCTTCATGGGTAATTAGGTTCAGAAGAGGAGACAAGTACTGACATGCAGGTCTAGGGAAAGGAACAAAGCGCCCGCAGCTCCAGCTTTGCGACCCACCTGCCTGCTGGAGGAGCCCTTGGTCCCACGTCCCCAGGCTGCTACAGGGGCAGCAACTCCCAGGAGGGGCAGGGGCTCTGCTTGGGAACTATATTAGCCAGTCTGCTTTTCTCATCCAATCCAAAGCCACACAACAAACAAAAACAAAAACCCATGGAGTCTTGAAATAAAGAAGGCACTTTTGGAGCGCTTGGGTGGCTCAGTTGGTTAAGTGGCTGCCTTTGGCTCAGGTCATGATCCCAGGGTTCTGGGATGGAGCCCCACATCAGGCTCCCTGCTCAGCAAGGCGTCTGCTTCTCCCTCTCCCTGCCGCTCTGCCCACATATGCTCTCTCTCTGACAAATAAACAAAATCTTAAAAAAAAAAAAAAAAAAGAGAGGTCACTTTCCTATTCCATCATGAGTCTCTGTGACTCATTTCTGAATTCAAGTGGGGTGGAGAGCCTTTACTGACAACTTCTTCTCTTTCCTATGTGTGACTAGCTCGTTTGCCCTCTCCACCAATATCTTGGTGATAGGCAGGGTTTTGTTTTGATTTTTCTCTTTTACAGGAGGAAAACCTCTAAAACCTGAGCCTTAAGTGACTTCAAGGCCATCTGATAGCCCATGTGTTCAATTAGGATGGAAAGTTCAGATTCCTTAACGCAGATCTGTCATCTACAGCACACTGCCTTCCATTTGAAATCCTTGGGGAGACGGAGTGCTCAAACTTGGAAATCATTTTTATCCCACACGAGAGAGACTAGTCTATTAGATCTGGAGTAGAAACAGGACGCACCAATGTTTGTCCACCCCACTCTGCTGAGGCAGCTCTGAAGATGAAGCAAGAAGAGAAGGAAGTGTGAACAAGGAGTAGGAATACGGTTCTCTTGCTTCAGGGCATCTATACTCCACTCAGGAAACAATCACTGCCAAGCACCAGTCCCCGAATACAGAGATGAACACAACACGGTCCCTGATGAGTCCACTTTTTTCCTCTCCTTGTGTAACAATGCAATCCATTTCTGTTAAACATCACCTATGGACACAATCATCTACACAAGCTGTCCATGGAGAACGGATTACTCGGTGGTTTCTGCATGCTACCTCCTCTCCAGTGGCCCTAATTATCCCAGCTATTTGGGGTGATTTACTAAAATACAATGGTTTTTTTTTTTTTTTTTAAAAGACAATGGATATAAACATAATCCCAACCTGAATGGGGACCAGGGGCTCTAGGGCTGGAGAGCAGGACCTAAGCTCTAAGCTGCCCAGCTGCCGGTAAAGGGGAGGCATGGCTCACCACCGCGCTAGGAAATAGAAACAAGATACTGTAATTAATTTCAGAGAAGAAACTATAACCCAGGGTAGCCATAAAACAAAGGGCACCTCTTTGTCATCTTAAACTCAAGGCTACGGGTTTAGCAAAATGAAAGAGCTATTTGTTCTTAACACTTTTACCACTTTACACTTAACAGAAGGTCAAGTTTAAACAGGTTACACATGATAAAAAAAAAACCCTTCTATTTTGCTAATTAGGCTTGTATGAATAAGTGGAAATTCAGAATACAAAACATGCCAAATAGTAAAGGTTTTTGTTTCTTTTCTTTTTCTTTTTTTTTTTTTTTTGTTTGTTTGTTTTGTTAAGAAGGATGGGAGTACAAAAACATTTACTGAGGATCTATGTTCGGAGCATTCCCCCAGAAGCCCCCTCCTTCATTAAATCTTCCCAACATCCCTGGGAAGTTATCAGTAGTGCGTCCTTTTTCCCCAGATGCAGAAACTAAAGTTCAGATGTTAGTTTAACATGTACCCAATTTCCAATTCCAGTTCCTCCAGCCAAATTCCTTCTCTGAATCAGTGTTTCTTAACGAACTTAGGGACACTGCTGGTTAACTTGGTTTTGGGTTATGAACTTTGTATGGGATGGCCATGCATGGAGGGACATACAGCATCCCTGGCCCATGGACAAAAAAAAAAAATACCAACAGCAGCCCCAAAATATCCCAATCCCACACGTGGAGGACTGTTACTCTGCAGAGGAGAACTCCTGCTCTAAAAGATTCTTCGAGCATGAGGACAAAAAAACTGGAGGGGTGCTTCCTTTAAAAAACCTCCCCTACCTTCAAATCTCTCCGAAGTCCCTTATTTTACAGCACATGGGCTCCTAAGAAAGCCCCATGCACACCTACGGAGTCAGTTACAAAAGTGGCCTTGAAATATTTCCCATACATTCCGTAAGCATTTACTGAGAACATACTATGGGTCAGGTACTGTGCTAGGGCCTGGGAATATAAAGTCAAAAAGTATAAGGTCCCAATCCCAAAGGGCTTACACCTCTTATAGTCTAGTGAGAGATTAAGTATGGAAATGTTAAAATAGGTGTAAGAACCCGTTCTAAGGTCATTTAGTGCAGAAGGTACCTCCCACAGGCTAGGGCAGAGAGCTGGGAAGGCAGAGGGAACAAAGGGTTGAGACAGGGTTGGGAAGTTTTCCTGAGCCTTTTGAAAGACCAGGTGAGTAGCCAAGAAGTGCCCAATCTAGGCTAAGCAAACTGCCTTTGCAAAAACAGAGCTAGAGAATCCTCCCTGCAGCCGAAGTTTAAACAACTTCCTTCAGTCCTGCAGTTGAGACCTCATCGTGATCCAAACTCAGGTTCTCCTGTTTATCAGAGACAAGCACTTGAACCAAAAAGTCTCTAGGGGGGGAAAAAAAAAAAGCCTCTGCAGTCTACGTGTACTTCATTCCAAAGCTCTTGTTTTCTCACAAGGTCTGCCTTTGCTGGTATAATAACCCATCAGACAAGAAATATGACTAATTTTATACTTCTTACACTGAACAGGAAATGGTTTTCAAATACACCGCGGACTGGCAACCAGTGGGAGTGTCCCTCACTTGGGAACACAGAAAAGTGCAGAGAAGAGAGGATAATCAAGGTCATCTTAAGGGTGGGCAGAAGGGGTACCGCAGGTCAACCTAACTTTGGCCTGAAGCTCAGGATGAACTTTATCTTTTTTTATCTTTTTTCCACTCATCTGAAGTCTTGTTTCACTTACCATCAACTGTAACGATGCAGAAAGCCAGATTCTCACCTTAATATTACATTTTCACAGTAGCGAAAACTTAGAAACATCTTTGTCTATTTTTTTTTTCAAAGCCATGTCTGTTACACACACATTTTAAAAACCATAGACGTAAATATAACTAAAAGTAACCATCTAGGGCGCTCTGAACCTCAGCCCAAAGGCAACAGTTTGAGTTAAGGTACTGAACAGAAATACTGGGTTGTTACTACTTCAGATGGTTAAGTAATTATAATGAGAGCAGGAATCGGAGTAGTTCAGTTGCTCTCTCTTGGGGCAGGGAGGAGAGAGGAAAGCAAGCCTTGTGGTTCCCTCTTGCCTCTAGCCTACAAGGAACAGGCTCATTTCCCCTTGGCAAGGAGCCAGATGCGCTGGCAGGCATGCCCTCTTTTTCCTGCCCCAGTTCCCCTCTTACCTGAGCCACACTCAGGAGCCATAACTCTGGGGGGAACTGTAGGTTCTCCTACAGTCCCAGGATTATTGCATTTTATTATTCAGGCGCAGTTTGACCTCTAATTTGACACCGCAAACACATCTGGCCCGCATATTCCGCCCCCACCCCCATGAACTACCCTCCACAAAAAAAGTCTCTGTTACAAGGGAACAAGAATCTGAAAGGAAAACTTGGGATCCCTCACAAACCTCCTGCCCCTGCTTTCCCCCAGGAGGTTCAGAGGAGACAGTATTATAGAGCCAAAACTGCAAAGCCAGAGGCTAAAATTATATTAGAAGAGAAGAAGGTGGTCTTGGAAGAAAAGGATTCACCCACATGGAAGGGACTGGTTGTTCTTTTTAATTCCTGGCGGATTCCATTTCTTTTCTGTAAACTTTGCTAACCCTGGGATGGTCCTATAAACAGAGGCAGGTGTAGGGTCACCTCCACCCTCTGAGTACATCTGCTGCCTCCGCTGCCGGGCGCGCACGACAGGGGTCCTGGACCCAATCGAAGACCATGCTTCCCGATGACGCACCTGGCTGGGGTCCTCTACCACGTGTGGGGGGCAAAAGGAGTATCCCCAGCCCCGTGGCCACCCAGCCGCCTCCAGTGAACGGGGACAGCGAAAGGGGCACCTCGGGGCTGAGACCTCATGCCGGTCTCTTCGGCTTTCCCCCCATTTCCAGTACACCGTGTCGCATTAGGGGTGCTCTTCGCCTCCAAACCCAAAGTCCTGCGCACCTACATGTCTTTCCAAAGCAACTGAAGAAAGCGCCTACTGGCCTTCCGTGGCTCAGGTGAGTGCCAAGAGGTGTAGGAAGAAAGGGCCCGCTCGCCACCACCCTCTTTCCTCTCCTCCCCACGTTCCCCGGGATTCATCAGGGATGTGTGTATCGGGGTGCGCGGGTTAAGAGGGAGCTTAAAATGCCCAAGCGTCCCTTACCTTCCACAGCCATTCTCTCAGAGCTTCCCTAACGCATGCATAATTTTCTCGGCCGAGATACTCCTCCTGCCCCGCGCTCCCCCCTCCTCGCGCTCTCGCCTAAATATTCTGCGCTCATCTGCTCTAGGACCAACCTGCCGCGGTCACGCAAAGCGAGGCTGCCGGCTCCGGCTCCGCGCAGGGCGGACTGGGAAGTGTAGTTCCCCCCTCCCTCCGACCCGGGAGAGCACCCCGAATCCTCCTCGGGGGACGGCCCCTTCTCCACACTCGGACTGCACCTCTGGCTGCAGCCGGCTCAGGTAGAATAATCCCTCCTCGGGGGGCCGCGTGGGCGAAGCCGGCGACCCCGGGACGTGGCCGGGACTACATTTCCCAAGCTGCCCTGCGCTGGGCTCCGTTCGGCGCTGAATAGAGACCCGAGATTGAGCTCTTCGCTGGCAGTTGCAAGCGGGTAAGCACCAGGTAGGGCTTGTGCGGGGGGCTGGAGGCGGCGGCGTCTGTGGTGGGATCTTCTGGCCTTATTCGCCGGCTGTTTGGCTAACCATTTAGTGAGGAGAGCAGAGCCACCCGCTGGCTGTGGTTCCCTCCAGAGAGCCGCTGCACAAGGTGCGATAGAAAGTTGTTCCCTCGGCGCCTTGGGATTCTCGGAGTTCCAGAGAATGCCGCCAGGTGATAGAGCGGTCCTCTGACCCGCCAGGTGGTGCAGGTGGATAAACACCTAAAATGGGTGGGCGATGGCTTAAGAATCCCGAACGGGCATCATCCTCAAGGGGTTGTTAGGAACCAAACCTAGGAACCGGATCCCACCTGAGGATGTCTGTCTGATGATGGAAAGCTGTCTTGCTTCCCAACTAGGAGGCTTTCAGCTCCTTTGGCCTGGAAGCCCATTGGCGGTCTGTGATAGGGCCTAATCATTAACAGCGCCTAAGAAGGCGCGTGTTCTTTCAACTTCTGACCCTGTGTCCTAACTCCAGGCATTGGGGTTGCTGTAGGCAGACAGGGGAAAGAATCACGTGGAAGGCAATAGAATTCCAGAGCTGGTAAACACTGATAAAAATGGAAGTTCCCAAACTTTTTTTTCTTGCACGCGGAAATGCAATTGGCGTTATGGCTGATAGAGCTAAGGGGATGATCTTAGACGAAAAATCTGACTCAGGGCTGTAGTAAGTCTTTTAAAGGCCTCGAGCTTGGAAATTCGAATGGCGCCACTTCCAGTTTGCACCCAGTTCTTCTACCTCCTTGCATGTATGTGTGTGTGTATCTATATCAATATCTATATATATCCCCGACCCCAAAATGTATATATTTATAAGAACTACTCTGGAAAATAAGGAAGTACAAAGATTTGATTCTTCCCATAAAGACAACCACTTAGATTTTGTCCCGGTCATAAATTTTTTTAAAAAAATAATTTTGAGTGTGTGTGTGCACCACTGTTTTTCTGGTCACTAAGTATGTGCCTCATCCTACTATGATGGGGTAATATGGCTGTGTCTGGGTGCTTTTAAAAATACCTGTGTGTAACTACTAAATGCCATCGGTGATATTTTAACTGTGTGTCCATAGAGCTGTGTGCAAATCAAACCCAAACTTCCATCCTTGGCACAGTAGCCTGAGACCTGCTCAGTGAGACACAATGGGTATTTGCCATGGATAAAATAATTTTTCCAATCTAATTCATAACCATCTGGAAGGAACTGAAATCCAGGTGCTTTCTATCCCCTCTCATAGAAGTCTTTCCCTAGATAAAACATTTGTAAAAGAAAGCCAAGGGACCAGCAAAGGGATGATTCTTGACCTTCTCAGTCCACTAACTTTTTACAAACACATATTCTTATCCTCATCTTAATCTCACAGAATCTGGATTCTGAATGTTTGGCTAGGGACACTTAAATTTTAAAAACCCACAGGTGATTTTCATGTGCAATGAAAATGAAAAGCATTGGTCTGTCTTCAAGCTTTTAAGGATCTGGGTGATACTAAAATGGAAAAGACACTGAAATCCATTTTTAATTTAAAAACTTTATTTCAGTTCACATCTTTCAGATCCTTCCCAGTTGATGTGCATTCTAGTTTGAATTTCATTTTTAGTATAAATGTAAATGAGATGTGAAGGAAATATTAGTTTAGCCATAAGAAATAGCCAATATTGAATTTTTTTTTAAATGTGGAAATAGAGCAGTATCATATGGCTTAACCTAATAAAGGATAAGGAGAAGTTAAGTTGGGGGCTTTCAATTCTGGATGATCACCTGGGGATAGGATGAAACAGTTCTCATTAGAATCGCCAAAAGGAAAAGACAGAAAATACCAACTCTTGGCAAGACTGTGGAGCAGCAAGGACTTGTGAGTCCTGCTGGTGGTGGACAAATCGATACAACCACTTTGGAAAGCCATTTGGCATATTAAGCTAAATAATGCTTATTCCGTGACATAGCAGTTCCCTTGTGAGTGTAGGTAGCAGGCAGATGTATACACGTTTCCAAAAGACCTATACAGGAATGTTCGTGGCTACATTATTTGTCATGGCTACAAACTGGAAACAGCCCACATGTTCATCAACAATAGATTAATGAATTATGGTTTAAATAAACCACCCCATACTGGACGGGTTAACTATAGCCTATGGACCCAATATGGTATACTGCCTCTCTGTGTCTTGTTCATGAGCTAAGTATGGTTTTTACATGTTTGAATGGTTGGGAGGGAAAAGAACACCTTGTGACATGTGAAAATTATATAGAAGCAGCTACACGATAACTTCAGTTTTGCTTTTTGGCCAGAAACACCTAAAATATCTCTTGTCTGACCATTACAGAAAAAAGTTTTACCAAATCCTACTATAAAGGAGTGAGAATGAATGAATTACAACTATATACAACAACACAAATAAACCAGATCCATTAGGTATCTGTTGATGGTAACACATCACCTCAAAATTGAGGCAAAAATTAACACCCATTTCTGATCTCTACTTCTGTGGGACAGAGATTTGGGCACAGCTGAGCTGGGCTTTCTGCTTCATGGTCTTTTACAGGCTTCAGTGAAGGTGTTGGTGGGCCAACATCATATGAAGGTTCAACTTGGGAAAGGTAAGCTTTCAAGTTCATGTGCTAGTTGGCAGAATTCACTTCCTCTCAGGCTGTTGGACGGAGGGCCTCAGTTTTTTGCTGGCTGTTGGCCAGAGACCAGCCTCACTACTTTTCCACAAGAGCTTCTCCAGTAGGGCAGCCTGCTTCATCAAAGCACACAAGCTATGAAGGCTGAATAGAGTTTGCTACAAGACGGAAGTCACAACCGCTTGTTACCTAATCTTAGAAGCACCATCCCCTCGATGTTTTCATGTTCTATTAGTTAGTGGCAAGCTACTCAAAGGGAGGCCATGAGTGTTACGAGGTGAGATCATGGGGGGTTATCTTAGAGCCTGCCTACCACAACACACAGGCAGAATGTTGAACAAAAAAAGCCAGGCAAAAATATATATTGCGTGACTCTATCTACCTATTGTTCATTTATTTATTTATTTATTCATATTTCAGAAACCAGGACAGATAACTCTATGCCATTAGAAGTCAAGATAGGGGTTCCCCTAAGTGTATGAAAGAGGAATATAAGCACAGGGAATGGTTAGTAGCTGGAAAGAAACCCCATGAGGGCATCTGGGATGTTGTGATTCTTGAGCTGCATGGTGTTTTCACAGATGTATACTGTTTGTGAAAAGGTATTGGGCCATCTATATCTGATTTGTGGAAGAGAGAGAGAGAGAGTGTGTGTGTGTGTGTGTGTAAGAAATACTTCCATAAAAATTTTTAAAAAGTAATGTATGCTTAGATTCAATTAAGTATGATAAATGACCCATTTATCAGCTACTCTTTGATCATCTATACTTTCTCTTTCTTTGCCACAGTAAAGTGACAGTTGACTCCATTCCTCCTTAGGAGGACCTCCTAAGTGCCTGGCACTTACCTCGATCACATATGGTAGACCAAATTTCTAAAAATCACCCTCAGGATTCCATACCCAAATCCCCTGAACCAGGGAATGTAATGAGTCTTTCTTCCTGTGATTGTATTATATTAAAATCTTAAAAATGGAAGATTATCCGGGTGAACCCAATGTAATCAATCAAGAAAGAATTTTCTACTGGGAGCAAAAGGGGAGGGCAAAAGAGGAATTCAAAGAGATTCTAGGCACGAGGAAGACTCAACACACAGGTTACTCCTTTAAAGAGAGAGGCATGTGCTCTCCGACTACTTGTGATTTCTCTCTGTCAAATAAATAAATAAAAAATCTTTAAAAAAAAAAAAAAGAGAGAGAGGCATGTGAGTAGGGATACAGGTGGCTCCTGGCAGTCAGCCAGCAAAGGAAAGGGGGCCTCAGTCCTGTAGTTATAAGGAACTGGATTCTGCTAACAACTTGAACGAGGCTGGAAATGGGTTCTTCCCCAGAGGCTTCAGATAAGCATTCAACCCCCCTGACACCTTGATTTTGTTCTTGTAAAACCTGAACGGAGAACACAGGTGAGCCCACACATTCAGCTGAGCTACAGAACTGTGAGCTAGTAAATCAATATTTCTTTAAGCTGCTAAATTTGCTTATTTTCTGTTTGTTAATTTGTTTAATTTGTTATGCAACAATAGAAACTAATACAGGATGTATCCTATTCACAGCAGACCTATTTTGGGGGGTAGGGACGCTTAAAAGATAATGATTTTAAAGATTTTTTTTTCAATTTATTTGACAGAGAGATCACAAGTAGGTAGAGAGGCAGGCAGAGAGAAAGAGGGGGGAAGCAGGCTCCCTGCTGAGCAGAGAGCCCGATGCAGGACTCGATCCCAGGACCCTGAGATCATGACCCGAGCCGAAGGCAGAGGTTTTAACCCACTGAGCGACCCAGGTGCCCAAGATAATGACTTTAATGCTCATAAAGTAAATCAGAATCCCAGGAGGTAGGACTCCCACCCCTAGCACTTTTTTCCTTTTTTCAAGTTTTTCAAGTACTTCAAGAGATTCTAATCTGAAGCTTCTATTGAGCAATCTCATTAAGGGGATAGAGATCAAAATGCCTGGGTGAGAAGAGATATTTGGCATTCTCCTCTATTACATGTTCCCTTAACCTGTCACTGAGGCTCATCATGGCTTCTTGCAACAAACCCCTTAAATGTGGGTGTCCTCTCCACTCCCTCTGCTCCCTTGCTGGGAGACTCAGACCGGGTTTCATGGAAATAATGTGAGTGCTTCCACTGGCTCCATGAGGGCAGGGGTGGACTCTGGTTTTGCTCACCTTTGAGGTCCGGGCCATGAGTACTGCTTGCCAGGTAATAATTACATAATACGTGTATCATGTGGTTTACAAATGATGACTGATTGAAAGAGCACATGAATATACCACCCAGTCATGATTAGGTCTACATTCTCCCCAATGAAACTTCAAGTTTATATTTTGTTTTTATTGTAATGTTTCACGCTGTAAGAAGTTGATATTTCTACATCTGGAGTCAACCCAAAAAAATGACTTACAGACACATTCATCCAAGCCTTCTCATTTCACAGCTGGGGCAGAGAAATAGCATGCTCCGGTCACACCATGGCAGAACAATGTCTAGAACCCGGGTCCATGACAAGGCATTTTTTTAGGCGGGCGTGGGTGGTGGGATAGGAAGGTTTCTGTTGCTTCAGGCTTAGCTTGGGTTGGTGGATCCGCCTTAAGGGGAAGAGGCTGGGGCAGCTGTACTTCATGCTTTGGATTCGTGGATAGGTTGGGGTAGCTCTACCGTAGAGTGTGGGGGCAGTGGCTCCATGAGGGACAGCTATTTTTGTAGTGACAGCAGAGGAATAGAGGGCAAAAGGAAGCATGTGAGACTTTATTCTTGACTTATTTTTATTTTAGACAGAAAACATGCTTGGACAGGAGGGTTGGTGGGGAGAAGCAGAGAGAGAAGGAGAGAGAGAATAGGAAACAGATTGCCTGCTGAGCAGGGAACCCGATGAGGGTCTCCGTCTCATCACCCTGAAATCACGACCTGAGTCAAGGTCAAGAATCAGCTGCTTAAGCCACTGAGCCACCCAGGCACCCCAGTCTGCAAGACTCTTAAGGCTTGGCTCAGAGCTGGGGCGTGTTTCCTTCTTCCCTTTTGTCATTTGTCACGGTAAGTCACGTGGCCAATCAAATAGTCAAGGCATGAGGAAATACACTATGGCCATGGAGAAGCCAGGGCAAGGATGTGTGCAGGGAAGGATGAAAAATTGGGTTAATTACTCATCTCCACAATGGCTAGGTGGTAGTCTCCTATGGTTGCCATAGCAAGGTCCAACCAGCTGGGTGGCTTAAAACAACAAATTTATCCTTCACTTCCTGGAGGCTGGAAGTCTGATAGTGTTGGCAAGGCCATATTTCCCCTGAAGTCCCTAGGGAAGAATCCTCTCTTACTTCTTTCTGGTTTCTAGTGGTTGCTGGCAGCCTTCAGGGATCCTTGGTGTGTGGCTACATCACCCCGATCTTGGCCTTCGTCATCACATGGTCTTGTTCCTCATGAGATGTCTCTAATTTTAAATCTCTCTTTTCTCTAAGGGTACCAGTCATTAGATTTAGGGCTCCCCCAACCCAGTATTACTTCACTTTAGTTTGAAATTTCCAGATAACATCACATTCATCAATATCTAAGGTTAGGAATTCTACACATTTATTTTGGAGACACAACTCAACCCACAAAAGACCAGAATCCTGTAACGTCTTTTGTAAACTAGAGCAGGTGTTCCTAGAGTCTGAGTCCTGAACCCATAGCATGAACTTCACCTGGGAGCTGGTTAAAAGTTGAAATTCATGGGTCCCAACCAGACTTACTGACTCAGAAGCCAGAGGGGTAAGGCCCAACAATCTATGGTGTAACAGGTTCTCCAGGTGACTTTAATTCATGCTAGACTAGAAAACAGTAGAAGCTAGGCTTTGCATGAAAGTAAATTTGGCCATTGTTGTTAAGAAGAAGTAAGAGGTAGGAATCAATCCCATCTGAGTGTCTGTGTGTGTCATAAAAAGGCAGGTGTTAGAAGTAGAGTTGGTATAACTAATCAATTGAGTAATCAGCATATAATTCTAAGGAATTCAGGTGCCACTGGCCTCATGGATCAGTGGACTTGACAAAGCACTGTTCTCATACTAGAAAGTCCTCACTGAATTTTCAATTTTTTGTGGGTGTGAAAAAAATGGGCAGAGTCAGCAGAGCTGGTTCCTGAGTCTACAGGATGAGCTACACTGGGTAGAATCAATGAAAAAAAGTAGCCAAGGTCTGAGGCACCTGGATGACTCAGTTGGGTATGCACTGGACTCTTGATTTTGGCTCAGGTCATGATCTCAGGGCCCTGGGGTTGGACTCTATGCTTGGCGGGGAGTCTGGTGGGGATTCTCTCTCTCCCTCTCCTCTCTCTCCCTCTCTAAAATAAATAAACCTTTAAAAAAAAATGTAGCCAAGGCATTTTGCACAGTGTTCAGTACATTTGTGGAAATGATTATTACCAAAGACCTATTGCTGACTCCACACTTTCCTTCTTCAACCAGTTCTGGAAAAGAGTGACCCTTGCAACCACCCCCCGACCACCGGCTGTGTAGGCAGAGCTAAGAAAGGAAACGTGTCACAATTTGTTACAATCCTCCAGGCATGAGATGTAGGAACTTAGTTTACTAGGGAAGTCACATCTTATGCACAGCTGAATTTAACAAAGGGACTCAGCACTTCGATAGGGTTAGATTCTCAAGTAAAAATAGAGACTAAAAATCAGGGATGGGCAGCTTTGTGCTTGAAAATACTTTACATTGTCCCTTGACATCAGGGCATATAATTATATGTCTACAGTCCTGTCAAAGTAATCCCTTGCAGGTCAAACTTCAAGAACATTAAGGAAAGAGTTTATGCCGATATCTGCATATCAAAACATTCTGTCTTTAAAATAAATTTCTGGTTCTGAATACGGGAGATGGGGAGACTATTCCAAAGTTTTCTTTTGGACTCTTATACCTTAATATGGTGTTTGGGTTTTTTGTTTTGTTTTGTTTTTGAGAATTAAATAAGGAAATGAAAACCCCCATCTGAGCGGAGAGGTAGATCTCAAAAGAAATGGAAGTGTTCAAAAGATGTAACCTATCTATATGAATCTAACATTACGGAGTGGTTACGACTTGCCAGAAATTCTTCTGAGTACTTTAAAAATGTGCATGCTCGTTCTGGAGGCTGTGTGTTTCACTACTGTATCATGCCACTGTTCTAATTTTGCACAATTGTGTTTCTGCTATATGCAGTTTTGGAGGGTGGCAGACATGGACCTAAAGAAGCACCCCCTTCCCCATCCTACCTGCTCCCTGTGCCTTTCTCCTTGAAAGGGAGAGAGGCAAGTATTATGATAAAACTTCTACAGCCTTTTCTTTTTAGGAAGCAAGCTCTATGCTTTCTTCTTTTCCCAGGGGCAGAAAAAAAATAGCATATTGTGTTGTCGCAAAAGAAAAGAATGGAGTTGAGTCCTCGTGGTTAGAGATGAGAAAAGTCCTCCAGTTGTCAAAAAGTAAAAGTCCGGGGAATTTGTGCAACTGGAGCCCGATAAAAGGCACAGCAGGGGCTGATGACAGATTACTGTCCTCATAAACCTGAAGGCATGATCTAGGGCTCAATCCTCATATCTGCCAAACTCAAAGAAGTTAAAGAAAAATGGGACAGAGGTGATGATTTAGATTGCACCTGGGAGAGAAGGAATGTAGCACACCCAATATGCGCCTTGGGAGATCAGGCAAGCATCCGCAGAGCACAGCCCCAGATTTGCCTGCTTCTTGCTTTCTCCAGCCTGTGGGAAGTGTTAGAAATGTGGCATTTAAAAGTTAGTTCTGGGAGGTCTGATTTTGTTCAGGAATCCTAAAAGCTGCAAATGTGGATCTTATGAGAGCAAGGGATAGTCTCAGCTCATTTTTTCTCCATGGTTTTAAATCCTCATGCCGTAGCATCTGTTTGGTGTCTTAAGTGATGCAGTGTGTGTGTGTGTGTGTGTGTGTGTGTGCGCGCGCGCGCTTATTTGTGGTCACTGCCTTCCTCATACAAGCCTTTCTTAGGTTATAGGGACCCTTGGGTTGGCATGTGTGTGTGTCTGTGTGTGTGTTAGAGTGATTGCTGCCTTCCTCATATAACCCTTCTTGGGTTATAGGGACTCTTGGATTGACATGTGTGTAAGGGGGAGGGGGGGGTCCTTCTTTCTTATTCCCTTTTCTGGTTTCAGAAAGCAGGCAGACCCAACCACAAAGCCTCCCAGAGGCTCTGGGTCCTTATGGTGTTGCCTTCCAAGTGCTGTCTGTATTGTTGACTTGGCCGTTGGAGGCACAGTGTTGGGAGCGGGAATACCCTGGAGCCTGGAAACTACAGATCTGAGTTTGAAGTGCACCTCTCACCACATACCAACTGGGTGAATTGAAACGAAGTGACCTCTCTGCCCTCGATTTGCTCTTTTACAAAATGGGTAACAATATATCTGTCTCAGGGGCTTTTTGAGGACCAGTTGCCTAACAAATTAAACCCCCCAATATAGTGGTTTAAAAGAATTGATCATCTCACAGAATTTCTGTGGCTCAGGGAATTGGAGAACAGCTTAATCTGGGTGGTTCCAGCTCACTCTCTCTCATGAAGTTGCCATCAAGTGTCGGCCAAGGCTGCCATCATCCGAAGGCTTGACTGGGGATGGAGGAATTGCTTCTGTGGTGGGTCCCTCACACAACTGGCAAGTTAGAGCTGGCTATGAGGGGAGAGGCTTTGGTGCCTGGCAACATGGATGTCTTCATGAGACTGCTAGGTTGTTCCTAACAACCCAAGGGAGTGAGTGATCCAGGAAAGCCAGGAGAGGCTACATGCCTTTTGTGTCCTGGTCTCAATAATCACAGATCATCGCTCTTGCCTCTTCTTCTTGTTGGACGTGAACTACTTGGTCCAGCCTTTACTCAAGAGGAGGAGAATCAGGCTCTATTTTTTGAAGGGAATGTCTAAGAATTTCTGAACATACTTTATTTTTTTAACCATGATTTATTTTTATTTGATTTAAATTTAATTAAATAACATATGTTTTATTGGTTTCAGAGCGAGAGGTCAGTGATTTATCAATCTTATATAATACCCACTGCTCTTTCTATCAAGTGCCCTCCTTAATGTCCATCATCCTGTGACCCTACCCCTTATTCCTCTCCTCCAGCAACCCTCAGTTTGTTTCCTATGCTTAAGAGTCTTTTATGGTTTGTCTCCCTCTTTGAATTTATCTTGTTTTATTTTTTCCTTTCTTCCCCTATGATCCTGTTTTGTTTCTTAAATTCTATATATGAGTGAGATCATATGATAATTATCTTTCTCTGACTGACTTATTTTGCTTAACATAATACCCTTTAGTTCCATCCACATCATTGAAAATGGCAAGATTTCTTTCTTTCTTTCTTTCTTTCTTTCTTTCTTTCTTTTTTTTATGGCTGAGTAGTACACCCTTGTATACATATGGCACATTTTCTTTATCCATTTACCTGTCAGTGGACATCTGGACTCTTTCCATAGTTTGGATATTGTGAACATTGCTGCTATAAACATTGGGGTGCATGTACCCCTTAGGATCACTTCATTTGTATCTTAGGGGTAAATATCCAGTAGCACAATTTCTGGGTCATAGGGTAGCTCTATTTTCAACTTTTCGAGGAACCTTTATATTGTTTTCCAGAGTGGCTGCACCAGTTTGCTTTCCTACCAACAGTGTTCTAGGGTTCCCCTTTCTCCTCATCCTTGCCAATACCTGTCATTTCCTGACTTGTTAATGTTAGCCACTTTGACTGATGTGAAGTGGTATCTCACTGTGGTTTTTGATTTGTATTTCCCTGATGCGGAATGATGTTGAGCACTTTTTCATGTATCTGATGGCCATTTGTATGTCTTCTTTGGAGAAATGTCTGTTCTTGTCTTCTGCCCATTTCTTGATTGGATTATTTGTTCTTTGGGTGTTGAGTTTGAATAAGTTCTTTATAGATTTTGGATACTAGCCTTTTATTTGTTATGTCATTTGCAAATATCTTCTCCCATTCTATCTGTGGTCTTGTGGTTTTGTTGACTGTTTTATTTGATCTGCAAAACCTTTTTATCTAGATGAGGTTCCAATAGTTCATTTTTTCCTTTGTTTCCCTTGCCTTTGGAGATGTGTCTAGCAAGAAGTTGCTGTGGCCAGGTTCACAAAGGATACTGCCTGTGTTCTCCTCAAGGGTTTTAATGGATTCCTGCCTCACACTAGGTCTTTTATCCACTTTGAGTCAATTTTGGTGTATAGTATAAGGAAATGGTCCAGTTTTATTCTTCCATATGTGGCTGTCCAATTTTCCTGATATAATTTGTTGAAGAGACTGTCTTTTTTCCATTGGATACTCTTCCCTGCTTTGTCAAAGATTAGTTGACCATAGAGTTGAGGGTCCATTTTTGGGCTCTTTATTCTGTTCCATTGATCTATGCATCTCTTTTTGTGCTAGTACCATACTCTCTTGATGCTTACAGCTTTGTAACAGAGCTTGAAGTCAGATTTGTGATGCCACCAGCTTTGGTATTCTTTTTCAACATTCTTCTGGCTATTTGGGGTCTTTTCTGGTTCCATATATATTTTAGGATTATTTTTTCCATTTCTTTGAAAAAAAAAGTTGATGGTATTTGGATAGGGATTGCATTGAATGTGTAGATTGCTCTTGGTAGCGTAGACGTTTTCACAATATTTGTTCTTCCAATCCATGAGCATGGAATGTTTTTCCATTTCTTTGTGTCTTCCTCGCTCGATTTCTTTCATGAGTGTTCTATAGTTTTCTGAGATTCTTTGTCCCTTTGGTTAGATTTACTCCTAAGTATCTTACAGTTTTGGGTGCAATTGTAAATGGGAATAGTTCCTTAATTTCTCTTCTGTCTTGTTGTTGGTGTATAGAAATGCAACTGATTTCTGTGCATTGACTTTATATCCTGCCACTTTACTGAATTCCTGTATGAGTTCTAGCAGTTTGGGGGTGGAGCCTTTTGGGTTTTCTACAAAAAGTATTATATCGTCTGCAAAGAGTAAGAGTTTGACTTCTTCATCGATTGGATGCCTTTTATTTCTTCTCATTGTCTGATTTCTGAGGCCAGGACATCTAGTACTATGTTGACTAGCAGTGGTGATAGTGAATATCCCTGACATGTTCCTGACCTTAGAGGACTAGCTCTCAGTTTTCCCCCATTGAAAATATTTGCTGTGGGCTTTTTATGACTTTTATGATTTTGAAGTATGTTCCCTCTATCCCTACACTGTGAAGAATTTTAATCAAGAAAGGATGCTGTACTTTGTCACATGCTTCCTCTGCATCTATTGAGAGGATCATATGGTTCTCGTCCCTTCTTTTATTTATGTAGTGTAACACATTGATTGATTTGTGGATGTTGAATCATCCTAGCAGCCTAGGAATAGATCCCACTTGGTTGAGGTGAATAATCCTTTCAGTGGACTGTTGGATCCTATTGTCTGGTATTTTGGTGAGAATTTTTGCATTCATGTTCATTAGGGATATTGGTCTGTAATTTTCCTTTTTGGTGGAGTCTTTGTCTGGTTATTGGGATCAAGTTAATGTTGGCTTCATAGAAAGAGTTTGGAAGTTTCCCTTCCATTTCTGTTTTTTGGAAGAGTTTCAGGAGAATAGGTATTATTTCTTCTTTGAATGTTTGGTAGAATTCCCCAGAGAATTTGTCAGGTTCTGGACTCTTGTTTTTGGGGGGATTTTTGATTACTACTTTAATTTCCTTGATGGTTATGAGTCTGTTCAGGTTTTCTATTTCTTCTGTTTAAGTTTTGGTAGTTATATGTCTCTAGGAATGAATCCATTACTTCCATATTGCCTAATTTGTTGGCATATAGTTTCTCATAATATGTTCTTAAAATTGTTTGTATTATTTGTGATCTCTCCTCTTTGATTCGTAATTTTATTTGGGTCCTTTCTCTTTTCTTTTTGATTAGTCTGGCCAGGTGTTTATCAATCTTATTAATTCTTTCAGATAACCAGATACTAGTTTCATTTATCTGTTCTACTCTTCTTTTCGTTTCTATTTCATTGATTTCTGCACTAATCTTTATTATTTTTCTTTCCCTGCTGGGTTTAGGCTTTATTTGCTGTTCTTTCTTTAGTTCCTTTCAATGAAGATTAGATTGTGTATTTGAGACCTTTCTTGTTTCCTGATAAAAGCTTTATTGCTATGTATTTCCCTCTTAGGACCATCTTTGTTGCATGGTTTTGAACAGTTGTGTTTTCATTTTTATTCTTTTCCATGAACTTTTTACTTTCTTCTTTAATTTCTTGGTTGACCCAATCATTCTTTAACAGGATACTTTTTAGCCTCCATGTATGTGAGTTCTTTCTAAACTTCCTGTTGTGATTGACTTCTGGTTCCAAAGCATTATGGTCTGTAAATATGCAGGGGATGATCCCAGTCTTTTGGTACCAGTTGAGACCTGATTTGTGACCAGTATGTGATCTATTCTAGAGAGTGGTCCATCTGCACTCGAGAAGAATGTGTGTTCTGTTGTTTTAGGATGGAATGTTCTGAATATATCTGTGAAGTCCATCTAGTCCAGTGTATCTTTCAAAGCCCTATTTCCTTGTTGAACTTCTGTTTAGACAATCTGTCCATTGAAGTGAGGCTGATGTTAAAGTTCCCTACTATTTTTGTATAATTATCAGGGAGGTTCTTTGATTTTGTAGTTAGTTGGGTTTTATAATTGGCTGGTCCCATGTTAGGGGCATAAATATTTACAGTTGTTAGATCTTCTTGTTGGATAGACCCCTTATTATGATATAACATCCTTCCTCATCTCTTATTACAGTCTTTGGTTTAAAATTGAATTTGTCTGACATAATGATTGCCACCCCAGCTTTCTTTTGATGTCCATTAGCATGGTAAATGGCTTTCCATCCCCTTGCTTTCAATCTAGAGGTATGTTTGGGTCTAAAATGAGTCTCTTACAGACAGCGTATTGATGGGTCTCGCTTTTTTATCCAATTTGATACCTTGTTCTTTTGATTGTGGCTTTTAGCCCATTTATATTCAGAGTAACTATTGGAAGATGTGAATTTAGTGCCATTTTATTATCTGTAAAGTCACTCTTTCTGTATATTGTCTTTGTTCCTGTCTGGTCTATGTTATTTTGGGGCTCTCTCTTAGCTTAAAGGAACACTTTTAATATTTCTTGTAAGGTTGGTTTGGTGATCACAAGTTCTTTTAGTTTCTGTTTGTCCTGGAGGTTTTCTTTCTTTCTTTTTTTTAAGATTTTATTTATTTATTTGACAGAGAGAGAGATCATAAGTAGACAGAGAGGCAGGCAGAGAGAGAGAGGGGGAAGCAGGCTCCCCGCTGAGCAGAGAGCACAATGCATGTCTTGATCCCAGGATCCTGAGATCATGACCTGAGCCAAGGTGGAGGCTTAACTCACTGAACCACCCATGTGCTTCACCTTGTCCTGGAAGCTTTCTCTCTCTCCTATTTTCAATTACATCCTAGGTGGATAAAGTATTCTTGGCTGCATATTTTTCTCATTTAACACCCTGAATTTTTCTCATTTAACACCTGGACTACCAGGTCTCTGTGGATATGTCTCTTACCAGTCTAATGTTTCTACTGTTGCAGGTTATGGACCTCTGATCCCCAGCTACTTTCAGGATTTTCTCTTTGTCTCTGAGATTTGCAAGTTTCACTATTATATGTCGGGATGTTGACCTATTTTTATTGATTTTGAGGGGTGTTCTCTTTGCCTCCTGGACTTGGATGCTTGTTTCCTTACCCAGATTAAGGAAGTTCTCCAGTATAATTTGCTCTAGTATACCTTCTGCCCCCACCCCCCCGCCACTGACCCTGACCCTTTCCTCTTCTTCTGGGATCCCAGTTATAGTAATATTGTTTTTCTTTATGGTATCATGTATCTCAAATTCTCCCCTCATGATCCAATAGTTATTTATCCTTTTTTTCTCAGCTTTTTATTCTCCATCATTTTGTCTTCCATATCACTAATTCTGTCCTCTGACTCATTTATCCTAGCAGTTAGAGCTTCCATTTTTTATTGTATCTCATTAATAGCCTTTTTTATTTTGATTTGATTTTAGTTTTTATTTCTCCAGGAAGGGATTCTCTAGTGCCTTCTATGCTTCTTTTTTTCAAGCCCAGCTAGTATCTTTATAATTGTTATTCTGAACTCTAGTTCCACTATCTTACTTATGTCCATACTGATTAGGTCTCTGACAGTCAGTACTACTTCTTTTTATCTTTTTTTAGGAGAGTTTTTCCATCTTACTCTGTCCAGAGATGAAAAGATAAGAGAACAAAGTACTAAAATGGAACAACGATCCCAGAGAAATATTTACTACACAAAAGAGAAGAGACCCAAAACCAAAAAAAAATTTTTTTTAATTAAAAAATACAAACAAACAAGAATATAATCAGATAGGTGAGCAAAATAGAGCAGTACATTGAATCCTGTGTGTATTTTGGTCTATTTGTTAAAACACTAGATCCCAAAATTGTAAGTAAGGAAAAACTTATATATGTACAAAAATAAAAGTAAATATAATGAAAGGATAGAATAAAACTGTAAAATTAAAGACAAAAAAAAAAAAAAAAGAAGACGGAAAAAGAAGGAATATAAACAGGTGAACAGAGCAGAGCGATACACTATATCCTGAGTGTATTTTGGTCAGTTTGTTAGAAGGAGCTATATCTCAAAATTATAAAGAAAGAAAAACTTATACACACACACACACACACACACATATTTAAAAACATATTTTTAAATACATTGAATTAAATACATTGGAAGGATAAACTATAACTGTAAAGGTGAAAATTTATGAGACTGACGCACTACCTATTGCGCTAACAAGGCACCTGTAAAGGTCAGAAAATTTAAAATAGACTTTACAAAACAAAACCAAACCAAACCATGAACAAGAAGGAAGAGGAAAAGGAAGAGTGTGGAGGAAGAGAAAAGAGAATATGCAGACAGGTGAAGGGAACAGAGCCCTACATTTGCTCTGTTAGAAGAACCTGCATCCCAAAATTGTAAAGAAAGAAAACTTATATATATATACAAAAATAAAATTAAATACAAGGAAATGATGGTATAACTGTAAAAATGAAAATGGAAAAATATTTTTAAAAAGTTGATAAAATAAGAAATTGGTTGAAAAAGGAAAGAGAAAAAAATAAAATTGAAAGACTAAAGAATCTTGGGGAAAAAACCATGAATTCTGTATGCTATATTCCCCTAGCACTAGAGTTTTGCAATTCTGTGCCATTGGCAAACTTGGTCTTGGCTGGATATTCTTGCTGATCTTCTGGGGGAGAGCCCATTGCATTGATTCTCAAGTGTCTTTTCCCTGAGTAGAATTGCACCACTGTTGGCAGGGGCCCAGACTATGTAATCTGCTCGGGATTGGTCCATGTGGCTTTTGTTCCTTTGTGGTCATACTTTAAATCACTGCGAGAGATAATGTGAGTAAAATTCTTAGAAAAAAATAAGTATTGAATAAATGAATGCAGTTAGTATTTGAAGACTTTAAAAGAAACCTTGTCCTACTCCATCTCTCTAACACCTAGCATGGTGCTTCGTGTGCAGCTACCATCTTAAATAATAAGCTAATTTTAATTAAAAATGAGCTAAATGTGTTTTTGCTTTGTGTGGTGTTGTGCTAAGCATTTTTGATGGAAAAGCTCATTCCATCTTCACAATATCCCTGAAATGGATGGTATTCTATTATTAACCCAATTTATAGATGGAAAAACTGAAGTATGCACAGAGAAGTAGTTTGTTGGATGTTAACATGTGGAGGAGGGTGATAGAGCCTGGAACTGGTCTCAGTCAACTCCAAGGTATTGCTTCTAACCATCAAAGTGTGGGTCTTATCATAAATCAAGGCCTCTAAAATTATTTACATCAAATAGACTTTGATATTCCTGCCTCTGAGGGGTGCTTGGGTGGCTCAGTTGCTTAAGCAACTGCCTTCAGATCAGGTCATGTTACGGGAGTTCCAGGATTGAGTCCCGCATCAGGCTCCCTGGTCAGCAGGGAGTCTGCTTTTCCCTCCAACCTTCCCCCTCTCATGCTATCTCTCTCACTCTCTCATTCTCTTGCTCTCTCAAATAACTAAATAAAATCTTAATAAATGAATGAATAAATAAATAAATAAATATTCCAGCCTCTGGAACTTGTTATCCTGAAATATTTCAGAGTGGGAGAAAAATAATACTTGAGTTATGAGATCTGTATCTTGAGGCACTTCTCTCAGATCTAGGAGGTTCTAAAAATTCCCAGCCAAACTTTCACAACAGGAAGCATGGGAATTTCTCTCCCACACTCTTCCTTCCTCCACTATTTGATAAAACACACCCACAGCCTCTACTTTCTCCTGTTCTGCACTTTAGATTTCTCCTTGAAACTTGGATGTGTGGAGGTCCCAAAGCTAAATACAAGTGTGAAAACCAAAGTAGATGATCTTAAAGGTCATTTCCTATGCTAACGTTTTATATTAGATGAGAACTCCTTCTTCCTGCTTCCCCATTCTTACAGAAATTAGTGAACAGGTCTGGTCAGTTCGTTCTCAGCAATGACACTCTTGATTCTCCTTTCCCTATCCCTTAGCCACTGTCCTCATTCTACGCCAGGTAAGAATGGAATGGGATGGAAATACTGTAGCGTGGTCTTAACAGGGCATACATCTCCAGTCATTCTTCCATTCTCTGACAACATAACTCCCCAGTAATATCCTTTTGTGTTACAGCACACCATCATTAAAATAAAACCCATCACTTGGCTGTGTAGCAGTCCTCACGTGGGGTGCCACAGATTTAGCATATATCAATAGATAGTTTTCGGAGAATGCAATCTTAAAAGAAGTTAGGTAGTTTTCTTGACTAATGGAATTTCCTAGAGAGTTTGATATACTGATGTGCAACGTGAGTCTTTCTGAGGGAGGCATAATGTAACTTGCTCTTTTGGGTTTGTTGTGGGCAAGCACAGGATTCTTGTTGTGAAACTGTCTTGACTTACCCAATTGATAGCTGTTTCTTACCACTGGGACTCTTCCCTGACACATCACTTGAGCCCCTTCTCATTACATTGCCCCTTAGCACGTGGAAGTCCAGAACACTATCCCTCAATAGACAGCTGCTCTGTCTCTCAACCCTCAACCTCTCCAGAATCACTACTTCAGAATATCAAGATGTGTGTATACTTGTGTACATATACGTAACTTTCTTTACTGAGGGACCGGGTAATTTTAAAAAGCAATTGACCCACCGAAGTTTTTAGGGTCTAGAAACGACTCCGTATAATACTCTAATGGTAGATACATGTTACTATGCATTTGTTCAAACCCATAGAATGTACAACACCAAGAAAGAACCCAATGTAAACTATGGACTTTAGGTGATAATAGGTTATCAAGGTAGGTTCACCAGTCATAACAAATGTAAGCTTTGGTGGGGGATGTCGATAATGGGGAAGCTGTGTGTGTGTGGGGACGGGTGTATATGGGGATTCTCTGTATACTCTGCTTAACTTTGTCATGAACCTAAAACTGCTCTAAAAAATAAAGTCTATTGAAAAAGAAAAAAATAGAGCCAAGTACTAAATATAACTTTTCCAGGGTCCAAACATATGTGCGTTGACTAAGAAGGCAACCCTTTCCTAGATGGGTTCTCTTTAAATACATCCACAGTTTCTATTCTGACTTCCCTATCCCTGGTTTTGCTTCTGTATCCTTGAGAGCCTTATTTTCTGGATTTCCGCATTGAAACTCTATTCTGGAAAACTCCAACCCTTATCCATCGGGTCCTTCTGGGACTCATTGTGATTTCCCTTATTAAGTCATTTCCCAAGTACAAGTCCTTGAGTTCAGGGTAGGACCCTGGAGCTTTTATTTGGACAACTAGTGATTTCTTCTGATAACCTGAAGAGCTGCAGAGTGGTTCAGCACCAGGGGGTCTTGGTGTTTCAAGTCTCACAGCATCCTTCAGTTTGGGCATATACCCTCCAAGGCAGGTCTGTTAGGGGATTTTCCTAAAGATACTACTTTTGTAAAAGCCCTTACAGATTTGCTAGAACAGCACATAGCTCACCCTAAAATTATTTTAATTCTTGGGGAGAACACAGTGTTTTCTAACTGCTTTGTGATTTGCCTTACAACTTTTTCTTCCTTTGATTCTTGCTTTGTGATTTGCCTTACAACTTTTTCTTCCTTTTTCTTACAATGCAATAAATTTCATTATTATGCAGAGTAATGTAATGTTACATTCCTTTGATGCTTTTAGCTTGTATCACTTTGGACCTGATGGATCAAGAAAGGAGCCATATGCTTCCAGAAGACTGCTCCCTTGATTCTAAGAGAGAACACACGAAGGACCATTTAAGCAATTAAGTAGCCAGACCTTGTGCCAGGCACTAGAAATGGAAATATAAATGATAACAAATTTTCTTCTCTGAGACTTGGCTTTAAAAGGGCATTTGTCCATTTATTAGTCCATATGTCAATTACATTTTGGACCAGGTACTGCCCTGGGTATGAGCACTGTGTTTGACTGGCTTCCCTGGGAATATACGGAATATTGGGAACTGTGTGCAGATGGTTTCCTGGGGAAAATCTGGGGAGACAGACCTGAGTGAAAGTGAAGATGACAGGATGGGGCCAGGAGAGAAGCTGGTGCTCCTATGTGCTTGCAAGTAAGGCCCCGCCTGGTCTTCCTGGGAGGGCTGGAGCTAACCCTATAGAGTTGTCCTGAAGAGGAAAGGAGGTCAGGCCATTGTATGCCAATGTCACCTGGTCATTGGTGGCCCAGTGTCCCTGAAGGGGGCAAGAACTGCAGGGAAGGCAGGTTTTTTTTTGCAGCCTGGGACAATGCCCAGCAAAGGACATGGCTTTGAGCCTGCAGTTATCCGTATCTCCAGGAGCTAGGAGATGGGAGGAAATCTGTGAGAATACAACATCCACTCTTGGGATATACTGGGAACAAGGATCCATTCATGCTCTCTGGGAGTTGATAGTCTAGTGAATGAGATGTAGTAGCAAATAGATAAGTAACAGTAGAACTGAGTAAGTACAAGGAGATGGTAAGTTCTATGAAGATGCAGAGTGAGAGCACCTAGCCCAGTCTTAGGGGTCTGCAGAAGGATTCCCAAAGGAGGTGATGGTAATGAGGTAAGGAATTAGACATGTGAAGGCAGAGTGGATGGGAGCTGTTCGAGAAAGCGTCCTCCTGGGTTGAGAATGTGGCCTGGACGCCTGGCATCATTGAGAGTGGCCGGAGTGGAACGCGTAGAGTGTTGTGCAAACTCAGCCAGAGGAGCTAAGTGAAGGCTTGAACCCGAACATTGGACCCGAAAGAGCCGGGGCCACCTGGTCTGGCAGCTGGGGGTTTTATCCTGATGATGTTGACATTCACAGGTTCCAGCGGGTGGGTCCAGGAGCAAATTCACACTTTGGGAAGATTATTCTGGCTGCAGCATGGAGAAAGGAATGGAGATAAAAGAGCAACACAAGGGGCTCTTAGAGCGACTGTGTGGGCTGCGATTTCATTAGTTTCCAGTGAGAAATGATAGTGACTTAAAATGGAGGCACGTCAGGTGGGACGGAGAGAAATGGATGGATTTGAGAGATATTAAGGAAGCAGAATCCGTAAGACTTGACTGATGGGCTATGGGTCTTTAGGGAAAAGAGGAGTCAACCTCAGATTTGTCTTTGAGCCATAGCAGGCTGGCAGTGGTATGAAAGATGAATCCGAGAGACTGTCAGGCTGAAACAAGGGAACCAATTAAAGCCATGATAAACAATGTCATTTTGTACAGGGACCCATTCTGGGACCCAAAAAAAAAAAAAAAATGTTTATGACTATGCTCATTTCAACCAAATGAAAATAACATTATAGAATTCTATTAAGATAATATGTATAATCTTAGAAATAAAATTACCTTTCTTAGAAGAATGTCAGTGAGAAAACTGGCCCTGTGTCTAGCCACTTAAATATTAATGTCTGGGCCAAGTTCAGACATGGCACCATGAACACAACTCATTTTTTGGTTCCTATTCCTGTGGCACTTTGGACCTCACAGAAGCATTCTAGAGTATGCTCCTTTTTTTATCCTTGATGCAGCCTTGCAGGCAGGACTTACTAGGTTTCCAGTACACAGAAGCAGAAACAGAGAAGAAAGGGAAATGGCTTCACTTGCCATATGGCAAAGTTGAATCTAGAATATTCATTCCATTCAGTGCCATGTCTCCCGAGGTTGCAGCCTTTGCTGTCAGACATCATGCAGATGAAATCAATGTGCTGGCTCCCTGCTTCCTTCAGCAGCCTGGGCTTCTTGTCCTACTGGCTGTAGGATTGTCTGTCTGCTTAGGGGCACAGAGGCAAGGATGGCAGGAACGGCCCCTTTACCAGGAAACCCGGGACAATGCCTGTTTCTCCTGCGGCGGGGGGTGGGGGCTGCTCACCCAAGCGTTCTTGCCACCTTACTGCATTCATGCCACTTCTGGGGACCTCTGCTCTGGAACCCCCTGTCAGGCAGGCTTTGACTTTCAGTTACTTGGAGCCCAGGCGCTGGGCAAGACAGAAATGGTTTCTCCAGATGTGGATCCTGTGCTTTGTAGAGTCTGAAAACTTTCCAACCAAGTGGAACTTGGTCTCTGGGTTGTATGTTGTAGCCAAATGAACTAGGTGAGCCAAAAGAACCTCTCTTCCCAAATCAGCAGTTCCATAACCTCCAGGATCTGAAGTCTCTGCCCTTAGCTAGAGCAGAGATGAGGCGAACCAGCAAGGGAGAGGGACGAGAGAAGAGGGAGAGAGGAGTCTGTTGTGAAACTGTCCCTTCAGGCGGCAGTTCCTGGCCACACAACAGCCTCCTGCATGTCAGGCGATTGCGGTATCAATGAGAAGGGAGCTTGTGTCTTAATCTGGCAATTTAGAAATTAAAGATGCAATTAAATATGATTACGGATAAGCTTGAAATAGATTTTCTGAATATAAACAATCACATGTACAGATGCACGCATTTATTCACTAGTCTCTCCACAAGCACGCTGTGGTCTTTTTTCCCAGCTTTATTGAGCTATAATTGATGTGGAACGTTGTATAAATTTGATATACAATGTATTGATTTCATACGCTTATAAATTACAAAATGATTGCTACCAGAGTGTTACCTCCATCAGGTAACAGAATTACCATTTTTTTGTGTGTGGGGTAAGAACACTTAATATCTACTCTCATGGTGATGTTCACGAATATCACACAGCATTATTAACCATAGTCACCGCGCTATGCATTAAATGCCCCAAACTTATTTGTCTTATCACTGAAAGTTTGTACCCTTTGACCAACAAACCAACATCCCCTCAATTTCCCCCTACTTCCCAGCCCATGGTGACTACCACAGTACTCTATTCCTATGAGTTTAGCTTTTAAAGATTCCATACATAAGTGGTATCATTCAGTGTTTGTCTTTCTGTGACTTCCTTCACCTCACATAATGCCCTCAACGTCCACCACTGTTGTCACAAATGGCAGGATCTCCTTCTTTCTGGTGGCTGAATAATATTCCATTGCATGTGCGTGTGTGTGTGTGTGTGTGTGTGTGTGTGTACATATCTCCATATAAATGATGGACACTGAGTTGCTTCCCTATCTTGGCTATCATGAGTAATGCTGCAGGGGGCATGGAAAAACAGGGAGTGGTTTGAATTGCTGTGGGTGGTTAGTACAGGTTTTGGTGTTTTTCATCTTTCTTAGCCTTTACCTCTGAAGCCCACCTCTACCCTGAACTGCCTTTTCTACTTCCAGAGCCTCATAATGATTGTCTTTGAAATGACCATCAGATTGATCAGGGAACTGCCCTTAGCATTACAAATACTGGTTATAGCCAATTGCAGATCACCTCTCCTCTCTGTTGCAAAAGTAATATATAAGTGATAATATGAACTACTGCCATCTTTGGAACATTTACTATTAACCAAATCTGAGCTAAGTGCTTTATACACACTAACTTAATGATAGGTTGCAATTCAATTATAGTACGGTATTAGGGTTTTGGGGACTTTTATGGCAATAAGTTAGACATTGCCATACCTCTTTTTTTTTTTTTTTAAGATTTTATTTATTTATTTGACAGAGAGAGATCACAAGTAGGCAGAGAGGCAGACAGAGAGAGAGAGGAGGAAGCAGGCTCCCTTGCTGAGCAGAGAGCCCGATGCGGGACTCAATCCCAGGACCCTGAGATCATGACCTGAGCCGAAGGCAGTGGCTTAACCCACTGAGCCACCCAGGCGCCCTGCCATACCTCTTTTTTCATTAACTTTATCCAGTTCTTTGAATTGTATACTGTGTGCAGGATTCAAAAGGCCAAATTTTCCAGTTTTATCTAGACCCTCTCTGAAGTAAGGAAAATGCCTCTTCTTACATTTTTATACTTTTCACAAGGGAATGCCAAAATACATTGTCTTCTGTTATTTTTTTCCCCTCAAGCTGCTCCCGCTCTTCAGGACCACATCTGACTCCCTAGAATCTCCTTTAAGGACATGTCTCAGGCCTAGCAGTCTTCCGAAGGCAGCGGTTCTCAGTGATTTCCCCCTCTGACGCAATCCTATAGGGATAGGCACATTTTGACAAAACCCCCAACTGAAAGACTATCTCAGAAGGTTGTGGAAATGCTAAGGGAGGCTGCAGATGACCTATGATTCCCAGCATGGCCCAGTGACACCTCCCTCACTCTGCCCTTTAGGCATATGCAACGCACAATAATATAATTGGAACGATTTTGGGTGCATTCTAATTTGTTCAATTTAAAATTGGTTTGCTTTGAATTTTATTGCATAAACACACAACGCAAAAAAAAAAAAAAGTCACACCTGTATGTGCAAAGTTCTATGGAGATCTCCAGAAAAAAAAAAAAAAAATACTGGAAATAAGTGAGTTCATCAAGGTCAGAGGATATAAGATCGATTTACAAAAATCAATTGTAATTTTATGTACTGGCAATGAGCAATCTGACAATGAAATTTAGAAAACAATTGCATTCACAATAGCACCAAGAAGAATAAAGTACTGAGGAATAAATTTAACAGAGGGAGAGTGAGACGTGAACCTTGAAAATTATAAAACATTGGTGGAAAGAGTTAAAGAGGATCTAAATGAATGGAGAAGCATTCCATGTTCATGAGTTGGAAAATGTTAGTTCTCCAATGCACTAGAATGGCTATAATAAAAAAGAGACAAAAGTAAGTTGGACAGGATGTGGAGAAACTGAAACTCACACGGTACTGGTGGGAGGTAAAATGGTGCAACCACTTCGGATGACGGGTTCTCAGGTTCTTAGAAAGCTACCGTATGACTCAGCAATTCCACACTGAAGTATCTACCTAAGAAAAATGAAAATATAATACACAACATTTTTAAATGAATATTCATAGTGTTGCTATAACACAAAACCTCAGACTAGATCCAAATGCCCATCACCATGTAAACACATAAACAAAACATGGTACCACCACCCATTGGAATACTCCCCAGTAATAAAAAGAAAGGAACTACTTAGTTACTCTACAACATGGAGAAACCTCAAGAACTATGCTAATTGAAGAAATCCAGAAACAAAAGATCACGTATCATGTAATTCTCCATATATATATGAAGTATCCAGAAGAGGTGATCTCTAGGGACCAAAGGAGATCATTTGCTGGGGCTGGTCTGGGAATTGACTGTAAAAAGGCACAAAAGTCTGGGAGGAGAAGAGAGTCTCAGGGTGATTAGGGTGATAAAAATGTTTTAAAAGTAGATTGTGGTGACATTTGAACATCTGTATGCTTTTACTAAAAATTATTGACTTGTACCTTTATTATGGGTGAACACTATGAGTATTATACCTTCATATAGCTGTTAATAAAAATGAAATAAAATAACCAGGATGGAGGGTGGGAGATCCACATAAAACAAGTTTAGCAATAAATTGATAGTTCTTGAAGCTAGATGGTAGGTAATGAGGGGTCATTATACATTTTGCCTTTCTGCAGTCTTTGTCCATTTAAAATTTTCATAATAAAAAATTAAAAGAAAACTAAGTCTCAGTCATCACGCAGGTGATCTTGTGCTGGGATCACTCAGCAATCTGGGAGGCTCATGGGATGCTTCACATCTTCAGGCTGTCAGGGCCATGGTGATATGAGTGCTATCTGTAAGGAATGATTCTCAGAAGTCAACAGTGTTGCATTTATACGCAGAACAGAGGAGGAATCTCTGGTCTGTGGTACCCATATTTAAAGCCAGCCTCCCCAGATCCCTTCTGGTTCAGGATCCCGGGTTCTCATTCCCTTCAGAGTCTTGATCCATTTCTGCCCAACTTGGGGCATCACTTTTTTGATAGTAGGATGAACCATAGACCTACATCCTTTTCTCAGCTGTGAGAGTAACTTCTCCAGGCTCATTCCAGCCCTCTTAGTGATGCAGGAGGGCTGGGTTCCTGTCTCACAGAGTTGAAGAATGAATCTGGCAGACAAAAGAGAGTGACTAAAGCAACAGAAGTTTATTAAGCGAGGATACAGAAAACACTCTCAGGAGTGAGAGGGGTCCCGACAGGGTTCCCACTGAGGGCTTTTAGGGTTGGTCTTTTATAGAAAGTTAACTAGGGATCGTAAGTCTTGTTGACTTATCCACTGACAGCACCTTTGTATAAGCAGGACTAGTAATAACATCTTTAAGGGCTTACTTCTTGTAAGATCTCTTTATTTTCTGTCAACTACAAGAGACTGTCATAAATAAGACTCCCCCCTCGGACACCTAGGCCAGGGTGGTCTGGACTGGTCTTTTTTCTCTGGTTTTCTTACACCTCCACGTTTTGGGGATTTCTGTGAGTCTGATCATGGAACCCTCCATCTTTTTCTCTCTACCTAGTCCTGCCTGTTTCTTTCTCATTATCTTAACCTCTTTCCTAGATTTTGGCTTTTTCAACAGCCAGAAGAGAAGTTCTTCTTCTTCTTCTTCTTTTTTTTTTTTTTAAAGATTTTATTTATTTATTTGACAGACAGAGATCACAAGTCGGCAAGGAAGGCAGGCGGCAGAGAGAGAGGAGGAAGCAGGCTCCCTGCTGAGCAGGGAGCCCAATGCGGGGCTCGATCCCAGGACCCTGGGATCATGACCCGAGCCGAAGGCAGAGGCTTTAACCCACTGAGCCACCCAGGCGCCCCGAGAAGTTCTCTTATAGCTCCTTCTATTTAGGCTGTGCTCATGCACCTGAAGTATGGGTTCAAAAAAATATTCTTTGACTTTAATACGTGTGTGCATGCATGCACATATGTGTGTGTGTAAAATGCAAAGACTGCAATATACCAGTCCCAACTCTTTCCAAACTCGTCTTCAGCATGTAAGCCTTGGTGCATTCACTTATTTAATCATTGATAAAACAAATATTTATGGAGCCCCTCCGAGTAATGCTGGGCTGTGTTTGTAGCACTGGAAGTATCGTGCTGAACAGAGCCCACAGAGGCTCTGCCTCTGTGCAGCTTAGACTCTAGGACTGATGTTTTCAAACTTTAATGTGCCTAAGAAGCACGCAGCAGTACAGTTAAGATGCAGTCCCCGATTGCCCGCGTCTGGACACTGCTCGACATCTGCATTCTTAACAAACTCCCGTGTGATGGCAGTGCTGCTGGTGTCCGAAACACGTTCTGGGGTGGGAGGCAGGGAGATTTTGGAGAACACTGAAGTTAATCCTCCATGAGCTTCCATACTGAATTATTTGCAACAGGCTCCTTTTGTAGTGCAGAGGGAGGGTCATTGACAGACTCACCCTGCAGCAGCCCACACCTGTCACTTGGCCCCCAAGTAAGGTATTTCTCTCTTTCGTCATGGACACACCCCACAACGAAGCAGCCTGATAACAGACCGCACCCTGCCCCACACCCTTTTGTGCTGGTATCCAGAGGCTTCTCTGATTAATTCACAGGTCAGGACTTGTGTGTCAGCCTTCCCTTAGGGAACTGATCCTGCTTTCCACTTCAAAGGCCCATCTGGCAGGTATCAAAGGTGTGTAGATCTTTGGAACTGAACTTGAGCTTTTTCTGGTCTTATATTTTAACCCCTTCCTGCTCCCCACCTCTATGTTATTATGTTAACAATAAGAAGGAAAAATAGCGGAAAAGCACCCTTGTTTTGCCTTATTTTTTATACGCCTTGTTTCCCCTGGAAAGCTATCTCATTGGGTTTGTGTGGTTGTTCCACGAAGTGGGTTAATTCCCTGTAGGCCCCGTGGCTATAGTTCAGAAGAACCGGCTTCTAAACAGCCAGGTTGATCAGGCATTTATGTACCCAGCCACAGCCGGGGAGGTTGTCTGGTGATGCCAGCTTACTGGAGTGGTGCCTCTAGGAAACGGTTCTAATGGAATCTTTGGAAAGGCAGACAAAGATATCTGTAAAATGAGGTTCTTACAACTTCATGACAGTAATAAATACCTGGGGGGGGGGAGAAAGAAAAGCCCTACATGTCTGTATTTGCTTCCTATTGCTGTTCTAACAGATTGCGTTAGATTTAGTGACTTTAAAACACATGCTCACTCTTGAAGTTCTGGAGGTCACAAGTCTGCAAATCAGTTTCGCTGGGCTAAAGACAAAGTGTGTGGGGGTGGGGTGGGAGGTGGTGACCTGATTGGGTGGAGGCCAGCTTCGTGGGTGGTGAAAGAATTCACCCCAGGCAGAACAAAGGACATAGAAGTTTATTGAATACTTTGCAAGGGAGCAGCAAGCAGGATAGCCAAGGAGAGACTGTCTGGACAAGGCTGTAGAGAAGGAGGTATGGGAAGGCGAGGAGGTATGGCAATGTATGCAGTTGTCCTTTTTTAGCATCTATGCCCGGGTGTAATTGGCCCATTGGTCAGCTAGGGTTTATGGATATTTTGAGATGGGTCGCCTCTGGGTCTGCTTGGATTCAGCCAGGGGACGGGGGCCCCTGTGGGCCCTTCTGCCTTACTCAAGTTCTCATTGTTCAAGTCAATTACTTGAAAGGGGCTTCTACAGTGTGAGGGTTGGTTCGTTGTGGGGTCTCTGAAGGCATCTTGTTTCTTTGTCTTTTTCAGCTCTATTGGCCCCCCTATTTTCCTTGGTTTGTGGTCCCCTCCGTCCGTGTTCAAAGCTCATCGTTTCAGTCTCTGATTCTGTCATCATGTTGCCTTCTCCTCCAACTCTGACTCCCCCTGCATCCCTTTCCGGAGGACTGGTGATTACTTCAGGTCTGCGAAGATAATCCAAGGTAATATCCTCTTTTTTTAAGCTTAATCTCTTAACATTAAGATCCTTAATTTATTCATGTCTGCAAAGTCCCTTTCGCTCTATCAGGTAACATTCTCCAGTTCCTGGGATTATGATGTGGACGTGAAGGGGACTATTACTCAGTAGCAAGCCATGGAAAGTAGTTAATAGTGTTATATTTATTCAGTGGAATATTTTACAGATGTTAAATCTCTTGAATAGCATTTAATGAAAACAGAAAGTACTGTAATGCATTTGGCATTTGTTCACTGTATCTAATGCTTCCTATGTTCCGGGCTCTGTTCTGAGCACTGGGTGTATAGTTAGTTGGGAGTGAAGCCCAGCCCTCTTGCATCTTATGTCCTGGTCAAAGAGACAGACAATGAGCAAATAAATTAATAAGCAGAGTAATTTCAACTAGCAATAAGTGCTATAAAGCCAGTTGGGTGGGGGGCAATGAGGGGGGTGACCTTGCACAGAAAATCAAGTAAGACTCCCTGGAGAGGTTACATTTCCACTAAGACCTGATGAAGAGAAGGAGCCAGCCATGTGCCAGCCACGTGCCAGCCACGTGCCAGCCACGTGCCAGCCACTGGTAGAATGTTCTAGGCAGAAAGGAAAGCAAAGACTAATGACCTTTTTTTTTAAAGTTTTTCTTTTTAATATTTTATTTATTTATTTGACAGAGAGATCACAAGTAGGCAGAGAGGCAGGAAGAGAAGCAGGCCCCCTGCAGAGCAGAGAGCCCGACGCGGGGCTCGATCCCAGGATTCTGGGATCATGACCTGAGCTGAAGGCAGAGGTTTTAACCCACTGAGCCACCCAGGTGCCCCACTAATGACCTTTTTTGAGGCTGGCAGTTGTTTGGTGCATACCAAGGACTAAGGCTGGTGTGGCTGGGCATAGGTGTCAAGGGGAGAGGTAGGACAGGTGGGCAAGAGGAAGGATATTGCCAACCAGCGGCTGGCAGATAACCACGGGATGCTCACCCTCACTTCCCATCTCTCTTCTTTCCCATGGAGGCAACCAGTTTAGTGTCAAGCATTGATACATGTAGTTAAAATATTGCTCTTGCTCCTGAAGTAGGGATTAGGAGGTTTGGGGCACTTCCTTGCCAATAAAGATGTCCAGTAAAACCAGTGTGTAGAAGGAGGACTTTCACTTTTGCCCTTTAACTCCTTTATTTCTGGAACATGGACTGCATCCTAGAAATGGAGCAGAGCCTTGTAACCATGAACCTGAGAGCTTTGGGCTAATAATTTTAGAGCATAAAAAGTGTCTGGGAACTTGAGGGGACCATGTGGCTATTACTCTCATTCAAAAAACCTACCTCCAGATTCCTGTTTGGTTGGGCTATTGGAACCAGGATTCTAAGACATGAATTGGAATCCGATCCCTCAATGATAAATAGAGTAAGAAATGTATATTTTGTTCTGTATATAACTGGAAATTACCATTGGAAGGTTTTAAGCAGGAGAGCAATATGGTCTGATTTATATTTGTGACAAATGGTCCTATTTACTCTATGGATACTAGATGGTAGGTCCCACTGGGGACATCAAGTAAATGATCATTGCAGTAATTCAAGAGAGGGAAGATGCTAGCTTAGAGGAGGGTTATAGCAGTGAAGGTGGGGAAACAGTTTGTATTATACTAAGTTAAAAAAGGGAAACAGTAAGATATATTTACTTTATATACAGTATAAAATAATAGTAACCAACATTTATTGAGTATCCTTTATGGCCGGATAAGGTTTTAAGCATTTACATATACTAACTCACTCATTTTATTGTTATACTAGTTGTGGGAAGTAGGCATTATTTTTATCCACGTTTTACAAGTAAGAAAACTAAGAAGTGAAAAGGCTAAATAATTTTGTAGTAAGTTATGGAAAATGCCTTCCTTCGAGTGTGTGAGTCTGTGAGTGTGTGTGTGTGTGTGTGTGTGTGTATTTGGGAGGTTCTGAATGTGGGTGTGCAGATAGGGAGATACAGATGGCGATACCCTAGGGAAAAAAAGCTAAAAGGAAATGACCAAATATTTTAAAAGTTTTATGTCTGAGCAATAGGGTATCATGCAATTTTTTTTTCTTTATGCTTTTCTTATTTTCCAATGTTTCTACAGTGATGCTGGGCTATATCTTTACATTCTGGAGCATAATTAATACGTAAAAGATACCATAGTTTAGAATCGTGGTGTTAATGCATTTTATATCATGTCAGCTGCTTTGAGGCACAGACAGAAAGGGTCATCGCACAGTTACCACAACCAGATAGAAAGCTGAGCTGTGGAAATGAAATCATGGACCAGGTGAAGTTTCTAGATCCTTAGGGCATAGCGATGGCTTCTTCATCCTAGTCCTGTCATCCATCCACTCACTGGTGGATAGTCCTCTTCAGACAATGAGGCTTTTCAGCTTTTCCACACTCTGACACTGTAGATACAGAGCAGCCTCTCAGCGTAGTCTGCATATCCAGATGTGCTCCCAACATCTGGATTCTGTATGCCACGTTGGCTTTCTCTGAAGAATTTCCCGTGTCCACCATGACATCATTTAGTGTATTTATGTTGGAGAACCCGCAGGGAAATACTACACCTGTGTTATATATGTGAATGTGTGGTTATAAATTGCAGAACAACAAATCATTAGAAGGTGAATCCACTTATCAAATTCCTAGGAGCTGTTCAGAGAAAAGCCACATAAACTACTTACTTCTCTGTATCCTTTGCCAGAGCCAGTCAACGAGGAGAGGGCATCAAAACCCAATTTAGGGCTAGGGGACCCCAAAACTAACCTTTTGGACTCCAAATCCTGAAATTAGCAGAAAATATTCTTTAACGTCTCTGCAGGCACAGAACATTTATTTCATTTCTTAGAATCACCCAGTCTCCATTTTCTCAGACTCCTCTGTGTGTCTACTGTTTGTTCAGTTCTTAGCACTAAGCCTTGTGCATCAATACCATGAATATATTAGAAGAAAAAGAGAACATCCCTAAATGTATCAAAAATAGAAAAAGAGATAGTAAAATAATGGACTCAAAAATCAGAGAATGAACAAAATGCTAGTATTTTGCATTAGTATGCACATATCTTTTTTTCTTAAGGATTTGAGAACATTGGAGTATGTGCTCCTTGTTTTTACATAGACAATTTGAAGGACATAAAATCCATGATGTATTGAAAAACTTATGGTAGGAACTGAGGGCAAAAGTCTAAATACACCACACTTTATTCTTTAAAAATAGCTCTGTGTTTCATTACATTTTCTGCCACCTATTACATTTGACTAATTCATAAGTGAAGGTAGCCTTTGGATTATGTAGTCAAGTTACACGGAATGTCATTGGGGAAGAAAATGATGAGGAAGAAACAGTTCATTATACAATCAAGAACTGTGAAAAAGATTAGAGTAGAGAGGCTTTAGAAGAATTGTTTTTGTTTGTTTGTCTGTCTGTCCGTTTTACTTTGAAATAGATACAGGAGCTTAGTTGAAGCTGCCTGACAATACAAGCGTTTGGCTAAAATAAAGAGAGCAGGTTTCAGTAGAGCAAGGCACTCCTTCCTAAATGGACTAATTCTGATAAATCACCAAGACATGGGGCTGTCAGATTCCAGACAATGAATTTATACAGAAGGAAACAAAACCCCATAGATGTTTTTATTGCAGATGTTCTTACTATGTCAGAGCCAAGCTATAAAACAGGCAAAGAACTGAGCATAATTATAGCCTGTCTCAACGAAGTGAGGACAACTGGTTGGAGAAAAGCTCCATGGAAGCCCATTGCACTGAGGGTGGGTGGGTGGTGGGTTCTCCCAGCAGGACCATAAGTCAGGTTCAGGGGCAGGAACTGTATCTGTGCTGTGCAAAGCTGTGGGTCTGATTTGTAGACAGTAAGTTGGGTTATCTTAGGTGGGCAATGGAAGAATGAGCCTAAGTTCTGGAACCAGGGGTTTGGGACTTGGCCTTAGCCCTCACATGATGCAGGGTTCCATTGGGGAAGGCAGCAGCTTCTCTGAGCCAGTTTTCATATTCATAAAATATAGTGCTGTGTCTATGTGCACTGTACGGACTGTTCCAACTCGGGCATTCTGATTCTTTCTCTTTAGAACCTTGGCTTGTCTTCTTTACTCCAATGGCAGGGCAGTACTGAAAGTTTAATTGCCAATAAATGAAAAGGGAAAATCCAAATGTCAGAAAAGACACTTATAGCCTGACGATCCCTGGTGTGAAGGACAATATTATCGTTTATCAAATATTTCACTTTCCCACTTCTTCCTTGAAGAACCCCTCCTTGTGTGAGATTTATAGGTCTCTGCCCTGTTGAAGTCAGGAGTGGCCATGTCAACATGCTTTATTTAATGGAATACAGATGGAAGTCACCTATGTCACTTCCAAGATGAGGATATTAGGTTTGTGATGTCTCTTCTCTGTATGATGGCCACAGACATATCTGAGTTAGAAGATGTTCTCTCAGCCTGAGTCTGGAGTGACTGATATTTGGAGTAGTTAATGATCATGCATTGTGAGCAAGAAATAAACCTTTGTTTTAAGCCACTGCAGTTCTGTGGATCATTGGTGATCACGGCAAAACAACATTCTGGGAATGGCCGACTATGAAAAGCAGTTCTGATTTCTTGATTATGATTCCAACAAAAAATCAGAATTCTAAACCTTTTTTTAAGAAGAGGAATCCATCAAAATCCTGGAAGAATCCATCAAAATCCTGGAGGAGAACATAGACAGTAACCTCTTTGACATCAGCCACAGCAACTTCTTTCAAGACACGACTCCAAAGACAAGAGAAACAAAAGCGAAAATGAACCTTTGGGACTTCATCAAGATAAAAAGCTTCTACACAGTGAAGGAAACAGTCAACAAAACAAAGATGCAACCCACAGAATGGGAGAAGCTATTTGCAAATGACACTACAGACAAAGGGCTGATATCCAAGATCTATAAAGAACTTCTCAAACTCAATACCCAAAACACAGATAAAGTCAAAAAATGGGCTGGAGACATGAGCAGACACTTCTCCAAAGAAGACATACAAATGGCTAACAGATACATAAAAAGTGTTCATCATCACTAGCCAACAGGGAAATTCAAATCAAAACCACACTGAGATACCACCTTACACCAGTTAGAATGGCAACATTTGATAAGGCAAGAAACAACACGAGTTGGGAGAAGTTGTGCAGAAAGGGGAACCTTCTTACACTGTTGTTGGGAATGCAAATTGGTGCAGCCACTTTGGAAAACAGTGTGGAGATTCCTTAAGAAATTAAAAATAGAGCTTCCCTATGACCCTGCAATTGCCCTACTGGGTGTTTACCCCAAAGATAAAAATGTAGGGAAAAGAAGGGCCATATGGACCTCAGTGTTCATAGCAGCAATGTCCACAATAGCCAAACTGTGGAAAGACCCAAGATGCCCTTCGACAGAAGAATGCCTAAATTGGATGTGGTCCATATACACAATAAAATATTACTCAGCCATCAGAAAGGATGAATACTCAACTTTTGCATCAACATGGTTGGGACTGGAGGAGATTATGCTAAGTGAAATAAGTCAAGCAGAGAAAGCCAATTATCATATGGTTTCACTTATTTGTGGAGCATAAGGAATAACATGGAGGCCATTAGGAGAAGGAAGGGAAAAATGAAGGGGGAGAAATCAGAGTGGGGGGGGGTGAACCATGAGAGACTATGGACTCCAGGAAACAAACTGAGGGTTTTAGAAGGGAGGGCGGTGGGTAGGGAAGTGGGTTAACCCTGTGGTGGGTATTAAGGAGGGCACATATTGCATGGAGCACTGAGTGTTATACGCAAACAATGTCAATCATGGAACACTACATCAGAAACTAATGATATACTGTATGGTGACTATCATAACACAGTAAAAAAACCAAAATGGTCTCTTTTCTCTAATCCTCATTTAAGTACTTTCATATACATGTATATTTAATATATACATATATATGTGTGTATATGGATATGTGCATATGTATGTAGGATATATACACATATATACATGCGTATGTTGTATATATAATTTAAATATATGAATTCCCTCCTAATGTCTATGTCATGTACCCCAGTGTAGGCACTAGGATATGGAAGATTTGATTAATTTTGTTTCCATTTAGTCTATGATGCCTTTAATTTTCTTCCATGAACAAGGTTGCCTCTGTGCCCTTTATCTATTTATCCAACAAATAGTTTTTGATCACCTACTAAGTGACGGTAATCCCTGGAGATGCCAGAGTGAAGAGATAAACATGGTCCCTTAAGTCGGTCCTATTATATCTTCCAGTGGCCTCAAGGAGACAGGTCCCAGACCCACTGATAAATGACATGCTGGTAATCACACAGTGTGGTAGTCGCATCTACAGTAAGCATTTTAAATCAGAGCTTTGGCACCAAGGGAGGTTTTCTAGAGGAAGTGACGTCAAATCCAAGAGCTGAAGAGTAAATAGTGATTAGATGGGAGAAGTGTGTGTGTGTGTGTGTGTGTGTGTGTGTGTGTGTGTGTAAAGAGAGGTCAGGGAGGGGCGTCTGGGTGGCTCAGTCATTAAACGTCGGCCTTCAGCTCAGGTCATGATCGCAGGGTCCTGGGATCAAGCCCCGCATCATGCTCCCTGCTCAGAGGAGAGCCTGCTTTTCCCTCTCCCACTTCCCCTGCTTGTGTTCCCTCTCTTAGTGTGTCTCTCTCTGTCAAATAAATAAAATCTTAAAAAAAAAACAACAAAACGATAGGTTGGGGAATTAAGTATACTGGTGAAGAATGTTCCAGGAGAGGAAACCACACCAGTGAAAGACCAGTGAAGCCAGACTGCAGATATTAAGGGGGGAGGGGGCATTGTCTGGAAAGGAAGGAAACACGGGGTCAAGTAGGAACTTCTAAGTCATATTCAGGCCCTGGGTTTTATTTGAAGAGTCAATGGGGAGCCCCTGAAGGGTTTTAAGGAAGATGTTTCCTCCGCCTTTAATACCCTCTGTACCCAACCTCGGCCTCCCATCTAATCCACTCAACAACCTCTTCCTCTTTAGAGTCAGATGGAACTCTCTAGAACCTTCCCAGGCAGCTGTAGCTCCTTCCTCTCTAACTTGTCATTTGTATATACATAGATATTCCCCTGGACACATTTCTATCTATTCACTTTCATCCCTTTCCCACAACTTAAGATCAAAAACTCTTGGGGGCAGGGCCTTGTCTTTTCATCTGTGGATCCTCAGTGACTCTCAGTCCTTGGCTCTTAGCGGGCACTCTTTAAATGTGGCAAAAAGAATAAGCAGAAAGAGGAGAGCCTGGGGAGGATCCAACCTGTAAGGAAATGTCACCCCTGAGGCAGAGCAAGTCAGATGCCTCCCGATGCTCTTGGGCCTTTGCCACAGAGAACATTTGTTTTTGCGGAGTCTCAGAATGATCTGGTTCAGAGATGACACTTAGCCGGGGAAACTTAGGTCCCAGATCTTGCCACCACCCTTTCCTCTGAGTAACTCAGGCCAGCTGGGGCTTCACCCGTCTTTTCTCATTCTCTCAGCCAGTTGCCACCATTGGGAATATCTGTCTAGGCTCCTGCTTCAACCCAGGGTGGCTCAGGTGTGTAGGTAGCTCCATGGCTTTGGAGGTAAGCGGACCTGAGGTCAGGCCTTACTCAACTCTGCCATCGACTCGTTTTGCACGGTAAGTGGAATTCTAAGGTGACTGTCAGCATCCCACACGCTGTCCCATCTCCTCACCCCTCCAGCTGCGTGTAGATGGGGCCTGTGGATATGACTGGATAGCATTCCCGTTACCAGGTTACTAACCAGTTGACTTTGAGTGAACTGAACAGGAAATTATCCTTGGGGGCACTTGGTGGGGGAAACTGACTGGCCCAGGAGCAAACAGCCAAGTTGGAAACTGCCTACTGGAGCCATATGCGCAGGTGAGTGTGTGACCTCCACTCCCTGACATGAATTCTGCCAATAGCCAGGGAGCTCAGATGAGGGCTGCAAACCCTAGGTAGGCATCACAGCTCTGGCCCATACCTTGATTTCAGTGTGGAGAAGCCGGAGCAGGCGACCCAGCTCCTGACCCATGAGAACTATGAGATAATGCAATGGTATTTTTTAAGCTGCCAAGATTGTGGTGATTTTTTTGTATGCAGTAAGGACATATCAATGGAACGCTAATACGCTATGTGACTGTGTGACGTTGGGAAAGTTACCTTCCTTCTCTGAACCTCATTTTCCTCATCTGTGAAGTGAGCATGCTAATCTTAGCCCCTCGTGAGGAGTCAGTTGTTGAAACCGGCTGAGATAATATATGCAGAGTACCCAGTATTTTCAACATGGGTTAAGAACCTTGTCTGTTGCCTCCCCCCACCAGAACCACCATATACATAAGCATTTTTTGGAACATTCTGCCCTGATTGCCTCTTCAAAGAGCCTGTCCAGGGATTCAGGCTGGTGGTAGGTGTCATTTTCCTAGCAGCCCATCCTAGGGCTAGTGTTCTGATGAAAATTCCTATTGTAATGCATAACCATGAGGAGTCCAGAATGAAATTGCTTTGGGAGCCTTTGTGTGATTAACATTTCAGCTGTTTATGGAGTCTTTGCCCTATCATTTCCTGTTTTAAAAAATTAATGTGCTGGTTTATTATTAAAAACCAAGGAGGGGGGAAGTTCAGCTGGGGCACAGAGAAATAGTTCTAGATGATCTAAATAAAAGTGTCTGAGTAGGGAGAATATTTGGAAGACCTCTTTTTTATATAGATGCTCTTTTCATCCCTATAACTTTTTCTTTTGGTATCATTCCCTGCTTCACCTCAGTTCCTTGCCTTCTGTCACCCGGCCCCTAAATCTGAGTGGGATAACAGGCATTCAAGTTAAGAGCATTGTGAATTTTTAATTATGCCAATGGTATTGTGTATGACAGTGTTGTGTGTAACCCATCATGTCAGAGGGTATTTGAGTCAGAAGGGGCTTCACATGCCCATTTTACAGATAAGAAAAACTGAGGTGTGGCAGTTTAATTGCCCAAGGAAACACAGCTAATTAGTGACTCTGTTTTCTCTGAAGGAAACCAGATCTCCTAACATGTTTTCCTCAAGTAATCTGAATCGTTTACTTTTGTATGTATCAAAGTTTAAAGCCTATGCTGGTGATCTGAGGCCCACATGCTCCGTCCTTCCTGATATACCTCAGGGTAGACATCATCATGGATGTCAATGATCTGTAAGGCTGCCTCCAACTGCACCCCCACAGGGAGTAGAAGGCTTTCTTACGCCAGATGGAAAGATCCAGTTCAATAAGAAGGAAAGATTTAGGTTGGATTTAAAGGGCAGAAATATCTCAGTTGCCAGCACTAACTTTGAAGTGGTTCTGGTAAATAATGTTCTTTAGGGATCATCAAGGAGACTAGAGATTTATGTACCCATCAGATGGATTTAGTCATTAGCTCCTTGGCCTTATTCTTTGTCCTCTGTCTGCTATCCCAGTATATTTCTGATGCCTAGTATTTATTTACTGGAACAGACTGGGCTCCCTTTTCCTAAGAGGAAGAGAGAAATTCTGTTCTAGAGCCTCATCAACTTGGGATCGTAGTAAAGATTGACGGAGCATTTACTGTGTGTGCAAGAATATTAACATGTAGGCTTGAGAGCACTAGCCTTAGGAAGTCTTGCTTGTAACATTGGCAGTGGCCATCATCTGGGAGCTTGAATGGTGAAGAGTTCCTTACACTGATCTGAAATGGCCCCTCATTAATGAGAGTGGCTCACTGTTCCTGAATTGTTTATATAAACAGTGTTGTTATTCATGCTGAAGACATGCTGTCCTTCTAGAATTCTGGAATATAGGTACTTGCCAGGCAGTGAGTGCTTATATGCCCAGTTCCCAGTAAAAACTTAGGTCCCAGTGTCCAGGGAGCTTCTGGAGCAGACAGTATTCCCCATGTGCTGCAACAACCCATTGCTGAAGGAACTGAGTGTGTCCTGTGTGACAGCAGTGCGACAGGCCCCTTTGAAGCTTGCATTTGGTTTCCTTTGCATTTTGTTCTGTTCTCCTTTACCTTTGCCAGTTTTGTTTTATATCCTTTTCACTGCAATAAATCTGAGCTGTGAGTACAAGTATGTATACTAACTCATATAATTCCTCGTAGCAAGTCACCAAGGCTAGGGCTGGTCTTCAGACTTCTTTACTCCCTTAGGGAGAATATATTTATTTTGTTTTATTTTCTGAGAAGCCTGCCCAGCACCACGTAAGCAGCAGGCTCTAACTTGAGGGAGCTCGAGTTCAAGAGCCAATATGAAGGCGAGCCTGGGTAACTCAGTCGGGTGAGCATCTGATTCTTGATTTCAGCTCAGATCATGATCTCAGGGTTGTAGGATTGAGTCCCACATCGGGCTCTGTGCTCAGTTAAAGATATGCTTGAGATTCTCTCTCCCTCTTCTTCTGCTCCTTCCCTGGCACTCTCTCTCTAAATAAATAAATAAAATCTTTTTAAAAAATAAATCTAAATAAAGAGCCAATATGAGGAAAAACAGTCCACTCTAAAATACTCAAATATAATGTTATACATCATTTATACGCATTATTTCCCTCTGGTTTGCCCATCTGCCCCTCTCTACATCCCATGTTTTTATTCTTTTTTAATTTTTTACTTTTTTATTTCCTTCCTGTTCATTTCCAATGGTTCTGTCTGTCTTATCTTACATCGTAGGCTGTGAATTTCATGATACCAAAGACTCTATAAATAACAGGTTTAGCAGAAAACAACAAAATGTAAGTGTATGGAGTCTCCATTTTTTTATGCTTAGAAATTTAGTTATTTATCTTCTCATTAAAAGAAATCCCTTAATATTTTTGTCCTTTAGTTTTCTAATCTGATCAATGGGGCTAGTATTCTCTGTCACCTCACAAAGTTACCGAAGGGGTCAAATGAGGTGATTTTTATGTAAGAATTTCAAAAATTTGAGCCATCGAGAATTGTTGAAACTTATTATTCTTATGGAACAGTCACAAGTGGATTACATGAGAAATGCATGCCCTTGAGATGTGGGCACTCTCTCTCTCTGTTCATAAAATGACAGAGGAGAGAATATAAAGATACTCAATGAGAAAGTACCATAGAAACAGTTAGCCCTGAGTAACAGAAGATTAAGAGAAGGGTTTGATTGCTGACTTCAAGTATGCAAAGGACGGCCATGAAGAAAAAAACCAAGAGAACAATTCTGTTTGATATCACAAGATAGAATCAAAACTAATGGGAAAACAAAAAACAAACAAACAAACAAACAAAAAAAACAGAGGAAGAAGAGGAAAGACCTGGCTGGCGCATAGGGAAAGGAAGACTGGGATAGTGCGGTCTTTGGAGCTGTTCAAGGTCAGGCTGAAGCACGGCATCCTGCATGTTGCCTGAGGAATTAAACAACCAGATGTATGAATGAGCTGCTTTTGTGAACCAGCACCCCCCCCCATAATTTTTGCTTCAGCATTCTCTGTGCTATTATTTATTGAACACTTAAATAATTCATTCATTTTTTGAGATACTTATTTTAAAACTATATTTTGCACCTTTGCTGTGTCGATTATTTTTTTTTTTTGGTAATGTACATTAAAATGCAAAGGTAACTATAAAAAACATACATCTGTTAGTAAAACCAAAACTAGATGCCTTCCAAACCTGATGCTCCGTGGAAGTTCTTAAGCCAAATGAAAGAAAAGGACAAAAACAAAACTACAGTTCCGGGGCCCTGATTTCTATTTCTGAGAACTTTTTGGTCACTTGGCACCACGTAATCTTCCTTGAAGAGCAACATGGTGCTTCATTTGTGGAGCTGAGAGCATACCTTGACCTCTCTTCCTGGGAGATCGTAAGACTCTCCTCCACTTCTGCACTGCTGATCCCTCTCCCACAACCCACCCAGATGATGGGTGCAGACCGGGACTCAAGCAGTCTGGATGTATGCTAGCCTACATTTTCCTCACTCTTGCTGCCCTGGTGTTCCGCACTTAATTCTTGACTCCTGCTCTATTATCTAGGGATGCAGGCTAAGCCTTCCCTTCCCTTTGTCTCATATGCATACTTGGTCTTGAGAAGTTACAGCCCTGCCCTCACACCCAGAGTTGATTAGCACCAAGAAGGGTACCTGGCCCAAGAGGGATCAGTTTTCTTCTTGCCCGAATTTGGAATTTCAGCCTAGAGACAATGTGTAGTTTGCTAAGGCTGTTTTTAAACAAAGTACCACACACTGGGTGGCCAGCAGGGAGAAGCAGTGAGAAGTTTGGTCCAGGATCTGAGTAAAAAGCAGGAGGAAACTGTATATTCAATGAAGACTAAACAATGACTAACATAGAGGAAACTATACTGCAAACACTCCAAATTATATAGTCAGCAGAAGTGAGTGCCTGAAGCAACTGACCTTTATTACAGAGACTGTAGACAGATGTAAAAATTTTATATTACCTGTTGCTATCTTAAATATAAGATATTTAACACTTTGATGTGTTATGTATGTTATGTATGTTACTTACTGGGGAAAGGAAAGCCGTGCTTCACAGAGGCAAGATTGAAAACAGCTTGATCAGAAAGAAGGACCTCTTGAAACTCAAGATCAATTTAAGATCTTTGTAGGTCCTAGGTTTTTTTGTTTTTAGAGACCCATATCATATCAAATATATATTGATGATGGAAGTGGTACATTTGAACTTATATATAACCATCTTAAGATTTAATTGTCCTTGGGTAGTTAACAAAATGTTGCATTCTGTAGGTATAACAGTAGCATTTATTAATTCCTGTTTTGTAATTTTCTTATTTTAGAGCCAATACATATTGTTGCATTTGAGGGGGGGCAGGGGGCATTGAAAGTTTTATAGGCTTGGGATGCCTGGGTGGCTCAGTCAGTTAAGCGTCTGCCTTCAGCTCAGGTCATGATCCCAGAGTCCTGGGATCAAGTCCTGCATTGGACTCCACGCTCAGCGGGGAGCCTGCTTCTCCCTCTGCCTACCTCTCCCCTTGCTTATTCTCTTGCTCTCTCTATCTGGACTCTCTCTAACAAATAAATAAAATATGTTTCTTTTAAAGAAAATTTTATAGGCTTTATGCATTGTGCTTTTGGGCCCAGTGGACGAAATTGGATGTTTGTATTTAATGGCTTAAAAACATTTTTCAGAAGATTTTATATATTTAAAAGAAAGAGATGTGCATGCCAGAGAGAGCGCACCCAAGTTGGCGGGGGAGGGACAAAGGGAGAGTGATCCGAAGACTTCCCTCTGAGCAGGGAGCCTGATGGGGCTAAATCCCAGGGCTCTGGGATCCTGACTTGAGCTGGAGGGCAGATGCTTAACCAACTGAGCTACTCAGGTGCCCCTGTTTTAAAATTTTAATCAATTTATGGTTACATTTTTCTTAACAACTGAAAGGCGTAATTCTTAGTATATTATTTAGACTTCTTCTGTATTTGCTTTCAAGAAGTGTCTGGGAGTAAGCCCAGGTTTCCAGAAGCAGGATAAATAGTTCTGTATTTAAGACGCTACTATTAATAGCCTCTGCAACAACAACAACAGAAGTCCTCATTTTATTTTTTTATTATATTTTTATTATGTTAGTCAATCTTAAGGTGATGTAAGGTGAGGTGAGTGCTGTTACAGATAACTGTGGATTATAGCATCTTTTAAAAAATTCACAATATTTATTAAAAGTCTTGCAACTTTTCCCAAAAGGCATCTGGGAACAGTGTTTAGGAGCATTTACCTGCATTCAAAGCTCAGTTTCTCTGTGGTGCGACTTTGGGAAATTACTTAATCTTGCTGCCTCCACTTCCTCATCTCTAAAATAAGGATAACAGGGGTGCCTGGGTGGCTCGGTGGGTTAAGCCTCTACCTTTGGCTAAGGTCATGATCCCAGGGTCCTGGGATCGAACACTGCATCTGGTTCTCTGCTTGGCGGGGAGCCTGCTTCCTCCTCTCAATCTCTGCCTGCCTCTCTGCCTACTTGTGATCTCTCTCTGTCAAATAAATAAATAAAATCTTTAAAAAAATAAAATAAAGATAACAATAGTATCTGCCCATTATAAGGGTAAGATAAGCCAGCATTACTAAAATTAAGGACTAGTGTCTTGGAGACAATATATGCCAAACAGCCTTCTAAAATATCTTTGGACACAACATTTGCACTTGTAGAGACTGAGGAATTAATTAGAGAAGAGAGTAGGGATATGAGTATAAGTATGAAAATTTAAATACATCTTCAGTGTCATACTTGTTACAAATGGTTCAGTTCATTAAGGCATATCCACATCAGAGTATGTTATACAACCATTAAAAAATTAGGTTTTCAAAGAATATGGAGCTGGAGAAATTCTCAGACATGTTACATTTTAAATGCAATATGTAAAGTTACCTGTACGTATTATGATCCTAATGCTGTTAGAAGGTGTGTAGGAAAAGTTCTAGAAAGAAATATCAATGTGTTAATGGTAATTTTCCCAGGGTATTGAAATTAAGAATTACTTAAAATAGTTTCTTCTTTATCTTTTCTGTAATTTCAGAATTTTCCACGAATGTGGGGAAAAGTTAAAAAAAAAAGGTAACAGGGAAAGGAGAGATGGTGATCAAAGATTTATATTTGCTAACTCTTTTTTTTACAAGCTGCTGAACAAACATACTAATGAATCTTGAATATCTTTAAGGAATAGCAATTTTTAAAGCAAGGTATGGTTTTAAGATCTAATTAACTCGAGAGTATCCTTTTATAAACAGCAATGTGTGTGTGTGTATATATACATATATATGTGTATGTATATATATATGTATATGTATGTGTGTGTACATATATATGTGCATATATATATGCACATATAGTCTTTCTTTTAAAAAAAGAAGTTTAAATGGTGAATCATGCTCTGGCCAAGAGGTGATGAAGCAAAAGCTGATGAGTTTTGGATAAACTCGACAATAGCTCAAGTCAGTAGACTAGTAGGAATCAAAGCCAAGTTTCAAGAGGGAAAAAAAAAAAAACTACAAACTGATGATCTTGGGAATTGGTAAAGTAATTTGCAAAGTCTAAATATTATTGCAAATCTGACAGCTGGAGGTACCAGAACTCACTCCATCATCTGCCAGCTAAGTGAGAGAGTCCCCTTGCAGACCTGAAGAGGGAAAGAGTCTCACTTATTCCATCCAACAAATTCCCTTTCCTGAATGGGTGAGTTACGAGCTCAAATCCCCAAGTTTCTTAATGAAAATGTACCTTCAGATGATTAAAAAATTTTTCTTTTCTCATTTCCTGGCTTGGAAGAAGAGGTATACCTTCATGGGGGTTATCCAGCTAATCTTTACCTCCTAGGTGGTTCCTACCTGGATTTTCTTAAAATATAAGAACAGGGGGGAAAAAAAAGTACTCTGAACATTTGTAAACCTGCTCACTGAATCAAAGAACACATAGAAGCATCTTGGTAGCAAGCACGGTAATTACCAATTGTGATGACTGAGGTATATTTCTTTCCCATTTTTATAGTAGCCGTGTGCTTGCAATCCAGGACCCTGAGAAAAAGTTATGTAGCCAAATGTTAAGGTTAAGGATATATCCTTTAAATAAGAGTTAGACACAAGATACATGCTCAGCCACTTTTAAAAAATAAAGTGATAATTGTAATTCATTTGAAAGGAAGCATTCTTAATTTATAACCTTTAAAAGAAACTGTCTTTATTATACTGCAGAGTATTCTAAGTGTGTACCATGGTTAATATTTTATGCATACATTTTTTCAGTTGAAGGCATTTGCCATAATTCAGCTTTAACAAACTCTGTTCTCAGCTGTAACTCAGAGCATGACATATATCTGTTGTCCAGCTATAAATCTGTGGTTGCTAATACTTTTATGAATCTGATTCATGCAGAAAGCATTATCCCTGCAACTTTAATTAAGGAGTTAGGAATTTCCCCCATTTGAATTCCTAGCATTCTGTACACTTTATTGCATCTTCCCCCATGAGCCTTAAATGAGATATTTGGATTACAGATTCTTAGAAGAATAAAATCCATAAGCTCTAAATCAGGGATGGGTAAGTGGATTTGATCCAGCTTTAGAGCTGACTTTGATGGCTCAAATTGCACTGAGTCTCTTAAGGACTGGATCAATCATTAATATCTAACTTTTTAAAGCTGTAATTTTTGGTATTTGTTGGTATCAGGATATTAAGATGTGGTCTCTTGTTGTTTCTTATTTCTGGGCAGCCCTCCAGTGCCTTACTTGGGTTGTACTAAAGCCAAGATTCTATGACTTAAGCTTAATAAAACAAAATCAGGTATGAGGCAGAGAGAAATCTATGTAGAACCTATTATATTAGATGCTGTTACTTTTAATATAATGAGGTTGTGAATATTTGTGCTTAGGTGCAGGTGATTTTACACAACTACGTAGAAACTATACGTGTCTAATTGCCATTGTATCTTTAGGTTGGCTGCATGCATATTTGGACATCTTGCATCCCTCCCTCAGATCTGATTTCCCATTCTGATGCTCCAAATACACAGAGCATAATAGTAACTTTACCAGCTCTTAGTTAAATAACAGCTCTGGTTTAAGGACTTTACCCATTAAATGCCCATAACTAACCAGTGAGGTCATTACTATAATTATCCCCACTTTACAGATGAGAAAACCAAGGCAACGAGAGGTTAAGCATCTTGCCCAAGATTAAAAAGTCAGCAAATGGAAGAGCTGTGAGTATGAGCCCAGGCACATCTGGGTCTGGATTTCACAACGTGAACCATTCTGCTATGCTGCCTGAGTTATATATAGACCTATTGGCACACATTCTTTGGGCTTTTTAAACCAGCACCCTTCCATCTTATCAGGGAAGAGAAAATGTCTAAAACTATGTCCTTGACCCCAAGAAGCTTGCAGTTGGGCAAGAAGACAAGAAGTGCACTCAGGGCCATTTATGGTGGAGTACACGTTATGATAATAACATTTATTGGATGAGTATTCTGTGTCAGCTGCCATGCTAAGAACCGAATCTGTGTAGCCACAGAAGGGACTATTTTTATCCCAGTTTTATGAAAGAGGAAGCTGGAGGTAAGTAATTGAAGTCACAAAGCCAGTGAGTAGCAGAGCTGAGATTTGAGCGTTGGCGGTGGGAATCCAGAGCGCCAGCTCTTAGCCATTGTTTTCTATTGGATGTGAACACGTCTTCAGATGTTTGAGGCACAGAGCAGAAAAGAACTGTAAGAGTTTAGTGAGGGTAGGAAGGGCAGAGAGTCCAACTAACCAATTACTTAGCTAGTTAATTTATTCAGTAGTATCAGTTATCTGTATTGTCTCGAGCCACACTGAAATGCTTTAGGCTCTCCGAACTCAGTGTGTTCTCTTTTATGCCTAGATTTCTGCACATTTCCTGCCAAGAATATCTTTTCCTGCTGTGGCTACCCCACCCCCAGCACCAACCCATCCACCGAAGCTTATCACCTCTACTATCTCCCCTAGCACCATTGTGGGACTGATTACTATTCACCCTTCATGTCTTAGCTTGAATCCCAAAACCTCTGGGAAGACTTTCTGCCCCTCCAAGACTTGAGTAGGTCTAGTCACTTGTAATCCTATCTCATTATAGCACCTACCATGCTGTGGCACGATTATAGCTTTTGTCTGTCCCTCCATGTCATGCCTGGTACCCCCAACCCCTCCCCCAACCAACACTCCCTCACCCACCCCAATAATAGTCTTGGAGCTTCTTGAAAACTGGAACTGGGTCTTACTTCCTCCATTGAAATGCAAGCTTCCAAGACCATGCCTGACAGATAATAAATGCTTTATGAATATTTCTTGATGACTTACTGAGTTCTATGGGCCAGATATTGTGCCGATAAAACACTTGTTATGTGATAGCACTGAGTGAATATTTGTTTCCATGATTTCTCCTTGCATTCTTTTAAGAATCCTCTCTGATACTATTATTTTTATTTTACAGATAAGGGTACTTGGCCTCAAGAATATTAAATAGCATCCTTAAGGTCTCATAGTTAATGGGGAGTTGGAAGTAGAAATCAGATCCGTCTGATCCTGACCCGTCCTGCAGATGAACCAGCAGTGGCAATGCAGGTTCTAGAAGGCATAACGTATTTCTAATAAGGCAAAGGAGTTAGAAATCATCTCTACTAGTGGCTGGTGAGGAGGACGGCAAGCTTTTTACAGGGATGTGATGCACAGGCTGGATCTTGATAGGCAAGTCCAAGTTGGTTTGGATGAGAATGAATAGATGAATCAGCAGGTGAGAGCCCAGGCTCTTCCTTCAGGGAGGAGGGAGGAGTGTGCACATGGTGCACATGGTGCACATGGTGAGCACATGGTGCAGGGGAGAAGCAGTCGAGGGTCCTTGGATTGGAGTATAATGAGTAGAGCCAACCTAGTACAGGGGAGGAACTAGAAGGATTGGAGCCATGACAAAGGATGAACCCACCTTACTTCTAAGAGGTTGGGCTTCCTAGGGAAAGAGTGGCCTTATCAAATCCTGGGAGTGATGTTAAATGTGTGAAGTCAGGTGGGAAATCAGTTGGCAGATGGAGGGAAATGATTCCCTGTCCCTCCTAGGGAGTCCAAGCCTTCTCTTTCGTTAGCAGCTCTTCAAATCCAGGGGAAGTTGAGTAGAAACTTGAAAGAATGGAAGAGTAACCACAAATCCTTTAGATACTCCTCTTTCTTCTTGATTTCCTCCTGCAATGTTTGCTCTTTTATCTATTGTTCATATTATAGATATTATTATTTATATGTTAGGTGCTAAACTATATGCAGTCCCTTTTTATATGTATCTTACTTAGTGCTTCCATTATGAAGGGTGTTGTTATGTCCATTTTCGAAATAAGAGCATGAAAGTTCAGCAATGCTAAGTGGTTTTTCCAATTCCACAAGGAGTAAGTAGCAACTAAGAATTAACCCTTGTGGGTCTGACATCAAAGTCTGCGATCTTAACCCAAATCCCAGAGAATAGAATAATAATTACTAAGAACTCAGTGCCTATTCCGAGCTAAGCACTTTATGTAGATAATGCGTAGAAAAGAGGATAAGGTATTTGCTCTGTCTAATCATTTAGCGCATTCATTCTGAAAGAGTAAGATTTGTCTGAAATTCACTTGCTGTATTCTCTGCAGTCATCGCTTCCCTGTTTTCCACTCCCTTCTTTTCTAATTCCACATCAAGAAGGGATGGACTATTTTAAGGATTTTCTAAGTTATTAGAAATTCTCATTTAGAATCTTGTATCTCGCCTTCACATCCATAGTGAGTCTATAAGAACAACTTCAGAAAAGAGCTTTAGAAATAAATGTATGGCGCCCATGCACTGTCAGGCTCCTTTTAATGAGAAATGGATAGGTGATGATGCCATTATGTAGTACATCCTATTCCTGGAAGCCATTCTCAGCTCTTCAGGATAATGTATGTCTAACACTGCATCAGCCTCTTTGTTCCATAGGTGCTATTTTTTAAAGTTTTATGAACAGCAAATGGCTCCTTAGGAGAACATTGTCATCGCTCAGTCTGGATTTTCCAGCAGTTTTGGGGTAAGGATGATAAAATGCCCAGAGGGCAGTGCCAATTTGAAAAGGATGATTAACTCCAGATTTCCCATCCTTGGGACATTGCAAATGCCTGGATCAAGGTCTGATGTGTTCCAGATGATGTGCTAGGATGTACAAACATGCAGGCTTCCATTGCAAGGGAGACTAGGAACACAAGAGTACACTACTCATTCATTTAATCACCGAACAAATACATAGTGAGTTCCTGCTCTGCATCAGGCCCTGTTCAATGCTGAGAATACCGAGTCCCTACCCTCAGAGCATTTACATCCTCCCAGAGAGGACAGGCAATAAATAAATAAATAAACAACATGCTAACAGGAATAATAAAGCAGGAGAAGGCAATAAGGGGTGATATGGATGTGACATGCTATTTTATGTATAAAAGGCTTCCTTAAGGTTCCACTCAGCAGAGACCTACAGGAAGTGATGGCTCAAGACTCGCAGATGTCAGGGAAGACTGTTCCAGCAATCATGGCAAAGTCCCAGAATAGGAGTGTGTTTAGGATGTAGCTGCATGGATGCCCTTGTGGCTGGAAAAGAGTGGATGAGGGGGAAAGTGATAGGAGGCATTGGCAGGAAGATATAGGTGAAGGACAGTGGGAGGTCAAGGTGTAGACCAGCTAGCCTTACATAAGCCTTGGTGAAGAGTTTAGATTTCACGCTCTGTAGGTTGAGAAACCACTGCAAGGGTTTGAGCAAGGAGTGCCATGATCGGACTTTCCTTTTGAAAGGATTTCTCCACCTGTTCTGTGTAGGATACATGTAGGAGTGTAAGTGGGTGGAGGAATGCCAAAGGTAGGAGGCTGTGTTAATCCAGCCACGCCATGGTGCTGCCTGGAGCAGAGTTGTCATGGTAGCGATGGTGAATGGGGAAACCATTCTGCATATTTAAAAGGAAGACTTGAGAGGATTTGCTAATAAATTGAATGTGGGAGAAGGAGAGAAATCAAGATTTGTACTGGTGTACCTGGAAGAATGGAGGTATTATTTAGTGAGAAGGGAAAGATATCTGGACAAACTGACTGAGGAACGGGTAGCATCATCTCCATTTTGGACATGTTCATTGCAAGACGCTTGACCAATGTCCATGTGGAGTGACAGAGGAGGCAGTTAGTTAGGTGGTGATTCTGGAGGTCGGGGAACAGGTTGGGGCTCGAGGTTTAAATGTAGGAGTCCTGAGCTTGTAATTCATCCATGAGATGAGATAAAATCATCTGGGCAAGAGTTGTCAGGAAAATAAATTCTCAACTGGTCTTTCAAGGGGTTCAGTTGTGTTATCAACTTGATATAAAAATTCCCCACAGGTGTTGCTTTCAGTCCTCCAGAGGACACAGTGCTTCCCTGCTTTACTTGGTTCAAAATGAGTTAGTTCAAGCTAACTACAAATTTTGTTTCTAAACTTCTTCGAGACCTTAGCAGAAAGCAGCAAAGCAGGTGGTGTACTTTGTACATCAGCGGAGTAACTTTGGGCAGTTTTCTTGCTCTACCTGTTATGAAAAAAATCAGTGTGGCCCAACCACGTGGTAGTGCACGCAGAATAACCATTTCTCCCAAATATCTACCAGTGTCACAAGTATGTTTCTGGATTCTTCTCAGAGGTGATGGTAACTACTGGTCAAGGTCCCAGAGCCATTTTGCCTTTGAGTGTATGGCTTCATCCCACATACATACAATAAAGCAGAGGCTTGAAAGGATAGCTAGGGATACTCCAGCTAGAGGTACCCACTAGTATCCCATACTGGCAAAGACCAGTAAGGGGATGCAAAGTAAACCACACCTCTGAAAGCAAATAGTGGCTGCATTGGTGGCTACAACCTATTTCACTCTACCTCTTTTACTTGAATAAAAGGTGTTGCAGTGGTTGTGAAAGTGAACATATGAGCTCTTTTTACACCAAACCCCATAAATGGAATGTCTTATGGCATGGATGAGATTTAGAGTGTTTGATTCAGTGAATGGAGAAATATACAGAAAACCCCCAAAAAGAGTTTTATGTGTTTGCACAGGTATACAAGTACCTGTGCGTGTCTGTATTACTTTTAAAATCTATGGGAGCCTCTCTCTTTCTTAAGCACAGGGACAGTGTTGTGTCCCAGCCACAGAAAGATTGGCTTCCTGACCAGGTTTTTAAGCAGATGATCAAGTACAGAAGAACAAGGCAAATCATTGGTCAGGACAGAGCTGAAAGATGGGGGTCATAGTCAAACGGTCATGTATCAGAACTGGGTGAAGAACCAAAGTCAGGCCACAGTTAAGTTGACCCAAAGTTTATTATTGAGTCCTGAATGGGATCCTGGAAATAGAGCTGAGTCTGCAAGAGGGGACCAGTTTGCTCTGAGTACAGATGAGAGAAAGGACATGGACTGGAGAATGAAGCAAGTACTTTCAGAAGCAATTGGTGTCACTACCTTTTTTTCCACGCATAGCTGCTTTTAGCTCTTTGCTCACCTGTGGTGCTATGATGCTATCCCTATAGGAAAAGAATCATATTTTTCTTAATGGCACACTTGTTTACTTGGCCTGACCCCAAAATGCAATCTCCTAAAACAACAAATTGAATTGAACACTGAGGAAGGCTGGTGGAAACTAGAAATTTTATTTGAAAACTAAATTATCCAATACGGTGGTTTCCAGAACGTTCAAATAATCTTGAAGGTATGGCACTTGAATCCCATTGTAAGGCCTTCTGTGATATCTTTAACTGTCTGTCACAACATTTAAATGACAGCTTTGAGTTTAAAATAGAGTTCTTAGATGGTAGGTATACATCAAATATTATGGTTTTTTTTTTCATAAGTTCTCTTGCATGATATTACCAGGGAGCACTAGAATAAATCATATTTTTTCCCTCTGTATTTGTACCATGTGGTTATTGCCTTAATTTTGACTATAAGGCTATAGCTTGGTAAAATACTTAATTTTACCAGAATTAAATCTTGCTACTTTTTCACCCCTGTAATTAGTGTAGCTGTTGCAATTATAACCCTAAATAATTATCAACAATGATTTAATTTTAAACTAAAATGCCATAAAATTTAAAATACCCCTTAGTACATAATTATTAAAGATACTAAGATGGTGTTCTCTGACTTTTAGTAAAGTATCTCCAGAAAGCTGGGTTTATTAACTTGTATGAGTTTTCAGATGATGGAATACATAGGAGGTTTCTGGACTGAGAAGTTAAAGGAAAAATTTAGGTAATTATAATTTAAGTTCTTAAACTTTTTTTTTTACACAGTACCCAGACAATTAAAGTCAAAGGGAGGCTTTGATGAAGAATTATCTAAGTGTCTCAGTCTTTAACTTTATTCTGTGAATATATACATGTCGTCAAAACACACTTTTAATATCTTACTGAAATTTATTATTTCTCAAACATGCCCTATTTAAGAAAACAAATGTATTAATGTAAGGAAGAAAAAGAAAAAAGTAATTAGAAATCTAGGGATAGCAACTATAAGCATGTAGGTATCTAATAGTTAACAATTTTTAGTTTAAAATATCAAAAAAGACCATTCTTGTACAGATTTTGCCCCAAAATGACTATATATAGAAAAATATGATAATATTTGTACAGATTCTTAATAGAGAATGATTTAATTACAAAATTTTTTTGTCTCTCAGTGGTTGTAACTTGGGTTAAAAGTTTTATTTTCAATTGATTTTGGTTTGTGGTATTTCAAATGATTCATTTAAATTCCTTGTGTGTGTGTGTGTGTTTAGTATTGTTTTTATTTTTGTATTTATTTGAGAGAGAGAGAGAGAGCACAAGCAGGGGGAGTGTCAGACAGAGGCAGAGGGAGAAGCAGATTCCCCACTGAGCAGGGATCCCCATGCAGGGCTTCATCCCAGGATCCTGGGATCATGACCTGAGCCCAAGGGAGACGCTTAACCAACTGAGCCACCCGGACACCCCTAAATTCCTTGATTTTTAACATTTCCCAATTAACTGTAATTAATCTCGGAAAATTCTAGGACCTCAGGGTAGAAGCAAACTTTGAAGGGAATTCTGTTGACTCCTGATGCCAGACCTCTTCTTTATTTCTGCCAGAGTTTTTCAAGACTTTGCTTTTATTAATGAAAGACTCACTCCCTTTGGGGAATTTTCCACTCTTGAAATAATTTCAACTGCTTGAAAAGATTTCCTTATGTTGTTTTCCAGCCTATCTCCATTTGTTCTCTAGCTCTCAGAAGCTTCAGAGAAAGTCCAGTCCCACTTCCGTGTGACAGCAGCCCACCCACAAAATGAAACATGGCCGTCAATTCCCGCCTCCTCCCAGCCACTTTCCCAGAGTTCCCTCTTCTTTAGCATAAGTGCTATGCACTCTCTGAGGCCCTCTTTATATTTTAGTTTTAAAACACCTAATAAGGAGGGGCACCTGGGTGGTTTAGTCGATTAAACTGCCGACTCTTGATTTTGGCTCAGGTCATGATCTCAAGGTTGTAACTGAGCCCTCGGCTCACACTCTGCTTTTCCCTCTCCCTGCCCCTACGACTCTTTCTCAAATAATTAAACCAAGTCTTGGAAACACCTAATAAGCTGTGTTGAAAACAGCAGATAAGTTTACCCCATTATTACAGAAGCTCTCAGGTTCACAAAGGGGTATCGTTTACGTTAGGTACAAATCTGTCATGAAAAATAATTATAATATTTATTTATTTTGTAGAGAGATAAAATTCAATGAATTGCTGTGTTGAAATTGGGCAATGCAATTTTCAATATTTATCTTTCAGTGATGTTTTATTGGGCTATTAAAACTCATACTTAATTCAATAAATTGGATTTTCTAAAGGCCTACTTAGATTCATTTGGTATATTTATGCCACCAGCTATTGGACATGGGATAATCCTGAAATTTTTAGCTCCTTAACTATTCCAGCACGTTACTAATGCAATATATAATTTCACGAATTATCTACTACAGGAGATCTGGCTCTTCGAACACACTGCATTTAAAGGCAAAAAGCTCCAAATCTGCATACTTAATTATACAGCATTATCATTTCTATCCCTAATTTTTGAATCAAAACAGTCATTAGCAATGCAAATAATAAAGGAAATTGGATTATGAAGGAAATAAAGATTAGTGACTCTAAGATCAGATAGCTGGTTTTAACAAGTCAGGTTGATAGTGGGCTTTATTTTATTATTAAAGTAAATAATAGAACTACCTTGTCATAAACCTTTTCAGTTTTAAGGATAAAGCACTAGTTAATTTTTTTTTCTTTGATGCAAATTTTGCACGAAATCCATGGGAAGGAAGGGAATAAATTATTAACACATTTTAACAGAATAACCTATCATGTAACAATTCACTCCAAATCAGGGACAGTGCTTTTTGGGGTGTAATTTATGAAAATGGTTTTTGGTCCATTCTCTCAAAGGCATATCATTTTAGGTTCCAATGTTTGAATGGTTATTTGTGTGGCTGGAGTCCCTGGGGTCAAGTATTTTTTATTTTTTATTTTTTTATTTTTATTTATTTTTTAAATGTATTATTATTTTTAAAAGATTTCATTTATTTATTTGACAGAGATCGCAATAGGCAGAGAGGCAGGCAGAGAGAGAGGAAGGGAAGCAGGCTCCCCACTGAGCAGAGAGCCTGACTCCTGGCTCGAGCCCAGGACCCTGGGACCACCACCTGAGCCGAAGGCAGAGGCTTTAACCCACTGAGCCATTCAGGTGCCCAGGTATTTTTTATTTTAACTCTTCAACTGAAAGCAGCATCTTATAGCTAAGCATGCATTCCAAGTAATTCAATGAGAAGCAGAGCACTACTTGGTAGAACTATAAATAAGATTAATTAAGGTTCCTACCAAGGCCAAGTTTGGCAAAGAAGCCTGTGTTAGCTCCTACCTCCAAGGCAGTCTAACTCTGGACCCTGGAGGCCAGCAGATTCACTGGGCCTGTTGTCTGCATAATGCAGAAAGTATTCCTGCTATTTAGATTTCTCGATTGTACATATTAGGTGTATAAATATTAATAAAAAATTTCTGCCCTTAAATATTACATGTCACAGTTAATATTCCGTACTCTCTGCCTGGGTATCGGCTTTTCAATATTTGCCGTTAGAACTTTATTAATAAATTTGAGGCTTGTTTTTCCCTTTGTGGGATTTTTATGTGGAATACTGTGTCCAAACTACTAAGGGGGAGGAAAAAAGGGAGCCATTCATTTATTGATGGAAGATAGGAATGTAGCACATGTCCTACAGGTTGAGCAATATAAGACGTTACTCATATAAATGTTATCTTAGACACAGTGGGCTTCCTCTTGGGTTTGACATAGCAGAGGGATGTTTTGCTGTGCCATGCGGCCACGGGGGTCCCCCATATTAAAGAGTTAGCACACCAAGATATCAAAGATGCTGAAGAAGAGCATCCTGCCTTGGTAGGAGACTCAAAAGTGATGGCTCTCAACTTGGCTGCCCGTTGTTACTCCCTCAGAGCTTTCCAGAATACTGATGCCTCGGTCCTAGGCCTAAGAATTTTGATTTGACTGATTCAGATAAGGGTTGGGCATTGGGAATTTTAGAAGTTTCTTGGGTGATTTTAATGGGCAGACACAATTGAGAACAGCTGTTCTAAAATCACTCCATAACCGAGATTAGGAATCTAATCTGATTCTATCATTTTTAAAATATAAATCTGGTCCTATGATTAAATTTTAAAGGATGCTCCCTAATAAAACCCTAGACCTGCAAAATAATCTGCATTAGGAGATTCTGTGGTCACATAAACTTGGGGAATGTTACAATATCTTATCATCTTCTAAGAGAAACGCAATTCAGCTTGACATGTTAAAGACAATGATAAAGAAACTTGTCTTATCTAATGTTTCCAGGATTTTTAACCAGGGTCTTCGTTTTTTTTTTTTCTTTTTTTAAGATTTTTATTTTTTTATTTGACAGACAGAGATCACAAGTAGGCAGAGAGGCAGGCAGAGAGAGAGGAGGAAGCAGGCTCCCCGCTGAGCAGAGAGCCTGATGCGGGGCTCTATCCCAGGACCCTGGGATCATGACCTGCGCCAATGGCAGAGGCTTTAACCCACTGAGCCACCCAGCCGCCCCAGGGTCCTCATTTTTTATGACAGCTGTTGTGATCCCATGAAACTAGCATTCCGTGGTGCACACATGGGTTATGCAGCTTTATGTTTTGAATCTTTTCTGAACTCTGTTTAAAAAAGGAAATTCTGGGGCGCCTGGGTGGCTCAGCCATTAAGCATCTACCTTCATCTCAGGTCATGATCCCAGGGGCCTGGGATCGAGCCGCATGTCAGGCTCCCTGCTCAGCAGAAAGCCTGCTTCTCCCTCTCCCACTCCTCCTGCTTATGTTTTTTCTCTTACTGTGTGTGTGTGTGTGTGTCTCTCTCTCTGCCAAATAAAAAAATAAATAAAATTTAAAAATATATATAAAAAAGGAAATTCTCATTTTAGTTGCTTACTTATACATTTTACTACAAAATGCATTAAGTTCCTATGAGTCACGTGGTCTTCTGCTGGTAACTATGATTTCTGTGTGGCTGTTGAATTAGGTGCACATTGGTGTGAACCTCGCTGGAGATCCCTCTTACCTGGGGCTATTCCTGTTGGACTCGGTACTTATGAATGCAAAGGGTTGGTATTAAGGCAATCCATCTTTCATGCCCTGTGTGACAGCAAGCAGAGGAGGGCTGCAGGGGTCCTGTTTGAAAGTTACTGTCTTATCAATTATTTAATTGTTTGTCTTAACCCTTTGTGTAGCTTCTGCATGAATCCCCCATCCTAAAATGCTTTTCCCTGTCTTAAAATGTCAAGAACATTATGGAATGTGTTTCTCTGGCAGGGAAGAGAGCTGGAAGATTTGGGGATGTGGAGAGAGTGGAGAATGGAATGATCAGAGTTGTGGAGCTATGGCGAAGCGGTGGGGGGTGTTTACTGAGAAAGTCAGGTAGAGGAGGGCGGCAAATTGGCCTTAAGGCTGGAGGAGGCAGTAGACATGTCATTTATCATTTCTCCTTGGGTAGAAATGAAGATGTGACTAGAATACACACCGAGAAGTAAAGCTCTCTGTTCACTTCACCTCTCAGGTGTTGTCTTATTTGGTTCCTAGGCAGCATGCCAACTTGGCTTCCTCCTATGCTCGTTTTCTTTCCTTGGCTTCTAGAACCGTCCACTTGCTACTTTTTTCTTATCACTTTACCTCCTCCTTCTGTCCTCCCCCGGGTCTCCCCCACTCTTGATCTTTGCTCCCATGGTGGCCTATGCCCACCTTCTCCCACCAGGAAATTTTCTTCTGTTTCACCCTAACTATATTATCTTTTATATTAAAAATACAACTTTATATTTACCATCATATTTTTAAGAGTAGGAATTGTACTGTTGATTCATATCTCCCCAGATCATGGAAGACACCTAACAGAACATCAGCCAATGTTTTTTAAGCTCAACTAATTGATCCCATAAGTACTCAAGAGATCCAATAGAGAGGTGGAGTCAAGGTCAGCAGGAACCACCACCAAAAGGAATGGTGATTTATACTTCTAACATATACTTTAAAAGATCACTCTGATTATAGAACTGGTGAATATTTATTGTAGAAGATTTTTAAAATCAAGGAAGAAATAAAGAATATAAAAATGATGTATAAATCCACCACCCCAAAATAACCCTTTTAAACAAGTCTGAGTATTTAAGATCTTTTTCTATGCATAGGCACAGGTTGTCTATCTATCTATCTATCTATCTATCTATCTTAATTATGCTTACAAGAGAATGTGGGTCATAGTGAAAAGTGATTTTGTACCCTCTTCCATTTAATGATATATTCTTTCATTTGACAAACATTTAGAGGGCTTAATATCATGTGCCAGGCACTATTTTAAGGGATACATTAGTATCTTAAATGTTTTCCTGAAAACTTGATTTTTAATGACTTACTAATATTTCATATTTTAGGCTAACTGTACTCTATTTGACGAATTCCTGGCTGTTGCAGTTATCATTACTAATTACTAATTAGCATTACTAATGACTATAACACCGTTAGTAGTAATTCTGCAACAAGTGCCCTCATTCATGGATCTTTGTGTTCTTCTCTGATCACTCCCTTAGAAAAGAAGGGAAATTATATCAGATTATAAGGCATAAAGTGTCCAGAAAGTTGTTTAGAGAGGCTTCTACAAAAGCAGATTATACAAATAATGACATTCAGATATTTTTATAATAGTAATATACAATAACACAGAATAATTTGTAAACCCAGCTCCCCAGTAGTGTATGAGATACACATCCTGCCACCCTCGCTGGCATTAACTCATATTTCATTGTTAAATATCTTTGTTTGCCTATATATTGCCTCATCTTAGAATCCGTTTACTCTAGTGGGTCGAATGTTCACATAGACCTAGTTTTTCTACTAATTTTTAATTTTATTTAATTTTTATTATTTTATAATATTTATTAATATTAATAGTTTTCTATTAATTTTTGTTGATTTTCACTCCTTGTGACCACTCAGAAACTACAAACTTTAAAGGAGACCCCTGAAACCTAATTTTAAGGATTTTCTTTTGAGGATCTAAGTTGTACTGTAGCCCACCAGCAAAGTCCTCAGGCTTTCAGAATGGTTTCCTGCTAGTCCCTTTCCTTGGTTAACATATTCAATTCAGGTGCTCATATTAGTGGCAGTACATTAAACAAGGCAGATGTTCGGTGAAAGTCAAGTGTTCTTCAAAGAGTAATAGCAGCATCCCAGGGGCTCCCTTTGAGTGTGGAACCTTCTCTGAGACTCAGCACAATAATTTGTTGGGAGAATCTTCCTAGGGAAAAAAAAAATCCAGCTTAATGTAGATCAGCATATGACAGTACTGTCCATTGTGGAATGCTGTCTCTGCTTTTAGACATATGAATGGAAGAAGTCCAGGTGTTGTCGTAAAAAACAATTTTAATCTCAATCACTAATAAAACGCTCAAATTTTGAAGGTGAATTTTCAACTTATTGAAAGGAAGACATGTCCAAGGACAGGAAATGCCATTCGTCAAGAATTTCTAAGTATTAATCTAAATGGAATGCTATTTAGTTGAATTAAAGGAAAATAAAGAAAAAGAATAACTATTATTCACCATCTAGGAAGGTCACCATGTAGACGATGTAATAAGAAATTAAGGGGAGGTCAGCTTATCTAAAAAGCAAAGAATTGTTACTTTTGGTACAAAAGGTGGATGATTCCATCCATGTTTGGAGTGACTTTGAGTCTCAAATAGTTTCTTGTCACTGACTCTTTTTTACCCCATAATTTTCTTCTTTGCTTCCCATGAACACACATGCCTTCTTTTTTTTTTTTTTTTTAAGACTTTATTTACTTAATTTGTCAGAGAGAGAGAGAGCACAAACAGAGGGAGCTGTAGGCACAGGGAGAAGCAGGCTCCCCACTGAGCAAGGAGCCCAACATGGGACTCAATCCCAGGACCCTGGGATCATGACTGGAGCCAAAGGCAGATGCTTAACCAACTGAGCCACCCATATGTCCTGACACACATGCCTTACAATTTATAGAACTTTTTTTTTTCTGTTGCTTCTGTCATGCATTCCAGAAGTCGAAGAGCAGATCTGCATAGAGTAAATCAGAGTTTTTGAACCTTGGCTTCATTGGGTGATTAGTTGTCTGTTGAGAAGGGCCATTCTGTACATTGTGAGAGGTTTAGCAGCATCTGGGGCTGCTGCCCACTAGCACCCCTCTTCCTAGTTGTAACAAACAAGAACATTTCAAGATATTGCCAGATGTCCTTTGGGAGGCAAAATCACCCCTGACTGGAAACCATTAGGGTGCCGTTGAGTAAATGTAGCCCAATTTTCCTAAGGGTTCTTCTGCTTCACTTCTTGGCAGAGCACGTTCCATTGCCCATACAACGACCATAGTGCTCTTTCCTAAAATAAGATCTTGTCTCCTCCCAACTTAAAACATTCTAATGGATTCTTTTGGCACTGCAATAAAATCTCAACTCTTTGCAGCATTTTTAAACCCTTCCATAATCTTGCCCCAACCCGCTCTCTGACCCCACTTCCTTCTCTTAGCCTTCTGCAGTTGTCCAGGTCAAAGTAACCACCTCAAAGAGACCTTTTCTGCCCATCTATGGACACAACCCACCCCCCCAGCCACACTGTTACATCATCTGGTTTATTTTCTCTATAATTGCTTATTACAACCTGAGTTTGCTTGGTATCTCTGTTTTACTATTTTATTTTTTTTCCCCAAACACAGTAGAAGATAAACTCTGTGGGTACAAAGGGCATTTCTGTTTGTTCACTACTCCTTGCCCAATGCTTTGGACAAGCCCAATACTTTCTAGGTGCTCAAAAAAAAAAAAAAATACACTGTGAAATAATTAATAAGTAAATGGGTACAAATAGGCAGGGGTAGTGACTCAGCATACATATTTTCTTTTTTTTTCATATTTGGATTTGACAATTAACTAATATTTCCAATAGTCAAACCAGTCCCCAAAACAATGTAAGCATCTTTATGTATCTACAGTCCAGGCAGTGTGATCTTGAGGTGCAAAGTGGGAAGTGTGCCATTGTGAATTTGACAGAGTGTAAACAGTACTTTACACACTTATCATCAAGACTTTTTTCCATCTATGTAAAGCAACATTGATATGTTAAGTATTCAAGTGTGGAATGCTGAAAAGAATAAAATTCATTTCCCACTGTCAGGGGGCTCATAGACTGATGGGTGGCAGTGCATAGAGAAAGAGACCATTGGAGATAATCTGATGAGTGCTTCAATGGGAAATGAAGCATCAGGGGCTAGGGGAACACTTGAGAGAAACTCTGGAGAAGACAAGAGCTGGAGTGTATGTGTTGGAAATCAGGGAAGCCTGACGAGAGTTCAAATTCTCAAAGAGTACTCTGATGTATTTTGGTTGGGAATCCCTCCACGTGGTTAGTGAAAGGAGGGTGCCTTGTTAAACCAGGAGCTGGTACTGGAAATTGGGTATTTTCTATGGCCCTAGGAGTCTCCAGATTTGGGAGACTTTCAGTTTCTTCACCTCTTTTGCTTTCCATTTTGTCTTGATACATGTGCAACTCCCAGAGTTTCCAACTTCCAGAAAACCGTCTGAACCTGTAAGAAAAGAAATTTGCTTTGGGGAACTTCCAAACATTTGTGGATTGCCTTTTCACTGCAGTAGCTAGGCAGATCTGTACCACCTAATAGTGATATACTTCTGATGCTTTGCCCTCAATAATAGGTCCAGTAGAAATACCATGCCCACATGATTCCTCTCATTTTCGAGTATGGTACTATTTACGTGGGAGCAGTGGTGTTTTTAGATGTTGGTAACATTTATGTGGGAGCAGTGGTGTTTTTAGATGTTTTCCATAAACTCCAAAAAATGTGTCTAGGGTCTTGAGGTGTGGATACATAGTGGGAATCCTATAAGGGTGTTCTTTAAAAAAGTTTTGGGGAGACAGTTTATGACATAGTAAGTCCCAGTTACTATTAGTCTTTCAGTTGGGTTTGATGGGTAGGGTTCTTCATGGAACAGCAACCAGGTCAGTGAAGTTTCTCATAGGTCTTACATTGCAGAATGACAGAACACAAAAGGCAAATGCCTCTCAGAATAATGTCATCTATGAGAGGGAATTCATGCTCTTGATTTGGGGAGTGAGCAGAAGCTATATACCCTTTCCCCAGTTCTCTTTTCTATGTGCTTTGTGCTTTCAAGTGTGTCAAAATCATTCAGATATTGCTACTTTGGGAGGACATACACAGAGAGTGTCAAGTGGGAAGTAGTTGAGAATTTTCTGCTCCTTATTTGAAGATGTCTGAGTAATCACCTGAGAAAAAGATTCTTGCCTTTCCAATTATTCTGCTTAAAATTCTAACTATTCAAAGTTGAGTAGGAGAGTGATTTGCTCATTACTCTTTGGCTCCCCCCTCCCCCAACTTATTTTTTGGCAACTTCTGTGCCTCTGGTTGTGTAGTGCATTGGTTTTTTTGTGGTCTTTGCTTTTGTTCTTGTTAGTTTAATTTATGCAGGGATTTCTTAATCTGTTTTTCTGATACTCTGCCTCCCCCACAAGCAAAATGGCCACATACTCTCAGCAAGGCTCTGGTAGGCAGTCAGCAATAAGGAGCTTCTCTTCATCCTCAAGGATTAAGGATACTTACTTTCTAGTCCGTTCCTGCCCCTGTGGACACAAATGTCAGAATCCGTATTGCTGGTGGCTTTTGAAATGGTATATGCACAGTTCAAGAAGCATAACTGTTTACCCATTAATCACTCTGGGCCACCAGTCAAAATATTTTCTCTGCAAAAATGCCTTTCCTATTTTGTACCAATTAATATTGGATGGAACTCAAGAGTCACAGTTAATATGTGGCAAAGCTTTTATTTGCTGTCAGGCATGCAGACATGAAAAATGCTCAATGCAATATTTTAATTAATAAAAATATGCTGAGAAGTGTATTTTTCTGAAGTAGATTTTTATTGCACTTCATTACATTTCCAAATTTAATGGACACATATATTATGTCCTGTCACCATGGGAACCGCATCATGAGAGGCTTTTTATAGGCTATTGGATGTAGTTATAAAACTCTCACAAAGACAAAATTGTTTCTTGTAACTTTAAAAGAAGCTGTGCTCATTTACAGTATGTATAATTTATTGCAGCGCTTGAGGCAATAGAGAAGGTCTTTATTTGATTTAGAGACTAACTTTTCTTTTTATGAAGCTCTTAAGTTTTCATTATTTCAGGTCTATGTTCATGAAGATAGAACTTGGCTTATTATAAAAGTAAATAAAAAAACATGCAAACTTTGTAGAACATGAGAAAGATGAAATTATTTTTTTACAACTGTTTAAAAAGAAAACCCATGTTTGAAAACCAAAATTCCCAAGCACATGTAAAAGTAGAAACTACAACGAACCCCAATATCCCGCTTCCATAGCCATCAAGGTGATCGGGACTTCTCCATTCCCCTGCCGCCACCACTTTTATGGTTGAAGCATTTTAAAGAAAATCTCAGACATTATATCATTTTACTATCCAGTACTTTAGTGCACATCTTAAAAAGGGGAGGGAGCGAGAGAAAGGATCACACAATGAACCTCCTACATTCCACAAAAATGCCATAAAACAATGTGACACAACAGAGACCAGAATGCAGATTGTACTGACTAACATAATGGGCTCCCCTCACTTATTACAAAGAGGAAAAAATGATTTGGGGGCTGCCCACAAAAGCAAAATTGTGCTCCCCACTGTTTAAAAGAGGTGTGTCTGAAATTGAATGATTTGGAAGGTTAAAAGTAAAAGAACAGGCAATTGCAATGGGGGGGGAAGCAAAGATCTTGATATAGGCAAGATAGAATTAGGCCCCCACTAAAATAGGTAAATGAGGATATTTTGTAACACTAATGACTGAAAATCACAAGAAGATGCAGAAGTCATTAATATTATTGTCTGTGCCTCCAGTAACACAGTAACAATTTTCAAAAAGCAGAAACTACTGGAGAAGCAAAATAACACCCTAATAAAAGGAGATTTTAACATACTTAATTTCAATCCTGGGCAAATCAGAGGGCAAAACACCAGTAAGGATAGAGAAACCTCAGTGAACATAATCAATAAGATGGAGCTAATGGGGCACCTGGGTGGCTCAGTGGGTTAAGCCGCTGCCTTCGGCTCAGGTCATGACCTCGGGGTCCTGGTATCGAGTCCCACATCGGGCTCTCTGCTCAGCGGGGAGCCTGCTTCCCTCTCTCTCTCTCTCTCTCTGCCTGCTTCTCCGTCTACTTGTGATTTCTCTCTGTCAAATAAATAAATAAAATCTTTAAAAAAAAAAAAAGATGGAGCTAATAAGTCTGCATTGAGATCTGAACCCTGATAATCGAGGTTATGCCTTCCTTTCCGGTGAGTGTTTGAAAATACGATTAATGAAAGCCGAGGGAGGGCAGGAAGTCAGAGTTTGAACCCTGGCTTAGCATTCTGTTGCACTTTCAAAGTTCAAAAACGTGTTCACTTTTCTACGCAGAGTTATTTATGCGTTTTCCTGTTCCATTCCCATGGCTTGCCAGATCCAAAACAGGGATTTATTCCAGCGATCTATGATTTTCCATATTAAAAGTAAGCTCTGGTGCTGATTTTTACATCAGACAGACGCTGAAATATTTTCTTCAAAGCTTTCCAACTTAACCTGCAAGGAACTATCCAGTTTAGCCTCCTGTGAGCTTTCTGCCTTTCTAAAAACGCCAGAAGGGCAGTGTGAGATTTTACAAATCTCAATGTGAGAAGGCTTGGCCATCAGTCACAGCCCTCCCCTGACAAGTGCAGGGCTTCTTGGTTAAACACACAGGGAAATGCAGATCTGTTTAAACCAAAGGAAGGAAGGATGAGGCACAATCGAGCCCCGCATTGGTCTCTCTGCTCAGCAGGGAGCCTGCTTCCTCCCTGCCTCTCTGCCTACTTGTGATCTCTGTCTGTCAAATAAATAAATAAAATCTTAAAAAAAAAAAATTTAAACCAAATGAAGGATTAACCTGTTTCTTCAAGGTACTATTTCTCTTCTTTGTCCTAAAACTCTTCCTCCCTCACCTTCACTCCTCCCATCAAGAGAAAAAGCATTTAGGATAGACGTTTTCTGGCCTGGTTTTCCAAGGAATCCAGCATTTGTGAAAAAATACTGCCTAGAGCATTTTTCCTGGTCTCTAAGGTGCAGCATTTTTCTTCCCTCCCGGTTTTCATGAGCTTAATTGAATATAAGTTAAGTGATAGGCGCCAGTATTGTTTGTAATGGGATCGCAATTGGGGACTCACAATCTAGAAAATGGTAAAAAGCTGTTGTGGGAAATGCATCAGGAATTCCGAGCCACTCTGCTTAATTGGCTGGCTGCTCTGCTAGCTTGGCATTTACTCATTTGTTTACTCTTGTGCTTTCTTGTTTGTTTTATTTTGTTTTAATATCTCGAGGTTGTGAACTGCTGTAAGTGAAATTTGCAAATAGAGCAAAGTAGGTGCGAATGTGGGTTTTTGGAGTCCAGTTGCTCTGGAAATTAGAACCCCTTCCTAGCAATGCGATCATGGCAATTTGCTTAAATCCTCTGACCTTCATGTTTACCACCTGTAACATGAGACACATACTAATACCCACCTAGTAGGGTTGCTCTAAGGATTCAGTTAAAGGATTTTTGTGAAACGCTTAGCACAGTGCCTCCATACGCTAAACATCGTCTTGATGCTAGAAGCTACGCTAATAATTATGATGCTGCCATAATTAACATGTAATGTTAAAAGCAATTGAGAATGAGAAACTCCAGTGTGGCTAAAACTGAAAATGAGGCTTTCTTTTTTAAAATATTTAATTGTGGTGAAAAATGCATAATATAGAATTAATCATCCTAAACATTTTTTTAAGATTGTATTTGAGAAAGAGAGGGTGAGAGGAAGAACAAGAGAGAGAGCTAGCTCAAGGTGTGGGGGCCGCGGGGGGTGGGGGTGCGGGGTGGGCAGAGGGAGAAGAAGAAGCAGACTCCCCACTGAGCAGCGCTGAGCCTGAGGCAGGACTGGATCCCAGGACCCTGGCATGATGACCGGAGCCAAAGGCAGATGTTTAACTGATTGAGCCACCCAGACACCCCCATACTGAACATTTTGAAGTGTAAAGTTCATTAGTGTTAAGTATATTTACATTGTTGTACGTAGAATTCCAGAAACGTTTCATTTTGCAAAAGTAAAACTCCATTCCTATTAATCAGGGCTTTTAAAAATAATAGTAAAATGGTTTTAAGAACAATTGTAGATTTATAGAAAAATTGAAAACACGGGACTGGGCACTCCCATATACTCTCCACCAATTTCAATTGCTGTTAACATTAAACATTAATATGATATATATCAGTTAATTCAATTAATGATATTGAAACATTAACTGAAGTCCATATTTTTGCAAATTTTTTTTTTTAACCTAATGTTCCTTTTTCTGTCCCCAGATCCCATCCAAATTTCAGTATTCAGGTGTTATGCCTCCTTAGCTTCTTCTTGGCTGTGACAGTTTCTCAGCTTTCCTTGTTTTTGATGACCTTGATAGTTCTGAGGAGTACTCATGAAGTATTTGGTAGAATGTTCTTTATTTGGTAATTGGCCAATGTTTGGCTAATGACTACCCTCAGGTGAGAGTACATACTATCAATGGCATTCTTGCCAATGTTGACATAACTCACCTAGCTAAGATAGCATTTGCTAGGATTTTCCACTATAAAGTTACAAGTGTTTTAATTTTGCAACCCCCAATGACAAATAATGTTGAGAATATTTTCTTAAAGGTTTCTTTTCTTTTCTTTTTTTTTTTTTTGAGACAGAGAGAGAGAGAGAACTGGAGTGAAGTTATTTATAGAAATAAATAAATTTTATTTATTAGAGAGAGAGCGCATGCATAAACAAGAGAAAGGGCAGAGGAAGAGGGAGAAGCAGACGCCCCACTGAGTGCGGAGCCTGACAAGGGGCTTCATCCCAGGACCCCAGGACCATGACCTGAACAGAAGGCAGACACTTACAGGCACCCCTAGTCAGATCTTTTTTTTTTTTTTTCTTTTAAAGATTTTATTTATTTGACAGAGAGAGAGAGATCACAAGTAGGCAGAGAGGCAGGCAGGGAGAGGAAGGGAAGCAGACTCCCTGCTGAGCAGAGAGCCCAAGACCCTGAGATCATGACCTGAGCCAAAGGCAGAGGCTTAACCCACTTAACCCCAGATCTTTTTTTTTTTTTAAACACTGGGTTTGTTTGTTATCTTATTGGTGAGTTTTAAGAATTCTTTGTATATTTTGGATAGAAGTCCTTTATCAGATATGTGTTTTCCAAATATTTTCTCTCAGTATTTAACTTGCCTTTTTAGTCTCTTAAAAATGTCTTAGACATGGCAGAAGTTTTTAATTTCAGTGAAGTCCAACTTACCAATTTTTCTTTCATGGATCATGCTTTCAGTACTGTATCTAAAAACTCACCACCAAATTAGTTCATGTAGATTTTCTGCTTTTCATTTTTCTAGGAGTTTTAGAGTACTGTATTTTATATTTAAGTCTACAGTCCATTTTGAGTTACTGTGAAAGGTATAAGGGTGCAGAGGTTCTTTTTTTTTTTCTTGCATATGGATATCTAATTGTTGTAGCACCCTTTTTCCCTTTTTGAAAAGACTGTTTTTTCTCTATTACATTGACTTTGCTTCTTCTTCAAAGATCAGCTGACTACATTTGTATGCATCTGCTTCTGAGCTGTTTTATTCGATTGATCTATGAATCTGTTCTTTATTCAGTATCACAACTGTCTTAATTGCTGTAGCTTTATTTGAAATCAGTAGTGTGAGTACTTCAATTTGTTCTTTTTCAGTATTGTGTTGACTATTCTAGGTCTTCTGCATTTCCATATCAACTTTAGAATCCAGTTGTTAATATCTACAAAAAGCTTGCTGGGATTTTGACTGGAATTACATTGTATCTATAAATCAATTTGTGGAATATTGCCATCTTTTTTTTCAAAGATTTTATTTATTTATTTGACAGAGAGAGAGAGAGCACAAGCAGGGGGAGTGGCAGGCAGAGAGAGGGAGAAGCAGGCTCCCTGCTGAGCAGGGAGCCCAACAGGTTGGATCCCAGGACCTGGGGATCATGACCTGAGCAGACGCTCAGAGGTTAAGGCAGACGGTTAAGGCAGACGCTTAACCGACTGAGCCACCCAGGTGCCCTGAAGTATTGCTATGTTAATAATACTGAGTCTTCCAATCCATGAACCTGAATTTTATTTCCATTTTCCAAGATTTTCCTTGGATTTATTTCATCAGAATTTTATCATATAAAGACCCTGGACCTGTTACATTAAATTTATACCCAAGTACTTAATTTTTTATGGTATAGTAAATTGTATTATTTTTTAAAATTCAAACTACACTTGTTCAGTTCTGATACATAGGAAAGCAAGTGACTTTTATATATTGACCTTGTATCCCATGACCTTGCTAAACTTGCTTATTAGTTCCAAGAGTCTTTTTACTTATACTTTGGGATTTTCTACATAGGCAATCATGTCACTTGAGAAAAAGAGTTTTATTTCTTCCCTTCAAACCTATTTCTAATCTACTGTTTGTCTCCTGTTCTTGTCTTATTGCACTATCTAGGACTTCTAGGATGATGTCCAACAGGACTGGTAAATAGAGGATATCATTACCTTCTTACCCATCTTAAGGAGAAAGAGTTCTGTATATCATCATTGAGTATGATAATACTGTCAAGGAGCAAAAATGACCTGTTCCCTTCTAGATCCTTCTAGCCAAACTAAGAATCAAACCAATGAGACAGATTAACAGGAGAAAATAAAATTTAATAGTTTATATATGGGAACCCGCACAAACATGGAAATTCCAAAGACAATCAAACAAAATGAAATACATTTGTTGTCCTGAACTAAAGAGAAAGGGATAGGGGTCTGGGACTTTCCAAGGAGGGAATGCAATCCTTAAAAAGAGTGAAAAAGTAAATGTTTGGTAAACAGATGTTTGCTGGGCCTCTCAGAAACAATTGGGGCAAAGCAAAGACTGATTAAACAGGCCTTGCCAGGTTCCTCCCTATCCACCATACCTAGTTCACATCATAATATAGTTCTCTGTGGTGATAGCACCCTTTTTGGAGCAGGTCCTCTGTCTAACTTCTTTTTAGGCAGTTTAAGGGGGCAGTAAAGAGATTTTCCCTGCATCTGCTGGATTTTGATTGCTTTTGAACTCAGAATACTCTTCATGCCAGCATGGCCCATCTTGGGGCAGGCCTGGCATTGACTCCTACATTAACTATAGATTTTTTTGTATAGTTCTTCAGTAAGATGGGAAAGTTCTTCTCTATTCCTAATTTGCTGAGAGTGTTAATTGTGAGTGAATGTTGGACTTCACCAAATTCTATGTCTATATATATCAATATGATCATATAATTGTTTTACTTTTGCCTGTTGTGTGGATTATATTGATTTTTAAATAATCAAACAAGATTTGCATATTTGGAGTAAATCATGGTGCAGTTATTTTTATACATCATCATATATATGTATTTGTGAAGGATACATATATATATATACATTGTGAAGGATTTTACATCTATATTCATGAGAGATGTTTTGTAGCTTTTCTTTTTTATAATGCCTTTATCTGGTTTTGGCATTAGATTAATGCTGATTTCATAGAATAAGATGGAATGTAGTTCAACTACTTTTATTTTCTGAAAGAGATTGTAGAGAACGCATGTCATATCTTTATTAAATTTTTGATAGAATTCACCAGTGAAATTTTCAGGATTTGGTGCTACTTTTATAAAGTTTTATTTAATAATGTAGGCCTATTCAGATTATCTATTTCTCCTTTGTCAGTTTCAGTATTTTGTGCCTTTTAGGGAATCAGTCCATTTCACCTCAGTATTCATGTTAATGGACATATAGTTGGTCATAATATTCCTTTATTATACTTTTAATATCCCTGATAACGGTAGTGATGATCCTTTTTAAAATTTCTGATATTGATAAATTTGTGTCTTTCTTCTTTTTTTCCTCGTTAATCTTGCTAGAAGCTTATCAATTTTATTGATCTTTTCAAGGAACCAGCCTTTGGTTTCACTGGTTTTCTCTATTGTTTTCATATTTTCCACTTTATTGATTCTTACTTTTTATTATATCTTCTCTTCTGCCTGCTTTCAACTTAAATTCTTCTTTCTCTGGTGTCCTAAGGTGGAGGGTTAGGTTATTAATTTTTTACCTTTCTTCAATTTTAATATATGCATTCAGTGCTATAAATTACCTGTAGGGTGTGTTTTCACAGAACCCCACAGTTTTTGATTAAGTTGTGTTTTCATTTTTATTTAGTTCAAAATCTTTTTCCTTTGTTTTTTTTACCCTTTTCTCTGATCCATGTTATTTGGAAATGTGTTATTTAATCTCTAGATATTTCAGGGATTTTTCCCGCTCTTTTTCTGTTATATACTTCTCATTTAATTCCACTGTGGGATGAGAACATACTTTAAATAGTCTCCATTAAAAAAAAAAATTTAAGATATATTATGTCCAGAATCTGGCATATCTTGGTGAATATGCAATTTTTAATGCTTTTATTTAACTAGTTTTTTGTTTTTTAAATCTCCTATTCGAATAATATACTTAGAGAACACTTTTAGTATAGAAACATTTGTTAGGGAAAAAAAAAATCTACTTATCAATCTGAAAACTTTTGGCCAGTGTCTCCCTTCTTCAGTTGGAACAACGGGTTTTGTAACATGAGTTTTGAAAGCGGAATTAATAATTTTAGTAGAAGAAGCAGCATTTATTGGACATCTATGTTCCAAGTACTCTGCTTTACTTATATAATCTCAATTCTCTTAACAATTTATATAACAATACTTATATAACCTCAATTCTCTTAACAATCTCAATTCTCTTCTCCAACCCTAGGATGGATACCATTAATAGAGATGCATCAGAAATGTGGAAGTCAAGACTTAGAGAACCATGTCACTTGCCTGGTTACCCATCAGACAAGTAGCAGAGGCAGAATGTGAACCCTGGAAATCATTCATCCCTTTTCTCTTTTTGCCTTTAAACATACTTTGATAGATTTCCTTTCTTATCCGCCCCCCCCCCCAAAATCTATAGCATGTTGCAGAAGTTCTTATGTGGAAATTTTGATAGAGAAAATTCTGGATTTATATCAGTTAAAAAAAATAATACAGAGAGCCCATGTACTCTTTTCTTAGTTTCCCCCAATGATGACATTATATAAAACAACAGCACAATATCAAGACCAAGACATTGACATTAATACAATCCGCTAACTTTATTCATAGTTCCCCAATTTTACCTGTGTTCACTTGTGTGTGAATGTGTTTGTGCATATTTTGTTCTTTAGAATTTTATCCCATGTGTAGGTTTATGTATGTACTACCACAGTCAAGATACTGAACAGTACCATTGTTAGAGAGATCCTTGATGCCACCATTTTGTAACAATGTCCACCTTGCTCCCTTTGTCTCTAATTTCTGGAAACCATTAATCTGTTTTCTATTTCTAACATATAACCATTTCAAAATGTTCCATAAATGGAGTCATACGATGTGTAACATTTTGGGGTTGGCTTTTTTTCAGTCATAATTTTCTAAAGATTGTTCCAAATTGTTGTATCAATAGTTTGTTCCTTTGGGAGTACCTTGTTGGCTTAGTTGGTTAAAAGTGTCTGACTCTTGATTTTGGCTTGGGTCATGATCTTGGGGTCATGAGACTTTTTATTGCCAAGTAGTAATTCACAGTATGGATATGGATTTGTTGAACCATTTGCCTATTGAAGACAAGTAGCCTGTTTCCAGATTTTGTCTATTATGAATAAAACTGGAATAAACATTGATGTACTGTTTTTTTGTATGGACATAGTTTTCATTTCTCTTGAGATAAATGCCCGAGACTGCAATGGCTGCGTTTTATGGTAATTGCACATTTCGTTTCTTAAGAAACTGCCATATTAGATTAGCTGTAGCGTTCTAGGTTCCCATTAACAAAGCACAAGTGATCTAGTGTCTTGTCATTCTTGCCAGCATTTGGTATATTTTGTATTTTTGCCGTTCTGATACATATGTAGTGATAGCTCTCTGTGGTCTTCATTTGCATTTGAATTTTCTGATGTCTAATAGTGTTGAATGCAGTTGGAGTCCAAAAGGTGAGGGTGTGTGATGGGGTCGAGATTTTACTCTACATGTATACAGACAAGTTAGCACGTCACCATTTTATGGATGTTGACGCAAGATGTAAGACTCTGGGATCAGAGACAAAAGACTCCATTACTCATGGCACAGCAAGTAGCAGGAGCGTCCCCTTTGCATCATACACCGCCACCATCCATTCTCCCCATCCACCACCACCCCCGCCACCACCACTGCCATAGTCTCACATTAGCAAGGTAGAGCTGCACACACAGTGAATTTGTGTTACCACTGAGGAATCCTGAGCTTGGGAACCTGAATCTTTTAAAATGGGAAGTAGGCCAGTTTGAGCTTTGGTCTGAAGGAGATATTGTCTTTATTATACTGGACAGTAAGCAAGTTGCCTTCTGCTCCTGAGGGAGACACTATCTCTAAATTCCAGTGTAGTTCCTTATACAGTTTTTCTTGAAAAGATTGTCTGGAACAAAGGGGCAGTTAATACTTGTCCTTGCAAGAAGTGCAGAAACACAAATGAACCATGGAGAATTGTCTCTCAACAGAATGCAGCAAGATGTAGCAGCAGAGTTAGATAAAGGCCAGATCACGTTGGTCTTATAGGGCCATGGTAGAGATTCACTACCCACCCCATTTTCCTATACACAATAGAAAACTAAAAGTTTTTGTTTTTTTTTTTAAGATTTTATTTATTTATTTGACACAGAGGAGGTCTCAAGCAGGCAGAGCAGCAGGCAGAGAGAGGGGGAAGCAGGCTCCTTGCTGAGCAGAGAGCCTAATGTGGGGTTTGATCCCAGGACCCTGAGATCATGACCTGAGCCGAAGGCAGTTGCTTAACCCACTGAGCCACCCATGTGCCCCAAGCATTACTAAAAGTTTTAAGAGGTGGTGGCATGGTTAGAGTCACTCTAACAACAAATTACCTGCCACTGCTCTGAATTTCAGGGTGCGCCTGCTTCTGTGCCTTTGCATGTCAGTTTCCCTTTGCCTGGCACATTCTCTCCCTGGCTTTTCTTTCCTAAATCTCAGACAACCTCCTGCTTGTCCTTTAACACCGAGTGTAAGCCTTCTTCTCTGCTACTTTGCTTATCCATTTCCATGGTTTTTCCTACCTTCTGTATCAGATTAGGTGACCTAGTTTTTAGGCATCTTACAAAATCCTACTGTTTGTTTGTTACTTTTGTTCCAGTGACTAAAAGGCCACCATTCACACCCTGAGATCCTGCCAGATAAAATTTGTCCCTTACTGGTTCCCACCTGTCAGATGAGAGAGCCTCAGTAAGTTCTAGGCTCTACTTGTTACCTGGCTTGTGTGTCAGAGCTCTTACCTTAGTCCTCACATGCAGTATGTCTTTGAGAAGTTTCCTGATAGTTCTATTTCCATTGACAAGGTGGATTTTCCAGTGGGAGGGTAGGAAGAGTAGCTGGGGAGGAAAAGAGGATCGTTCAAGAGTTAAGTTCTTAGTTATACTCCAGCTATTTTTAATCCAGAAAATTGTACAGATATGAATGAACCAAAGTAAAGGAAAAACAACAACAAAAAAGACAAATAAAAAGACCCCACAAACCCCCCAAAACAAAAAACCAAAAACCCTAAACAAAACCCTACCTCTGTTTGTTTACATAGACATGATCAGAAACAGCCAACATTTTACACTTTATTCCTTTATCCTTTCCTTTATTTTATTCCATTCCTTCATTTCCTTCTACATCTGTGTTCTTCAAATGGGTGCAACTACCATTTAGCAAGCTAAAAATAGAAGAGTTAATATCTGCATATGGGTAGTGCCTGAATGTAAACTTTACCCTCATTTTCATCAAGGTCTTGAAAGGAAGAAGGAAAATCTAGGAGCATTGAAAAATATAAATACTCATCCTTGTCAGAACCTTCTAGGCATATTCCTTCAACGAAGCAACCAATTTTCAGTCCAGATGACTATATTCATCTCTAAGCCAATTCAAACCAATTTAACAAATAGAATTTTATGAGATTTTATCACAAGTTTCACCAAAGGCCAATTATGAAACATCTACTTCATTTCCTTTGGTCATTGATTTTCTAATTTGTTGGCAAAAATCTATGACTTCAGTCTAACATGGTGTTTTCTTTGTAAGCCCATCTTATCTTTTGCTTAGGGTCCCCTTGCCTTCTAACTGTTTAAAGATTTTTCATCTTACTATATTTGTTCATTATATTGCTAAAGTAGAGTTTCTGAATTACAATAGCCAGCTCAGCCCTTCTTACCTGCTCTGTGGAATGATATCACATCTGTTTTCTCCTAATCTTATGGTGTGTCTTGAGGGCTTTGTTTAAAGATAAGTAGAAGCAACTCAATAGAGGTTTGCTAATTTTCTTATTATGCTAGAATGCATATCATCCAGACCAAATGTTTATGTGCACAGTTACTCTAAATACTCCCCACCTACATTTCGCTAGTACTTACTCTCTGGTGTCTCCATTATTCTTATTGTGCAAGTTTATTTTTCTAATTTGACTTGGTAAACAGGAATTGAAAAATGACTACAATCATTCAGCTAAGTTTAGAGTCATAATAATTTAGTACTGTATCTTTTTATTAGCAGGCCTGTCTTCGGTAGAGTTTATATTTCTCCCCTGGTATATTTGTTTAATGCTTTTTTTTTTTTTTAATTCCATCCTTTTCTTTGCCTCTTAGCAGCATTAATTTTATTCTGGATGTTCACTGACATGATCAATTCTGACCACACTCTCTAACAGAGCAGGTATTGTCCCTCTTTCTTTTGCTGTCCCTCTCTGTGGGAACATAAAGGAAGTTATAGACATTAATTTTTATGACATGGAGACCAAAGTTAAAGAAAACTGTCAACAAGAATTACACAAATGACTATAATCATTTGCCTTGATAAGAACTTAAGCTTTTAAATGCTGGCACTTTTAAGTTCTGCCTGCAAGCATGAAAAATCTCCACTTGGCACAAATTGGGCATTGTAGGAAATTGCTATGGTATTTAATCTGTTAAGGGAAGTGAGAGAAAAATGAAAGGGAGGAAATCCATATGTAGATATCATGACTGACACAGTTAGACCCTACGATCTTAAAGTTAGAAAGTATGCTGCAAGAAAACGGCCCTGAGAATTGGTTTCTAACAAAAATAGTAATTAAGACAGTCTCAATGTAGTCTTTCTTTGAGGAAAAAAAAAAATCTCTCCAGCTACCCATGCTTTTCAAAATGAGACTGATAACCTGGAGGACTGTCCAAAGAGAACATACAGGCCACCATACAAATAAGTTAATCACAGCTAACAGGGATGATTGGCTAGGACCTCTCATCTGGTGGTGGTTGGGCGTGGCCTTCTTCCCACACCATTGCATTTTGGGTGTATGAATATGCCTGTCTGGTTAGAGAGCTTGCCAGCAGTCCTGACTACAGTAAAGAGTATAAGTGTAGACCTAGGGGCTTTAAACACCTAGGTACTTAATTGGGAGCCCAATGAGAGCCATTAAATATACTAAATGGGAGCATTATGTATAGTCAAAGATGCCTCACCTTTCTTGAACCATGTTCCCATATCCCAGACAATTAGGATTTGGGTTTCTGTATCAGTCAGAGTTCAATGAGAGAGGCAGAATCACTAACACACACACACACACACACACACACACACACACACACGTATTTGTTTTGGGGATTTGGCCAGATGCAATGACTAGAACCAGTTAAGTATTCTCTCTAAGGCTGTCTTTATACTTCCTGCTAGAGCTCAAAGTCCACAGAGTTCAGGCAGTTCTGAAAGGAAGAGAATATAAAGTGGGGGGACTAAGAACAAGCTGGAACCCACACACATGAGGTGGAGCTCGCAAGGATACACTGAAACCTGTGAACACGAACATATGTGTAGGAGGTACCATCCCTGCCACCTCCTCTGACACCCATAAAACCACAAATGAGTCTCTTTTCTCTGCCCTCCAAAGCCATTTTCCAACCTTCTTGACAGCCTTCCTTGCTCTCCCCCAGAAAACCTCATTATATGAGTAATAGACCTCTTCCTTCTCTCCTGCTTCATGTGTAGTGATCGTGTCCGCACCAAATCCGTGTAGCAGGATCCATCCCACCTCTGTGGGGTGACTCCGAAAAAGCTGGAGGATTCAGGGAAAGATGGACCCATTGAAAGCTTAGCCACTGGCTCCTGCTAACAAGATGACCAGCAAAAGTGTATCTGAGTTATCAAAGGACTGCCTTCCAAATGCTTCACAAGAACCTCCTTGGTTGTCAACCTAACCTGAAACATACAGGAAAGGGAATTTTGGGAACTGTTCAGCCCAGCCAACTTAACATGTTGCAAAACCCCTATAGCTCCTCTTTGATTTCTTCCTTTTTTTTTTTTTCCTGATGCCCATAATCATTTAATAGCTATGATAACCCAATACATGATTTAGAATTCTCAGCATCTCTTCTTTCTTTCCCTTAAATGAGATATTATTAAAGCATTTAAGCGCAGTGCTTTATCAATCTTTCCTAACAGTCACTGTGAGGAGGGCTCTTGACAACTGGTATGACATCCTCCCAGGGTAGAACTCAGATAGTGGAGGGAACTTGGACCCTTGACAAATCGGGTGTGTTCCTGTGTTGCTGCCACAGAGGAAAAGGATTCTGATTCCTAACCGAAGGGGATTTCTAATGCGGGAAATCCATAAGACCAGACATCCACTTTCCATTTTAAGTGTGTTTTCTACTGGGTGTGTAAATCTGAGAGTTAATTATACCCTCTGTATTCCCCCCCTTCCTCCTCAAAGTTAAAAATGAATTTTATTATATATATAGGTCTTCTACCTATTTTTCTTTCTTTCTTTTTTCAATATTTTATTGATTTATGTGACAGAGAGAGAGACACACAAGCAGGGAGAGCAGCAGAGGGAGAGGCAGGCTCCCCGTGGAACAGGGAGCCTGACATGGGGCTTGATCCTTGGACTCTGGGATCATGACCTGAGCTGCAGGCAGATGTTTAACTGACTGAGCCACCCAGGCATCCCCCTATTTTCTTAAGTCCTCATTCTTTTGTAGCTTGGACCTTGGTTCTCCTTTTTGCTCTCTACTCTGATTTTCTGGTGGAAGACTTAGTGTGCTTTGGGTTTTATTTAGAAATATCCAGTCTATTAATTTTCTCAAGTACATTTCAAGAGCAAAACTAGAAACTTGGAAAAGGAAGCTAATGTGCAGAGATGAGATATTATCAGGAAATACTAATGAAGTATTAACAGGAAAATAATTTCTTCATTTAATTGTTTTGCAATAAAGGCATGTTGAACAGCATTGAAAAATACACTATTTGTTAGGGGTTCTCTGTGACACAGATTATGTCTCAGGAAAGCAGACTCTGAAATGGAGACCAACATTTTGGGGCTTTTATTATGGGGTGTTCTTGGGATCAATCCATGAAACGCAAGAGGGGTAAGCAGGATTGTATAGAGGGAGAAGTCAGGCTGAGACACAGTGTGAGTGGAAGCCTCAGCCATCTCTAGGAGGAGTTCTAAAAATATATGACCCTTCTGAACTGTCCCTGGTTGGGGTCAGGTGCTTTATAAAAGCCTGTGTTAATCAGTCATGGGATGTGAGCTGTTCTGTGACTGGAAAGAGGTGCATGACCTTAGAGAAGTGACTGTCTTAGAGCTAAGATATTCCCTAAGTCAGAGGGGAGTGACACCTGAGAACAGTATTCCCAGCACCTGGGCAGCTAAGACCTTCATTCCTGGTGAGGAATCTGGATGGTGTATCACTGTGTCCTACATATTTTAAGGGAGGCTTATGGAGGAATAATTTTCTAGAAATGCTGTTTTGCCATCCTATTATGAAGTAGTCCCTGCTAATCCAATATCTAATACCTATACCAGTGGTGGTTAAGGGAATAAAACCATAATAAAAGGTGCCTTTAATATTTTTATATACATCTCATGGTCAATTTCACATTTTTCCTATCACCTTTTTATATCATAGTCTTATAGCCATGTCAGTATGTCAATACTTAAAAGGTATTGAAAAAATATTGCCTTTGTATGCTCTGTCCAGTGGTAGTAATGATTTCCTACTCTCTCTTAGCCATACTTCTTTCTGATCTCACTCAGGTTCAGGTGAATTAAGTGGATCTCTAGAGTCTGAACAGAGGAGGTAACAAAAATAACTAAAATAATATCCCCTCACAGAAAAAGCATTTGACAAAGTACAGCATCCTTTCTTGATTAAAACTCTTCACAGTGTAGGGATAGAGGGTACATACCTCAATCATAAAAGCCATCTATGAAAATCCCACAGTGAATATCATTCTCAATGGGGAAAAACTGAGAGCTTTTCCCTTAAGGTCAGGAACATGACAGGGATATCCACTATCACCACTGCTATTCAACACAGTACTAGAAGTCCTAGCCTCAAAAATCAGACAAAAAAAGAAATAAAAGCCATCTGAATCAGCACAGAAGAAGTCAAACTCTCACTCTTTGCAGATGGTATGATACTTTATGCAGAAAACCCAAAGGCTCCACCCCAAAATTGCTAGAACTCATACAGGAATTCAGTAAAGTGACAGGATATAAAATCATTGCACAGAAATCAGTTGCATTTCTATACACCAACAACAAGACAGAAGAAAGAGAAATTAAGGAATTATTCCCATTTACAATTGCACCCAAAACTGTAAGATACTTAGGAATAAATCTAACCAGAGGCAAACAGTCTGTACTCAGAAAACTATAGAATACCGATGACAGAAATTGAAGAAGACACAAAGAAATGGAAAAACGCTCCATGCTCATGGATTGGAAGAACAAATATTGTGAAACTGTCTATGCTACCTAGAGCAGTCTACACATTCAATGTAATCCCTATCAAAATGCCATTAACTTTTTTCACAGAAATGGAACAAATAATCTTAAAATGTGTATGGAACCAGAAAAGACCCCGAATAGCCAGAGGAATGTTGAAAAAGAAAAGCAAAGCTAGTGGCATCACAATTCCAACTTCAAGCTCTATTACAAAGTTATCATCATCAAGACAGTATGGTACTGGCATAAAAACAGACACATAGGTCAATGGAACCGAGAGCCCAGAATTGGACCCTCAACTCTGTGGTCAACTAATCTTCGACAAAGTGGGAAAGAATGTCCAATGGAAAAAAAGACAGTCTCCTCAACAAATGGTGTTGGGAAAATTGGACAGCCACATGCAGAAGAATGAAACTGGACCATTTCCTTATACCACATACAAGAATAGACTCAAAATGGATGAGAGACAGGAATCCATCAAAATCCTTGAGAACAAAGGCAGCAACCTCTTCAACTTCAGCCACAACAACTTTTCCTAGACACATCGCCAAAAACAAGGGAAACAAGGGCAAGATGAACTATTGGGACTTCATCAAAATAAAAAGCTTTGCACAGCAAAGGAAACAGTCCACAAAACTATAAGACCACCAACGGAATGGGAGAAGATATTTGCAAATGACATATCAGATAAAGGGTAGTATCCAAAATCTGTAAAGAACTTTTCAAACTCAACACCCAAAGAACAAATAATCCAATTAAGAAATGCACAGAACTCATGAACAGACATTTCTACAAAGAAGACATCCAAATGGCCAACATACACATGAAAAATTACTCAATATCACTTGACATCAGGGAATTACAAATCAAAACCACAGTGAAATACCACCTCACACCAGTCAGAATGGCTGAAATGAACAAGTCAGGAAACAACAGATGTTGGCGTGGATGCAAAGAAAGGGGAACCCTCCTACACTGTTTGTGGGAATGCATACTTGTGCAGCCAATCTGGAAAACAGTATAGAGGTTCCTCAAAAAGTTGAAAATAGAGCTACTCTATGACCCAACAATTGCACGACTGGGTATTTATTCCAAAGATACAAATGTAGTGATCCAAAGGGGCATGTGCACCCCAATGTTGATAGCAGCAATTTCTACAATAGCCAAACTACTGAAAGAGCTTAGATGTCCATTGACAGATGAATGGGTAAAGAAGATGTGGTGTATATATATACAATGGAATATTGTGCAGCCATCAAAAAGGAAATCTTGCCATTTGCAGTGACATGGATAGAACTAGAGGGTATTATGCTAAGCGAAATAAGTCAATCAGAGAAAAATGATTATCATAAGATCTCACTGATATGAGGAACTTGAGAAACAAGGCAGAGGATCATAGGGGAAGAGAGGAAAATATGAAATAAGACAAAACCAGAGAGGGAGACAAACCATAAGAGACTATTAATTTCAGGAAACAAAATGAAAGTTGCTGGAGGGGAGGTGGGTAGGAGGGATGGAGTAATTGAGTGATGGCCATTCGGGAGGGTATGTGCTATGGTGAGCACTGTGAATTGTGTAAGACTGATGGATCACAGACCTGTACACTTGAAACACATAATGCATTATATGTTAATTTAAAAATTAATGAAAATATAAAGATAATGAAATAATCTCCCTTCTGCCGATCACCTGATCTTGTTCTTCTCAGCTCCACTCTGCACCCTGCAAGCCTGATCAGTGGGGACTATATTTCCCCACCTCCCTTTCTGGCAGCTTCTCATTGGCTTTAGCTAATGGGAGCAAGAAGATGGAAATGAGTCTGTGAAAGAAGAATGGAGTTGGGGAATTTGGTATCTCATGCCTGTGTGGGTCAGTGCCACATCCTTGGCAGTAGCAGTATCCCATGACTGCCACCCAAGCCAGGTGGTCTCTTCTTGAAGTTTAAAGCCCTCTCTACTTTGGACTCTGAACATGGGCCATCATAGTACATGGATCATGCAACACTTATATTCCTCATTAAAAAAAAAAATCAATAGCTTTGTTATGTATTTCTTAGGAGATCTGTCCCCAGAAGCCTGGTCAATTAGCTGCCGATGTCACTTAGGATCAAAACAACACCTGTGAGTTTTTATACTATCCCACATTCATATTTCCTAATTACTATCTGTTGCTTGAGAGTGATAGTGATAAACACATATGCAGTGCAAAAGGTTGGCTGTGGACCCGGAGGCAACAGTTTATCATCATTAGCAGAGCTGAAAAGGCAGGTACCAAAAAAACACTTGGAAGGTCCCCTACAGAATTAGCGAGGATGCCTGCCAAGCTTGGGCACTCTGACTTCTGCACACCTTTCTCAAGGCTGCCTGCAGCCAATTCTCTCATACAGCTCTTACCCTCTTCCCCCCCACACCCCGGCAATTTTTGTCATCACTATTTGTCTCCTTCTAACAGGAGTTAGAAGTTAGTGACCCCTTTCTCCACCACCCCCCGCCCAATCTATGACAGAGAAGCCAGGACTATGTTTCTAAATTTCTGAGTTCTCTTGAACTAGAAGAATAAGCTTTTAAAGTTTGGGTCTGTTCACAAGGATTACCTTTAGTTTCCTCATGGAGAAGGGGGAGGAGGCCAGTACTTGGATGGGCAGAGTTAGAGTGACCTCTGAGACTGAAGTCATGGTCAAGGTCCTGCTGTGTCCCAGTGAGGTGGGGGTAGGTAAAGAATCAGAGTCTGTGGGGACAGCTTCTAGGAGATACACTCCTGAGCTTGTCCAAGGCAGACGAGATGTAACAGAGAATGAGCCAAAGTTGTCTGAACAGTGGTAACAATGTAGGAGGTTTTTGGTAGGTATTTACTTATTTATTTAAATGCAGAGAGGAAAAATACATAATTTGCACATTAAAACTGTGGTTTATGGCCACTAATTTTTTTTAATATACTAAATAGGTTGATTTAGAGAACATATCAAGAAAATAATAATACAGGTAGTCCCTAGACCCTCTCCTCCTGGCATTTCTGACATGAATTCCTAGGATTCTTCTATAATCCCAGGGAGGAGTTGAAAGGGACCCAACATTTACTGACATTGAATATCTTTCCCACCAGGTGGATAGAGACTTAGAGCAGATATAGTTTGATTTTTTAAAAATTAAGCTGGTGCATTGGCTCTTCTCCATGTTCGATTTATTGGCTCTCCATTCTCTCAGCCTTGCTCTATGGCCTGCATGGCCGCATCAACAGGCTCTGTTGCTCTCTGGCTTTCATTGGATTCATCCTGGAACAGATTTAGGGCAAAAGGAGCAAGGCCCTTAGAGCATTGTGATGACCTCCTTACAGTGCTGTACAGTCCCAGCCCTGTACTCACAAAGGGGAGTCAGGAGAAAGGAGAGTGGGACTGGGGTGTCTGTTCCCCTGCTATCGCTGCTGGGTTGCTGAGGCTTGTTTGCATTCCTCCACTGGGACAGCAGTTCCTATCAGGCCGACCTCTCCATGAGGTTCTTCCTGTAGGTGCCCCAGAAAGGGCCTCCACTCCTTTAAGTGTGTATGTGGGGCTGGGGTTGGCGGGCAAAGAGAAGAAACCTCGGAATTAACAGCTGATTCCCTGTCATTGCTAGACCTAGGGTGCTAGACCATTCCTTGTTACTACCCTAGAGTACTATACAATTTCTTTTAAGGGACTGAATTCTGCTCATACCTTTATAAATAGTGCCTTTATTAAAGCCTCCTGTTGACCTATGTAAATGTGCCTCTGTTTTTTGCTGGGACCCAAAGCAATATAGCATGTAACTTGTCTTGATCCCTAGGGCTATGATCAAATATTCAACTCTTTCACATTTACTAAATGAAATAATTTCCTTGGTATTTGTCTTCCCCACTAGTCTTCTGGCTCCCTTAGTAGATGGGGCTGCATTCTGAGTTGTCACCGTTGTGTCTGCAGAGCCCAGCAGTGGGCTCAGCATATAATAGATACTCAATAAATACTTGCTGACTGATTTACTATCTTGACAAAATCTAGGTCACAATTTCCCCATATAGGAAAACAAATCAAGGATTATTGGATACCTGTCTGTTAGAATAAAAATCTTGCAACTGAGGAATGGGAGAGGTGAGTTTGTCCTCTGTCCCTGCCTCTACATGTATCATGGATTTCCCTGAGCTCTTTAATTTTTTCTTTGACATTTCTTGGCTGTAAACACCCCTGACTGGTGAATATAGCAAAACAGCTTTCAGTAAGCAAACTTCACGGCGGGGGGAAAAAAAAAGCATGATAAGTACAGCACATGCTCGTTTCTCTGTAATTGCTTGATCTTCCATCTGTTGGTCTGGGATAATATTGATAAAGGAATTAAAGATACCACACCATCTCCTGAATCAAATGAGAACAGTCATTCTCAAATTACAGAGTATGACATTTTTATGTTTTACAACATGAAGAAGAAAGAGCATTTAATTTATTTTAATGTGGTTAATTTGAAGCTAGATTAGATCATGTAGTTAACTCATAGGTTCTTGACTTTTAAGACCAAACATTTTGTAGCATCTCATTTTCACAGTGGCAGTTGCTGCTGTTAATATTGGCTTACATCTAATCAACTAGGGAGTTAACCTTGAATACCAAACGCAAAATCTATAAACTGAAAGCTAGAACTAACATGATTTTGGGAAGAGAGTCAATCTTAAGTAAGAGGCAGCTTTGCATTGCTTCAAAATAAACATATCTTTGATGTTTGAATATTTTGGTTCATTTTCATATAACGAAAATGGTTGGTTATTTTTTTTTTTAAAGATTTTATTTACTTATTTGACAGAGCAAGAGAGATCACTAGTAGGCAGAGAGGCAGGCAGAGAGAGAGGGGGAAGTGGGCTCCACTTCGAGGAGAGAGCCCGATATGGGGCTCCATCCCAGGACCCTGAGATCACAACCTGAGCCGAAGGCAGAGGCCTAACTCACTGAGCCACCCAGGTGCCCCTGGTTGGTTATATTAAAATGTAGTCACTTCCTCATACACAGGAGTAGATGGGATGATGGAAAAGTTCTAAGCCAAAGCGACCCGGGTGGCCAGTACTTGTGATCATGTCTATGGTACCGCCCCTCTTGATCATGAGATAAGACAAAATTTTCATTTGGGCCTGGATGACTTCTCAGGTAGAATGTCTTCCTTCTCCAGGGGATTCTCTGAACCAATAAACCAGATTTAAGCCATAATAAACAATGTCCGTTTTCCACCTTAGTTCAAACTATATGACTGGGAAAAAATTGGGCAAGTTAAGTGTCTTAAAATTTTGAGACTCCTGGAGACTTCAGTATTTGAAGACAGGGATAGTAAGGTGGGAAGTTCAGTTTCCTTTTTAAGTGATCATAGGAGCTCTTAAAAAAATACTTTGGCCAGTCGAGTAGACATTTGATTTTAAATTTGCTTACAGTAATTCTGTTAACTAAATGCAGGCTTCATCTGAAGCTCTAATATTGGCAAATCGTTTTCAGAAGGTCAGAGTTCTGAGGTCTACATTCTCTCCCTGGTTAATTTTTACCCCCACTCCATCTTTCCACTCCCCACTATAGTTTTTTTTTTTTTTTAAGATTTTATTTATTTATTTGACAGAGATCACAAGTAGGCAGAGAGGCAGGCAGAGAGAGAGAGAGAGAGAGAGAGAGAGAGGAAGCAGGCTCCACGCTGAGCAGAGAGCCCGATGTGGGGCTCAATCCCAGGACCCTGAGATCATGACCTGAGCCGAAGGCAGAGGCTTTAACCCACTGAGCGACCCAGGCACCCCTCCCTACTATCATTTTTAATTTTACTTTAGAATTATTTGTTTTCTTCTGATGACATCTGTGAAAACTATTATTTAACTGAGTCCAGACTAATCATGGAATGAGTACTTAGTACATTTTAGTTCATCTTGCCTATCCTCTAGGTATCCTGAGAAGATTAGTCTGGATTATTTGTGTTTCCTGTAGGCTAGTTTTCTTTATTTTATTATTATTTGATTAGTAGTATTATTTTGATTATTTGATTATTTGTATTTTAATTATTACATGCTTTAAAAATGTGCCAAAATCTTTACTTTTTTAAAAAACTATTTTAGCATACTCTTCATTTTCAAGCCCAATCATGTGACTGTCTTGTGATCCACCTTTTACAGATTAGGAAAAGTGAGATTTTTTTTTAAGATTTTATTTATTTATTTATTTGACAGACAGAGATCACAAGTAGACAGGGGGGGGTGGGGCAGGCTCCCTGCCGAGCAGAAAGCCCGATGTGGGGCTCGATTCCAGGACCCTGAGATCATGACCTGAGCTGAAGGCAGAGCCTTTAACCCACTGAACCACCCAGGCGCCCCAAAAGTGAGATTTTTTAATTGGATCTGTAAGCCCATCAGCTCTGGGACAGGAACTAGTTAAAGGATTTCAGTGTGAAAAGTTTTTCAGCTGAGTAGCAGAAATCTGAATGTGAACATCCATATTTCTACTTGAAGTATGGCAGATTATTTGGGTTATTTGGCTCTGGAGCAGGAGAAAAACGTTGAAAAGATGAACTGGATGAAATAACGCAGAGGACTTTGATTCTGTAGAAATATGTGTATATTACACTTGGCCCAGAAGCTCTTCTTTCCTGCCGAAACCATGGACTCAAAAGGTATTGTCACCCCTACTGTATTCACAAAAGAGACAGGAATGTCAGGAACGTCCTACGAATAAGATAGACCAACAGTGACTCTAGGTCACAAGAGTCACAACACGTTGATAACATGGTGAGCAGGCCTACAGTATATTCAGTGATATCCTATGTAAGTCACCCTGGCCACTCATTAAAGATCCCGCAATGGATGAGCAAGCCCATTGAGAAGAGCCAGTGAGATTCTGGGTTGGTGGGTACGTAGTAAAGAGCATAGTTCTGTGGAAAATAATAGGAAACCTAAAACCTATTTCCAAGGAAAAAACAACCAAAGAGAAAACCCTAACTTAAAATGTGGAAGGGGATCGATCGACAAAAAGGGAGGATACTCAGGTTCAGGTGGACTGAAAGAAACGTAGCCTAGCTGAGATCAATGTATTTCAAAGCAAATCAGATCAAAAGAAGATTTGCAGTGGTTTCTATCACATAGAGAAAAGGTAGCCTTCACTTGGCAAAAGTACAGGAAGATCGGTATTTGAAAGAGTCGCGGGCACAGGTTTGGGGTTGGAAATTGTGTTTATCCTAACTGTAGTCAAGAAAAACAGGGGAAGTTTCAGGCAAATAACAACAAACTCTGTCTTATAGACAACCCTTCAGTGAGAAAAGAGGACTGAGACCGTGAAGTTGAGGATAGAGGTTTCCAGGCTGAAGGGCATTATTCATCCCTGACAGGAAGAAATTAAAGAAGAAAATTGTGTGGGCGAAAGACATGATGACTCGCGTACCTAACAGAGGTTGCAAGCTGGCCCAAAGATAGCTTCTATTCCTCCTTCTCTGTATTTAGAAATTCATTAGTTGATAACATTTTTCAAACTGAAATATTTCACACAGGTCAAGACTTTTAGCCTCTAAAAAAATGAGAAGATCTGGCCAATCAGTACCCAGACTTCTGCAGAACAGCGAGAATGTGGAGCTGAGTAATAGTTTCCCTCTAGACAAAGTTTGCCTTCACCAACTCATCCAACACCGCACCCCACACCTGCTTTGTTCACACATCATCTACCTTAGGTACTTGGCCTCTTTAGATGTTGGAATTGGTGAAGGAAACCCTGACTTAGGATGAGTATGACCAAGGCTCTTTGTTGTGTCGTTTGTGTAGTGATGAGTGTGTGTGTGTGTGTGTGTGTGTGTGTATTCATTTTTATGCATCATAAACATTTACCAAGCACCTGTTCTGTGCTGAGCTAAAAGTAATGAGAGACCCAAAGACAGCAGACCTAGACTTTGCTTTCATTAAGGCTTACCTTCTTGTAGAACTTCACCACACACACACACACACACACACACACACACACACACACCCTTCACTTGTGTTCAAGCTGTCGCGTGATGTAAATTGAGACATAGATAGATAAGAGGTCATGGGAACCCAGAGCAGGTGAAGACTACTTCGGTCCATGCAAACATCCAGGAAGGCTTCATTAAGTAGGAGATAATTTTCTAAATTAGCAGTTTCAGAACCACTGATTTAAGGATGTAAGAACTTCACGTAGGTGGTGGTTAGTATAGGAACACCTGATTCTGGGTAAACTCCACTGATGCCATGATACCTGGGAAAGATCATTCTTGATTGAGTAGGTCGGAAATCTAGTTGCAAAGTGCTTCAGTTGACCCTGACTTTGGCGTACGCATCTGCACACACCATAGTGATGCCGAGAGACTTGCTGAGTGGCCATTACTCTTCTACATCCTTTTAATGAACTGCTTTATATTTCTCATCCTTTTGCAAGCAAGTAAGAGACCCTCATTTTGAGTGGGAGAACTAGCTTCCTTCCTTGATCAAATGTGAGGTCACGCTCTTTACCAACGTTAGCAGTAGTCGACTATTTTCAATTGTTTTTGCTCTGTCAGTGACAGCTAGGGAAAAAACCATGCAACCACAGTAGGTTTGATTCAAAGCCATGCTGAGGTCACTTTCTCTTGTCCCCTTTAGGCTCATCTCCTAATTCAGTATTTTCTTTTGCCCTTCTTTTTTTTCCTAATCAGGTGTGGGTTTGAGAGACACGTGATATAGTGAGAGAGGTGTTGTCCATAACCAGAATCGCAGACAATCCTACTTCCTATCACTGTATTTTAAAATCGGTTTATGATAACAAGACTGTTTTTCCTGCTTCTGTTTGCACTGGGGGCAATTTTAAAATAAGCTCACTGCAATACATGCCCTCCATACATAAACAATAAATTCTGGTACACTGAAAAGAAATTTAAAAAAATAAAAAATAATAGGGCGCCTGGGTGGCTCAGTTGGTTGAGCTACTGCCTTTGGCTCAGGTCATGATCCCGGACTTCCAGGATCGAGTCCTGCATCGGGCTCCCAGCTCCTTGTGGAGTCTGCTTCTCCCTCTGACGGTCTCCTCTCTCATGCTCTCTCTCATTCATTCTCTCTCAAATAAATAAATAAAATCTTTAAAAAAATTCTAAAACAACAACAATAATAATAATGATGATGAAAAGAAAAGAAGTTCACACTTCTGAAAATGTCTGAGTTTAGGGAGGGCAAATAACAACTCCATTTTCCTCTCCTATGCCTGGTAGATGGAGTCACACTGAACCCCTATTCAGCCTCAGAGCCCCTGAACACGTCACTTGAGCAACAACCAGAGGGGTCACCTGCATAAAGATGCTGGGCATAAAGATGTTTTTCTTTTCTGGTGGAGTGTGATGTCCTCAGGGAACAGCAGGAACTCTGGGAGGGGTCATTTACTGGATACGCCATGTGTCACGTTCTTGCTGGCCATCTCACCCAGATTCTCCCTTAATCCCTCCCCATTATCATTTTAGAGGTTACACACTGGTTGCTAAGCCGGGCTAAATGGCTAGAGTCTGGGAAAAAGATTGATTTCCTTCCATGTAGGCATTAACGGAGAATCATTGAACTGCAGAGAGCTCCAGAGCCCCCTCCCTGCTCCTGCCTTTAACCTCCTCGCTGGGCGTGGGGAACTCCTGCTCCATTCCAGCTGTGGTGGCACAGTGCAGTGTCGTCATTTATCTGGGCTGACTCTGAGTCAGGCACTGAGATCAGACCCTGTCTCCCCGGGGTCCACCGAGGCGCCTGACACACAGCAGGTCCTCCGTCGACATCTGTTTGAATGGCTTCAGTGAAGTGATGCTTCTCCTCTTTACAGGGTGAGGGCAAGTTTGCCGGGAGTCACCCTCTCTCTTTTTCCAGTGCGGTAGACTTCTCTGCTGAAAAAAAAAAAAAATGTTTATACGTTTTTCTGATCCTAGAAGCAATGTATGCTCATTGTGGAATTATTGAAATTAAGGAAAGACTGAAATCATAGAAGAATCAAATAAAAAAAAAAAGAAACTAGGAAATTTAGTTTGCTGTTAAAAAAATAACCAAATGTTCCTATAGGTACATTCATGGGAGATAGGCATGATATATTTTTGAATGGTTAAAAGCAAGTTTTAGAACTAAGTATGTTCTGAATGTCACTCCAATGTGACTCCATTTTCCTAAAATACAGTAAATATGAATTTGGCTAGGAACGCTTCTAAAAGGGGACACATCAACACATTCTTGGGTTGTGTTAGCCTGTGAGGAAGAGTGAGGTATATCAGAAGACTTCCCTTATTGCTTTATATGCTCCTAGGTTGTTTGAATTTTAACCACCACATTCTACTTTTATAGTTACAATGGGGGGGGGCACAGCAGGGAAAGGGCAGAGGGAGAGAGGTTTTTTTTTTTTAATATTTATTTATGTGTTTGAGAGAGAGGGGAAAAAAAAAAAAAAAAACCCACACTGGGACAGAGAGGTAGACTCTGGAGACAGAGGAGAAGAGTCTTGAGTAGTCTCTGTCCGGAGCGTGGAGCCCAGTGCAGGGCTCCATCCCATGGCCCGAGATCATGACCTGAGCAAGGACCAAGAGTGGGATGGTTAACCAACTGAGCCACCCAGGCACCCCACAAACTTTTTTTATTGTAATTTTATAATTAAGCAAAGCAATGTAAATCTCTGTATCAGCGATAACTCGTGTTAACATTTTGTTGTCTTTCTTCTGGTTGTTTTTTAAATCTGGATCACAATGTAGAAAGATTATTGTTTCAACTTTTTTCACTTGCAGTATCTTGAGTTCTTTCACATTCCATTAAATATTCCTTAAAAACAGTATTTTAAATTATTTAGTGTTTCATTACTTAACTATTTCATAATTTAACTATTCTTCAGGTGTGGAACATTGAGTCTATTTCCAGGTTTTCTCAGTAATAAAAAGTGCCTCCACCAGTATTTCTAGGGCAGACTTTTTTGTTTTCATCTCTGTTTTGTTAGGTTAGATTTCTGAACGTGGACTTACTAGGTAAAAAAAACTGAGGACCTTCAATATTTATTGCTGTAGACCTTCATGGCTGGGCGTGCAAGCTTAATGGCCCTACGTATTGTGTCCTAGTAGGATTGGGGAGGACAAAGCTTTCCTCAGATCTCCTTCAGATCCCTCGCCGGATCTGAAAATTAAACTGACAAAGACAGATCAACAAGAGAAATCATATAAATTTTATTAAAATTTTAAATGTAAATGAGAACCTTGACAAGAAGATGAAGACCCAAAGAAATGATCAAAGTAGAGACTTTTATACTTTTTAGGCAATAAATGTGTGAGGAATTGACAAAACAAAGGGGTTTGGGTTAGGCACACAGCTGACCTTTGCACAGTACAGGGGTTAAGGGTGCAAACCCCCGTGCAGTCGAAGATGCATGTATAACTTTTGACTCCCCCAAAACTTAATTACTAATAGCCTACTTTTGACCAGAAGCCTCACTGATAACAAAAGTTGATTAACATGTTCTGTATGCTATATTTAAATTATAGTGTAACCTTATAATATAGTGAGCAAGAGAAAAGAAAATGTTATTAAGACAATCATAAGGTTAGAGAACATACATTTATAGCACTGTTCTCTGAAACGTCCAATGTGTTAGTGGACCTGTGCAATTAAAACTCATGTTGTTCAAGGCACAATCATAGTAAATGGTGAAGAACTAGAAAGATAAAGGTCAGTTTAACAAGGTTGGTTTGTACAGATTTTTTGGCCTCTGAATTCTCTGTCTTTGGTAATAAGAAGGTCTCCCCTTCTCCTGTTATAGGGAGGGCACCTTTCACATGGAGGTGTATCTCCTGCTTTCAAGAGGACAGAGGAGGGTCAGGGTGTCCTTCTTACACCAGCTGTTTTTTTAAGTGCCTTTTAGTTCAAAATAATCAGAATGCCAAAGTGGCATACTTTGGGGTGACCCTTCAGTAGACAGATGACATGGTGTGCCTGCAGGCTGGCTCTCGTTACGTACTTCCCGTAGGATGGGGCCTGTGTGAGGTCCAACCACTGCTACATGATCTGGCCCCAGGCAGCAAAGCACACTTGTGATAAAGGAAGAGCTCACATCGAGAACCCCTGAAGTCTGTCCTTAATAGTAGCATGGTCATGACCCTGGAGGTACAAAGACAGAAAGTTTCTCCTTTGGTCTTCCCATGACCCAGCAGAACCCATTTTCTGTAATCTCCTAATTAGTCTTTTGTTAGACTATAGATTCTTCAGGTTAACTTTCCTTACCATTTACTTTTTCACTACCTCTTTTTCAAAATCTTCATCAGCATGGAGTTTGCTATTAAAAAAAACACAACTTTGCCACCTGGTGAGAACAATATTTATTATTTCAATATTTTTGAAGTATATATGGTCGAAGTTTTGTTCATATGCTTATCGATAATTTGTATTGCTCAGAGTTGGCTCTTTAAGTCCTCTATTTTTTTCCTGGAGGTTTCTCTATTTGAGGTATATGTCATAATTACTCATCTTTTGTCTATCTTAAGCATGGCAACTATTTTCTGTTCATTATCCATGATTTTATTTACAATGTTTCATAGATTTTTTTTTATGTGACAAATTCTATTAAAATGTTTCTTCATGTTTTCTGCTTTTATGCTTATAAGCATAAAAGCTTTCTCTACCAATATTCTCTACATAATCTATTTTCTCTGGGTCTTGCTTATTTTTTACATTTCACTCTTTAATTCCACTTGGATTTCATTTTGATGTATGTGTAAGATGAGTATCTACCCTGACATATTTTCTCCCAAATAATTCATCTTCTAACTTCCAGCCTTCTACCCCATTGCCTAGGGAGCTAGATCACAAGTGTAGGTAAATCATTCAAAAGAAAGAAATAATCAAAGAAGACCACCTTGCTTAATGCCCACCCTGCAAGAGAAGGGGTGCCCACCTTGGTTTTATCATTCAGAGAGTCACTTGATTTACTATTCAGTTTTCTTTTTTAAAATTATTTTTATTTTTTCTTTCTTTTTTTTTTTAAGACCCTATTTATTTATTTGATCACAAGTAGATGGAGAGGCAGGCAGAGAGAGAGAGAGGGGGAAGCAGGCTTCCCGCTGAGCAGAGAGCCTGATGTGGGACTCGATCCCAGGACCCTGAGATCATGACCTGAGCCGAAGGCAGCAGCTTAACCCACTGAGCCACCCAGGTGCCCCAAATTATTTTTATTTTTTCTAAAGATGTTATTTATTTATTTGACAGAGAGAGATCACAAGTAGGCAGAGGGGCAGGCAGAGAGAGAGAGAGATGGGGGGAAGCAGGCTCCCTGCTGAGCAGAGAGCCCGATGCAGGGCTCAATCCCAGGACCCTGGCATCATGACCTGAGCTGAAGGCAGAGGCTTTAACCCACTGAGCCACCCAGGGACCCCACCATTCAATTTTCTAAAAAGAAAGCTTTTCGGGTTGCCCTGAGCCCTCATTAATTCTGGACCATGGGTAGTGGTACTTATCTCCTTCATGCTATTGAGTATTATTTTTCCTAGTGTAAGATGTGATCTTTTTTCCCTTTTGTTTTAAACCCCGTAGTCACGGATGATACTCTTTTCTAAAGAGTTGGATAAAATTGACTTCTACCTTCCCCTATGCCCTGGGATAGAAGCCATGCTTTCATGATAAATTGCACAGGAAAAAAAAAAAAAAAAAAAGAAAAAGAAAAAGACAGCAGGAGTTGCTTGTACCCAAATGAGAGTGGCTTCTGGCTCTGCTTCAGTGACTTTGTTCCACATTTCTCTCTGAACTCTCAGACAAAAGTGATAATGAGAGTTTAATCTCCAGACTTGTGCCATCAGCTGTTTATTTTCCTTAGACTATTTGAATTCCTACAGGGCCTCAGTTTCAGCCACTAGAAATAGGACTTTCGTGGTAGTTCTTCCCCGGGGGGTGGAAATAATCAGAGGGTAAAAATCCAAGGCTTGCCATATTTTCCAGCTGGGATGGAGTATATTTTCACCATTTTGAAAAGACTAAGGGTCCAAGGCAAGCTTAATGGGAGTGAGGTGAAAGATACAAAGAATGTATTCTTCAATTTACTGGAACTCAGCTATCCTTATGGCATGAAATTCAGTATCTTTTTGGATGCTGCTACTATGATCTTTCCTTTGCTCTGGGTTTTCCTCTTTCTTCCATTGAAGGGGCTTAGCATGTGCATTGTGGTATCTGCTGTTAGACTTTAGCAAAGTCATATGCATGTTGCCCAGGGGTGTGAACACATAAAAACTAAGGATTCTTTCAGTGGAATCCTTCCTTGAAGTAGGTAAAGAGTTGTGTAGTCAGAAGGAGTCATAAGGCCCAACAATAGTGCTTTTCTAACTTTTTTTTTTTAAGCATTGAAACCATTTTCCCAAAGTCTTATGAAAATAACACTCTTAATTACATGGTGTTTGGGATACAGATAATGCCTTATTTACGTGTTTATTTAAACCAAATCATATATCTCTCTCTCAGGCTCTTCTTGCAGTATTGACATAAATCTACCCATTTTCCTGCTTTCTCTGGCTCTCTTATATTTGCTAACGCTCTGGGGCTAATATGGCCCCAGTCATCCCTCCACAGTGGCTACTGCTGTCCTGGATCCCCACCATGATCCCATCATGGTGCCTAGATCAGGGGAGGATGGTTTCTACCCACTTCACTTCCTTTTTTCCATCTCAACCACAAAGCATCTTGGCCAAGGTTCCTGAGGCCTTGTGCTTAACATCAAGTCCTGATAAGCACCGAGATTGCTAGCCCCTGAAGGACTGGGTTGCCTTAGAGGGACTGTGCTTTGAAAAGGGCTTCTACCATCTTTATTTCATTCAAATCTAGTGGATTCAGTATCTCACAGAAGCCTAGAAGCTCCACTTATCAGTCTTCGAGACTTCAAGGCGTCAATAAAGCCTCCATCTCTCTGCTTGGTGATTCCACAGACATCTCTGCAGGAGGTATCATTAGGATAGTCTCCAGTTCTTGGATCTTGGTTGGTGGGGGGGGGGATGGAGAAAGGACTCGTAAAAGGCCCTTCCTCCCCACTGCCTCCCCACAATCTAGGGAGTATAGACCTAAGGAATAGGGCCTGGCTACTCTCCTAAGATGTGTTCCTAAATTTTTACTTCCTTTATAATAGATTAGTTGAGAGGAAGAAAAAAAAAAAAACCACCCAAATTTAATTTTGAAATAGGTAATACTCTTATATTAGATTTTCAGCAACTTACCATGCGGAACTATTATGACATGTGGACTCTTTGTGCAGAACAGACATAATTGGGGATGCTGTGGTGTAAGTGGGATTTGGCTTGAAGCCCTTCCCACTCAGCACCCCCCCCCCCAATGCCTCATGAGTTCTTGAGCTACCTTGAGGAGTCCTAGAGGGTCCATGATCTCAGTTTAAAAACCATTACTGTGATATGAGGAAAACCTCTCTTTAAGCCCACACACACCTCTTAGGACGTTTTCACCTCAGAGAGCAAAAATGGCTGAAGAGGGACAGATCCAACCCCAGGCTGGCCACCTTTGGTGCCTCTTATAATGTGGTACCCTGGGACATTCTAGAGAATGGAAAGACTTGTCTGCAGCATCCACTTTCTTTCTTTCTTTCTTTTTTAAGATTTTATTTATTTATTTGACAGACAGAGATCACAAGTAGGCAGAGAGGCAGGCAGAGAGAGAGGAGGAAGCAGGCTCCCTGCCGAGCAGAGAGCCCGTTGTGGGGGTTTGATCCCAAGACCCTGGGATCATGACCTGAGCCGAAGGCAGAGGCTTTAACCCACTGAGCCACCCCAGCGCCTCAGCATCCTCTTTCTATGGAAGATTCTCAAAGGTAAGGATCTCCTCTGTAACATTTTAGTTTCTCTTAACAGAAACTTTCTGTAGGGTACTCACTATGCATCCAGCTGAGTTTATGCACAACTGAAATTTATAGACTGCTTACTATGTGCTGGCACTTTTTCAAACACATCACATACAGTATTTACTTACCTTTATTTATAAATACTTAAATGTGTCAGGTGTTGATCTAAGAATTCAATGAGTATTAACTCATTCAGTCTTCAAAAGAACTTTCTAAATAGACACTATTATTCATGCCCATTTTCCAGGTAAGGAAATTAAGGTACAGAGAGATGAAGAAAATTGCCCAGAGTCACATGGCTAGCCAGGGACTGAGCTGGGGTTAGAACAGTGACATTCCGGCTCTGGAGTTAAGTTTTTCTACAGCTGCATTTGTTTTTATCCCATGACACAAATAACTCATTTAGTCCTCCTTAGGAGGGAAATATTATAGCTCCATTTTACAGATGATGAAACTGAGGTCCCCTACACTTAAGTAGTTTGATTGAAATCATACTGGAGTTAAAAGGAGAGGTATGAATTCAAACCCATGTATTCAGTCCAGAGCCTGTCTGAATAGCAATAATCAATTCTTATGAGGTAAATTTGCCAAGGTCATGATGCTGGTTAAGGACAGAATCTCTAGGTTGCCTGGATATGTCACCCAGGTCTGTGTTTTAATAATTCAATGAATATATAACAAAGTTCGAGCTTATCAAAATTTTTAGAGAACCCATTTAAAATATTTTCCCTGTCTGTAAGTAATGATGATAATATTAATTATAGTTAGCACTTACTATGTTTGTAGCATTAGTATTAATATGCAAATATTATCTAATCTCTTAAGATAATACACATGAAAATCAACCAATATATAGAGGAATCTATAGAAGAAAGCAAAAGTTGTCAGAAATCCCACAGTTCTAGATAATCACAGTTAACACTCGTGAGAAACTTTGCAGGCATCTTTCTCTACACATTTCGTACATGCACCATATATACAATCATACAATTTTAGGTAAATGGAATAATACTGTAGATACTATTTGCAGCTGCTTTTATCTTTTCATTCCTTAGTCAAGATGATTATTTAAAGGTTGACATTTATAAAACAATATGCTAAAAACAGTATGTTGTCTCCATGTTCCCATTTTGATGAACAGAAAGATTGATCCCTTTGTAAATAATGGGATATATTGGTCAGGATAGGGAGGGTTATTCTGCAATAACAGATTAACTCCTACAACTCAGTGGTTTAAGGACACGGGGATTACTTCTCACTCACACAGTTCACTGAGGGTCCACTGCCTCTAACCAGTGACTGAACGATCCATGTCTTTTCCTCTTGTGGCTCTCATCTCCTGGTGGGACTTCTGGGTCACTGCAACAAGGCAAGAGAATACTTTTCATGGCTTCAGTCTAGAAGTAAAACAAAGCACTTTGTTCTTGGTCTTCTGACCAGATCTAGTCATGTGGTACCACCTGATTTCAGGAAGCCTAGGACATGTAGCCTCTGTGTGCCTTGGGCAGATGAGGAGAATCAGAAATTAGTGAGCTCTGGTAATGTTTCCCACATGGGGATTCTACTCTGTGAATGTACTGTCATTGAGTTAATTAATCCTCTCTTGACAGACATTTAGATAGTTCCTTTGTTTCTCTATTCTAAATAATGCCATGATGAATAGATTTGCATATGCATCATGTAGTCAGATAGATTAAGTCAGTTTAAATTCCTAGAGGAGGAATCACTGAGTCAATGACAGAAACATTTAAAATATTTAATAATAGATGCTAGATACCATCCATCCCTATCTTTCTAAGTTCAACCGTGTAACATAGGGCTTAAAGCCCAGAAAGTTTTTTTTCCAGATTCTCTTGGCTTAGGGTTTTATCTAGTCTCTACCAATGAGAGGCATTCACATGAAGGAGAAGCTATTCTCTAAATCAGCAATAGAGTTTTGCCTAGGACTTTCGGACACCCTAAGGGAAGTTGTCGGACCCAAGGTATTCTTGAGAACTACCTGTTTCTATGTTGCAGGGAACTGGGGTATCAGTGGTGAGTCCTTTACGGTCCTATACTTCCGGTTTATTGGAAAGTAATACTGAAAAGAGCCTTTCTGATCTACACTCCTGCAAACTCCTTGGAGTGGTATAAGCCTCAGTACAGGTGGCTTCTCCCGTTTGCACTCGGAGGAATGTGGTACCTATTGCCAAATTGCTTTTCAGGAATCATGTACCAAAGAAGCTTCTAGTATCAGCAGTACATCAGAGTGGCATATCTCCACACTCATGCATTAGCAACTGTCAGTATTTTTCAGTGTTGACAAAGTCATAGGCAAAACAAAGAAATTTAATGGTGGTTTACACTCACATTTCTTAGATTAAAAATATTATATTTCGTCAGCCATTTTCAATTCCTTTGTGAATTGTGTGCTATTATCTTTCATTGCTCAGCCTTTTCTTTTAATTAGCAAACTTTCTTAAAAGATCTCCTCTTTAAAATAATACTTTTTATTTGCCACTGCCTTTTTTGGACTTGGAGGAATCATTTGTTTCATTATATTGGATTCAGAGAGGAAATATCATATGCATGTGAGCAAATTACTAAGCCTCCAAGCTGGAGAGCTGTCTCAACCACTCCAGCAAAACAAAAGGGAGGGCAGGGTGCATGGGTGGCTCAGAAGGTTAAGCAACTCTTGACTCTTGATTTTGGCTCAACTCATGATCTCAGGGTTGTGAGATTGAACCCTTCATCAGGCTCGATACTGGGCATGGAGCATGCCTAAAATTCCCTCTCCCCCGGCCTTCCCTTTCCTCTCTCTCTTTCTTTATCTCTCTCTACTTCTCTTAAAACAAAAACAAAACAAAACAAAAAACCAACTAACCAAACACACAAACAAAAACCAAGTGGGGGAACAAATCAACCTCTCTGCATTGAAGAAGATAAGCCCATTAAATGTGAAAAGTGTGTTAAAATTGGAAGTATTTTGGATAAAAATAACTTCTAGAACTTTCTAATGGCATTTGGTTGTCATTTCCCCTTTGTTCTCTCCTTTCGCCAACTGCCCTCTTTCGGGCCAGGACTGTGGCATGTTGCATCCTTGGGAAGGAAGGAAGGAGGGAAAGCCCTGCAGATGAAAAGAGCGAGGGAACTAGGTTTACACCACATTGCTCCCAAAAGAGCTAAAAGAAAGATGACCATCAGAAAGGGTTATATTTTCCTTTAGGTCCTGAGATGGAGAACCAGCAGAATAATTGAGGTAACGTTAAGCAAAGGAATTGAGGCAAAACACCAGATAATTATGGCCAAGTGTTCTCATGATTTGGTGAGAATGAAAACTGGAAGGGACAAGACACAGGTTGGGAGAGGTTTAGACCTAGTAACGGACATGAAGAAGCATCTCGTATGACCCATCTGTTTGACTGGCAATGACAGATTGTGAGACAAACCCACACTTAATAAGAAAGAGTGGCATGATCACTTGCTGATGATGACTAAGGTTCTAGAAGGTGAGAGCAGGAAAATGATGCCACAAGCTTGCCATTCTCTGGTTTAGGATATGTCTCCTTATAGGAGCAAAGAAAAAGGACGTTTTCTGAGATGAGATGAAATAATAATATAATGTCTTAGGGAGGAACATGATTTGTAATGCAAGCTCTTCTCACCCCTAAGTTCCTAACATCTACTTGGTTGACAGATGGTAGTTGAAGATGGAAATAAAATTGTTTTAATTTACCTGACATGGAAACTTACTTGGTAGCATTATTTTCAATTGTATGAAGTCTGTAGGCTAATGTCTTGTGAGTTCATACACACAGGAGCAGAAACACGAGCTCTTCTTGAAGGAAACTTGGTTACTGCTGAAAGACATTGGTGAGTAATGGCTAAAGTTTCATGGTGCATAGAGGACTCCCTGTTTGTAGACAACATCCTTGGGAAGTTTCACTAATTCTTTCAACTCATCCCTGTACTCTTTATTATTTCTAGATCCCTCAATAAAAAGTAACTAGCACATTAATATTTTTATTAATTTTACATGTAATTTTAGTTACTACTATGTGTAAAGAACTGTTTATTGGTGTGTCTATAAAGCTATAAGGCTTGGTTTACACATCTGAGGAGCTTGGACTCTCATTGGGGAATCAAGTGACACAAAATGGAAACCTAAATCATAGAAGCAACAGTATAGAAAAGTCACCCTTTAGGTTACACTGAGAGTGAGACCTGTGGTAGTCCTGCTGGGACGTGGTGCTCAGGAAATTCTTCACATCGGAGACAGAAAGGAAACATGAATAAGTATGCAGTAGAGAGAAGTAAGGAAAGTACATTTTAGTTTGAACTGGGGTGGGAACAGATTAAGCAACTTAAGAATGAGTTCATTATAAACTTGCCTCACTGGAGAGGAGGGTTTTATGTTGGGAAATGGTGGAAGACTTGGAAAGGCTCATCTGATGCCTTCCGGTTCTTTTTGGATGCCTCCTGGACTAAGTGGAGCACACAGCTCTGTGAAAATTCCAGACTTTTCTGGTGCCCTTAGGCTAATTTTGGAGATCTCATGTCTCTTGAGGCACATTTTTTTTTTTTAAGATTTTATTTATTTATTTGACAGACAGAGATCACAAGTAGGCAGAGAGGCAGGCAGAGAGAGAGGAGGAAGCAGGCTCCCAGCCAAGAAGAGAGCCCGATGCGGGGCACAATCCCAGGACCCTGGGATCATGACCTGAGCCGAAGGCAGAGGCTTTAACTCACTGAGCCACCCAGGCACCCCTCTTGAGGCACATTTTTAATGATTGTTCTGATGGCAGCTCCATTTGGGATTTCCCCAAATCACCATTTTCAACCTGTTTTAAAGTATGCTATTACTTTAGAGATCAGCCATATTTTTCTTTTTAACATTCGTGTTAAATAGGTCAGAAAGAAAATACTGATATAGACACACATGTATACACACATATGCAATTTTCATTTTGATGTAACAATATGTATTCATGCAAAGAATGTCAGAAAGTTGAGAAGAGGTCATCTGAGGCATGAATGCATGATGTCCCATATTCTTATGGATTGCATTTGCCAGTTTGAGAGTTGTGTTGATGATTGTTGTCTGTCTAGTAGTCACTGGGCTATTATATATCTTGTCTTAGAATGTAAATACATACTTGTGATAGTTGTTGTTTATTAACTATTAAACTTTTATACTGCACAAACTTGTTCCATGCCTCTCTTGCTAATGGGTGATTTTATATGAAAATAAGAATATGATTATTCTCAAACTGTTTTAAATTGGACCAAAAAAAAAAAAGGCAGAATGCTTTGAAGTGAGCATAGCCATTAGTCTCTTTAATTTCTCAAAAAAAAAAAAAAAAAAAAAGGAACTGGACTTTCTGACTCCAGTTAGCCATTTTTGGAGCATTCTTTTTCAAGAATACTAAGATGTTTTAGAACATATTATTCTTTCCTTTAAAATTCACCTGAACAGAATAAACTTTTCACACTATGTGTCAGTAAAAGTAAAATATAAGAATAGGGGCGCCTGGGTGGCTCAGTGGGTTAAGCCGCTACCTTCGGCTCAGGTCATGATCTCAGGGTCCTGGGATCGAGTCCCACATCGGGCTTTCTGCTCAGCAGGGAGCCTGCTTCCTCCTCTCTCTCTCTGCCTACTTGTGATCTCTCTCTCTGTTGAATAAATAAAATCTTTAAAAAAAAAAAAAAGAATAGACTTGGTGCTACTCCTGATACCAGAATCTGACCTATGAGAAATTTTCCTCATATTAAAAAAAAAAATACATCATCTGTAGTGGGTTAAATATGTGAATATGTGAATTGGACTTACTTGAAGAAGTATCTTAATAGGGGTGTCTATGTGTCTCAGTTGGTTAAGCATCCAACTCTTGATTTTTGGCTCAGGTCATGATCTCCCAGTCATGAGATTAAGCCTACCTCTGGCTCCCTACTTAGTGCATGAAGCCTGCTTAAGTTTCTCTCCCTCCTACCATGTTGTAGGCAGTGGTCTAGAGGCACTGAGGATACAGCAATAATAAAGAGATACAACCTCATTTAAAAATATTTTCTTATACCCTTTGAGGGATGTATAAGGTCTTTTCTTACTTTTCTCTTACTGTGAGTCCTGTTGCCTCTTCTGTGGTCACATCAGCATCTGAACATGTTCTGCCAAATGTCATTTTATTTTATTTTATTTTATTTTTTTATTTTATTTTTAAGATTTTATTTATTTATTTTACAGAGAGAGAGAGATCACAAGTAGGCAGAGAGGCAGGCAGAAAGAGAGAGGAGGAAGCAGGCTCCCCACTGAGCTGAGAGCCGGATGCGGGGCTCAATCCCAGGACCCTGGGATCATGACCTGAGCTGAAGGCAGAGGCTTTAACCCACGGAGCCACCCAGGTGCCCCCCAACAAGTGTCATTTTAAATGGAGATGCTAACTTCTTGGACTTTGTGTCAAGTGTTGTTCTGGAAAAGTCGTGCTCGTCCTCCATACTGATCCCACTCCCAGCTGAAGACATTGGCTAGTCTTGGCAATGGATGTCTTTGTTTGCACCTACCCCTGGCACTTTTAAACTCATGGAACTCTGGCGGTTCAGGACTGCCCACTGTGGCCCCTTAGGGTCCACCTTCTCCCACTCTGCCCATCTTGAAAATCCTTCCATCTGCCTTCCGCACGGTCATCAAAACTTCTATTCTCCCAGCTCCTGTGCTCTTTGGATTTCCACCTTACCCAGATAAAATCCACACTTCTCACTATGGCTTACAAGTAGTTAATGATCTGGATTCCATCTCCTGCCATTCTCCTGCTAGGCTTCAGATGCACCCATGTCCTTGATGTTCCTCCAAGATTCCAATTGCACTCCTGCTTCAATGCATATTTATGTTTTCTCTGCCAGGAACATTGTTTCTGAGCCACTCCCATGGATCATGGCTCATTCTCTCACTTCACTCAAGTCTGCATAACATTGACTCATCAGCGAGAAATCTGACCATTCCACCCACTATGTGACTTTATCTGTCCTATTGCACTTACTTTTTCCTGGGATTAGAGCATATATTTATTGACCTAGCTGTTGTCTGTCTCCTGATGTACAATATGGGTTTCAGGAAGAAAGGGGACTTTATCTGCTGTATTTCTAGCCCCTGGAGCTGCATCTGGCACATAGTAGGCATTCAGGAAATATTTGTGATTGAATGAATGAACAAACGAATGAATGAATGAATGAAGTGAGAGTGTAATAATGTGATGAAACAGTGAAATCCCAGGATACTAGTTACATAGTTGCACACTGGGCACCATAGTTGCATTGCATCTTCGGGTGACTTGTTCTTAAGGCACATCATAACTGGCATTTACAGTTTGCAAAGCATTTTCAAAAGTCCAAGTATCATATTGCTCAAAACAACACTTTTATAGCTGAGGAAATTGAGATTCAGTAAGGCCAAGAGACTTCGTAGCTAAGGGCACATAACTTGTTAATGACAGAGCTGGTATCTAAACCTTGATTTCCAGATTTCAAATCCAGGGCATTAAAAACAATCACCACCACAATAGCAAACAACATAAAGCCTCTCCTCGAAGGGGAGAAGTTCCTACATTGTGCCTGCATATGGGGGTTAAGTGTGGTACTTCATGTGACAGTGGTCTGGTTATCACGAAGTCCAACCTTACAGGGTATCAGTCATTTATTTCTTCTGTTCTTCAAGTATATCTCTAATGATCAGCTGCAAGTGTTTTGACTTTCCAGGATTGATGATGTCACTGCATCTTCCACGAGCATATTTACATACTAAGTATGCCACTGTGGCACTGCCTTGCTCACGGACAAGAGCAGCGACAACATGAATGTTGACAACAGCTAGCATCCATTGACCACCTGCCATGTCAGGCACTTTCCATTCTTTACTTTGTATTCTTTCTTTTTTTTTTTTTTAAGATTTTATTTATTTATTTGACACAGAGAGAGAAATCACAAGTAGTCAGAGAGGCAGGCAGAGAGAGAGGGGGAAGCAGGCTCTCCAATGAGCAGAGAGCCTGATGCAGGACTCGATCCCAGGACCCTGAGATCATGAGCTGAGCTGAAGGCAGAGGCTTAACCCACTGAGCCACCCAGGCGCCCCCATCCTTTACTTCTAATCCTTACAACAACCCTGACATATTACTTTCTGCAGAAAGAGCTGGAGAGATAAGATCATTTTTCCCAAGTCACAGTAACAAAGCAACATTGCTAATATTTTAATCCCAGTCTGACTCTAAGGCCGGGCTTCCAGCCATCATTTTAAAGCTTCAATCCTTTAGAAATGGATGCAGTGTTGGTCACTGCAGATGCTGGTACAATACAAATATTTGTACCAGCAACTCTGGATAAACTACAGCTTTATATTCAATGGTAAAATTTTTCACAGTACGTACTAGACATGCATGCTTCATGTTTCATGAGTATTTCTTTTTTAAAGATTTATTTATTTTAGAGAGAGAGTGCAGGTGCACGCGAGCTGGAGGAGGACAGAGGGAGGGAATCTTCAAAGCAGACTCCCCACGGAGCGTGGAGTCTAACACTGGGTTCAGTCTCACAACCCATGAGATCATGACCCATGAGATCATGACCTGAGCTGAAACCAAGAGTCGGTCGCTCAACGGAGCCATCCAGGCCACCCCTTCATGAGGATTTCTTAAAGCTCTTCTTGTCTTTATAATTGGAGGAGTTGGGCTGCAAAAAGGCAGAGCATATGTCAATTTCTGAATTAAAATTCTCCTCTTTTCTCCCAATTGCAAAAAAAAAAAAAAATAAAAGCTGAAGTCTTGCTAAGTATATGTACGTTGCAGAGAATGAATCTATCTTGGCCTAAAATACCTCACGGTTCAATAAAACTCATCCTGAGAAATGTTTTAATTTTTACTGTTGCTCATACTCTGTTCAAATCAGATAGGGCACTTAAGCCATTTATAATTAGATCTTCAGTCCTGTTACTGGATCTTGGCAAACTTGGACGAGGCAGTGAAAAATAAGCTTTCCTTGGTGGTGTAACAGTCTCCATATAAATGGAGAAGAGGAGCCTGAGTGAACAGAAGCTGAGAGCATCATTGAGGGGTTCAGCAATGAGAAGTTGGGGGCACAGCAAATTGGGGGCGCAGCAAATATTATCTTGTTTATTTGGCAGGGTTTGTATTTTCCATTCCCAAAACAAAGCAATAGGACCTGAAGCCTGACCAGCTGCCCAGTCATGTTTTCAGGGGCTATGATCATCATTTTGCTCATCAGATATGCCAGTCTTGAGGAACAATGCGCAAATGATACAAATATCATATGTGAGGGAGAGCAGAACGAACGGGTGCTTCTTCCTCAACTTTTGGTCCTCACAAGCCACACGGATCCCCTCTTTATTTCTACTGAGTGTTGTAAAATGGTCTTCATTTCACAGAAGGAGGCATTCGAGTGAGTTAACAGAAAATCAAAAATAAATTATCATGCATGACTTATAACTCTTGACCCGGACTTTCTATAATATTTTCACAGGAAAAAAAAAAATTATATACCCATTTCTTTTTTAGGCTAAATTTTATCCTGGAGCTATGAAGTACAGGGATAGTAGAAATGAGACAAGTCAATAAGGTTTTTGATATCCTGCTTTTCTTTTCTAGCTTGGATCATCTTGAATTTGAACTGTTTTTTGTATTGCTGGAGGTGCCCTCTGTGACTGAGGGGCAAGGTATATCAAACCAAGGAGAGAAATCGAAGCAAAACCCGCTATTTGTGTAACAACCCTAGAGACAGACTGTTAGGGCATTCGAGCCAGGACTTTCTATTTAGTTCTTTAAGATCTTGGAGGTCGGCTTACTCTTCTGAAAGCATGGCTTTAGGAAATGGGGAAGGAACATTCAGCTATTTCTGGAAACAAAAGACCTGTCCAATGAAACTTTTTGCAATAATGGGAGTGTTTGATGTCTGTCCTGTTCCAATACAATAGCCATTAAATACACGTGCCCACTGAGTACTTGAAAGTGGCTGGTGTCACTGAGAAACTCAATTTTTAATTTAATGTAATTCAATTTTAATTTATTTAAGTGTCAGTGTCAAGTTATGTTTGTGTTGTTACCATTTCCATGATCGTGTAGGTTCTAAGACTAATAATTGGAATCCTCATCCCTAAATTAAGTGAAATGGTCAAATTTAGTTTTGGCAAATGAAGACAGCGCGTCAAGGAAGCATAATGATCAAATCATACTGATAGGTCTAGTTCTTTGTGGGACTGTTGGGTCAGTCTGTTACCCTTGGTTGTCTTCCCTTTCATCTCTGTTGGAGGGGAGGGGAGTAAGTGTTTTATAAATATGTGAGTTATCTCATTTAATCCTAACAGCACTCTGATTTGTATTGCAAGGAGAAGGAAACCATCTCTTTGAGTTTGGGAAACTTGGTGTAGGCCCAATAGCTGGCAAATGGTAGAGCTTCTACTTGAAGTTGAGACTAAATGAGTCCAAAGACTGTGTTCTTTTTTTTTTTTTTTTTTACGATTTTATTTATTTATTTGACAGAGACAGATCACAAATAGGCAGAGAGGCAGGCAGAGATTGAGAGCAGGAAGCAGGCTCCCCGCCGAGCAGAGAGCCCCATGCGGGGCTCCATCCCAGGACCCTGGGATCATGACCTGAGCCAAAAACAGAGGCTTTAACCCACTGAGCCACCCAGGTGCCCCAAAAGACTATGTTCCTAATGTTAGGCACCCTTCTGCTTTTTTAGGGCTGACATTTAGAATACCGACTTCAATATGACTTGTACCTTGATTGTATTTAGCCAAACCCTTTCCATATGGGCATCACGAATTAAAAAATAATTGGAAAGAAAAATTGAAGAGGTATTAATTGAAAAGATAATTTTAAGGAAAAATTTAAATGTCTGTACTTAATGTCAGATGAATTCACTGGTGGCCCATTATCATAAAAGATATAATGCTTAAGGAAATTGTGAATGCCAAAATAAAAATCAGGAAGAGAGGCTATGCAGTGATTTTTTTTTTTTTTAAGTGAGGAAGAATGCCAGTGTCACGTTCACATCTGCAGGCTTCAAGGAGGCCTCTGTGGGTTAGATCAGGGGAGGGCCCACCTGGGGATTTCTGCTGCTTCTTATGCCTTTCTGGATTCACAGATGATGAATTAGCAGACTGGCAAACTGCTTTCTTGCACTGCCTCTGGCACTGCCACTTATGAGACTGGACAAGTTTCTGTCCCTTCCTGGATCTTTCATTTTACTCATTTGTAAAATGGGAAGGTCAGTCGGGCTGACTCTAAGCTCATTCCAGGACTAATATTCTCTTGTGTCTCTCCTTGATATCCTGACATCACAAAACCTCTCTTAACCAATAACGGATTCATAAATATGCCAGCCCAGAATATTCCTGGGGTGCCAAGTCGTTAGAGGTCTGTGGCAGATTTAAATGGCGTCAGTTTAGCTAATCTGGAGCTAGAACTCCCCCACGCTTCCCTTCTGCACATAGCTCCAGGCTGAGGTGAGTCACAAAAGACTTCCCCACAAGATTTGGGAGGCGGAAGGGAAGCAACAGCAGTATTCCCATGCTCCTAGGTCAGGGCATGGCCTGAAGTGCCGTGATAACTCGACAGTATTGTCATTTACCTGTGGGCACACCGTGCTGGCATGGGGCAGCTCTGGCCAGACTCCCTCTTTCAGAGTTCCTGACCCCTGTGTCCAATACAGGTTTAGTCCCACGATGAAGAGCACCTGCTTCTCCTGCACATTATTCCCATCCTCAAAGTTGGAGGTTCAGAGGTGGTGAGTGTCTGATGCGGATTCTTGTCCGTGCTCTTTGGTTCTAGCCCATCGCTACAGGGTTTCTTTTGAGCTTGCTTTCCCCACTTCATATCCTCCTCCCACTCCAGACGCCAGACCAGCGGACTTCCCTGGCCCAGAAGTCACAGCGTAGTAGATGCTTTAGCCCACAAACATCTCAGATCGAATCCCTCTAATAAATCGCTTCTTAGACAAATCGAGTGGCTGCCCTTCTCTGATCTAACGGTGACTAATACAGGTTGCCAAAACAACTCAGGGAAAATAATTACATGGAAAAAAATAGCATCTAGCAGAATTCTTGTCAGAGAAACACTGTGTGTGATTGGAAGGATTTTTTTCTTAAGCCATTTGGGGGGCTGTTTAATGGGAGAACCAGGGTAACAATCTATATTTTTACTAAGTTGCCCTTAAGAAGGGGGATGTCTAGTTTGGTTCAAGGCTTTTTGTGTTCCTTCTGAATGGGGATGGTCAGGAGGGTAGGAATAAATGCTTGGTGGCAGCCGAGAATGAGGGCATTATTCATGGTGTAGCCAGTGCCCCCTTCCTTGGGCAGAAGTCAGTGCCATCTCTCAACACATAGCAAAACCTATTTTCAGTTTTGATGTCAGTTTTAACATTCACCGGTGGTTCTCCCTTCTAAGAGAAAACTCTGTTACAAGCAAGCATAATGAGGTGCTTGGTATGTACACACATTCATTCATTCATTTATTAACGTTTTCAACATACGCCAGGTCTAATATAAGTCCTGGGGATACAATGTCACGCCAGATAGCGAGGTCCCCGTTTGCCTGGATTTACTTCTAGTAACAGAATCAAAGCGATACATTTTTCAAAAAAGGGGGAAAAAAAAAAGAACAAGATAATTGTTGATAATGGTAAGGATCTGAAGCAGATGCAAGGGGAGGGTCTGATTTAGGTAGGCAGGAGCACTGAAATGGGAGTCCTGAATGAAAAGAAGGAGCAGATCATGTGGAAATCTGGCACCCTGCGGAAGAGAAGCAAATCCAGACTCCCAAGTGGGAGCAAGCATGGAAAGTTCCAAGAACAGATGAAAGCCAGAAAGGCTGTAATACAGCGAGTGAGGGAGAGAGAAGACAAAGAGAATAAAGAGAGGGTAGAAACGAAACCCTGGATGGCCTTGTATACCATGGTGTGCAGTGAGGGTTTATTCCTGGGTCACCCCTGGAGGTTTAGAGTTTAGAAGAACGTTCTAGCCACGCTGCTGAGAATTGAAGAGTGGGTATAGGGACCAGTTCGGGGGTGCTTGGTGCAGTGGGTTGGACTCCGATGGGCACTGCGGTTATGCAGAAATGTGAGTAGACTTGGGTTTTGAGGCAGGGTGGCCAAGACCTGGAGATGGATGGGATGTGTGGAATGAGGGCTCCAAGCTTGCAAAGAGGCTCCCTGTGTTTGAGGGTCAAGCCACCAAGCCAGTGTTTGACCTTTTCTAAGATGGGGAAGACTGGGAAAGGAGAAACGGGCTTTGGGGATGGGGTAAATCATATTTACAGAAGTATAAAAATACACCATTTATTACATAATTCCAGTTTTATAAAATTTGAAATTTGTTGCTCTTCCCACGGCCTTTCCCAAAGAAATACATGCTGATTAACAGCAGACAGTGCCTTCAGTGACGGATATGTTGTTTCTGGGAAGAATGGGGTCCTTTCAAGAAGCTAAGTTTTATTCCACCATCAGGGGTGTTCTCTCTGGGAAATTTGCCCCCGTGGTTGTCTACTCACAATTGTACAAGTTCCCCTTCTTTGACATGGAAATAAGTGGCAACGCCCACTGGAGTCATAGATAGGAATTTGGGCTTTGTTGCCATGAATTGTGCCCTTTGACAAATGCCCGAGGGTTGGAAAGAAAGAGTCAGGACCGAGCAAAAGTGGCTGACTCTGATTTCAAGGGCGAGCTTGTGTAAACATTTCTGAAGCGCTATTCTTATTCTTAAACACTGGAGGATGGCTTTTAGAATGAGAAAAAAGAAATTCTCTCCCTCCCTCCAATGTCAGTGCTTATGTTTCAGTGATTTGGGTTCTAAGAAACAAAATCTTTTCCTTTAAAGGGAAAGAGGTTATAGAAACTCAGTATCTTAAGGAAGATCCGTACCCTGTTCCTGGTTTCGGGTGAGCCTGTAACAGGCTCCACACAGGAGAAGCTCATCGCCAGAGTCCCTGAGGTTTGCCCTCCAGGTTTCAGGGAATGGATTCCACCAGGATGAAGAGGTGAGGCGCCCATAAGCCCATTTCCTCACTGTATTTAGCACTTGGAAACCTGCCATAAACGAATTTTCTACTGTTCTGCAGCTTTTACAGTGCAACGACTTATCTTTTGGTGTTGATTATGGTCAAGGGTTATGAAGAGGAAGCTTTTGTTTTTCCAACCAGGTTTACCTGATTGTTTTGCCTTGGAGTGCCCTGTGGTCCATGGTGTAATGTCAAGCCCTCGCCAGCAGATGGCAGTCACACTACACTGCACATTGACATTAAACAAAGTTTTAGAACAACAGTAATTTGTCATGTGGGGGGTGGGGGGGTAGGGTGTCTGGTGCGCTCCGTGGCTTGGCGGGAGGGGTAACTTGTATGGAGACTAATTCCAGGGAATACACTACACATAGTATATGAATTTGGCCTTGAATCTGGAGATCGGTTTAATTTGAAAAGGAAATGAAACTGAGTAAAAATACAAAACACACAAAAAAGCAATAAACCCAGCAACTGCAACAACAACAAAAAAACTTCCTTAAATAAATCTGTCAAAATGAGCTATGAGGTGAACACCCCAAGGTCTTGGGCTTATTCTGGGCTTTGTTTCACTGATACATGGATCAATATAATCATGGTTGAGGAGCTGGCATGAAAACGTAATGGCCAAGAGACTAAGTCTGGGAACAACTGCAAAAGTATTTTATTTTCAGGAGGATTAACTGAGCTCTGCGTGGCTAGACAGGGTAGGGGGGAAGTAGAAGAAACTCAGAAGTGAAATTAGAAACCTTAGAAATTTCTTTTTTCCATAGAGATGATATTTCCAAAGGAATTCTTTATAGGAAGAATAAGGATTTTTCTCCAGCTAGAAGGAAGACATTACATATGTTGCTGTCATTCTGACTTCTGCTTTGGTATGTTTTCCTGCATTTCTGCTGCAGCAACTCAGCTGAATTTGGCCTCTCTTCTCTCCCATCAGTTAACTGGTGGCCTTGCTTTTTGGGGAAGGTGTGCTGGCTTTCAGCAGGTGCAGGGGTTACGTGGCATTAAAGGGGCATTCCTGTTTCTCTACCTGCAACATGGCTTCTGTGTCTGAGCAAAAGGCACATTTTATCTGCTGATGTTTGGTTTGGTGTTTTGAGTGCGTCTCACCAGAAATGTGTGGGAACGGGACTCTATTTAAGGGACATGCCGCAGTCCATTGTTAGGGAGAAGCCTTGACTCCATGGACAGGGAGAACATGGGTCAGGAATTTGTACAGATGTTTCTCTTCCCCAGAACCTATTGAAACTAGGACCCTTGTTTCTGACTCAACTTTTTAAGGAGACCCTGGAATACAGGGGAATAAAACTCTATCCACATCACCATGATGAAAAACTTTACAGATTTAAGCATAAACTGTCACGGAGGGCAATCGTCGCGGCCCCCAGGTTCCATCACCCGTGCTCTCTCTGATGGGGGTTTGCTATTTTCCACTCCAGTTCCATAATCTTCCATCTGTATTTGGGCAGGGTTTGGATATTCAGTCCGCCTGGGTTACGGACAATCAAGAAGAGCATGACCTGTAGAGAATTTAAAAACAGAATGAAACTAACCAACTGTTTGGTCTGCTTTTAAATTGTCACCATGCCCAGCAATTCTTAAGCACTTTCAGTGGGGGGAAAGAAAAATCTTTTTCTGGTCTAATTTCCAAATATTTGGCCATGATAGCAACGGAGTTTCAGTAACATCTTTGTGTGCTTCAAATAAGCACATTTAATTCATCTATGAAATAAACATTCTAGGGGCCTGGGTGGCTCAGTTGGTTAAGCGTCTGCCTTCGGCTCAGGTCATGATCTCAGGATGGTGGGATCGAGTTCTTCCTGGGACTGCCTGCTCAGCTGGGAGTCTGCTTCTCCTTCTCCTCCCCCCTCATGCTGTCTCTTGCTCCCACCCCTCTCTCTCTCTCATAAATAAATAAAATCTTAAAAAAAAAAAAAGAAATTCTATATGGTAGTGAATTCAGAGAATTCCCAGCTATGTTGTTGGCCTCCAACATGCTGTGGACTTGGCTACCATTTCAGGAGGTAGTTTTTAATGGTTCAGAATCTTTCAAGCTTGCTTCTGGTGTAGTTTATATTTCCAAATTCTGTGGTACTGTACTATATATTCTTACTTTTGAACAGCACATCAAAAATAAAGATATCTATACTTAATTTTTCTTTTCTGAATTATATATATATTTTTTCTGGTGTGGCAAAGACCTCAAAATATTTGCAAACAGTCAGAATCAGTTCAATGATGTAGTGAAAACAGCAAGCTTCAGACCTGTTCCTTGAAGACTGGTGCACAAAAACAGGGGAAAGACTATTAAATATGCAACATGTAAGGAACTGAACACTTACATAGAAAAAGGAATCCAATTAGAAGAAAAGTACCCGGAGAAATAACACAAGATCCTGATCTTACATTGTTGGAGAAATAGCATGGCAGTGTTTGAATATCCTGATCATTTTCATCAAGATCTGGGTACTGGTCCTAAATAAGAAGAAAAACTTAGTTTTTGCTAAATGTCATAGAAGTTAAAGATGAATTTCTGGTGAAAGTGTTTTATAGAACTTTTTTGACTGTGAAGACAGGTGGAAGGAACCAGAATTGATATGAAAGAAACAAAGAGAAAGCATGCAATTTCTGGAATTCATTATGAGACGTGACTTTTATGGAACGTTACCAGGCTTACCCTTAAGTTTAAGAGTCTTAAGTTTAAGAGTCTTCTTAGCTGTTTGTGTATCTGTTCTTTTATGTGAAAGTAAGGAAGGTTAGTTGGAAGAAAGCAGGAAAGGAAAAGGGGCCCCCACACTGAGAGGAAACCACCCTTAAAAGGATTTTACACCACCCTGGAAAGAGCCTTCCATCCTTTCCCCCATGAGAGGTAGATGACAAAAATCTGATTGGATAACAGGTGCTAGGAGGGTTTGTTGAATTAAAACAGCCTGCCAGTAGGCCCATGTAAACCTCCAGATCTAAACGCCAAATCGCCAACCCTCTCTGGCCCCCTCCCTCTTCGGGAGCTTTGTACTCTCACTCAATAAACTTTGCTCAGCTGCCAACCACGCTTCCTCTCCTCTACCTCTTCATTCTTCCAAAGTGCCATGACCAAGAACCACAGGCACCGAAGGAAAAGAAATCCTGTAATGAAAGAGAGCTTATGACCTTACAGCTAATTTAAAAGGTGTTCTTCTGTCAACTCTCAGCAAATACGGATTGATTAAAAAAAAAAAAAGTCTATATTGTCTACTGAACAGAAATATGTAAAGAAAATTCATTTTGACAAAATCATTGACAAGCTTGGAGAATGTTAAAGTTAGAAAAACTATAATTTTATTGTTCATTGCTACAATAGATCAATATGTAGGTATCAGTTTTTCCCCTTTAAAAATACAGAAATGCAATTCAGTAATCTATTATCTTTTTTCCTTATGTTGTCATATTTGATTTATTTTGTATTAAAAAACTTAAGGGGCACCTGAGGAGTGTAATCAGTTAAGCGTCTGACTTTCGGTTTTAGTTCAGGATGTGATGTGATGTTGGAGATGTGAGATTGAGCCCCCTGTTGCTTGAGATTCTCTCTCTCCCTCTTCCTCTGCCCCCCCACTTGTTCTCTCTCACTTTCTCTCTCTCATACATGTCTTTTTTTTTTAATTTAAGTCATAAAATTTTTTTTAAGTCATAAAATTTTTATAAAATAAAAAATTTGTTCTGCTTCTGTTTTCTGTTTTTTCATTTCATGTGATAAGTATTACTCAAAATGTTTTTGGGTTTTTTTTTTTTTTTAGATTTTATTTATTTACTTGACAGACAGAGATCACAAGCAGTCAGAGAGGCAGGCAGAGAGAGAGGAGGAAGCAGGCTCCCTGCAGAGCAGAGAGTCTGATGCGGGGCTCGATCCCAGGACCCTGGGATCATGACCTGATCTGAAGGCAGAGGCTTTAACCCACTGAGCCACCCAGGCACCCCTCAAAATGTTTTTTTAATTTTTTTTTTTTTTAAGAGAAAGAGAGAGCACGAGAGTGGGAGGGCAGTGAGGGGGAGAAGAGAGAAAATCTTAAGCAGGCTCCATGCCCAGCACAGAGCCCCACTGGGGCTTCGATCTCATGATCCTGACATTATGACCCTAGCCGAAATCAAGAATCTGACACTTAGCTGACTTAGCCACCCTGGCGCCCCATCAAAATGTTTAAAATGTGTTTAAAATAATCCTTTGGATGCCAAATATGCAAGGCTGAACAGACTGGTCTTTAACTATATTTATAGGTCACAGTGGGCAATGTTATAGCAACACAGAAACTGTGAAATCTCAGTGGCTTCACCCAGTTAACATTTATGGCATGGAAGCCCGAAGTCAAATATGGAAGTTCCCGACTGATGGCAACCCTTGGTGGCAGAGACGCTGGGAACCTCCATCTTGAGCCTCTACCAGGTTGCTGTCTCTACAAGGTTCAGAGTTGCTCTGGTTCCCATCCAGCTAACAGATAAAGAAGGAGATAAGGAAGATGAGAGAATGCTACAGATGAGGCAATATATTTTTTGAACAGGCCTGGAAATGGCGCATGTCACTGCCATCTGCATCTGGTCGGCCAAGTCCAGGGAGCAGCAGAATAGGCTGGGTGATAGGGTCTTCCTGTGACAAGGAAGAGAGAACAGGACTGGTGAGCATCTAGGCAATCAGTCACTCCATCTGTGATCAAGCTGCTGTTCCTGCACCTTTCTGCCCTTGTAATAGTTCACGAAACGCTGTCTGCGTGTCTCTTTCCCTGTTCCCTAACATGCCGTGGAGCACCACTGAATGGTCAGTGGTTTCAAACCAAGTAAGTGAATAGCTTTTTGTCCAATGAAACATTCTGTGCAAACCAGTATATTAAAAAGAGATAAATAGAGGGACGCCTGGGTGGCTCAGTCAGTTAAGCATCTGCCTAGGGCTAAGGTCAGGATCCCAGGGTCCTGGGATCGATTCCTGCATCAGGCTCCCTGCTCCTTGGAGAGCCCGCTTCTCGCTCTACCTGCCACCACCCCACCTCCACCACCGCGCTTGTGCTCTCTCTCTCTGCTTCTCTGGCAAACAAATAAAACCTTTTAAGAAAGAGAGAGAGAGAGAAATCTGTACCTCTTCTGGTTGGAGTAGGAATGAACAGTCAGAAATACTATTTCAATGGTCTTTTCATTAACTTACACACAAATCCCTCCCTACCCACCCGGACCAATACTGAGCCCCTCAGTCACCGTGCACAGTTCCCGGGTTCTGATTAACAGAAGTTGGAAAGCCCTGCCAAGAGGCAAAGTGGGACCATTGAAGCTTTTGAACTGGGAGTGTTGTTTAGAGAGATTAAAGTTTAAACTCTGGCAGGGAAGCTGCCACGCCCTACCCAATGCTTTTCAACTTTATCTTACTTGACTGGCCTTAATGTTCCTGAAAAGTTTTCAACTCATTTCAACCTTGTGTCCATGTATACAACTTTCTAACATTGTTTTTAATGTTGAACTTGCTCTTATTCAGGCGCCAGGCATCAGGAAAACCATGATAGAGACCCTGGCCTCAAGGGAACGAATTCTCATAATATAAAGTTAAGTGAAAAAATTCTAAATATAAGGTTGAATATACAATGTGATATTAACAATGTAGAAGGATCCCTTTCTTTCTTTCTTTTTTTTTTTTTTTAAGATTTTATTTATTTATTTGACAGACAGAGATCACAAGTAGACAGAGAGGCAGGCAGAGAGAGAGGAAGGGAAGCAGGCTCCCTGCTGAGCAGAAAGCCTGATCCGGGGCTGGATCCCAGGATTCTGGGATCATGACCTAAGCTGAAGGCAGAGGCTTTAACCCACTGAGCCACCCAGGCACCCTAGAAGGACCCCTTTCTTTATACATAAAGACATATGTTGAGTTCCTTGTTTATTCATCTGACCCCCTCAGTGGGATCAAGGTCCACCAAGAGCAATGAAGCCAAAAAGGTGCCTTACTTTCTGGGAACCCAAGGCAAGCTGCAAAAGCCACCATACCCAAGGAAGGAGCTTTCTCCCAGTTCTAAGGCTTCCTCCCGTGCAAGAAAGGCCAGAAGGAATAGCAGTCATGACAACAGGGACGTTAGAATATTTTGTTTCTTTGTGTTGATGCAGGCGGACCTCCATACTGTGCTGTCTTATTTATAACCGGAAACTGAACCTCTATGATCCTACATTTGTGACTTCCTCAACATTTCCCCCAAACCTCTCCACCACCGCCCTTAGGTAGAACCAGCTAAAGCCTGGTCTGTTCAAACTAATTTACTACTCACTTTATTTGCGCGCGGTTTTTCTTTTTGTAGTGTCGTTGACATGGGGCAGAGGTTCATAACCACACTGCTAATTGCACAACAGACATAGTGTCACATTTTGAGAGACTGTTGCCTCCTGTTGCCTGAACCAAAACATTCCTGTCTTATCGTATTCTTGGGATTCCAGGAATGTGAGCCCAGCTTCCCAAAGAATTCATAGACATCACAATGAAACTGTTTCCAGTCTTGTATTTTTATTTGCCTGAAATTATTTTCTCCTGGAACAAGTCTGAAATTGCTCATTTATTTCTACATATACTTCTGATCACTTTACACACACTAGAAACAAGAATTCATATGGTGGTCTGTAGAAGGTATGGGCAAAAACATCCTTGTGCAAGCTTGAATTTTACCACATGTTTTTTTTCTACATTTGATAAAATCTTATCATTCTTTTTGTTAATGTGTAAGTAACATCATCTGGTTTTCAAAATGTTAAACTAACCTAGCATAAAGCCAACGTGGTTGTGTTGTATAACCCTTGCGATTCATATTTCTTTTGTGCTACTTTAATAAGTAAAATGACCAGATTTATTTATTTTTACTATAATGTTCTCTCTGGTTTGTTATCAAGTTTATGCTGGTTGCATAAAATGAATTGGCGTTTGCTTGGTTTTCTGTTTCTTATTAGATTTTTATGTAAGATTGGTCTAATTTCTTGCTTAAATGCTTGGTGTAACTTTTACACCAAACTTTTACAGCTAGATGTGGAGTCTTTCTGAGTTGGTGTGGAAAGATTTTTAATTATAGTTTCAATTTCTTTAAAGACAAAATTATTCTGTTCTATTTCAGATAAACAATATTTGAAACATACTAAAAAATTATCTGTTGTTTATCTGAAATTCAGATTTAACCACATCCTATATTTTTTGGCAACCCTATAATATCCTCATTATATTTTGAATGTCTGAAAGGGTAATGTTGTCTCATCTCTGTGAGTAGTTATTTGTGCCTTTTCTTTCTCTTTTTTCCTTGATTAGGTTCACTCGAGGTTTATCAATTTAATTAGTCTTTTCAAAGAACTAACCTTTGGGTTGTTTATTGCCTTGACTGTATGTTTCATTCCCATTAATCTTTACTTTTTTTTTTTTTAACTTTTTTTTTGTTTGTTTGCCTTTATTTGTACCTCTAACTTCTTGGGATGGATAATTTGATCTTTGACTTTGAGGGTTTTTTTTTTTTCCTTTTTTTTTTTGGAATATAAATTACCCTCTGTGCATGATATTAACTGGTTCCCAGGGACTTGGGTTTTAGTTTGTAGATAATCAGGAGCCCATTAGTTCTATGCACAGGAGTGACCACTTTGCGTTTGCTCTTTTGATGCAGGCTATTTGCCATGTTATGAAAGAGGCAGCTTTGAAAAACAAAATACCGGAAGTGGAAGAGGACAGGGCTGAGGACAGGGTATTGAAGGGCAGCCTTAAGGAAAGGGGCAGTCAAAAGTTAGTCACCATTATGGGAGAGCAGGGACTGTCAGAGAAGAAAAATCCTCTGGTTCATACTGGATCACAAACTTGATGCCACAGAGACGAGGTGAAAAAAAACTTCTTGAAGTTGTATATTTCATAGTTGTGTTTCTGCTGAAGATTATCCACTAGATTTTGCATATTGGAATATGTAATATTACCTTAAAATATAGAGAGTTAAAATATAGATCGTTAAAAAATATAGATAGTTCAAAATACATGTAAGTATATATATTGTTAAGAAACAAAATTGAACTGAGTAAATTTGAAGATCTAATTGGCTTTACTACGAAATTCATGAATCAGATGGTATCCCATCTAGCAAGGTGAGGGGGGTTCTGAGGAGTTTCTGTAGCAAGGAGGGTGGGGCAAGAAGTTAGTAGCAAAAGAAAAGAAAGGATTGTTCCGGAAAGGCTACTTTCCCTGAGGGAGACGGCAGGAGGTCTTATCATATGGATGATTTCATCTTCCTTTGGAGATACAGAGACTCCCCGCCACCCCACCCGTTCCCCATGACAGAGTACCTTATTTGTGCTAGAAATTTCAAGAGTGATTGTTTTAAAATTCCACTCTTCCAGTGATTAAAATTGCAATTAAGTCTTGGTTTGCTCTCTTGGGGGCAATTGGATCTACCTTGGGCTTGTGGTTTTCTTTTTCACTCTTTTTCTCAGTATATTTAGAGTACATGGCAAAACAAAGAACACATTTAATAACTATTTATACCTGGTTACATAGCACTTTGTTTTCTCACACCTGCAACCCTCAGGCCAAAGATTTTCTTGACCTGGATTCTCCAGGATAGAGCCGCAGGCATTGGCCATTCTGAAGTCTTCCTGGGTTGAGCCATGCGGGAAGTCTTAGGACTTGAAGACACTCCACTCCCTAGCCTATCACTTTGTCTTTTTTATTCATCTGTTTTAGTGAGGTAGATGCTATCTAAAATGTTCTTAGCAATTTTGTGAAAGATAGCTTATAAGGTAAAGTTTTCATTTTAGTTATAGATAATAAAGGACAAACGGTCTCATTTATTTTAAGAAAGAATAGTTGACTTGAATTCAGAGCAAGTCAGATTCTGTATTTTTTTTTTTCTCATTGAAAGAGAAAAAAAATGGTCCAGGAATAAAACTTTAGTGGTTTGTTCATAGATAAGGCATTCTGCCCTTATTTGAGATAGAACCCCCCCCCAAATTTTTTTTCTCACAAAGTGAATATGACTAAATGTATCTTTTTTGAATGGCCATCTTTAGAAACCAGCAAAGCTGGAGATAATGGGGCAGGATTTCTTCTCCTTTAGTGCCTGTGGTTCTTGGTCAGGCCACTTCTAAGAATGAAGGGGTAGACGAGACCAGGCAGCAAAGCAAAGTTTACCGAGCGAGAATCCTAAGCTCCTAACGAGGGAGGGGACCCAAGAGGGTTACCACTGGCATTTCTAAGTCTAGAGGTTTTTGTGGGCTTGTTGGTGGGCTGATTTAATCTGATTAACCCTCCATGCAGTTTTCTATCATGTGGGAAAGGGTAGAGGCCCCTTGTAAAATCCTTTTAGGGGCTGATTCTTCTTAGGCCAGGGGGCGGCTGTGGAGGGAGGACTCAGGGCTCCTTGTCCCTGCTGCCTTTCTTCCAGCCACCCTTCATCAATATCAGGAGGAGTAGAACCTAGTCATTCTCCCAAGAATGAACTGAGATTTATAAATGGGCTGTTGTTTTATCAGATTCCAATGTTCTAAAAGTTTTGTTCCTGTCTCTTCCCTGGCATGTTGGGAAGAAGCCCAACGTATTTCCTTTTTTCCACTGGTTCTCTAGACTCATCATGTGCAGAGCTGCTCAGCTGACATGTCTATGGGAAGAGGTTAAAAAAAAAAAAAAAGTCCTCTTCAAAGGAAACAATTTTTGTGGTTATACATCTGGATGTTTGGGTACACATTGACCAATTCCTTCTGAAACCTGAAAACTTATTTAAGTTCCTACCATGATTGTTAATTCATAGGAAGTTGACATCTTTAAAAAGCTATGGGGGGAGAAACTGCTTATAAAACCACATAATACTATCCTATGGGAACACACTATATAACATCGTGGTTTAAGTGCTAATGACAGGAAATAAATCGTTTAGATTTAATGCTAAGGTGTGGGTTTGGGTGTGATTATTGGATAAAGAAATACATACTTTCCTCGTCCTCGTCCATAATTAGTTACAATTCCTTAAATTATTTAAAATCAAATTGTTTAAAATTGGTTAAAATCAACACAAACAAACCAACTGATGCTCCATTCGACTACCTTTTTGTGTTAATTGTGAAATTTCTAGCTGAGGACTTGTAGAGGAAACCAAACAAGGAATGGTAGAATTACTGAGCTGCCTATGATGGTTTCACTATATATATTTGATTTTTCATTTCTCACTGATCCATCTCTCTGTCCATGGTGGCTGGGATGAAACCTTAAAGATTTGTTCATGAATAAGCCATCCTGGTGATGGGGAAGGATATGCAACCATCTGTCCATTCATCTAAAGCGTACTGATGTTCAGATGGAGATAGAGATGAAGAAGATGAGCTCTCTGCCTTTACAAAGCCCCTGACAAGTAACAGTCAGGAAATGATGTGCTCTGTGCTAATAATAGAACCATGTGTGGAATGTAGTGGGCTCAAGGGAATAGAAGGGGAAGCGATATATAGCTAAGGGTGAAATAAAGAGGGCCTGGGTCAGGGGAGTAGCATTGATCGAGAGGAAAATCACAGAAGTTAACTGTTGATTTTGAGTCCTGGTATCCTGGCAGCCCTTCCTTGTAGCATACCAGTTGGGCCGAATCTTGGTTTCTCTATTGGTAAAATGGGATAAATGGTTGTTATGTGGATTAAGTGAGATAATTTCTGAAAAGTTCTTAGTATCCAATGCTTCAAATGCAGGAATTCTCTCCATATATTGGCTGTAGTACTAGTAGGAGTTCTCCAGACAAGCAGAACCAGTGGCACATAGCTATGTATTGTCTTATTTAATATAAGGCATTGGCTCACTCCTTTATGGAGGCTGAGAAGTCCCATGGTCTAATGTCTATAAGCTGGAGACCCAGGAGAGCTGGTGGTATCATTCCAGTCTGGATCTGGAGGCCTGAGAACCAGGAGAACTCATTGTGTAAATTCTGATTTGAGTACAGGAGAAGACCTATGTCCTAGTCAGAGAGAGCACATTCTCTCTTACCCCATCTTTTGTTCTGTTCGGGTCTCCAATAGATTGGAGGTGCTCCATCCACATTGGGGAGAATAATTTGCTTTGCTCAGCCTACATATTCAGATGTCAATCTGATCCAGAAACACCTCTACAGACAAATCTAGCCTAATGTTAAACCAAATATCTGGGCTTCCCATGGCCAAGTCCGGTTGGTATATAAAATTAACCATCATAGCTTTATATTTATAATCAGGGCTGGAACTTGGGTGAGAAGTCACATAATGTAGTTGAACTTTTAAAAATTCTTTTATTTAAATCCCATCACTGCCTTGTACTGCCTGCAAGATATTGGTCAAGTGGCTTCATATCTCTGAGCCTCAGTTCCATTCTCTGTGGAGTTGGGATTTTAGTAGCGATTGCATGGGGTTCTTTTCGATAAAATGGATCAAAGCATGAGAAGAACATGGCCATGCATCAAAACTCAAAAAATGCTTGCTACCATTCTTGGGGGGCTTAGAGAGAAGGAGATGTTAGTAGGACATCCTTAAATTTTAAAGTGAGTACTAATTGGATAGTCATGGTATGCAGAGAATATGGAGGAAGAACAGGCTTGTTTAAAGAAAGAGAGGTGAGTTTTATTTTAATCATTGATGAGTATATCTACTGTCTCTGTTAGGTCGTTGGATATAAGGATCTGGTTCTCAGAAGCCATTCAGGTCCAGGCATTTAGCTTTGTGTATTGGCAGCAAATAAATTGTATCTGATTCCATGGTTATGGATTGGGTTTTCCAGGGAGGGGGGAAAAGATGCGAGTTTACGACCCTTGAGGGGAACGATGGAGAAAAAGAAGTCCATGATTGAAACCGGGCTGAAACAATGGTGTTAGGAGGAAGCCAAGGAAGAGGGTTATGCATGAGCATAGCAAGAGGTGAGACCTGGTTTCACAAAGGCATACAGAAACCACATGTCACAAAGTAGAAAACAGAAAATGGTGCTTCCTGGATTTGGCCACATGGAAGGCACCCAGTAATTGTCACCTTAGCCATTTCTGTGGAGCAGTGTGGACAGGAGGCAGAGTGCAGGGGACTGAGATGAGAATGTGGCAAGGGAAGTCAGGATGTAGGCAGTATGGGTCAGGCTCAGACATGACACCCAACAGTCCGTACCATTGAGGCATTTAGGTGGCTTGGATGGATTGGACATTCAAGGAGGTGTGTGAGGATTTGTGGTGCAGGGGGCAGTGATATCAAGGGAATTGAACTTAGCATTTACAAGAGCATCTGGCGTATTGCAAGCACTCGGTAGGTGTTAGCTGCTGTTAGCTGCCAGTGTGCCCTTAGACACACACACTCTGCTGCCTCCTAGGTCCACTCTGAGCCACTCCAGGAAACGGCTGGCTGCGCAGCTTGACAACGAATGGGAAAAACGAGGAACTGGCCAAGTGATTCATCTACATACATCAAATCAGAACAATGTGCTTGAGGGTTGACTGGCAATAACACCATCCTCCCTCTCTCCACCTCCTCCTGAAAGTTACATTCGTCCTTTCTTTAAAGAGGCCGCCTCTATCATTACACTCCTAAAAGAACTGTTGGTGCTATTTTTTTTTTTTTTTAAAGTAGACTCCACAAGTAGGCTTGACCTGAGGACCCTGAAATGAAGAGTCTCACGTTCTACCTGCTGAGCAGGCCAGGTGCTCCTGCTGTTATTTTTAAATAAGCGTTAACCTGTGTAAAATGTTAGGATACATCTTGAAAGACGGCCCTTTTCCTTCTGTCTCAGTCTTCTCATTTTAGAGGTCTCGCTATTTTATCTATTTTTAATTTAATTTTACTTATCTATTTGAGAGAGAGACAAAGAGCATGAGCTGGGGGAGTGGCAGAGGGAGAGGGACAAGCAGACTCCCTGCTGAGTGAGGAGCCCGATATGGGGCTCCATCCCAGGACCCTGAGCTCATGGCCTGAGCTGAAGTCAGACACTTAACTGACTAAGCCACCAGGCACTGCACATCTTACTATCTTAGACAAGCGCACATAGACCTATTGTTTGCTTGTAACTCATATAGTATTTATCATATATATATCATTTATCATACATCATTGAACATGATCATATTATAAATCTGCTAAGGAACAGATAGTCTCAGACATAGTTCATGCAAGCATGAATTGCTCTAACCAGTCCTTTCCAGAAAAATAATGGGTGTATTCTTTGACCTAGGCAATCCCATTTTGGGAAATATATCCTACAGATAAAAATAGCCACTAAAATGCAAAACTGTAGTCAGTGATATTTCCTGTATTATTATTTGTAGTGGCAATAGGACTGGAAACAGCCTGAATATTTTATCAATAGGGAGAAAGTTGACTAATTTATAGTACTCCATAATATAAAGACATAAGAGATGTTCATGATATATTATTAAGAATAAAAGCAAGTAGGGAATCCATATGCATGAGATGATCCCATATTGGAAACATAAATCAAACATTTTATTTATATGTGTTTATATCTTTGTGTGAACATATGAATTTATTTTGAATATGATTTTTCAGATCATGGAGAAAAGGATGGAAGGATTCACACCAAACTCTTAACATTGGTTACTTCACACTGGAGTAGAAACAAGGTAGAGTGAATTTGTTAATGGTTTCCTTCTATCCCTCCATATATTTGGACTTGATTATCAGAACAAGCTTGCATTACTTTTTCAATTAAAAAATAAACCCTGTAAATGAAAGGAAGAATAAAGCTTTTACTACTGTCTCATGAAATTATAAACCATCTATTTGGGAACAAGCATCATAGATACAAGGAGGGATGAAATGGAAATTAGCAAGGCTTGGATGAATAATCTTAAACTTGGAGTTAAAGAATCCTGGCCATGATTTGTCTTTACAATGTGATTTGAGAAAGTACAGGAACGCCTGGCTGGCTGAGTTGATCATGGGACTCTTGATCTTGGGGTTGTGAGTTTAAGCCCCGCATTGGGTATAGAGCTTGCTTAAAAGTAAAAGAAAATAAATAAAAATGGCACCTGGCTGGCTTGGTCAGAAGAGGATGAGGCTCTTAGTATAAGGGTCATGGGTTTGAGGGCCACTTGAGGGTGAAGCCTACTAAAAATAAAAAGAAAAAAAAAGAAAAAAAAATAATTGAAAGAAAAGAAATCAGTATTGCTACCTGTCTTTGAATGTAGTTACTCCTAGAAGGTCTTCTGGATTCTCATATATGCTTTTGAATTGATTACTATGTGAGGTAATGTATTGGGATGTTCACATATTGGCAGAGATTGGTTTATTGACTTTATTTAACCAACATTTATTTAGTGAAATGATAATAAATATTAATATTAACAAGAGAATTTCTATTAATAAATTATTAATGTTATTAATTATTAATTAATATTAATAGTGACATTAAGAGTTAATTTCATTAACCATCTGAAAGAGCAGGATAAGAAGGAGTGTTATCCAACTTAGTGTTGATCAGGTAGTAGTCATGGAAAAGAGGTCTTAGAAAGATTCCAGAACTGTGGAGCGCCTGGGTGGCTCAGTGGGTTAAGCCTCTGCCTTTGGCTCAGGTCATGATCTCAGGGTCCTGGGATCCAGCCCCGCATCAGGCCCTGTACTCAGTGGGGAGCCTGCTTCCTCCTCCCTATCTGCCTGCCTCTCTGCCTACTTGTGATCTCTCTCTCTTTCTCTCTGTGTCAAATAAATAAATAAATAAATTCTTAAAAAAAAAATCCCAGGACTATGGCAATGCCCCATTCTGGTGGAATTCTTTTGTAGGGAGTGAGTTGAAGGATGTATTGGAAGGTGACAAGTGCTCTCGGAATGAAGGAAAAAGGACAGAAGAAAGCATAGGAATAAAAGACCGAGTTCCTCAAAACCTTGAGAGAAATCATCTAGCTTAAGGGAAGAGAGCTGCTGGAGAGAGGAGGAGAGAGGGCAATGGAGGTGAGAAAGAAAGACGTTGGCACAGGGTGTGCTTAGGCAACCAACGGGTGGGTGATGGGTGATCAGGGAAGAAGACGAAAGCTAGGAGGTGAGGGAAAGGTAGCAGGGACATGGGAAGTCATCCAAAACAAATATGCCTAATTTGAAGTTGGCCTAGCATTTGGCCTGACTTGTATTTAGTCTCATCCACCAGCCAAGTGAATTCCTACGGGTAATTTATAAAGTGAGAAAGTGTGAATTAACATATTCATTAACATAATCATCTTTCATAACCAAGATGTCTTAAGCATCCAAAAGGTTTAATGTATCCAGTCTGTGCATAATAGCTTCAAATGATATATTTGGACAGAGCCCTCTGAGATGTTTCATTCTCCTTTGCCAAAAGCAAAGTTTCTTAAGTGAGGGAAAAGAAATCCTGATCAACAGAAAAATCATGGTAAAGATATAAAGGGCACAAGAAGTTGGGGTTGTAACAAGAATAGACCAACAGGAAGACAAGAAAACCCAATTTTGATATGAGATGGCACGAAGTATCTTTGATATCTTACGTGAGTCATTTAAATTCTTTAGGTCTTTGTTATATCAATAAGATGAGGAAATCTATGATTTCTCTGGTCTTGCATGATACCCAGTTCTGTTTGGCAAGGGGTGTTTTTGAAACTGATGAACATGGTCAGAATTGGAGGCAGTTACTGTAATGAAGACACACTTTAAGATCATAGAAGATCAGTACTGTGAGTTAGTTTGGAGTCCCACTGACTTGGGTTCAATTTCCGTCTTTACATATATTAGCAGATGATGTTGAGAACGTTTCTTTTTTCTTTTCTTTTTTTTTTTTTAAAGATTTTATTTATTCATTTGACAGACAGAGATCACAAGTAGGCAGAGAAGCAGGCAGAGAGAGAGAGAAGGAAGCAAGCTCCCCGCTGAGCAGAGAGCCCTATGCGGGGCTCGATCCCAGGACCCTAGGATCATGACCTGAGCTGAAGGCAGAGGCTTTAACCCACTGAGCCACCCAGGTGCCCCGAGAACGTTTCTTTATGCTTATTTTCCCATAAATAAAACTGAGAAGAGTAACAAGTATCTAGCTATTGGTGTGGTGAATGTAAACAAATAAGTGTTAAATGCTTAATGATACCTGACACCATGAAAGTGCTCAGAATGTGGTAGAAAATAAAATGAAACATTTCTGCTAATGTAAAAGCCAGATTTCTTTTTCTTTTTCCTGCCCTGCCCTTCCCTTCTCTTCCTCACCCTCCCCTCTCTCTTTCTTTCTCTCTTTTTCTTTTTAAGTTATGGCTTTTCCTTCCAGATTGGGGGAACAAGGATTGTGAATGTCTTGGCAATAAAAACACAAATAAAGATGGTAGTGATTTAGCCATACACAGTAAACATACCATTTCACAGCAGGAAGGAAGTAAGGATCAAGAGTTGAGTAAACAAAGGAGGAATATTATTCAGACAAGGAACCAGTTCAATGGCTAAAAATACTTTGGGATCGTCAAAGAAATTGAGTTGTTCCTTGGGTCAGGAACCCTCTGATTTATGAAACATAGCACATTTCTCTTCATGACCATTCTGCTGTGACCTCATGGTTCCTCTACTTCCAGGACTACCTGGCTTTTCTAGCCTCATGGGGGCACCGACTGAGCCCTGTGGATATATTTCTATGAGTATCTTGAGTGAGAAATAACCTAGATCATCATCACCATCACCACCACCTCAAGTTCAAAATCTGGTTGAGTGCTAACACCTGCACCTTCATAGCCCTCTGAAGGGTGATCATGGGCTGATACCAAGAGATAGTTCAAACCCTCTATCTGCAGTATTTACCTTAATGGGGGAAAAAGGTTTTGGAAAAGAGCAACAATGTTTTTGCATACAAACTTTGAACATGGCAGTATGTGATTGACCAGTGTTTTGGCCAAATTAGACAAGCAACTAATACTTACACGTTCATTGACTTCTGTGTGTTGAAATAAGCCATGATCCCTGCCCATGATGAGCTTATAGTCCTACAGTGACACACTGGAAGAGTTGTTTAGAAGGAGTGACCCAATGATGATAGGTTAAGATAACCAGTTAACAGGTTAAGATTCATCTAGAAGTTCACCACCTAACAAGAGGGATAGAAGTGGAAGGGGAATGATTCTATGGTGGGAGAGTTAAAAGTATTGGGCAGAATGGAGGAAGGAGATATATAGAAGAAACCTACTAGAAGGTTTGCTGTATGTCCATGGGAAGCAGGAAGAAAATGCCTGGGAAAGTTTGCAGATTTGATTGGAATATGGGGAGAAAATATTGGATATCAAGACAGAATCATTTTTTTTCTCCTAGTCCACCAACCGATTTTTATTTTAATTAGTAGATAGGCCATGCTTTTTTTTTTTTTTAAATACCTAATTCTCCTGGTAGCATTTTTGGTTAAAATTAGTGAACAGGAGTGAAACTATGAAGGCATGGAACAAAAGTATCCAAAAGTTGTCTGGACTTAAAATGTATCTCAGAATAATTCTATTCAAAGTGGTTTTCATTGTCACATTCGTCTCTTATCATTAACTGTCTTAGACCAGCAGGTCTGGACTTTCACCTTGACCTTGTGTTCTCTCATAAGGATACATACAGGATCCTAGACACAGAATGGAGGTGGCTCCATGTCAGATCCCCAGGCATGCCCCTCTGTGAGCATGTGGGTTCACATGAAGGAGCAGGGAGGAGAGGAAAGCCCTGCCTTTCGGTAAAAGGCATATTTGATCTTTCCCGACCGCAGCAGAGGACAAGGCAGGTTTCCTGGAAGAAGCTCAGGGGAGGGAAAAGGAAAATTAGAAGGCTTCATCTGAAAAGTTGGGGCTAAGCTTGAATTCCTAATTGCCACAGGTCTTTTCCAAGAAGCATGCCCATCTGTGGTGTACCAGCCGTCAGCTGGGTGGCTCCCGGATCGTGTCTCCTTAGACAACTCAGCTGACGACACCACCACCATCAGCTCCTTCCAGGAATGCTGTGCCCATCCTCTATGGTTTTCTGTTGAGTTGGTCTGGCCCTACTTAAGAGGAAAATAATTGGTATTCTTTACGCTTGTGTTGGGCAGTAATTTCCTTTTGAGCCACCCTTCACATCAGGACCAGCCCTCTGCAAAATTATGCAGTCGACAGTTTGTTTTGATGCATTTTTCCCCCTCTGGTACCTATCAGTCACCCTGTCCTACTCTCCTTGGCCCAAATTTTCAGGACTCTTGCATTTTCTTATGACTGTCAGAAATAACTACACCCTCATCCCTGTGATATCCGCACTCACCCAGCAAACACTCCTTCCTTTTGGAATTGTCAATTCAATTTGAAAGTGACCAGTCTTTTGTCTCATTCTACCATGTGCCAGATATGATGTCAAATGTCATGGTTGTCACAGTGAAGTGGACATGGTCCCTCTGCTTACGGAGGACACAGTTTCATGAGACATATAGGAAAAAATATCCAGCATTACAACAAAGATGTAAGGGCACGAGACAGCATAAAACATTGGAAGAAATGTCACAATGGTGGAGCATGTCACTAAAGCTGTGCTGAGATTTGTTGTGCAAGGGCCACAAAGCAAGTGTGCTGTAAAGATGGAATTGAGAGCTAGCTTTATCCTGCAGGTGGTGGGAGACTCACAGGCTATTTATGCAAGAAGGTGACAAGATCTACAGATTAAAAAGGTCTCTAAAGAGGGTCAGTGAATAGGATCCTATCTTAGAGCAGAAATCCCGATGAGATGGGGTGACCTTGATTGAGGTAGAAGCAATGTAGATACAAAGGAAGGGGACAGATTTGAGAGATATGTAGGAAGTAAAAATTACACAGTTGGTGACCACTTATGCCATTGTTTGGGGGAGATAAAGAATTCTTTAGGATTCTGATCAAGGCTAGAGCATGATGGTATCTTCCCAGAGGTGTGGGATACACAAAGTGGAATTGTTTGAAGACTCTTGTTTTGATGGTGGTGGGTGTAAGTGAGGCATACCCCAGCCTCAGCAATCTATTAATCAGTTTGTTACTTTCTTACCAAAATGGCATCAGATTGGTTTCATTAAGTTAAAATACATATCTCTTTTGTTACACCCTTAAAAAATTATGATAATGCTGGCAGTTTCAGAGACCATAATAAATCAACTGAAGAAATGTCTTTCTTTTGGCTGGATGATGGGGTGGAACAGGTTATGGGGCTGCTTAGAATCACTTTGTGTGATCTGGACCATGGGTCATTATATTTACATGTGTGCCTGCCCTCGCTGCACACTTAATTTTTTTCTGACTTTTAAATAAGTTCTTGATTTCTGTCCGTGTTAGCTTTTAGTTCATTCTTTTGTCATTCTCCATTCCCCCATTGCCCAAACCCTCTCTCTCTGTACAAATTGCTCTGGTGTCAACACGGAGACCTCCCAGTTCTTTTATTTGTAATCTAAGAGGGACAGAATGGAGGCTTCTTTCCCATGGACTTAGAATTCAGAGAATCTCTATTGCTATCACAGAAGACATTGGGAGAGATGTGCTTACTGAACCAAGTAAGCATTCTCAAATCCTTGCTATTTCCCAGACACATAAGCTCAAGAGTATTGATAGAGCTTGGGGAAGCCAGATACTTGGGACATGAGAAAAATATTTTGATGTTGGAAAGCTCCAGGTCCCTGGTTCCTTTGTTTCTATCAGTGCAGCTCTTAAAGATTCATTCTCTTTTTTCTGTTTCTTGATCTATGGGTATTAAGTGAAAGCCTTAGATTTCCCATTCCCCCCCATCCCACAGAGTTTTGTTCAGATGTGAAGGAAGAGAGAGAGAGCAACAGACCATTTTCAGGAGTCGAAGAAAGAGTAGCAATAATGTAAATAGAAAAAGTGTTTAATAAATAGCCTGGAAACAGAAATCTTACAGTTTTTGTAGGCTAAACCCAATAGACAAATACTTTCACCATTCACATGATTAGGCATCTAGCTACCTAGTGCCCTTCATCATGTGGTGGGAAAGAACAGATCCACTTGTTATGCAATGTGGACCTAGGAAGTGGTTTTGGATTGGTTTTGGCTTCTTTGAGATGGTTTTGGACAAGATTTTGTTATGAAAGCTAAGCACAAGTTATGATTGCATGCTACAAGAATGCCCCATATTCATTGGTAGTTCAGTCTCTTAAACCCACATTGAAATCCTGTAGGGCTATTGATGTCAGAGGCAATTTAGGAAGAAAAGCACAAGCGTTAGCTACTGAAAAATATGGAAAATGGCTTTGGGTCTTGATTCTGTTTATGAGCAGTGCAATTGCAATGATCATGGACGAGGCTCAGGTCCACTTGGCTGAGACACAGATCTTGGATGACTTTATTCAGGTGGTATGCTAGGACCCTGACAAATTAAATGGCATAATAGGGATTAAGCATAGGAGGGAGAGGTCAGGTTGCAAGACACTCCAGTGGAGTTACAGGTACAAAAGAGAGGTCACATTTGTTAGCTCCCATTTTCTATCCTAGATTGAAAAACAGTAAGTCACTTAACGGTTATATAGAAATATAAAATTCAGTACCCAATAAAAGCTGGAAATTGAGTGGGAGAAAGAGGAGGACATATTCATTTGAAGGAGAATTTTATAGAAATCCTCTGTTCTTCTTAAATTCTACCAGAATTACCACAGGAATAAAATAATAAGACTGTGATTTTCTTGAGAGCAAAGACCATATATTTTCAACTCTATATCCTCAGCAACCCAAATAGTTGCTGGTGCTCAATAAATGTGTGTTTGCTGAAGGAATATGTAATCAAATGGTTACATTTATATACAGAGTCCATATTTCACATTATAATATTTACATTATGATGTTAACTTTGTTTACCTCTTATCTATTACCAGAAGTTAACAAAGTTTTCCTATAACAAAACTTATAGACTTCTTAGGCTAAAAGATAAAATTGAGACTATTATGTAGGTGCTTATGTAACATGAGGGAAAACAAATGTCCACTGTATTTCACTGATGAAATTAAAAAATACAGTGATCATTGAGTATATTTTTTTGTAGTAGAATGAGAAAAATGGAATTCTTTAGGAGGAGATAATGTTTCATTTAATTGGGTTTGATGTCCCCCATCATCAAAATATTTTGCAAATGTTCACCTATTAATAATGGTATGCAATGAGATTTTAATTATTTCATTTAGAGCTTGAGTTTTGTATTATTTTTTCATATTACTAAATAAAAGTTTTCTTTTGATTTTTTTTCCTACCATTTACATATATAATAGGTGTTCTTAGCTCTCAGACCATACAAAACACAGGTGGTGGACTGGATTTGGCCCATGAGCTGTGCTTTGCTGACCCCTGATCTATACTGACTGGTTTTGAAAAGTGTTCAGTTTATTTATTTATCCCCTGTCATGGAAAATTGAATTTGAAAATGTGTCTCTAATTACATTATTTGCAATATCTCACAAACCAAAAAGTCTCTAAATTTGAGAGTTTTCCTCTATTTTTTAAAAACTACTGTCACATGGGTATTGGTCTAAGAGCCACTCCCTCTTGCTCACACACACCCCGCAATAAAATTTACTTCAGTATCTCCTTATCAGGTTAAGATAAACTTACTCTTAAACTGAGTATGATTCTTAGCAAGGCCCAAACAGAGGACAAGGACTTCAAAAGAACTTCCTCTCCCTGCGATAAAAATACAATGACAAGGACAGAACCCTAAGGAACTGCCAAGCCCACTGGATGCCCAAATTTGAAGTTGTTTTTTCATGTTGTACTTTTGGTCGGAAATGCTTGAGATGCTTCTGTGTCTCCTAAGCCTTGCTCCCCCCTGTCACTTCTAGCCTGTCTCTCCTCTTTTCCTCTTTCAAAACCCCGGATTCTTTCAGTGTATGTCATTGACTTCATTATCCATGACCCTTCCTTGTGGCTGTCATAGCCACCACTAGATTGTGTCCTCACTTCCTGGCCTTATCTATTCCTCTGTAAATCACCACATAGAACAGGGTAAAGGGCAGAGAATCAAAGGCTTGGTTCAAACCCTGGCTCTCTCACTTACTCGCTGTTCTCGGTCTCTTAAACTATGAAATGGGTATAAAATAGTACCACCCTTTTAGGGCATTGTGAGGATTCAATGAGTTTTTTTTTTTTTTTAAGAGGTTCTTAGAATAGTGCCTGTCATATAGTAATACTTACTATCTTCAGAGCCTTCACTCTCTTTGAAAAATAAAGTGATAAATATGTAAGACAAATACAGGTAGTACTAACTGCAAATACCTATTGGATGCTTACTAGGTGCTAGGAACCATGGAAAGTATTTTGTATTTTGTATATGCGAACTCACTTAGGGTTCACAATAGCTCTGTGAAGTGGTATATACTCTTGTCCTCTATTTTAAAATGAAGAAATAGGCATATGAATGTAAAGTAGCCTGCCCAAGGTCACCTGCCAATAATTGCAGGAGCCAAGATGAGGATGGTCCTTTCTATTTCCTCGTCTCCCAACTCCTTGAACTCTTCAGCTCCAGCTGTCTTGTTTTCCATTGCACCTGAGCCATCTTGTCATCGCTGATAGTAATACCACTCCCCAGATTTCAGTTCCAAACGTCCCCTTTTCTGACCATCTTCTGCTCACCTCCTACATTTTTACATTACTTCCTGTTATAGTCTCACAGCAGACATTCTCTGACCTCATTCAAACTTTGTACACATTCACCCTACTTCTTTCTCAGCCTAAAAAATTCAAGATGGAGTCCTGGGACACTCCCTCGAAAATACTCTTGACCACTTTGCTCCATTCTCCCCCTCCGCTATCCTACTTATCTGGCAACCCCAGCTAGACCAAATTATCCACTAACTCTACGCCAACACTGTAACAGTAAAACAGTGTTAACAATCTGAACTCTGCTACCTGCTCTGTAATACACTTGCTCACTCTCAGAGACCCTTAATTCTTATCCTTTCTCCCCATATTTCAAATATTCCTTCTGCATCTGCCTCCTGTCTTGATACTAGTGACACTTCCTCTATCAAAAAACTAGATACCACTGGTTGTGAACTGCTTTATCTTTTAACAGTTCAATCATCCTTTCAGCAATTGTACTCAACGACTGAGTTACCCATCCTCTTAAAAGGTTGGGCTTATTTTTGTTGCTAAGACCAAACCTTCTGTTAATGTCTTAGATGCCTTTCCACTTCATTTTCTCAAGGAGTTGACCCCTGCACATTTCCTACGTCAACATTTTTCCCATTTTAGGATCATGCATACTGACATACAAAATGCACGAAGTCATCCATCCTAAAATAAATCTGCAACCAACCCCAAACCCCTATGATCCTCTGTCCTTCTTTGGAAACTATCATGTTTGTCTTCTCTACTGTGTATAAAAACCTTTTTAAAATACAATATGTGTTGACTGTTTTGACTTCTTCACCTCCCTTTCTCTCTGCGATTGCTTATTTATTTATTTGTTTGTTTATTTTATAGAGAAAGAGAGAAAGAGCACAACAGAGAGTGCACAAGTCGAGGAGAGGCAGAGGAAGAGACAGAATCTTAAGCAGGCTCCACAAATGTGGGGCTTGATCTCATAACTGAGGTCATGCCCTGAGCTGAAATCAAGAGTCAAACATTTAACCAACTGAGCCACCCAGGCTCCTCTGCATTTGCTTTAATGGACCCCCTCCCTCCACTGAAATTGTCTTTATAAAACTGTAGTACTGGATACTGTTGATTATATTTCCCGGAGATATTTCCATCCCCCTTTTTTCTTGTACTCCACTTCCTCCCCTTCCTTTTTCCCCTTCTTTTTCTTATTCTTAACTTCTTTCTTTTTCTTTTTCTTTTTTTTTTTCATCTTCTTATTTGAGTTAAGTCTTTTATTACATTGGGGATTTTCCACATGTGATCAAGAAAGATAACCAGACCCCTTCCCAGTGCTTGGGATCAGAATTATAATTGATCTAAGTAAAAAATAATAAGTAATTCTATTTTTCTAGCCAATGACTGGTATCAACTTGGAATTAAGACTAATATAGGCCAGTAGATTTTGAGGAAAAGACTGGTGGGGGCATATCTGGGCAGTTCTGACTAAAAAGAAAAGGATAGAAGAGAAACCTCCTTTCTTGGATATGGTTATGTCTGTAACGTTTTGAAGATGTATAGTCATCTTCTACCACATAGGAAGACATTGTCCATAATCTGAGCATGGCCAAAAAACAAGATAGAGAATATGTGGTTCTTGGTGGTGGTGTTGATCCTTTGAATTAAGGAACCCTAGAATAGCCCAAGGTCTAGGCATATTGATATGTGAAATAACTAGCCCCATATTATTTAAGATAATCTCAGTTGGGGCTCTGTAGTTTTCAGCAGAAATAATTCTGATCCATATTTCCCTACCCTCATTTACTTGCATTTGGTAACATTTGTCATTGTTGACCTCTCCATCCTTCCTGAAATATATGCTTCTTTAAGCTTCTGTGACTCACAGTCCCTTTCTTTTTCTTCCACCTGACACACTATGCCATGAGTAACTTGCTGTCCAAAATTCCACTGGGACTCTAAATTTTGATATGACACAGGGCACATCCTTATCTCTCATGGTCTCTTCAACTATAGTGTCTCCTTAGGGAATTCACCCATTCCAGAACAATCTATAAGCTAAGGACTCTCACTTTTAAATCTACAGCCCCAGTCTCCTTTCTGATTAGCAGACTCATGTATGTCACTACTGACATGACATCTCTACTTGCATGTCTACTGGCCATACTATTTATAACATGGCCAAAACGGAAGAGTCCTTCACTCCACCCACTACTACTTCAACTCTCCTATAAGGTTTTGCTGTCTCAGTAAATGTTCTTACCACATAATCTATTGTACAGTAAAAAAATCTAGGATTTAGGGATTTTTATTACTTTATTTTCTTTATCTTCTGCACACAGCCATGCAGGTGTTTCTCCAGGGGTGTCCTGAGTCCAACTACTACTCACCAATCTTACTGCTAAAACTTGAGCTCAAGCCTCCATCATTGTCTGCTCTACAGTGGCCTCCAGTCTCTCTGATCTCTTGCCTTCACACAGTGATGTGCCCTTCTCTCAACAATTCCATCTACAGAGTCATCATCTAAAACACAAGGTAGATTAAGTCACTTCTCTCTGGAAACCATCCAGTGACTTCCCATTAAAAATGTCAAGCTCCTGGCTTTGGAAGCCCTACAGGATCTGGGTCTTCCTCACCTCTCCTTTTTTATTTTCCTTTCTTCTCTATGAGCAAGTTAAGCATGTTCCCTTCTCAGGATCTTTGCATGATTTTCCTTTTCTTTGGAACAATCTTACCCATGTCTTTTTCCCACCCCTAACCTCCCACTCCACCCAGATTTCTTCACATCTGCCTTTGTCTTATAGTGCAGTACTAAATACACACATCTCCTAACAGAAATTTTCTCTGACAACACTAGATAGCCCAGCATCCACATTTACTCACTGTCACCTTCCTATTTTGAATTCTTCATACTGAATATTAATAACATAAGTTTTCTGTTTGTTTTATATAAAATTGTGGTCTACTTTCCCGATGATAATGTAAGCTCTTCAGGTGGAGGACCCTGTCTTATTTAACTGTATCTCTGGTGTCACTTTATATCTGGAGTCTCTATATCAGATTAAAGACCTCACACTCAGCTGCCAGGGGTCTAACTCTGCCGAGACCATAAGTGTCCATTGCCTCCAGGGATCACTCATCTAGTTGAGATCATAGCAAATACAGGTATTAATGTACTTTACCATTTTTATTTGGGAGAATCTTTATACATCCTCTTCTACCTTTGTCTCTTTGGAAGTAGATGTTCAGAAAAGCACAAAACTTTGAAGCTCTTTGGATATAGGCTTAGATATCAACCATGGTGTTACATAAAATCTCCACTCCTCTTAGTCTCAATTTCCTTTATATAAAATGGTGGTAATTTTACTTACTTTTTAGAGTTTTATTTGCTATGATAAAGCAGCAGATTTCATTGCATGAAGATAGTGGTCAAGCAAAATCATTGCTATTATTCTTTATGGAATTTGTTGTATCTCTGGTTTTCTTAAGAAGGTAGATGCCAGAGGAATTGGACTTTGATCCAATCTGTGGACTTCAAGGTCCAGTGGCATTAGCTAGACCTGTGAGATGCTGTGTTTGACCCTTTTAGCAACACCTTTCTCTGAGCCACTTTTTCTTCTTAGGTTTGGAAGCAGATATAGTGAATTTAGAGAGTGAATTTAGAGATGGCTGAGTATAGCCCCATTAATGTGTTTATTGGGCCGCATTGGGCAAGACAGTTAAATTTTAATTTATTCTCATCACTCAGCTTTTATTTTCCTCAACTGCATAGTGGGAATAATACTTGTGGGCCCTGTATCATGGTTTTTTTTGAACATCTCTGAGTTTGTCTTTTGAGAGTCACCACCAGTTCTCCTGGATCTTCCAATTCTGCCCCCATTTCTTGTCATCCATATGGTGTCTTCAGGAATAGAGAGAGTTCATTCGCCCAGCCGGGGAGGCAGGACCAACAGAACATTTTTTTGCCAGGATTTTTCGAATTGATAAGTGCAAAGAGAGTTAGTAGCTCTGCAGGGCCAGACATTTTAAGATATAAATCTTTGGAGCTGTTGGTAGCACAGTTTCCTGCCAAAGGGAGAAAAATTGTCCGCAGTGAGAGGAAATCAAAGGCATGTGCAGCGAAGGCCGGGGAGAAGGGATACCAAAAGAAAAAGATTCAGTAGACTTGGAGTTGTTGGTTCTAAATGTTCCTAAAGCCTTGCTACATCTATGACCTCATTCAGTCCGCTTGTTTTGGGGATTTTTTTAAGTCATATTTTATCCTTTTTTGCCTAAGTGAGTTGAAATCTTGTTTCTGACACTTGAAAACAGGGGATCCAGAAACCAGTCCAGCCCTGTGGCCATTTGTAAGTTGTGAACCCTCCTTCTCTGATCCTTACTTTTCTTCACTAAAAGGACACAATGCTTAATGTTTAAACACCTATATGGTGTCTGATACATGCTTGGTGATTCCTAGTAAGTAACTATTCTTATCATTAAGAATGTAGTCCTATAAATGATAGACTGTCTTTGGCCCACTCACCCTCTGTCCCATTGTGACTTGCGAACAGACCTTCTGAGGAAAAACAGACTGAATGGTGTGCAGAAGTGCCATGAAGCAGGAAGTATTTCTGACAGAGATTTCTGGAAAGCTCTCATCATAGTGAGACTAAGGGATTAATGAAATTTGGAACTGATGTGTAATGAGAGGAGAGATTAGCAAGGCTGACATGATCAGAAAGAATCTCTTTAGGAGTTCTAACTAGTCAGTCTCCAGGGAACCAATTTAAATAATCTTGGTCACATTTCAAATAAAACTTTTGATTGCTACCTCCTTTTTTCCTTACTTAGCATATGCTATTAGCAGAAGTGGTAGGAGATAGAACATGAGGGAAATGATAGAAAATAGAGTAAGAGTCATAAAGCAGGCGTTCTAGAGGTCAAGAATATAAACATAGAGCCATTCCTTTTCCCCCTTAAGTAAAAGAGGAAGAAAGCAAGCTAAGGTCAAAGATTAGTTTCGATGTAACATAGATAATCAATTTATGCTTTTTTAAATTAATACACTTTATTTTTTTACAGTGGTTTTACGTCCACAGCAAAATTGAGCAGAAAGTACAGAGTTGCCATAACTCCCCCCATTATTAACATCCAGAGTGGTATATTTGTTATAGTGTTTTCCTTCACTTAATATTATGCATTTCAGTTTCCTCAGTTTCTTTGCTTGGCTTGGTAGCTCATTCGTTTTAGCAGTAAATCATATTCCACTGTCTGAATATACCACAGTTTATCTCCTATTAAATGAAATCTTGTTTGTGTTCAACACTTCCCACATTTTAGCAGTTTTGAATAAAACTACTGTAATCATCTATGTGTAGGTTTCTGCGGACATACATTTTTGATTCATTTGGATAAATACCAAGAAGCATGATTATTGGATCATATGGTAAGAGGATGTTTAGTTGTTGTTTGAGATTTATTTATTTACTAGAGAAAGAAAGCAGAGGGAGAATGAGATAAGCAGATGCCCTACAGGGTTGAGAGCCTGATGCAGGGCTCGATCCCAGGACCCTGAGATCATGACCCAAGCTGAAATCAAGAGTTGGACTTTCAACTGACTGAGCCACCCAGACCTTTGGGGATGTTTAGTTTTGTAAGAAATTGGCCAAGTATCCCCCAAGGCGATTGTACCACTTTCCGCTCCTACCAGCAATGAATGAGAGTTCCTGTTGCTCCTCAGCTCTACCAGCATTTGGTGTTTTCAGTGATTTTGGTCATTCTAATAGGGATTTAGCAGTACTCATCATAGTTTTTTTTTTTTTTAAGATTTTATTTTAGTATTTGTCAGAGAGAGAGAAAGTACAAGCACAAGCAGGGGGAGTGGCAGGCAGAGGGAGAAGTAGGCTCCCCGACAAGCAGCGAGCCTGATGCAGGACTCAATCCCAGGACTCTGGGATCATGACCTTGAGCCACAGGCAGTCGCTTAGCAGACTGATTCACTTAAATTAAAACTATGTTGAGGGACACCTGGTGTCCCTAGTTTTAATTTGCCCCTCTCTGATGACATATAATGTGGAACATCTTTTCATATGCTTATTTGTCATCTTCTTTGGTTAGGTGTCTGTTCAGATCTTTGGCCCATTAAAAAAAAATCTCTGAGTTATTAGTTTCAGAAGTAGAATTTAGTGATTCATCAGTTGCATATAACACCCAGTGCTCATTACATCAAGTGCCCTCTTTAATGCCCATCACCCAATTACCCCATCTCCCCACACACCTCCCCTTTGGCAACCTTTAGTTTGTTTTGAGAATTCAGTGTCTCTTATGATTTGCCTCCTTCTATATTTTCATCTTATTTTATTTTTCCTTTCCTTCCTCTATGTTCATCTGTTTTGTTTCTTAAATTCCACATGAGTGAAATCATACTGTATTTGACTGACTTATTTCACTTAGCATACTACCCTCTAGTTCCACCTACTTCATTGCAAATGGCAAGATTTCATTCTTTTGATGGCCAAGTAATTATCCACTATATATATAGTGGAATATATATATATATACACACACATATATATATATATATACACACACATATATATACACACACACACATACATATATATATCACATCACATCTTCTTTATCCATTCACCTGTTGTTGGACATCTTGGCTCTTTCCATATTTTGGCTATTGCAGGTATTGCTGCTATATACATTGGGGTGTTCCTTTGAATCACTATGTTTGTACCCTTTAAATAAATACCTAGTAGTGCAATTCCTGGGTCATAGGGTAGCTCTATTTTTGATTTTTTGAGAAACCTCCATACTGTTTTCCAGAGTTAGCCCATTTTTAAATCAGTGTTTGTTTTCTTATTGTTGGGTTTTAAGAGTTCTTTGTATATTTTGGGTAACAGTCCTTTATCAGATATATCCTATACAATATTTTCTTCTAGTCTGTGGCTTGTCTTCCCATTTTCTTGAGATTGTCTTTATAATCTGCTTTTGAAATTGAAAATAGAACTCTTTCTTTTGATGGGCTTGCACTGATATGCCTCACGTTTAGGAACATCACAAGGCCACGTATAAACTTCATCACTTGTCCATCATACACCTCTGATTCTACGGACAGTAGTTGTCTATGGGCCAACTCATGCCTTCCAGACAGTCACCTCAACTATTACTGCCTCTTTCATTCAACATATTTGCCACAATTAGAGTAAGCAGAGATAGATGAAATGCAATACAGCCTTAAGTGATGTCAAACAGGAATAAGTTAAGCACTTATTTTTTAAATCTTTATCAACATAGCACAAGTATGAAATGAATTGACTCTATCTCCTCTTGCTTCAACAAAGAGAAATGTAGTGTCCTTCTTTAAGCTGATAACCTTGTTGTATTCTTTAAGAGTGAATTTAAGAAGCAGTGTGAGTCCATTGTCATCTGACTTCCTAGGAAACAACTCAGCATAAAATTCTGCAAAACAACCACAAAAAAATCATTGTATTTGGTAGGTATTCAATTTTAAATGCCCTTAGGCAACAAGTCGATTTATTATGTCTTTTGTAGGGATTCAGTCACTCTGGGCCCACAAATGGCTCCGTTCTCTTATTCAGGCATGTATTTTGCTCCTAATTCATTCTGATGGCTCCTGAGGATATCTAGTTATTAAAATGAGATATTTGCTAGTTTACGTATTGATGTTCTTTTATAGATGAGGCCAAGAGCTGGTCTTACACACACACACACACACACACACACACACACACACACAGCTATGAGACAAAAGTTAAGCACGACTAAATCTTTTATTTTATTGATTCTGAACTGTGGAGTTTCAGACAAATACACATGCTTGAAAGCCTCAAACCTCTGTTCTGAAAAAAAAAAACATATTACCTTTATCTTTAGACCTCCCTACTGCTCTCCACTATTATAGTTAAATTTTAATGCATTGCATATTTCCATTTTTGCCTCAGCTTCCAGGAAACAGAATACCATTCATTCTCAATAGGAATTGAGCATTTTACTTGACCCTAGCCTGACAAGCCTCAATTGCTTCTGTGTCTTTTGGATAATCTTTATTGTTATTTATTATATTCAGAAGTATGTTTCATTTTAAGCAATTTAAATGACTTTTGAAGAAATTCCAGTATTCAATAACTTCTTTCAGCAGATATTTAATGAGTACTATGCCCTTAAGTTATTGTCTCTTGGCTCCAGACCCACCCTCTACACTCAGCTTTATGATGTTGGCTGGGGCCCTGCGGGCCTCATTGTGTCTCCATTTCAGGCTGCCTCCATGTTGGTCTCTGCCAACAGGGGGCAACAGAGGGAGACCCCCAGGCTTGAAGATGAAGAAGGGATATTCTCTTTCCTCCAGTTTCCCATGGCGTGACTACCATTCAGCTTTCTGTTCCCAGGGTATCACCCAAGCAATACTTCTTCCCTTGGAAGTTGTTCTTTCCCATAATAACTGCTAGATCCAATGAGCAGTTAGTTCTTCCAGTGAGAGCAAAGCCCATTTCATCTCACTTACCATCTTGCCAGCCCCGACCTGTCACAGTCTCCCCTAGAAGATCCGGGTGCCATGCCTACTGTTAAGAGTTAGTTGGACAATTAGGTAGTCAGGGCCAGAAAATACGGAGTCAGGACAGTAAGATAAGCAGCACTTATGTCCCGTTTTGCAGCTTAGAAAGGACCACACTAGTATTCTATTTTGTAGACTTTGCAGAAATGTCTTCTGCAGAACCTCCTAAGATAAGTCAATTAACCACAGAGCATTTGTCACTGTCACGGGCAAGGGACAGTTAAGACATAACCCCCAGATGTCAGCAAAGAAGACCATCAGCACGTAGACATTAACCTAATAGGTAGACAGATATGTGACCAAAGCCCTGAATGGCATGACTCAGCACACCCTGATTGCTTAAGATAGTTCTGCAAAAGAGCTCATAGAAACCCCTAAGCTTAGAAGCGCCAAGGGCAACCCTCTTCGCTCCCTCCCCTTCCGGGAGCTTTGCTTTGCTGCCCTCCACTCTTCTTCTGCTCTCCTTCTTCATTCTTTGAAGTGGTATGACCAAGAACTATGGGCACTAAAGGCTGAGGAATCCTATACCACCACCACATGGCTCCTCAAAGCTCAGAGACACCAGCCGTGGAGAGCTCCCTCCACAGAGCCCAGAGTTTCAGCTCTGCAAGGACCCTCTCTAGGTCTCTAGGGTTTATTGTCTCCAATATCTCCTTTGCTCCCCCAGCCTGAGAGGTGGTAGCTGCTCCCTACAGTTGCTATTTCTGAGATACTAGAGAGTTCTCTTTGTATTCAGGTACCTGGTTAACTCTATAGTAGGTAATACTTCTTCATATTCAATTCCTTCTCATCAAACTGCTATAATTTTTGATGCCCAGTTGGCTCCTTGCTGATGCAGGTGTTTTACTTGAATTGGGTATAATTCTAAGGGTCAAGGAATGGTCTGACTAAATCCACTGGTTTCATAGAATGAATCCTCTTATAGGGCTGGACAGGCAACACACATAAATATGAACTATGATAAATGGTACTTTTCCATGACTATGAAAAAAAAAAATAAAGCCAGGTAAGGGAGAAGAGAGTGCCCAAGCTAGAAGGAAGAGGCTTCTGTTGCATGCGGTTGGTAGAGAAAAGCCCTTTCTGGAAGGCCTGGACATTTCAACATTTTTGAAGGAAGTGTAGGATCATATTATGTAGCTATGTGGAGCAAGAATGTTTCAGGCAGAGAGTATAGCAAATACAAAAGCCCTGGGAGTAAAGCAGGCTTGCTGTAGCCAGGGAACAGAAAGGCCAGTGAGTCTCTGGCAAAGGGAGCAAGTGGGAAAGTGGGAGGAGATGAAAGCAGAGAGGAAGCTGGAAGACCAGATCCTGTAGGGCTCTGGGAGCCATAGTAAGGAGTATAACTTTTCTTTTCTTTCTGTTTTAAAGATTCTATTTATTTATTTGAGAGAGAGAGAGAGAGAGTGTGTGTGTGTGTGTGTGTGTGTGTGTGTTTACCTGTGGAGGGCAGGGCAGAGGGACAAGCAGACTCCCTGCTGAGCCCGGAGCCAGACATGGGACTTGATGCCAGGATCCTGAGACCATGACCTGAGCTGAAGTCACCCAGGTGTCCCCTCCCTTTTTGAAAAAGATTTTATCTAACTTCAGGCCATGCCTTACATTTTCGCTATCCATAGAAGCCTTACCTGTCTTCTAAAGATGAGCTTAGTGTCTCCAGTGAGCCTCACCGCAAGGCCGATTTGGTCTTCCACAGCTAATCAGACATCCAGACAGCTCTGTACCCTCTTCTTGTCACCTTGTTATCACATCTTGTCATCACAATTCTCTGTTTAGTCACATCATTAATTCTGTTCTGGCTTCAGAGTTCTTGACTGGGGAGTAGTTGAGGAAGGGTCCCTTTTGACCACAAACACAAAGTGTCAGGATCCAAAGCCATAGAGATGCTTGGTGTCGTGACCATCCAAAGATCACTTGGTGTAGACATCCCACCGTGTGTTCATATTTAGGAGCAACTTTATACTAATGAGAATTGGATGAGTCACTGATGTATTTGTTTTGGGACCTAGCGTTTTCCTGTTATGGCCTTAAAATGTCTTCCTTTTCTCAACATATTCATTTATCATGTTCACTTATTTTAATGCTTTGTTTTTACTTCTTCGTTGTGAACACACACCAGCTTTTAATCACCGACTCACAGCACCCTATAGAAAGAATCATGCTTCTTCTATGAAGACAACATGTGAAATATATCACATGCTCATTTCCCGAAACATGGAGTATCTTCAAACCTTGGAAACACTTCAGTTCCATGAAATGAATCTTCCAGACTGGTAAATTCCCTGAGATGATCATAACAGGCTCGCTAAGTCAAACTGAGGAGGGATTTCTATTTTGAGAGAATACTGCTTTTGGCAGCCAGGAGCATCTTCTGTAGACATCTTTTGGAGAATGGGATAACTCATCTGAATTCATCATAGCCAGAAATAAATATTCTTGGTGCCTGATGTAGGTGCATTACCGGAAAGATGGTAGTCTGGCTTAGTATCGCTTGCAAAAATTATTTATGGTTGGCACTCCCGGTGTGTTTTTTAAAAAAACAACAACAACCTCTTTTTTCACATTTGGTTAAATGTGTCTGTCTTGTTTTTCACTATTTATTTGAAGTCTACCTTTAAAATGCTCAAAATAAGATTGTTGTTGGACAGACCTCTATCTGAAATCCAGGAAATAGTTTTTCATTTTGGCCCCGGTTAGAACCCACATCATGTATATTAATGCAGTTTTCTCATTCTAAACTACTTTTTGTTTCTCAGTCGCAGCCAGGCTTTATTAACATGTTTAAACCAATAAATCTTCATCTTTACTGGAAGGAGCTAATTGTGTCCTCTAATGAAGAGGTCTGCACTTCATTTGTCTAATTTGTGTTTATACGCAGGCCACCTCCTCGAAAGCAGACCAGCTTAAGGAGTATCTTGTCAACAAGTACACTGAATGAGTACACTGAAAAAAAATCTTTCCTTGCTAATGACATTTAAAAAACTTAATTTTATAGATGTTATTTTTGCTGTAAGTATGCAAACTCTTCCTTCTAATATTTACAAATCGACTTCATGATATGCCATTGTCCCCTTGCTAGAACGTGCATCCTACCCACAATACTTTCTTCTATGAAAATCGTCATTAACTTGCTCTATTACTTCCCTTAGAATGCCCTGTTTTCTCTGCTTGGCTAAATCCTCTGTCCCTTTTAGTCTAGGTGAAATCTCACCTTACAGGTTACCCTAGCTTTGGCAGAATATTCTGTAGATCATGGAGATGCCAGTACTAACTGTATTATGTTTTCTAAGTGGTGTTAATACCAGCCAATATTTCCTGCATGTCGAAGACTTGCCCAGTAATAAAAATTAAGGTACTATTATCTTAACAGAAATCAGTGGTCCTGGGATAATGAAATGAAATACATTGAAGGGAACATTGTTTTGGCCTCTCCAGAAGCCAGTTACATTTATCCAGGTAGTAGCACTCTAATATTATCTTGGGATTTCTGCCAGTGTTAACGACAGTGTGCACCTATACCTGAATGAGAGTAAATGAGGCTCAGTACCAGAGAAGTCTTCATTGCCTTGGCCTTGGGCTGTGAGAATATTATCTTAAGTTCTTAGGGCCATCGTGATGAGAAAGTATACCTGAAAATTAAACCATTTCAGAAGAAAGAAGGCAGATGGGAGAGATCACTTCCTGACAGTATGGAATACCTGAATCCAGGTGTGCCAGAAGCTAAAGACTCCTAGATTTTTCAATTCCATAGTCAATACATTTATTTTATTTTTATATGTATTTTCTTTTTTTGCTTAAGAGTGCTTGGGTTGAATTTTTGATTCTTACAATTGAAAGAGCTCTGAGTAACTCTCTTGGTCCCAGCTCTACAGATGAGGAAATTAAGCTGAGAGAGGTTTAGGACACTGCAGAGCTAATAACAAATGAATGGGATTGGCAGTCAGATGTCTCTGTGTCCGTGGTCCGTTCCCTCTGCTCTATTGTCGTGCATGATAGTTTTCTAGTACGCTTTGCCTGATATGTTTTGGTGCCTTCAGAAATTAATTAATTACTTAATTAATTATTTTTGGGGGGTGGATAAAAACCTTGCTTTGCCATGGTATCATTTTCAGCTAGTATTTTGGAGGACGAAAATATGAGGGACACAGAAACACTTGTGTTCTGAGTACTTGTGATAGAAGCTCCATTAATACTCATTGAATTTTCCAGGGATTGATATTCAGCCCATGTGGTCTTTCTCAGTTTAAAGTACTTTGGTTGAAGTCAACACCATTCTTATGCATAGAGAGACCTGCTAGTCTTTGAGTCTGTGTTACTCTAATGTCTCCTGTCCCTAATCCCTATCTCCATCAATTTACCTTATTTTCAGATACAAAGACAGGGTTGAGTGAGACCTTCCCAAGGACATTTGTATGGAGAAATACTGGGAAAATTATGCTTACCCCCAGGCTGGGTCAGAGACAAGGTTGCAAGAAACATCTATCTGAGTTTCATTCCTGGAATTGTCACTGAATTTCAGGATGCCCTTGGACATAATCATTTTCCTCTGTTTCTTCTAAGAGAAGATAACAGAAGTGGGAGAGGAAGAACAAACAGCCTGAGATGAATACGTTTATTCTTTGCAGTCCTAAGTATTGCATTCCCATTTTCCTGAAATGATGGTGAGCTCACAGACCAGATCTCAGAGAGAGCCCTTGAGATTTCAGAAATAGCCCTTTTCATTTATAGCTCGGAGAACAAAAACAAAAGCCAAACAAATAGAAAACAAGCTTGGTGCTCATACAAAGCTCCAGGCAGGTGGGCCATTCTGGTCAGTCGGTGTCACTTACTAAGACCTAATTAGCTAGGCTGCCTTGGTGGCATTTTCAGAAAGGAAGCTGGACTTCTCTGCCTGTAAATGTCTCTATTAGCTCAGTGTGTATGTTTTCATTGGCCTTTGGAGAAGACTCTCAGTCTATTATGGTTTTGTTGATGGCTAACAGTATTCTTGGCGCTGAGTGAGATACAAAAGAAGGTGCGGGATCCGCCCAAGGCGCTGCAACCTAAGTTAGTAAAACAAATACCTTCCTATTAGCCTTGACCTTGCTGGAAATTGGGCTTAAATATCAGTGGGGCTAAATTCCAGAATATTTCTATTTATGCCCCTTTGGGATGGGCAGGAATGACATTGCGGAGCAACCGTATTGCTTGGTGTGCTTTGTTTCGTCCATTTTTAGCATATCCGTCTGTCTTCCATACTCCAGGGCTCTTTCCATGCCTGAGTTAACCACACACGCAGTGTCTCTGCATCCACTTGTTTTGATGTACTGTTTGCCCTCATTTTAGTTCATTATAGTCGAATCTCATTTATCTTCACTCACTGTGGTGGTAGAAAAAAAGTGTTGGCTCAAATCAACCCCAAATAACTTTTTGTATGTGTGGGAACAAATTTTTTTTTTCTTACATATAATTGTGTGGTGCTGAGACACTTCAGATAAATTTGTGAATCTCGAGTGTGAAGACCCAGCTAGACGGCGGTTGAAAATGAGCCAACCTCCTCTACCCATGTAGCTTTTTTCCGTAGAAGTAGGGAAGGAAAATACTACACTTTAAACTCTCTGATGTTCACACCTTTGGGAAGAGTGGGCAAAATAAGGGAACTGGCCCGGCAAGGTCGATGATGACCAGTGGGAACCTGTAAATGGAGGCAAGAAATACTTAATTTGAAAGCCCGTTTTTATGGCCAGTGTCAGGCTATTGCCAAAGGGAAGCCGTATGAGAAAGGAAAACTGGAGCTGTTTACAAGTTAAGCAAATTGTTGGTCTTGCCTTTAATCCATACATAGCTCCGGGTTCTGAGCTCTCAGAAGTGTGCTGGGTTTGAGATAGAAAGCTGATTGAAGTCTGCTGGGGAGGGCTGTTAGTATCAGTGAAAATGTGATGGGATAGTACTGCATACAATACCATGGATGAACCTTGCAGCCATATGTTGGGCGGAAGAAACTAGGCACAAGAGACTAGGGATTGAGTCACCTCATTTCAGTAAAGTCAACAAACAGACACACCAGTTTATGATGTTAGAACTCTGGAAAGTGTGACCCTCGCAGGGCTGGCAACCAAAAGGAGGGGTGATGGAGTGCTCTGGGCTGTTTGAAATGTTCTGTTTCTTGGTCAGGGTGCTGGCTGTACGGGTATGTCCCCTTTGTGAGAAAGTATCAAACCGGATACTTATAATTTCTGTATTATTCTGTATATATTTTATATTTAATTTTAAAAGACTACTTAACATTGCTTGTGTCTATTAGAGAGATGTTTGCTTGCATATATATCATTATGGAGCTATTTAAAAAGTCTCAACTGTTGTATTTGGTTTTTTCAAATTAGTAGCTGAATGACTTTTGATTTCTGGGTGATTTTTGTTGTCAATAATTTCTGGTTACGAAAAAGGAGCCAAGGTGTCTTGGACAGTAGCCTGAGGGATACCTCAGTATCATGGGTTCACATGTGCCCTTATCACAATCAAAGACAAATGAGCCAAGAACTGAGTCCTCTAAGTGCACTGTCCATGGGCTCAGGAGGAGGGAGGGAGGGCTAGATTATGGCAATTCTGTGGTACACAAAGAAAAATGATATTTACTCCATTGCTCCTCAGATCCTGAGATGTGTGGCAGCTACTATCACCCGTCTTCTTTCTGTGGCTCACTTCTAACCAGCAGTATCTACGATGAGAACGCTCTCCTTCTGCCCACTCCCTTCTCTAGAAGGAACATTCTCTCTCTCTCTCTCTCTGTCAAACACACACACACACATTACACATATGGGAGTAGACATTTGAAAGACGAAGGTTTACCTGGTATATGAGAGATCAGAGAGAAGAAATAGGACATGAATGAGAAGGCAGACAAGGCAGGAAAGAAAAGGGAAAAGTGAGTAGGTCAAGGGAAATGTGTTGAGGTATCTGGAAGTTGTAAGCTTCAAGCAAAGACCAACTAATAATGACAAAAGGATAAGGTCTTCACACATTTTTAAAAATGTTTAAAATATACTTACTGTATGCTAGGAACAGTCTTTGTGCCAAATGCTCTGTATCATTCTATTTAATTTTAATCCAACAGATGATAAAAATTGAGGAATCAGGAGGATGAACACAGTATATCTGATTCCAGTGTAACCCCTCCTTATTCACTAAGCTAAACCCTCTTAGTTGGAGCCCATTGACTGTGAGAACAATAATGTGATGTGTTGACTGCATACGACATCCCAAGGACCTCTCTTTCACCTTTTATTTTTATTATTTTTTTAAATTTCTTTTCAGCATAACAGAATTCATTGTTTATGCACCACACCCAGTGCTCCATTCAATCCGTGCCCTCCCTAATACCCACCATCTGGCTCCCCCAACCTCCCACCCCCCGCTGCTTCAAACCCCTCAGATTGTTTTTCAGAGTCCATAGTCTCTCATGGTTCACCTCCCCTTCCAATTTCCCTCAACTCCCTTCTCCTCTCCATCTCCCTATGTCCTCCATGTTATTTGTTACCTTTTATTTTAACTTTTAACTTTATCATGGTAAGAACACTCAACACGAGATCTACCCTCCTAACAAAATTGTAAGTATAGAGTATAGTACCATTGACTGTAGGTTGTTGTAGTAATGTTGTACTGCACATATCTAGAACTTACTCATTTCACTTAACTAAAACTTCATACCCTCCTGATAAGGAAATCCCTGTTTCTCTCCCCGCTAACCACCAGACCATACTTACATTCTTTGAATTTGACTCTTTTAGTATTTCCCATCAATGGAACCTTTCAGTAATTATCTTTTTGTGACTAGCTATTTTGCTTCACATAGTGTGTTCAAGGTTCATCCATGCTGTCACATACTACAGAGTTTCATTTTTGAAGGATGAATGATAGTCCATTGTGTGTAAAAACTGTATTTTCCTTATCCATTCATCTTTCAAGGGACCTTTAGATCATTTCCCCATCCTGGTTTTTGTAAATATGCAGCAGTGAATATAGCTGTGCTAATACCTGTTTGAGATCCTGATTGCGGGTCTTTGGCATACATACCCAGAAGTGATATTGAGGGATCATGTAGTAGCTCTATTTGTAATTTTTTGAGGAACCACCATACTGTTTTCCATGGTGGCTGTACCATTTTACATTCCTTTAACTGTGCACAAGGATGCCACTTTGTCCACCAATACATTCGTTCACTCAACGTATTTCATTTTAAATAATTTGTTTTTGTTCATGCTGATCAACATGTGCATATGGCTAAGTCTGGTTATCTGTGCCCATTTGTATTGGCTACTTGTTACTGGCTGTGACCTTAGCCTTTGGGGCTCCAGCTGGAGCTGGGCGGGGCTGCCTGGAGCCATTCCAGGCCACATGGCCCCTCTGGTCACTCTGGTCTGGACTCATTCCTCCTCACCATCCATCCTTCCCACCAGGGCTTATCTGGAACTCACCCAGCTCCCGAAGGGAAGGGTAGGTCACTGAGCAGATGACCATGTACCTTTAACTGCTGACCCTGATTTGTGTGTACTGGCTTTGAGGGAGGATTCTTGTGGCTTCTTTTCACTCTGAGTTTATATTTAAGCAAAGATTAGATTTGCTACACACTTCTCACTGACACATGAAGGTTTTGGGTGTGCATCGTTGTATAGCATCCCACAAAACCAATGGGCTATAGACGTCAGTTGTGCCATGTACATGTGATTAACGTAGAAATTAACATTTGAATGATTAAAATGACTTCAAAATATTGTAGAGATTAGTTACAGAATCATCACAAGTATTTGAGTATCCATGACCTGCAAGCATTAGCCAGGTAATTGTGTGGATTCAGAGCTGTGTGTCAGAGGCCACAAAAAAGAACAACTGAGACCAAGCTGTCAAATACTGTATTAAAAACCAAGTCCGGACTAAATGAAGGTAATTAGCAATAGGAGTACAAATGGATGCATGGTAAGATGAGAGAGATGGTCACTTGACAGTGTAGGTAAAATGACCTTGCCTCACATCTATATAAGTGATCATTTCTATATATTGACAAATCAGATACAGTGATAATTGGTGGTTTGTGTAATGTGTGTCTCAAGTGGCCAATAAGTTAGGAAATGCTAGTTAAAGAAAAAAAATACAGGTTTCTCTACAGTAGGATCTTTCCAAATTTTTTAATGCTAATTTTAAAGCTCCAAGAGAGAGAAATTTTCTGGTACCCCACGTTTTGCACCTTGAGAACATTTTTATATGCAATGTCTTCTGGAGCTACTCTTTAGAAAGGTTAGAAATGGTGGTTTAACCTTTCCCAAATCATATGCCTGTCATTTCATGTTCTCCTTTTTTTTAGGTCTGACGGAGAAAATCTAGACTGCATAATGTAGTGGAAAATTAAACAGAGAGTAGCCTAAGACCTAGGCTCACTGCTCAGGGCTGTTTTGATTTCACCTTCTATGAAAATAAATCTACCTCTACTGTCTCAACAAAGTGGGTCTACTTGAGATTCAGTGTTGCAGAGATTTCAGGTTCCCTTAACCAGGGAAGAGACTGAGCCATAAACCCTTTAGATGCCTTCCCAGAAAGCATTTTCCTTTTATTTTCTCAAGTACTCAGCTCTGAGCCCTTACCTTGTGGCTTATTTTGTGTTTGCCCAGGGCAACGCAAGGAAATGAAATAGATTAGTGCTAGAAAGGTCCTGTAGAGTACACATGTGTTCAGGTCTCCTAGTTTACAGATGAAGAATCTAAATGTTCTTTGGAACTTGGCTTTCCCTTGGATTATCGTGCTGGTTAGTGTGAGGGGCATTGGGGGATGATTAAGGTCATCCAATTCGGTCTATGCTGCTTCCTGTGGACCCTAGGTTCACCTTGGGGTTTGATTCCCTTGACACAGGGCTGATCCTAGGGAAATGCCCAAGGGAAATGCTTCACTTTTACCCAGATCTTCTTAACTCTTGTCAGACATAGTAACACGCAACTGAAATATAGTTGATTTTATCTCTTGCGGAAAAATATTCAACATAAGCAATTTGGGTTCAAAAACTTCATTGGCCTACTAGGGATGTATCTAAGTCTGTCCAAGAGCTAATTTTTTTATTTTTATTTTTATTTTATTTTATTTTAAATTTTTTTTCATTTGCTCGTTTATACATCTTTTTAAATTATTATTATTAACATATAATGTATTATTAGCCCTCGGAGTATAAGTCTGTGAATTGTCAAGCTTACACACTTCCCAGCACTCACCATAGCACATACCCTCCCCAGTGTCCATAACCCCACCCCCCTCTCCCTACCCCTTCCCCCAGTAACCCTCACTTTGTTTTGTGAGATTAAGAGTCTCTTATAGTTTGTCTCCCCTCCCCTGAACCCACCTTGTTTCATTTTTTCCTTCCCTACCCCCAAACCCCCCACTTTGCCTGAGAGCTATTCTTTTTTTTTTTAAAAAGTCCAAAAAACAAATTTTTAGAAAGCCCTATGAACAGATCCTAGGTGCTGTTATATCAAGGATCCCAGGAGATGATTGAGTTTAACACTCAATGGTTACAGAGTAAGGGCTAGGGAAAATGCATGGTGTCTCTAACCCTCAGGCAATTTAACTGTGGCTGCTAAGGCATCCACAGAAAGAGGTTTTCAATTGGTATATTTATACTTTCTTTACTTAGTATTGATTCTAAATAAGGATAAAACCCATCCTTGATGGGAAGCCCTATGAGTAAGAACAGATGAATTAAAGTTTGTTTTATCTTCCCACTTTCCTTTCACTGTGGCCAAAAAAAGCCTTCCCTGTAGAGGCAAAGGGAATGTATTCTAGAGGAAGCCGCTGCTGCTTTCAGAACAGCTAAATGACGAAGTAGTGAAACAGTCCAGAGCAACGGCGGGGTTGGGTTCTGGTGCACGTCCAGGTCTCCCTAAACTTTTGTCTAGAAAGTTGGGGGAAATTGACCAGCTTAAAGGGCCACGGGTTTCCTCCCCCCCGCATCTATGGATGCTGAGGCCTGTTGTTCTCCAACCCCCATATTCCTCTTAAAACACCTGCTTTTGAGCCACTTGGAAGGCAAGCACTCTCTCTCTTTCTCCTAGTTCTTGCAACAAATTGATTTCATCATGTGTATTGGCTCATTGATTATTTGTGGAACTGAGAAGAATCTCTGGATATTTCACCTTATGGCAGGAAATGAATAGAATGAATGATCAAGGTGGGATTATTTAGGCATTGGCTGTTCATCGTGGGTGTGGGCGTGGGCGCGGTGTGTGCATGCGTTATGTACAAACATCATTAGGTCAGACTTGCTCAAACAGAAGTTGTAGTGGTTCTCCAAATCTAAGGTAGGGCTCGAGTTTCTTTCCATCACCTATGCAACAAGGTGTGTGACTATGCAGGGAGATTGTCTGTCCTTTAAGAACAATCTTTTGCAACACTCTGGAAATTCTATCCCCACCTACATGCAATGCACCCTGACTTGCAGCTAATTTTCTATATCCTGACACACAGGCTACTCCCCCCACCCCCCGCCCCCCGTGCAAATGGATACTGCTGGGCTTTGGCTGATAATGTTTTCATTTCCTGGCGCCCCTTCTTCCTCTTCTCCATCCTCTGTTATTCCGCTTACCTTATATAGTTCTCTTTAAGTGCCCTTATCCTCCACCATTCAAGTTCATTGTCCCCCCCCCCCCCCCCCCGCCGGAGCTCCAGAGTTCCAGAGTTCCAGAGTGATTTACTCATGCCTCCAACAGAGTGCTTATTTCGTTCTGCCTGACATCGCAGTGAGATGGTAAAAGAGGGATAGTAGAAAATGAACGGGCTTTAGAAACACAGAGGAGGTTTTAGCTGTAAAACCTGGAAAATTTTAGCTGTAAGATGTTAAGCAAAGTTGAGTCTGTTGGAATCTTAAGTTTTCTTCTCTAAAATGGACATAATAATCACCCTGCCAATTTTTGTCAGCACACAATGAGCTAATATATGCAAAGAGCCGAATACAATGCTTGTTACGAGGTAGATAATAGATCTGAGCTGTAATCATCAGTTACCGCGATTTAGGCATTTTATCTTGTGTCATTTTCTTAGCGTTTTCACAGTGTCTGGGAAGCTATCCGGTTCAGAATTGTTTGTTGTTGAATAAAGAAATCACTCTCTTGAAAAAAAAAAAAAAATATATATATGCATATACATACATATATATATATTCCCATTATATCTAAGAGATGCTACAAAATTTCACAAGCTGCTACTAAATAAATAAGAATATACTGCTACTAAATTTCATATACTGCTACTAAATAAAAAGAATTGTTTGATAAGGTAAGCAGACGTGAGAGAATATGATGATACAGTTGTTCTGGACAATTTAATTTATTCACCAAAGTAGCAATTCCACGGGGCAACATTGGGGATTTATCTGTTGAATCACGTCTGTCTTAAAAATTTTCAGTGCATTGGGCACTGCACTAGGAGGACAGCAATGGTCAGCAGTAAGAACTGGTGATTATCGATCATTAATGATTCTGCCCCGGCGAGGGCATGGCAGTTGAACACAGGGAATACCAACAATAATTTCTTGAGGTCGATTGTCATGTTGTCCTCCTTTTACAAAAGTGAAAATGAAGCCCAGAGAAATGGAATAACTAGTGCAAATTGATTAAGGTATAAATGGCAGACAGACACTCAAACCCAGGCTCTCTGGCTCACCAAACCCACTGTGACCACCATGGCCTGTGAGATTTTGCCCTCAGGCAGTTTGCACTCCAACTGAACAGAGTCAGGCAATGCAGAGAAAGCCATATTCCAACCCAAGGAAGTTGGGCCATCTGAAGCACAAAGGGAGTGCCATCTGAAAAGCAATGATTTGCTAGGCTTTCTTTCCTCCAGCTACTTCCTCAGTTAAAGTTTCTTGGCTAGTAATTGGTGGGTTTTCCCCTCACTTTCTCATAGAACTGCTATGATTCATTTAGCTGGAGGTTTCAACTGGGAGGGAAAGTACCCGCCTTTGGTCGTGTTTACTCATTGGCTGTCCTTAGGGCTTGCATGCGGTCAGGCAAGGAAGTCAAGCACTTGATTGTATTCAGAACAATGTGCTGCTGGCCTCCAGCTCCATGGTTCTTCCGCTCTCTGTGGGTTCTCTGACAGAGTTCTGAACACAGTGCTGACTACGTTCACAGTCCCTTCTATATGAACTTTGATTCTCTCAAAGCTGGCTCTGGAGAGATGATGGAATTGTTTAGCCGCGGTCTGGGGGGGTGGGGGCAGACTTATTCGGATCCTCCAGGTACATTTCTCTCAGAGCCAGTCCAAGAAGGCATTAGAGAAAGAAATGAAAGAGGAAAATGACATGGGTATCTTCCTCTCACTCGCCTGATACAGAACTTGATGGTGCGCCATTATAGTGACCCATATTAGATTCTTTGTGGAGAAGAGCTTGCCCTGAATTAAGGATTTTAGTTTTCTTTTTTGTTTGTTTGGGGTTTTTTGTTTTGTTTTTTAAGATTTTATTTATTTATTATTTGAGGGAGAGAGAGAGAGATTGAGAGAATGAGTGGGAGAAGGGGCCCAATGCAGAGCTCCATCCCAGGACCCTGTGATCATGACCTGAGCTGAAGGCAGACGCTTAACGACTGGGCCACCCAGGCAACCAGGATTTTAGTTTTCTATTATATCTACTTTTTAGTACCTTGTTTTAGACTATTAATGCATTCATACTTGATTGCCATTTGGCAGAGAGAGAGAGTTCTGATAGAAAGATAGGGGAAAGTATCCAAAGCATGGTGGAGATGAGCTAAGGCATGCTGAAAGGCATTGAGGAACCAAGGGGAAGAATATCTTTTTTTTTTTCTTTAAGATTTTATTTATTTGACAGATCATGAGTAGGCAGAGAGGCAGGCAGAGAAAGAGAGAAGAGGAAGCAGGCTCCCTGCAGAGCAGAGAGCCCGATGCGGGGCTCCATCCCAGGACCCTGGGATCATGACCTGAGCTGAAGGCAGAGGCTTTAACCCACTGAGCCACCCAGATGCCCCAAAGAACATCTTTCACAGTTGGGAACGAAGGGATTGAGAAACAAAGCCAATCCCCCTTTACCTTAGACTGCTCCAGTTGTCTTACTTACAGATCTCCCTCCCTTGGTCTCTTTCTCCTCTAGACACAGTACAAGGCAAATCGCCAGGAGAAATACAAAGAGAAAGGAAATGGTTCCTCCTCCTTCAGGTTCACAATCTAGCAAAGGACACATGTGTGCACAATTAGATCTGCTGAGGGCCTGGTTTTAGAAGGAAGGTAACATGGTGACATGGAGCCTTGGCACCTACTTTCTTTCCGTCTGGATCCTGAGAAGGTGAAATGGAAGATGGAGGGAAAGGCAAGGCTGGGACTCAGGGTGGAACTTACCATGTTGACCTTCTTGTTGGCCGAGTGACCTCCCACGTGGTATGTTTGCCCTCAGCCTGGGAAACCTCCAGGCAGTGCCTTGGCCTTGTGGGAGTCAGCGTGACCTGTTTTGCTGTATAAGTCTGACCAAAGCAGGGGTGTGCAGGTAGATAATAAGAATGCCAACAATGACAACTTACATTTTTTAACGATTTTTTTAAATGATCTTGTCAGCAAACCTGCAAGTACTTTTATTATTCCCATTTTGCAGATAAGGAAACTGAGGCTAAGGGAAGTTAGTAATATGCTCAATGACACACAAATTAAGTGGCAGAGCTGGGATTGCCTTCAGTAGTCCAATACTACGTGCTAAGCTCAACCATCACGTTCCTGACTACCCAGTACGTTCTAGCATAAATAGGTGGAGTCCCCCTTTGCAAGTAACTCTAAGAGCATAGTACCGTGGTAGGGATCCAATAGGGTCTGTGGGAGGGCCAATCATTAGAAAGAGAATCCTGTACCATCCTGGGTAATAGTGGCCTTTTGGTTTTACAGGAAAGGACTGTTAATAGTGGTTGGGAGCAGGTGTGTGGTTAGAACAACTGGAATGTTGTCTTCCCAGTGTTTCAAGAAACTGAGTCCTGCTTTTTTTGGAAGAGGTGATGTAGTGATGGTCTCTGGGCCTAAAATCTCTGCTTAGCCAGATGGCCACCACTGTCATCATTTTAATGTTCAAATCCAACACTGGTATCAAGCAATAGTGATTTTTGTGTTCAATAGGTAAGTTTAAACAAATACTTCTGTTTTGTCTGTGGGCAACTATAATAAAACAGAAAGAGCCTTTCAAACACTGGTTGCACTGTATAATTAGGTAGAAAAACATGGCTGTAGAAGTTGGAACTGCATGAACCTTTAACAAACACCAGGGAAAGGAATATTCTAGTCCTTTTTTGGTGAGGCTGTCAGACCATGGCCAAAGGAACAATGTTTTTTAATGATAGTTTTATCCCTAAGCTTTAGCAAATATGTAACTTTGTATACTGCCATGAGTGTTCTCAGTAAAGATGGCCAGCTTACATTTGACTTCTGACATAAGTCCTAGAAGGCACTGACATAAAACCTCTTATTCATTTAATTTTTCTAAAGCATTGAGCACTGGGAGTTGTATGCAATGAATGACTCAGTAAATTCTATCCCTAAAACTAATACTGTGTTATATGTGCACTAACTTGAATTTAAATAAAATCTTGAAAATAATAAAAAATAAAATTACGATGGTCAAGATAAGAAAAATAAAGTATTGCCTTGATTTTAGACAAAAAAAGAAATGCAAATTGGGGTACAAGCCTAACTGAATATTTTGTACCCAGGGTTTGGGTCTTTCTTGAAAGGGAGGGATTATCGGGAAAAAAATACCATTCCTTTTCTTGTTGCATCTCCTCCAGCCATTTTAGTGAACCGAGTTGTAGAGAATCTACTCAAGCCAGGTTTCTTCCTCATGAGCCTTCCAATCATCTCCTTAGTCATTTCATGTTTTTATGGAGTTGGTATGTGCTATGCAGGTAACAATGGAAAGAATGCTGGAGTAACACCCTGGCACAAATATCTAAGCATCAGTGAGTAGTTGTGTGGGAGAGAAACTGAAAAACTATAAATGCATTTGAATTTGATGGACATTTCAAAATTATACCGCAAGGAGGCAGTTGTCCTCCTACATAAGGTGCTTGAAAGTCTCCCTTTCTTGCCCTTGCTCTTTTGCCAACACCAGCTATCATCTTTTTAATTTTTGTAAATCTGATTGGTGAAAAATGGCATCTTGGTGTTGTTTTAATTGTTTCTAGGGTTTGCCTGGGTGGTGCAGTCTGTTAAGTATCCAACTCTTGGTTTCAACTCAGGTCATGATCTCAGGGTCATGAGATTGTGCCTCGTGTTGGGCTTTGCGCTCAGCATGGACTCTGCATGAAATTGTCTCTCCCTCTCCTTCTGCTCCTCCTGCTTGTGCTCTTTCTCTCTAAATAAGTAAATCTTTAAAAAAAATTATTTTTAGTTACTCAGTTACCACAGATTATCTTTTAATGTTTTTATTTTGGTGATTTTTCCTCTTCTTTTTTTGAACTATCTGTTCAAATGTTTTGTGTATTTCCCTAGTGGTCTTGTTACATTATTCTTAGAGCTTTGTAAGAGCTTTTAACATTATGAGTATTGACCTTTTTTTTTTTGAAAATATTTTTTCCCACTGTTCCTTGTTTTCTAAAGAACCTTATGATGTCTTTCAAAGTATCTAACTTGAAAGGCTTAGGGAATAAAGTCTACCAATATTTGTATTTATGTCCTTTGAGTTTTGTGTGTTGCTTAGAAAGACTTTCCTATGTATATAGAGGAAATATATATATATATATATATATATATATATATATGATATTTATATATCCTGTAGTTTTTTCTAGTGCTATATGTTTGCAATTCAAGTCACAATTTATTGTCTTATTAGATGTTTCTTTCTAATACTTTTCAGAGCTTTCTTTTGTATAGTTAAGTCATTTTCTTGTGTATATAATGAAATATTTAGCTTATTTTTTTCCAAATAGAATCTAATTTTTCCAACTATATTTTAAGTAACACATGATTTTACCTCCAAATTGAAGTGTCACCTTTATCACATATAAATTCTTATAGATGTTCATTTCCAGACTTTCATATTCTGTTCCAATTTATTTGTCTATTCCTGACAGGGTCACCATAGTGTTTTAATGCCTATAACTTTATATTTTGATTTGATTCATTGTTTTGTTTTGTTTTTGTTTTAAAATTTTCTGACTGTTCTTAGGCAGGTACTCTTTTGGTTAACTTTAGAACAGCTTAGTAAATGTCCATTTGAAGAATCTCAATGGAGTTTTGATTGAAACCACATAGTGTATGTAGACTCCCTGGAGAAAAGAGAGTAATCTTGCCAAGCAAGGGTGTCTACTCACACCAGATGTCTGCCAGAATGTTATCAAGAGCTGGTACCTCTGAAATATTTGAGCTGCTCCACACATTCCCAAAGTCAACACTGAAGGAAAATATTTCTGTTCCCTCTCTTAATGAATCTTAAGTCCCAAGTCTGTCCCATTTTATCTATGAAATGAAGCTAAGATCCTGGGATGTCTGCCTGGTTAAGTTCTGGGCATCTCACTTGAGAAGCTTTGCTGTCTGGCTCTAGAGGTGGCTCACAATGGGATATCTATGTGACGTCAAAATACAAGAATAATTCTGGAAACCAGGGACTGGAGTCATTGGATCAGATTCATCACATTTTCAATGAAGACCAATTTTATTGGATTCTGTAGCTTTTATCTAAAACTATACAAATATGACTCCCAAGAGTGCCACCCAATCCAATTAATTCTCATTCTGGAAAATGTTCAGTAAAATTCAACAACAATAAAAAATATCACAAATATGTTAACATTCTACACAGCATATTATTAGATAAATTAATAAACTTCACTTTTCTTTCCTTCCTTCCAACAGTGCCTTAATATATTTTTAAAAGATTGAAGAAAATGGGCAGCATTCTCCAAAGTACAGTTTTTACTTTATTATAGCATTGTGATTCTTACAAATTGCAAACAATTTAAATGTTCAAGCAGCTTGGTAAATACTTTTTATATATCTATATAGCATTATATTATGCAGCATGTTAAAACAATGAGAGATTGTAATATATAATGGCATGAAAGGTGTGGGATATTTATTGAACAGAGCTGAATCAATCTGTTGGGCAACATATATAACATGATCCATTTAAAAAAAAATAATTTGTTCATTAAACACACAGACATACCTAAAAACATATCAAGAATAATCACTGAATCTTGGAGTTGGGAAAGATAAAATTATAATTCTACCTTATGCATATTTATATCATTTAAAAATTTTGTTGTTAACATATATAAGTTTTATAGTGAAAAACAATAAAGATTTTAATTTTGGAAAATGAGATTTTTTAGATTATTTATTAATGATCTTACGTCCTACAATAACCTTTCTCATTATTATAGGTTACCAAGAGTTGACTGTGCCTCAGAAATCATATGGTTTCTTCCATTACAACCCTGTCTGTAGATCCATTTCAGGAGTATTACCTGTATCATAACTCCTCAAACTATCACTAAGTGCCTCTCACAGAACTAGATATATAAATTGCCTCAGTTAATCCTCAGTTAATCCTCAGGCTGGATATTATCTCCATTTTACAGATAAACAAAACTGAATTTTAGAGAGACTGTTACTTGCCAAAGTCCTTCAACCAATTAATCAGCATAGTAGGGAATCAAACTCTGATTCCAACCATGGCTTCTCCCAGTATCCTACGAAACAAATTCCATATGGAAATTAACAAACACAAACCAGAGAGACTTTTCAAAATTCAAGGCCACAACCTTCCTATACGTCTTTTGTAGATAAACTTGCCATAGTACCAGAATGAGTACAGTGCAGATTCACTGAATGAAAATGGTATTGTATGATGTGGGCCACCTAGATGATTGTAATTCGAGATCCCAGGTTAAGAACCACTACTGTGGGGCGCCTGGGTGGCTCAGTGGGTTAAGCCGCTGCCTTCGGCTCAGGTCATGATCTCAGGGTCCTGGGATCGAGTCCCGCATCGGGCTCTCTGCTCAGCAGGGAGCCTGCTTCCTTCTCTCTCTCTCTCTCTGCCTGCCTCTCAGTGTACTTGTAATTTCTCTCTGTCAAATAAATAAATAAAATCTTTAAAAAAAAAAAAATAAAAAAAATAAAAAAAAAATTAGTATTAAAAAAAAAAAAAACCACTACTGTGTCACACCATGCTACCCCAAGAGACAGGACAATATATTTACACATACACACAGGCACACACATGTACCAGTATAATATACAACTATTGTTCTAGGATTCTTTTAGGTGCCCCTGCTTTCTCTCTGGTTTCAGCCTGTAGACTTATGTCCTACAGATAGAATGTTGTAGAACACAGTCGAATGTGGCCATGAAATATTGCCAGTGAAAGTTTTATTTCTACTTTCCCACCATTCAGCTTCTTAAACCACTGATCATGAGAAACTCTGATCACTATTTGATCAGAATTTGAGTTGAAATTTTGTCAAAAAATAAAGAAAATCCCCAAAGGGTAAGCTTTCTATTATTATTGTGAGCTTTCTCAATTATAGAACATTCAGAAAAAGTGTAATGACCTTGTGAAATAAGCTATTAAGCTATATAGTATTTATCTTTGAATTCTAAACGCTTGCATGACATGAACTTGATGCCCAACAACTCCCTTGAAATAGTCCATTTCAAGGGATGTCAGATGGTCTTTCAAGTAATCTTCCTCACAACCTGCCTCCTCCCCAAATGAAGCGACATATGCCAAGTCTTTTACCTTTTTAGTTGGACACCCAAAGCTAGAATCAAGGTCTTGCATCTCCAGAACTTTTTATCTTCTTTCAAACCATCACAACCCAGAATTGTTAAAGCAATGTTTTATTTAATTGCAAAAAGTACTGTACGATCATGGATGTCCCTGGTGACAAATCAGATCTTAAGTTTGAAAGTTCGTATGAATAGAAGTTCAAGAATGGAACTATATTTCAGTAGTTTGTGGCTTAGAATCGAGTATTTTTGTGTTGACTTCTTTATATTAACTGGATTTCCATGACTCTGTCCCCTTGGATTGCAGTTGTAATTACGTAGCAGTTAACATATTCTCCGGGCCCAGCACATCCCATAATTAGCTGTGTTCTCTCCACAGCATATGACTCAACCCCATGTGGTTCTTCTATATCAAAGGCAGGGTGGCCAGAGTTTTTTAACCACAATACTTGAGCATGTAGTGGCAGATGGCTGCACGACCCAAGTGCATTGGGTCCTTTTGAAGAACAACCTCACCAAAAACAAGCAAGCAAACAAACAAACAAAACCAGACCTTGAGATTTATTTTTGAAAAAAGGAAAGAACCTTCTTGAGGATGTTTCCAAACACTGCATCATTTTAAAAGAAAAGCATGTCTTTTTTTTTTTTTTTTTTTTTAAAGAACTAAAATAGAAATAAAAGTTAGAACTTTGAGGTCAGCCTTGATCAGGAAGGAGGGCACTTCCTGGTCTCTAATCAGAGGTCTACAGAGGGTTTATTTAGTTGAGCGAGGGCATTGGGTAGAGTGTAGTATGGAGTGGGAAGAGCATATAACTAGGGGTCTGGAGACCTGATTTCTGGTAGTTGTTCTGCTGCTAATTAGGTTTCTAAAGCTTTTGGAGCTTTGGTGAATCCAGCTCCTTCTCTCCGAGATCTTTTACAAAAACCCCTATTATAAATGCAAGATCTTATGTTATGAGACAAGCTGAGAAATCGAGCATCTCGGTCTCTCTGCTGCACAAACACATTAATCTACATCTACCTTTGAAGAACCCCAAAGAAGGCAAAGACTCAGTAGCTGTCCTGGTAAACTTATTACAGGCTTAGTGACACACACCATCAGGAAGTTCCATGTTATATTAGTGATAACATATCAGAAAGGAGAATGTTTCACGAGAATGCCATTGGGGACAACAACTCTAGTGGTTGGGGAAAGCACTTAATGAAAGGCTATACCCAGTGGGCATAAATATGGGCTTCACTGCCGTGTACTGCTGAAGGGACTAGATTTTCTTGCCACTTCCCAGGGTGGAGGAAAATAGGAAAAGGGAGGGGGAGATGGGACTAGTGTGATGGTAGGAGTGCTACATGGTCTGCAGGGTGACACTGCCCCATGACCCTCAAATACAGACTTTTATCAAAAACACATAAATGCTGGTGTATGTGTGTGTGTGTGTGAAGATGGGAAGAAGTACTTAGAGAAGTTTGAAGGGATCCTGTGTTGCACGCATGCTAATTCTGACTGGTGTCAAATTTGTGTACAGGAATGAGGAGGTAGAGAGAGAAAAAAGAAAAAACCAGTCTTGGGCACTGGCAGGAATATAATGAGAGCTCTCGATTTCCAGTCTATGGAATTGTACTTCAGATCAAGGTCAAGATCTCAAAAAGGTATTTACAACATAAACACAGCAACTAACACCTATAATTTGTGCACTTTCCAGATTTCAGGTACCATGCCATGTGTTTTACATGCATTTTATATATACATACCTACACGCAATATTCCTTTTAATCTTTACACTGGGCCTATGAAGTGGGTATCGTTATCTCAGTTTAACATTTAGAAAAATTAAGACTCAGAGAGGTTACGTAAATTGTCCAAGGATCTATAGGTATAAACTTAATATGGATTCCAAATATATTGGGACATTAATATAAAAATATATCAAGTATTACATCTATTAGACATCAGCAAAGTGCAAAAATGCTTCTAAGGTAAATCTTGCCTTGGCATATTTGTTTTGTCATCTAACAGGAGCTATATATATAGGATGAAGACAGAGCGATGTTATCAAGACTAAGGCATGAGGCCTGTGAGAGGTTTAAATGTTGTCAATTTCAGAGGAATCAAAAGATCTAATTCTCCACACCCTCTGGTATAGTGTGAGTCCTTTTCTCTAGTGGTGTCGGAGATTAGCTATCATATTCTGGATGTAACCCAGAGTCAGATGTTCTCTCGTCCAGTGCCATCAATCATAATAAGGAATCCACCTCTTCATCAATTTCAATACCTTTGGCAGCCTCTACTGAAAATCCTAGAGATTATGGGCTGTGGTCGCCTCAGGAATCATACTGCATTTCATCCTGCACATTCTCCAAACGACATTTTTTTCCTTCAAGCTCCCTCTCCAGATTTCTGTTTTTCCTCTCATCTACCACATTCTTCCTCCTTATCTCCCCTTCCTTTGGCTACCACTTCTGCACATTCCCTTCCCAATCCTGCCCTGAAGAGAGTTTAAGGCAATATTTTCTCAGCGAAGCAGATCTCTATAATGGAGGGATTTCTTATTTTGCTGCAATCAAAACAAATTCTTCCTCACATAGAAATTTCTTCCATGAATATATAGACATTTTTTCAGTGGTCCCCTGTCTTCGAGGCTTCCCCCAAATCTCCATTCTCTAAACCTCTTCCTTGACCTCAGCTATTTCGATATTCAACTATTCATTTGCTCATCATTTTTCCTACAGATAAGATAGGGGCATACGGATGGTATGGGAAACTCAAATCAGCCGGCTGTTTCATGGGCAGCTTTCATAAAAGATCTGGAGGGAGAAATTACAATGGCTATTAGAGGGGGCCGGGAGGTAGTCATTTATTTGATCTTCCTATTTCATCAGTTCTAAAGTTTACCTTCCAGAGGAAAAGGGAACACTTTCATTTTTGTTATTGTTGTTAGCTCATCGAATTTATTTTTTAACTTTATTGTTTATTTATTTATTTATTTTTTTATTTTTATTATGTTAGTCACCATACAGAACATCATTAGTTTTTGATGTAATGTTCCATGATTCATTGTTTGTTTGTGTATAACACCCAGTGCTCCATGCAATATGTGCCTTTCTTAATACCCATCACTGGGCTAACGCTTCCCCCATCCCCCTCCCCTCTAAAACCCTCAGTTTGTTCCTTAGAGTTCATAGTCTCTCATGGTTCCTCTCCGCCTCTGATTTCTCCCCACTTCATTTTTCCCTTCCTTCTGCTCATGTCCTCCTTGCTATCCCTTATGTCCCACAAATAAGTGAAACCATACAATGATTGATTTTCTCTGCTTGACTTATTTTACGTAGCATCATCTCCTCCATTCCCATGCATGTTGATGCAAAAGCTGGGTATTCATCCTTTCTGATGGTCGAAGAATATTCCATTACGTATATGGACCACATCTTCTTTATCCATTCGTCTGTTGAAGGACATCTCAGGTCTTTCCGCAGTTTGGCGACCGTGGCCATTGCTGCTGTGAACATTGGGGTGCATGTGCTCCTTCCTTTCACTACACTGTATCTTTGAGATCAATACCTAGTAGTGCAATTTCTGGGTCATAGGGTAGCTCTATTTTTAATTTTCCTGATATATTGGTGTGATATTATAAAAATAATTGTGTATGCTGCAGTCAGTTCTGACTCTGAAGTCACAAAGACTATATAAATCTCAGCTCTACCAGTTCACAGTTTTCTAACATGGGCAAAATTATACTGAAACCCTCTGAATTTCAGTTTTCTCATCTGTAAATTGACAAGATTAAACTGTATTTCATAAAGTTATTATGTATCTAGAATACAGTATATACCTGATAAATGGAGACAGTTGATTACATTAGGAATCTCAAGCATGTCCACTAAGGAAAACAACTCTTGCAAAAACATAAAAATTGTCAAATTCCCACATTCTCTTTGACCTTCTATTATTAGAAGGTGGTACATGGGTTGGCTACCCTTTAGTTTAATCCAGTTACAATTTCGTAGATATATAATAGGAGTGTTTACAATTGAATTACAAACTCTGCCAACTTAGAGAAGCCTAGAATTGGCATTCATAGTTGGAAAAAAAAAATCCCACCCCTGGGTCTCAGTTTCATATCTTTGCAAATCATTTCCTGAGAAGCTTTCCAACTATGTGATTTTCCATAGCTTCAGGCTTTGTTATTAGTTAAGGGCACTCTTGGGCTTATCACCAGTTCTAGGAGCTGCTGGCACGGGTGACTGTACATGGTTAGGGGTGGGGACAGAATGTAGGTGGGGGCTTTCCAGTTCCAGGGGAGAAGATTATAAGATGCTATGTATAAGGGCTCTGTGAGAAAGTAAGTAGGGGTCCACAAGGAAAGTGTGCTGGCAAACTCAAGAATAATGATTGAATTTAAAAACTTCCATGTGAAATCAAGCTCCACATTCATCTTTTTGTTTTACATGGGAGATTACAAGACAAAAGCCTTTGAACCAACTTTTCTAGCTTGTATTGACTTGAGATATCTGGTATCCTATATGGAAATCTTAAGAAAAAGTGATCAAGGAATAATAAGTAACTGCCATTATTTACTGAACAATTATTGTGTTCCTCCTAAATTAGATAAAGTAGATAGTCTTCATTCCCATTTTACAGATGAGGGTTGTGAGGTTTAGTGATATTACATGATTAATCAGCAGCTAAGAAGTTCTTCCTGAGAATCCATCACTTCAACAGTTTCCTCCCATCTAAAAATATACACTAAGAATTATTCTGTGATATCACTTGCCTGTATTTTGTCCAGATCATTTCAAAAGACATTTTACCAGTGACTTATATTTAGGACTGCTTAACCATAGAAGAATCCAGTTTGAAAGGTGTGAAAATTACTTAACTGTTCCTGTATAACCACATCACTGGTCAAGACAGCTTCTAAAACTTCAAGACAGATTTTCCTTTCTAGGAAAAAAAAATTTTTATTTATTTATTTTTTTATTCTACAAAACCCAATACCTCTTAAAAGTGCAAAGACAATACTAATGAAATATATTCAGTCCCAGAATACAGGGAAGTCTTAAACAGATTCAAGAAAAAGATAACACCATCCAAAGAAAATGTGATCTGATCCTTTCTAGAATTTAGCTTCCTGGAGGGTGTGAAATCTTGTCTTTGTGTACTTCAAAGCCTCCATCACAGTTTTAGCAGAGAGTGTGCCTTTAATGAAGTTTAATGAAATAAATAGCATTTAACCATCTCAGCATGTCAGAATGTCTTCATGTCTCCTTATGATCAAAACATTTTGTCCCAAGATAAATAAACAGACATGGACAGAGCACGGAACAGCTCCCCTCCGAACATACAACATATGTCAGTTAATTAGGGAAAGTGAGATGATGGCTGAGGTTTTACTGTATTAAAAGATGGGAACTTATATTATTAACTGATGGCCAGTTAGCAAGATTTTCCCTAGGTTAACTCCTTTCCCACAATGGTTCTTTCCATTTTATCAGCAAAGAAATGTAGACTGAGAGACATGTAGTAGAGCGCCTAAAAATATGCAACAAGTTGGGTAGATAGGCAAGATTTAAATCTTGCTACTTAACCCTCTAGAGTGACCCCAAACTCGGTTCCTTCCACTGCACCGTACTCTCTCCTAGTACTGAAAATCAGTCCTCAAGTTCAGGATAATTTCCTCTTATAGAGATTGCTCATTGATGAAGAATGTTCCCCCTGAGGTATCTGGACCAGCGGCACCAGCCACAGACAGGAGCCTTTTAAAATTCAGCATCTTGCAACTCCCTCCCTCCCTCCCGTATCAGAATCTACTTTAAAAATGGTCTGTCTGTGATCTGTATGTAGATTAGTGTTTTAGAAGCACTGTCCTAGAAGTTACACCCCACCCCCAGCATCTCAATGGGTGGTTTGTGTTTTGTTGTTGTTGTTGTTTTTTAGAAGATAAAACAGGATTGCGCTTTTTCAAATAGGTTTTTCCATTCTTGGTAGTGAAAAATAGTTTGACTGTTATGATTTCTGTCAGGAATATGGCAGAAGATCAAAAATGTGTGCTTTGGAATCATCCACTAATTTATTCTGCCAGATTGCTTTTATGTTATCAGTGCTGAGGAAATTAAGTCCCGACAGGACAGTTTCTCACTGGAGGCACTGACATTCACAATCTTTCCTGGAGAAGGGGAAGCAGATGGGCCTGGACGTAGATATTACGCATTCTGATAGCGAAGAGGCAATCTTTCATGAGCTGCCCTGGAGCAAAGTGGGAAGAGTTTTGTGTTAATTTTTTAATGTCTTTTTAATTAAAAGTGTCAAGCGGTAGTCCCCGAGTTTCACTGAGAGAACCGGGTTCTTCTCTGTTATCATCTCCCGAATGAAAGCCAATTCAAGGAAGCATTTATCTATCTTAGTCTTTCTTGCTGGTTTCCTTGTTTCCAGTCATTCTACTTTTGGTACATTTCAAGGTGAGGCTCAGTTATCATTATTGCTAACTTTCAAGTTTGCATTTGAAGTCATCTTGAAACAAAAAACAGATGTCCCCTCGTCCCAGACAACCATGGCCATGGTCTTGGCACATAATAGCACAAAACGTCCCTGGCATTCAACAGTAAGCATTTATTTCTCATGCTGGGTCTGCAGAGGCAGGGGATTTGGCTCACCCAGAAGGAGCCTGGTTAGGAACGCTGCCCTCTGTGGCTCTGATCTACAGGTCTTTTATCTTCCTTCTGGGACCTGCAGGTAGAGCATGTTTTTCTCATGGAGACAGCAGAGGTCAAGAAAGCACAACCAAACAAGGCCTCTGACTGTCTGGTCTTGAAGCAGAATATGACTGTTACCACTGCTTCATTTGGTTGACCAAAGCAAGCCATGAGGCCAAACCCAAAGTCAGAGGGCAAGGAAACATATTCTACCTCCTCTGACCTCATGCTCCTTTATGGGTAGAGCTACTAATCACACATGGATAGAGGGAGAGGTGAAGAACAGGGCCATTCCTATAATCTTTACAGTCTACCACACTGCCTGTTTTGTTTCCCTGGGATTTTTAATAATACAGAAAGATCCCTAACCTCATATTTCTGATGACCCTAACCTCATATTTCTGATGACAGTAGGTATTGTGACATGTGCAACATGATGGATATTGCATGGTTTCCCTCCCACGTGCTAGAAAGGGGTCTACTTAGCACCTCGAGCTCGATTTATTCCAGTCCTTTTTCATGCTCAGAGTTAATGTGACATTATAGAAAACCATGTCATGCTAATTACAAAATCACTTTAGCTGCCCAATATTATAGATTTTTTTTTCCTTGCCTGATAATATAGCCTTTCAGAGATGGTCAGATCCCACTGGGGAGAATTAATTGCTCAATGTAAATAGTGGTGAATAATTCAAATTCCAGTCTTGAATCGATCGAGAAACAAGTTCAAGATAGGGAATCCAAGAAATTTTTCTATGTATTCGTAGTATTAAAATATGACTTTCCAACAATTCTTTCAGATTATAAAATAAACTTTCTTAATGTTCTGCTTGAAGTACCACATGAAGAAAGTGTTTTGCATAATTTTGGAAAATGACAGGAAGTCTACCTTAAAGGTAAAGCAGACTGATTGTTGTGGATGCTAGGATTTGAAGATCTCTTCCCCTTACCCCAGTATCTCCATCCTTTCTCCCAGTGTCTAAAATGTCACCCTTAGAGAGTTACTATTTGGGCTAAGACTTTGTTGATATTTAAGACATTTAGCCTATATCCATGTGTTCTGTCTCCCTAATTCATGCACAAGAGATAAAAACACAAAACAAAACAAAACAAAACAAAAAACCCAATTATCAAAACATCCACCTCCAAAGAAGACAACCTTCTACATCCTCTTTCACTTTTAGCTACCTGTGTTTTATCCTTTTCACAGCAGGCTGGGCTGGGTTCTTGCATTGTATAACCAAAGGCCTCATTAAAAATTACAGCTAAACAAAAGAAAGGTTTTCCCTTAGGATGAATTGTGTTCTTTTCCTAGAATCATACTTCATGGGATTGCTGTGACGACTAAGCAAATTAACACATGCAAACCACTTAGGGGAGTGCCAGACACAAAGAAGATCATTACTAATGATATTTTGCTATAGCATCTGCATCACTTCATTGCAGTTATTTTTGAGGTTATCTGTGTTTTCTTGTTAAATATGAGTTTTCTGAAATACCTAGAAAATCCATGGCTAGCAGTATGGGCTCCATATTTAGTAATGGAAGGAATTTGTTGAGTATTCATTATATGTAAGAACCAGGCACTGGATTTGCCAAAATAACATAGTTAATACCTGCTCTGGAGGAGGGCATAGTCTCTGAGAAAAGGCCCTTTTCTGTGGATCATAGAGTCCGTATGAAAATGGGCAGAATAGAGGTATATAAAAAGTAGGATGGGGGACTACAAGCAAGAAGGACACTCAGATGACCCGACAGCTTTGTGCTGGATGCCGGAATGTTGTCTAGGAAATTAAGAAAATGAGTTGGAGCAGTGCTTGTCAAATCTAGCATGAATACGAATCACCCAGACAGGTTGTTAAAACACAGATTGCTGGGCTTCACGCCCAGAGTTTCATGGGCCTCAGAATTTACATTTCTGGTAAGTTCTCAGATCATGCTAATGATTTGAGAACTGTGAAGAAATGGAGAGGTAACACTATAAAGAGTGTTAGTTCTTGAAACTCTTGTCTTCATGTAGAGAACATGGAAGGCCCCTCTTATTTAAGGGGATTCATATTTATTTTCATATATTCTTCCAGCAAGGTTATGAAGTCAGTTTATCAGGCAGAGTAGTATCTAAGGAGTGCTGCCTTGCCAAATTAGCCATGAAATCTCTGGATTAAACACACACACACACACACACACACACACACACACACACACACACACACACAGTTTTTCTTTTATTATGTAATGCAGATAGAAAGACCTCTGCTCTACACAGTCCCTCCGGGAGTATAATGGATGCTATGGAACCACCCATCAGGCTTGGATACTCAATCCTTTCATCTGATGGGACTTGTTAACACCTGGAGAGAGGTGCCATACCCAAAGGCTCATTCATGCACAGGTGGACAATGTGGACAATACAGATCTGGTCCACTTGCCATGCCTTCTGGCATGGCAAGGGAGTCACAGCTCTGAAGAATCATGTCAGCTCTAGAACTTGATTGAATTGGACTAATTTAAACCTGGACCCCCATGGATTCCTGTCTTAGGCCAGATTCTCCAGGAAACAGACTGGCATTTATTTATTAACTTACATTAATCAGGAATGTTACTGGGAAAGTGCTCTAGGTATCTGTATCTGGAGAGAGTGAAGAAAGTAGCACTGTGCAGATTGGATTAGAGGCTGGAGCAGACATGGGTGCCTACACCCAGCAGGGATGCTTAGCTCAGAAGTGGTGACAGGACCGCAGTGGTGGGGACTCATTGTGGTTGTGCAAGAACAGTAGTACTGGTGGGTGAGAATAATGGGCTTTGCTTTGGCTGGCTGAGTCTCTGGAGAGTCATCTTGGTGTTCTCCATGGGTTCCACTGTTCTCTTCACTGATCATAAATTAATTAGAGCCTCAGTGTCATCTTGGGGAAGTCTTATGAAACACATACCCTAAACTCGTTCCAATAAATCAATCTAAGTCTCAGACTTACCAGACTTGAGTATTGCATTTCATTCTAGGAAACCTGTTGTTCAGATGGCCACTGAGAAATAGAAAGAGCCTGGCTGGGATAATGAAGAATTCTGTAAAACACTTGAAATGAAGATAGAGAGCCTAGAAAAGAGACACAATTGGAGGGAAACTGATTGCCATCTCCAGTGTTGAGACTTCTTGTTGGGGAGGTTATCCCTCTGGCTCATTTCAAGAGCAATGCTTAGCTAAGATGTTAATCTCCAGTAGATGAGGGATAGTGTCTACCACAGTTGCATTGTATCTCCCTGTCTGGGCCTAATACCTGCCTCAAAGTAGGTACTCAAGAAATACTGGAATAAAAAAAAACTGAATAAATGTTACATAGGTTCAGATTGTAACTCAACAGAATGAAGATCTGCACACTTTGGATTCTATTTAACATAATGGAATAGGTCACCTTAAAAGCGAAGTCAAGGCCTTATCACTGAGAGGGCCTACATGTAGGTGGGTTGACCCTACCAGCAAAGGAGATTTCAAGATTAATCAAATTCTTGATCTAGATAGGAAGTTGGATGTTCAAGGTTTCTTCAATTTTAATATACTTAATATTGAAAGGATAGAAAAATGACTATTTTGTGGGAGAAAGAACTGCCAGAAGGCATGGTTGCTGCTGTATATAGGATGTTTTAAATTTTCTACTTCTACTGAATTCCCACAGAGATCCTAAAAACAGTTGAAGGAAGTCATATTTACTCTATCACATTCAGCTTAAGACATCAGTTATAAATAGCCTAGTTCTCTTCCTGAACTCAGAGATGGCTTCTTGATGAAGACCATGGGATCCCCGGAACTTTGGGGCATGTAGTGAAAGAGAGTGTAAATCCAGGAATGCTTCCTGTCGTCATGCATCTGTACCGCAGGCTAGTGTTAAGGAGTGAAACCCTTTATACTGTAATCCAGGACAATGGAATGGGGGCAGAAATTATGGGGAAATCTCTGTAGGATAGGGGAGACTAGGATTTCTAAATTCAGGAATCATAGTTACCTTTGAGGATTTGAAGAAAGCTTTCATCAGTTTTGTGAAGAAAAATGCATACTTGTATGAAATTGTACAAACATAGACCTCTTGAAACCTTTTAATGAATTAAGAACCTATGGGATAAAGGTAGAGCTTTTTAGAGGCCCCTGTGCCTTCTAGGTATTATCATTTGAGCACAGAAAGCAACCCTCATCCTTGATGCCCTGTAAGGAAATAGTGTATAGAGATTTGACTCATTGCATTTATGAAGCTGAGAGAGAGAAGAGTGACCTGATTCAGAGTCAGACAAGATGAGGAGGGAACTGATGACCCATTTATGAGCTGGATATATAAAGCAGGTCAGGCTTTAGCTTACAATTACAATACATTATCATAAATGATATTGATTGGCAGTTGCTCTTAAGAAGACTTGTCTGCTTGAATTTTATTTCAAAACCCTTTAGATACGATACTCTGGTAGGTGACTGAATGTCATGCCTACTTGACCTGATTAATGGGCATTGATGGACCTGTCCCCTAGACAATGTGTCAAGCCAAAATGGATGTCTGTCTACAATTACTACCAATATGATGAGCCCTTCAGGGATTTCTGGATGCATGAACCAGCTTATAGAGAAGAAATAAAATGTGACCAGGGAAGCTATGTGGTGAAGTGAAAAGGGTATGCATGGTTTTGGGAATGTAAAGATTTGGGGTTGAATTCACCTTCACCGCTGGTTAACCATCTATCTGATCTCATGTCAGTTACTTAGTCGTATGGTGCCTCAGGTACTTCACCATAGAATGAGGCTGACAGTACCTGTCTCAGTTTTGTTGTGATTGTGTTGTATTGTGAAGCACTTAGCTTCAGGTTTGGGCAAAAACCCACCCCATCTTTGTTCTTGACCTCCTTTTACATGGGATCTTCTGGACAAGTATTATCCAATAGAGGGTTGGTTTCTTTGACTGAAAGAGCATTGAGTAGATGGATATTAGGTAGCCTGTGCAAGGGGCACACCCTGCACAGAGTGAGATGCCAGAAGGAGAAAGCAGCCAGATAAAAGGAACTTGTGTCTGATGGAGGGGATACGGACACAAAGTTCACCGTTTTCTCTAGGGCCAGCCCTGTGGTCTCCCCATATCTCTTCAAGATCTACCTAATTCCTATCCTTAACTTTCCCCACTGGACGCTTCACATCAGCCCAGAAAAAATGAAGTTGAAACATGACTGAATCTCACCACCACCACCACTCCCACCTACAAGTTTTCATTTGATCTGCAGTAATCCTTGCCTGAACCAGGAAAAAGAGTGAGAATACAGAATTGATTATACACCAAGGAGAGGTGTGTAACTGTCTCTTTGGAGGAGTTTTAGAGAATTGGAATATATTGTGAGAAGGATTTTTTAGGCTAGGATTGACAGTGTAGGTTGGAGAATTATTTGAGGCTGTCTTGTGCATCCTATAGGAGCATAGTTAGTTTATCACTGTTCTCTACCTACGAGATGCCAGCAGTCCCCCCTACTCTTGAGTCATAAAGACAAAAAATGTCTTCAGACATTGTCAGATGGTTACTGGGGAGCCATATTACCTCCATAATGGAACACTATTATTGCCCAACCTTTTATCCAATAAATGGCCATTCCTCTTGTGGCTTTTTACTTTTAAACCACCCCTGATTCAATATCCAGACATTTTCATCTTTACGTTGCATAGATGTTTAACTAGAAACAGGACGAGGAAACTCATATTTAAATTGTAGTCAACTGGAATTTTAGCAAAGTAAGACTTTGAGCTAGAAAACTTAAGAGATTCCAGTATTTTCTTTTCACGATGGATTTTGGAGTTAAAATCTGAGTCGTAAAGAGAAGTTTTGATCTCCTATTGCTAAAGACACAAGAAATTAGACAACGAATCTTTGGTTCCCCTGCCCCTTTTAATTAGGCTTGACAAGCTAACCTTGGCTTCTGAGAATGAGGACAATCTTTGGACAGGGATTTATGACCTCTGAAAGGTGCCTGAATGCCCCTCATTGGAGACTGAGTCACATTGTTTTCTGAATCATGCCTACAGGAGCACTCCAGACAGGGACAAAATAAAAAAACACATGTGAAGCATCTTGCACTATATCTGACATGATACTTGCTAATGAATATTGTGATCATTATCATTATTTTTATCACCATCACTGTGATGCAGGGATGTCACATCCGAAGAACCAGAGGGGTCCTGCATGACCATTCAAGAGGATCCTTGGCTTCACCAGGATGGAAATCGAATGCAAGCCAGTAGGAAGTGAGGCAGAGTTTACTGAATGTAGAGAGAGAGAGAGCAGATATAGAAAGAGGATCTGGAAGACTCAGAAAGGGAAGGAGCACGAGGCTCATCTTTGCTTGGGGTCTGGAGTTTTGATTGATAATTCTGTCTAGTGCATGTGTCCTCTTAGGCATCTGGGAACTGCTCAGAACAAGGACAGAGTCCAGGTGTCATCATAAGTTACTCAGTCCCCGGAGCCCGGGGTTCTTGGCGTTGACATGTCCAGAGCACCAGTGATCTGGAGTATTTCTGTGTGGCCTCATCCATTCATTCCCGAGAGGAGCTGTTCTCTAATGTGCTGGAAGACTCCAGAGAAATTAACTCTTTGTCCCTTACAAGGAGGACATACATTAAGGCGTGTGTAGGGCAGGGGTGCAGGTCCTGGTGAGAACAGAAGCAGGAAAGGGAGCAGAGGGAAAAAACAGCTTTTTCTCTTCTCAGGCCTTTCAGTCTCCCTGTCTCAACTGCCCCCGTTAAGCTGCTAACCCTCTCATAGTTAAACATAAGTCTTTGTTTGCTGGTTTGTTTTTTTAGCCTTTATCTCATTAAATGAGAAATTAATACCTTACATCAGGTCATAATGGTGAATTTATTTTGAGAAACTCAATTAGTAATGCAAATGTGAAATCTTGGTGTTCCGATTATTCACAAAAAGTGCAGGACCACACTAAATAAACACTTGGAAATCAGATAGTCTGGACCAAAAGGCATTTTTCTGTCTCATCAATGGCCTCCAAGGACAAGTAGCAGACTTTAGTGGGGCAAGGAGATAGAACATAGAAAGTCATCATTGCTCATTTTCTGGAATAATCCCGGGTGTCTCTGTGAACAGCAGGGCAAAAATAGTTTCCTTGGAAGCAGCCCAAAGGGAAGTTCATAGGCTAGGATAGCCAGATTTCATCCAAATCCGTGATTTGCTTCTCAAAAAGGGTTCTTTCTTTTTTAAAATCCCTGGATTACTCTGTTAGATGCCTAGGCCTTGTTCTGGAGAATTAGGGTGTTGGAGGAGAGGTGAGGAAATCTGGATGCTATGGTCTTTTTCTCTGGGGTTAATTAACCGAAGAAGTGAGTTGTGGATAAGAAAAAGGGGAGGGGGAGGAAATTACATAAAACTGGTCACATACACTTAAATCCTACACAGGTAGGAGTTGCCCAATGTGGTAACTGTTGGCAGATTAGCAGTTTAGGTAGGGCAGTGCTGATGGTAAAAAAATAAGGACTCCTAATCATAATTATAGCCAAAGTTCCTTAGCAAGTACCAGGCTTGACACAGTGCCCGAGGCTAGACATGTATTCTATCATTCCACCTTCACAGATGTCCCATGAGGACCAATACTAACTTTCATTTTGCAGTTGAGGAAACAGCAAGAAAGGAGCTTGAAGGAATGTGTTCAAGTAGTAGAGTGGAGTTTCAAATCCAAGAGCAAAGCCAGTACCCTTAATCATTTCTCTCTATTGCATGTCTCAAGATGTGGAACATTGGTCCACCTGATCTGGAGTCAGGATGTGGGGTCCAAAGGCCAGAATGGCCAAGGCCAGTACCAACAAATGAGCATCATGGAATCGCTCACCAGAGACTTGGAGCAAGTAGTCTCCAAGGAACCCAGAGCAAATGGTGTTTTTGTGCTGCTCTATGGAATAACGCAGGATGTCTGTATTCTCAAGAATCACACGATGTCTGTATTCTCAAGAATCACAGATTGCATATGCTGTTGTCCATAGAAATGTGTAGTAGCCTGGTATTGTATGATTTGGCCAGTCTGGTTTATGTAGGATACTATTTAATACCAGGTTCAAACCTACAAAATGCTCCGTGGCTCAGTTTCTTCCATATTAAGACAAACCTATTTTTTTTTCACATCTTCTGTCTGGAGCTGTGAGAATGGTTCATGCGATCGTTGTCTGTAAGAAATTCTTTGATTTATTTTGGGAAAATTATGCAAACGCATAATGTAATAATCTGATTTATACTACCTGGAGAGAGTTAACTGAAGAGGAAAATTAAATGATTATGGGCCTAAGTAGATGATTTATGAGGAAGGGATACAAAGTATAAAAGTTCTAACAACAACAGAAGTCCCTTTGAAGGTTGAGATGGGAGAAAAATGATGTGGGTTGGTACAAAGGCTTCTAGGTAAGATTAACTGGCTGAAATTGAAAAGAAAACAATTTTGTTCCTTATGACAAGTATCAAGACATTCAGATTAATGATATACTGAGTACTTTTGTAGAGAACCTTATACCCTCTAATCCTAGGGGGCCTGAAAACAAAATATGGCAACATATAATATATTGGGAGGTGAGGAGGCCCAGTGGTAGAATATAATGATTGATGCTTCAGGGACCTGTAGAGACAAGAACAATGATGGCTGAGGTCACTGGAAAATACAGTTTCTTTGACTCAACTACTCAGACTTAAAATATACTAGAACATACATTAAGAGTTAGAATGCTTCTTTCTGGCCATCTATGATTTATGGACTCACATGTTACCAATATATAATCTTAGACAGATGAGATAAAATATTTCCATAAAGAAATTCCACTGAGCGTTGGACAATTCTGTGCAATTGTTCAGAGGAAGTATAAACTGTGGCTCTCTTCAGGGAAATAGTAGAGCAATACTAGGCAGAAACTCTTGGGTTGACGCATGTTATAGCAAATCGACAAGGTGCCTAGGGTCTTGAATAATATTTCTACCCTACATGTGATTTGATGCCAAAATTTACAGGGAATTATGACTTTAGAAGAAAGGTGAGTGTTAAATATGGAAGCAAATGGTGGTCATTGTGGCGCAGTGAGAGGGGTGGTCATAAAAGAAATAAAAACAAGTATCAGCTCTTTGGGGTCATCTTGAGATGAGTCATTTCATTTCAACAACTATCTGTTAGAAGTGACTCTGTGTACAGTATATTCTAGGAACTGGAGAATGATCCTTTGAATAAAAGAGACTAAAACAGTGTTATAAGGGGGAGATATAAATGGGAGGAGGAAATAAGAAGAAATTCATATGAAATGAGGTGATTTAGGTTTAGTCTCAAATCCCTCAGATGATGAGGGACAGCACACAAAAAGGGATTTATGATAAAAAAATTTTTCCCAAATTAATTTGCAAGATAAGTAGAGCTGCCTTGTTTCAGCAACTACCATAAAAGAAATATTCTTTTTCTAACTTACATTTTTGTGTGTGTTTCAGCTTAGGTGGAAGACACAGATGCACAAGTGTATATAGATCTATGCAATGGTTTTCATGCCAGGATAGTGAGTGGTTTTAAGAACATTTTTGTATAAATCATGCACATGTATGTGTAGACTTGGGGCTAAAAAGACTTGAGTTTGAGCTTCAGATATGCTACTTTCAAGCTGTGTAACTTTGGACATTTAATGTCTCTAAATACCACTTTTCTTATCTGTGAAAGAAGACAGTCATGAGGTATGTGTGTATGAAATATTTACACACAATGCTAGAGCACTGTGCAAAAGGAATAGCTGGGTAATATTTGGTGTGTAAGGATTAGGGTATCAGTAGTGGTATGCTGGTAAAGATTTAACTATTGGCTCTTTGGAGAAAAACCCCAGATGTTTATAATGTTTGCCAATTCCCATGGTGTAACTACTTCTACCATGGTCTGTTTCATACATCACTGAATATAGAATTGGAAATTGATGTGCATAATTGGCTTTTATTCACTGGTGCAAACCAGGTTCGACAAACCATTGGATGTCAGTGTTTCAATGCAATGGAATTTAAAGCTAAGTAAGCCTGATGGGAAAAGAAATTGTTAACAGTTGGGATTTTCTTGTCTGGATCATTGTACCAGAATATACCCTGAAGGAACTGCCAGTTCTCCTGGGAGGAGGATAATTCAGTAACAGGAAATAACTTGGGCCAGGTACCATGGGAAGGAAGAAACTCCTCCTCTCTGGGGTGGTGAGCAGGTAGAGTTAGACTCTAAACTGGGATGTGGCAGGGAACATTCCAGATGGTGTGAGTAAGCTCATCTTTGCAGTATGGAGGCAGGTTGGCACCAGGCAGGGAAATGTGCCTGTTGATCTTAGGTCTTTGAGACTGGTTTGTGCCCATGAGATTTTAAGAGTAGAGATCTCCTAGGATCAGTTTTAAAATAATGCAGTTGTAGTTTTGTTTTCTGCTCTGCTAAATTCTAGTGTAGAGTTATAGTTGGGTGACAGTTGTGACGTAAGGAACGAGGGAGACTAGGATCTCCTTTCCATAGTGGGAGGAGTTCTGGCTCCCAGAAGCTTCCAAATCAAATGTAACACTCATTTACTGAATCCATCTTATCCCATGTTGAAGACATAAGGGCCTTGCCATCTTGAATATCAGATTCTCTTAAGCTAGCTCCATGGCTTCCATTTGCCTCTCAAAGGGACCCATGGCCCCAAGAGATTAAGAACTACTTATGCATACATTACATATCTTGTGATTTTTTTACTACACTAATTTTTAAAAATAACTATTATATTGTACATCTCTATACTCAGAACTGTCTCAAATTTTCTTTGGCAAGAAGGTTATAAATGACACATGACAGTGGAAAAATAGTGCTGATTGATGTATTTAATAGACTTAAAGTTATATTCTCATTCCTCAAAATTTAAACATAGAGTTACCAGAAATTCCTCTTTTAGGTATATACCCAAGAGTTGAAAACACCTGCACAAACAAACACCTGCACAAAAATGTTCATAGCAATGTTTTTATTTTTAATACCAGCTCAAAAGTAGAGATAACATAAATGTCCACTGGGGGCTGAGTGAGTAAACAAAATATGATACAGCCATACAATAGAATATTACTGAGCCATAAAAAGGAATGAAGCTCTGATACATGATACAATATGGTTGAACCTGGAAAACATTACGCTAAATAAAAGACATTACACACAAAAGGCTACTTTGTGTTTGCTTCCATTTATATAAAACATCCAGAATAGGCAAATCAATAGATTACTGGTTGTCAGGGGCTGGGGGAAGGGGGAATGTTGGCCTGTCAATTATTTTGGGATTTATTTTGGAGGTAACAGAATGTTCTGGAATTAGAGGTGATGGTTTCACAATAGAGTGAATGTACTAAAAAATACTCAAGGGTACATTGTAAAATGGTAAATTTTGTTATGTGAATTATATCTCAATAAAAATAAATATACTAACTCAAAAAAACTAAAGTAAGCACCCATATCTATGGTAGCATTCCAAAGAAGCACAGGGACCAACTGAAAATTTCCTAATGGCCAAATCTAGAACAATTTGAGAAAAAAATATGAATAATTTATTTGGATTGTAACCCAAAGTATAAAATATGATTAATTTAGTTGAATTATAACCCGAAGTATAAAATAAATATCTGTAAGTTCATGAAAATATAAATAAAACATTGAATTAATAAATAAATGGAGACAGTACACATTTTAAACTTTAAAGCATTTGGAATGTACAGCATTTTAAAATGTAGCTGAATATAAAATCTTTCTTTTATCTTTATGGCTATTTTTCTAATTATAGAAGTCATACACATCTTAGTTTCTTGCTCAGATCTGTTTTATTGGGCCTTTGTCCCTATCTTCCAGTGGGTTGGTATACTCATTGCTAATGGCTCAAGCTCTGCTCAGGGGGTTATCCCCACCCAGCACTCTGGGAGGCTTCTGAGGAATGACTGATACTAGCTCAGACTAAGGGACCAATTATATGGGAAAGTAGGTGTGGCTATGGATATGTAACTGCGGTGTCACTGGTACTACCACCTATCTCAAGATCTAGTTCTACTAGCCTGATAGAGAACACAGAACAGTCACTTGGAGCACTGGTTGAGTTACCACCTTGGAGAGAACACCACTGTTCTGGTATGTACCTTAGAACAATGGATATCAAATGATTTTGATAAGTAGTAAGCAGGAAGCAGATGTGGTAGAAAGAGGAATGATCTCATTCACTGTCATTTTCAATGTCCCAGTACAGCAATCTGCTTCTGCCCTAATGACTTTAGGCTCTGTAGGTCTCACACTTCAACCAGGGGCACAGGAGTCCCACTACACTTAAAGCTATGGCTAATGTTTGTCACTTAGGATCTTTGTGCCAGCAAACCTGTAGTCAAAACAAGTAGTCACCATAAAGGCTGGGCTATTGACCCTGATCATTTTGGGGAAGTTGGGCTGCTGCTACATAATGAGGGAAAGGAAGGAATGTGTTTGATAGACAGATGACCCACTGGGCATCAAGTCCCCTTAAGGTAGTTTGAGGGGAAGGGGAATAATTTTGTCCTGATAAGGGCATGCCCACCATGGAATCGGCCTCCTTGAAAATAGGTCAGAAACAGTAGGCAAGACATCTAATCTACACCACCAGCAGTAAGCACTGTCAGAGGAAGAGAAAGACCTAATAAGGTTGATGGATGAGGAAGATGATGAGTCTCCGTTATGGTCCTGAAATCAACACGTATTCTTGTGACCAATCAGAATTATAGAGAAGCTGTGCCTGGATGGAGGGAATTTAATACAAGAAAGCAAAAGGTTCTCCACAGTGTAGAGTAGACACTGCAGAAGATGTTGGTGTCCCACCCAGGTCTCCCTTTCAGGCTGGTACCTTTTCCCCCACTGTTGCTGTGAATGTTGGTTTTTCCTGGCACAGCTGCTTTCTTCTCCAGAGAAGTGTCCTCAGCCCAAGGGAGCACCTTGGCTCAGGAGGTTATTTATATACACTCCTGGGAGTGGCTTACACCCAAGGGCTGGCTCTGTTGGGGTACAAAGGGCTGGCTCCCTGATGTGGAGATAGGGCTTAAACTGTGTTGCTCCAGATCTATCTCCCCATGGGATGAGGCCGAAGCTAGACATTCTGGCTTGGTTTCTTCCTCTTGGCTGTTTTGCTTCCTTTTTCCTTCCAAGTTCTTTCTGAGAGCTCTCCTTCAAAGCACGAAACCCTGCTTCTTGGAAATTCAAAACAAGATACCTTTCACTACAAAAAAGTTCAGTGATGGAGAAAAATACTTTTTAAGTCACCCATAGTCCTACCTTATGTTTACCATTGATGATAGTATACAGTCTTCCAGATGCCCCCATATTTACTTAAATATATATATGTAGAATGGAATCAAAATGTGGTATATGTTTGTGTATATGCATACATAGTTATGTAATTTGTGGGGGGGTTGTAAGATTTTACTTATTTGAGAGTAAGAGAAGGAGCATAAGCTGTGGGGAGAAGCAGAAGAAGAGGGAGAAGTAGACTGCCTGCTTAGCAGGGACCCTGACTCAGGGCTTGCTCCCAGGACCTGAAAACCATGACCTGAGCTGAAGGCTGCCACTTAACCCACTGAGCCACCCAAGTGCCCCTGTAGTGTGTGTTCTTTTGTGTGCATGTACACACACTGTGTGGTGGTTATTTTTTTTAAGTCAGTCAATAGAACTACATCATTCTTCTATACATACATTCTGGGTGAATATACAATTATTTAACTGATTTCCTATTTGTCCTAATACTTGGCTGTCCAAGTGGTGATTAAAGTATTTATACATACATTTTTGCACATTTATGCAATTATTTGCCTGGGGTAAATTTTAGAAGTGTTAATGTTAGGTTAACACATAATTTAAGGATTTTATTTCCTTCCAGCAAACTGCCTATCACTGAGTTATGTATGAGACTGACAGTTTCTCCACATCTTTGCCAATATCCGATCCATGACAATTTAGTGCTTGATCAACCTATATATTAGAACTGACAATTCAGAGCAGAAGTTTGGGCCAATTGAATTGAAGTATAAGATTCTCACCTAATTTAATATTTTAAGTCAATGTTTAAAATACAAAATAATTTCCTACATACTCAGAGCTTAAGATAACTTCACAAACCTTCTGTGAGAAAGACTCCATCACTTATATTATTCACACAGCTAGTTAAAGACAACTTGGTCTGCCTGACTCCTAAGCTCTACTCTTTCTACAGAGCCCACTCTTTCTCATAGGCTATCGTAACCTCAAAGTATTAGGGTATGAAAGTAAAGTCAACACGAGAAAAGATTTGACAAATGTTAATTAGGAGGCTTCCGGGAACTGAAGTTTCAGTGGAAAACACCCATATGGCTTTCCTGTGTGACCTACTTGTGACCTACTAACTCTTTCCTTGACTTATCTGTTAGCCCTTTCCCCAGAGGTAATCACTGCTTTGGCAGGCACACACTGTCAGGAACAAAAATGCCAGACCCTAAGTGGAGAAGGCCAAAAGGTTATCACTCCCAATGTGATATTAGACTAGCATGAAGGGGCAAATAATTTTTTTATTTTTATTTATTTTTATATTTATTTTCTTGACCCACCCCAGTTGAGATGAAAGAGCACACACAAGTGGAGAGTAGGGTAGAGAATGGGGGGGGGGGGAGGGGAAGGGCAGAGGGAGAGGGAGAAAGAGAATCTTAAGCAGGTTCCATGCCCAGTATGGAGCTCAAGTAGGGCTGATCCCAGGATCCTGAGATCATGGCCTGAGCTGAACTCAAGAGTGGTTCACGCAACTGACTGAGCCAGCCACACTCCCCAATCACGTGGCATTTCTCTGACAGCTCTCACCAAGGAGAGCTGTCCTTTCTCTCCTGGCGTCTAGCAGGCTGCAGCCCTTGTGGCTGTGTCTGCTGTGACGGGGCATGCAGGAGGAGGGGAGTGACATGGGGGAAAGGGGTCTCCAGGCAGGACACGGCACAGGTTGCACTCCATTCCTGTGGCCTGCACATTGCCATGGAAGACCTCCAGATGTGGAAGCTCTCAATGGGTAACTAGATTGGCTGCAGAGTGTCACCAAAAACAGAGTGTGGGAACTGAGGGGACCAGTAGCAGCCATAGCGGGGATGGGCAGCCAAGTGGGGAGTCTCCTCCACTGGGGAAAAGGGGTCAGTCTACATTGAACCCGAAGGAAGCACGCATCCATGTTAGCATTTGCAAGACCCTCCCCTAAGCTGTCTTTTCTATCACGTCTTGCTCCAGCCAGTCAAGGGGAAGAGACGAAGAACTGCACCCTGAACACACTAAGCCATTGTAACTTCCCTAAACGGACTGATAAATCACAGGGCAGCACTGAATTTGCTGAAGACGCTGGGGTAGGTGCAGTAGTATGGGATGTGTGTGAGTACAGTCAAGGGGAGTGTGTGCAACAGCAGATTATTTCATTTTTCGCAGTAGTTTCACCTCCGTACATTATGACTTGTCTGCTACCCTAACTCTAAAATATCTGATTGGTTCCAGGTGCAGCAGTTACATCTCCACACTAAATTTAGTACAAGTGAAACAACCCCATGTTATTTTATGCAGAACCCTGAAGTAGGTGGTTGGGGAGTAATTGAAGATATGAGTCGAATCTTGGTTAGGCCACGTGAATTTTCTTCTAGAATTGGCTTTGGGATTCGGATGCTAGCTTGAAAATGTTCTTTTAGCAACAGCTTCATCTTTGGAGCAATTGCTGTATTGTAATAGAAGCTTTGGGGGAATAACAGAGGCCCCAGATCTTACAGCTGTGATTGGGATAGGACTTATTGAACAAGCATCAGCTGAAACCATAACTTTACCCACAATACAATATTTGAAGAAAGACAGGAAGTTTCATAATCTTCCACTCCACAGCACACACAAAATTTGAGGCTATTCATAGATGAGGTAGGAAAATAGAGAGGCAGATGTGCTATTTTTGGGATCCTAACAAGGAGAGGATTCCTGTCTAAAGAGAGACAGTTTGGTTTAGCAAATATACAGACAAGCTTCAACGTGCAATATTCTCAGGTCATCTAAAGCCTGTGCTCCTTGTCCAAGTCATCTGATAAGTTATAAGAAAGTGAGTGTATTTCCATGTGTTTCTACAGATGTGAGTTCATTGTAATATTTAGGTGTGAGAGAGGTCCACTTTTTCCCCCAAATTAGATTAACCTGGGTACAAATTTCTTGTTCATCAGAGCAAAGAGAAATTCCATTGCCTTGTGTTTGCAGGAGAGAGGAATAGGTGAGAAGGTAATAGAGGGTATTTCCTATGTTTGGGTAACATAATAATTCCAAAGAAGTTCAGCTAGCTCCCGCAGTGGCAGAAAGGCCTGGTCCTTATTTCATGATGCCTGGTGTAAGGGGACATGGTCACTATTTTCACCTTGTCCACATAGGACCAAATGAAGCAAGCACTCTGCTTTTGGCCCTGCTGGGGCTTAGACTCCCAGTGGAAAAAATGAGATGCACATACATGTGACTAGATAATGTGAAAGTAATTAATTAGATAATCCACAATAGAAGGGCTTTGAGAGTACAAAAGGGTATTGCTTCTAGATGGGCTGGTGAGATTGGATTGGGTAAGGGATGCCAGTGGCTTGGGGAAAGGTTAATGTTTGTTTTAAAGCAGGATAACCTGATACATTACTTGTTCTCCTTAAGGGAATGAGAGGCACCTTTTTTCCATCCCCATCCCAAGGATGCAGACAGACTTTCCTATTCTGACAGAGCCTGGGCCTCCTTGCCTTGGAAGTTCTTTTGCAGCTTTGGCCTCAAACCATGAAATGGAATTTTCCAGGCTTCCATAGGCAATTAACTCCTCCTTCCCAGTTTTCTTTTATTAGGGATGTGGAGACTCAGTGAGAGAAAGAGGAGCGAGGCTGGCATTGGGAGTTGACAGATAGGGTTAGCTTCTCAAGACTGGGAAGATATTGGGGTTTTGAGTTGAAGGCCTGGGCCTGGCTTAGATCTGGATTGGGGAAGGGGGTGCCTGCAGATGAGGCTAAGGTTGCCCTGTGCCCTGAGTCCCTGAAGGCAACAGTAGGGTTAGTGAAGACACCTGCTGTGCAGGGCACTTGGCACCTTTGATCTTGTCCTTTCTAGTGCCTGTCCCTGACCAGCACATGTCGGAAGCAGCACATCGAAACTTCTACCTTCACATATCCTGATATGCAGTGCATTTCCATTGCAAAACGGGAAGACAGAGCCCATCATCTCTCACGCTTTCGCTGGCTGGCTGGAGAATAGACTGTTACTGCTAACAAAGAAGCAAGAAGGAAGCCCTGCCCACTTCCCACTTGATCACAGTTTTACCACTGACATCCTGATAGTCTCTCACACTCCTATTTCAGAGAAACTAAAAAATGTTGGGGTTCATATCAGTGACTTCTATGCTGCCAACCCCTAAAGGGCATAGCCAAACCAGGTAGATCTGGATTTGGAACATGTGGGGGATAGATATAAAAATTCTCAGAACAATAAAACAGGAGTCCATTTTAAACGGCGCCTCTGGGGATTATTCATAAAAGGCTTTAGAAACCCAGAGGATTTTAGAACCGAATGGAGATGTAGAGGGCATCTGGACTGTCCTCTTTTCCATTTCCTTTAACTGCTGTCTCCGTTTATAAATGGAAAACTGTAAGGAGGCAGATGTCAGTGAGAGATAGTCAGGCAATAAATAGTTTACTCGCAATTGCAAGGCTCCAAAGAGAATTGTTAAAACCTAAGCCACCCTTCATTCAGGTAGAAAGTTTTCAGGATGAAATGGAAAATCAAAACTCTATTTGAAGAAATTAGCTTTGAGGATTGGAAGTCAAAGTGGACCCGCTGTTTGCCGGAGCTGAAAGAAAGGCCTACATTTAGCACACTGAGACTGAGAGCAGGCCACCACAATGATATGACCCGATGACCACAGCCCTAAGAGGAGGGACTGGCTTGTACCTCACCTTCTACTTTGACACACACCAACCTCTTTGGTTTCTAAGCTGACAGAAAACTCCAGACTGGATGAAAGGAGCACCTTTAACTATGTCTCATCTTTCCCACTTTGGTTGATCATAGTTCTGTCTCCTTGATCTTCTTTCCAGACATAGAATCATCTGGACACCTTTTAATTCTGCATTCCAGATCCATTAGTCTCTGGTGTTGGCACCTGAGGATCAGGGTTGGGGCACTCCCGCGTGAGGCTGAAGTTGAGACCAAACACTACCTTGTCCCATCTTTTTCCAATATCATCATTTGCACCTTCTAGAATCCCAGTCCAGAATGACTGCCAACCATTCAAATGATAATTTTTAGCAGGCATCAACATTATTTCTTTTAAATAGTAAGAGAAAAAAGACAGATTAACAGACACAACATAATGGGAGTGTGTAGGTAGGAACTCTGTACATTCTCCTCAGTTTTCATGTGAAACTAAAACTGCTCTTAAACATGTATTTTTTAAAAATCTTGAAAACTCGGATAGTCAGTTTGGGCACTATAACAGAAAGACTAGTGACACAGTGGGTTATAAACAACTGAATGTATTTCTTACAATTCTGGAGGCTGGGAGGTGGATGATCAGGGCATTGACAGGTTTGTTGTCTAATGGGAACTTGCTGCCTGGACAGCCTCCGCCCCATGGCAGCTTCTCATGGCGGAAAGAATGAGCGATCTCTCTGGAGTCTCTTTTATAAGGACTCACCCTCATGACCCTCTCATCTCCCACAGGCCCTTCCTCCTTATGCCATAGGGATGGGGGGGGGCATAAATATTCAGTCTAGGGGTACCTGGGTGGCTCAGTGGGTTAAAGCCTCTGCCTTTGGCTTGGGTCATGATCTCAGGGTCCTGGGATGGAGCCCCACATTGGGCTCTCTCCCTCTCTCTCTCTGCCTGCCACTCTGCCTACTGTGATCTCTGTCTGTCAAATAAATAAACAAAATCTTTTAAAAAATGGAAAAAAAAATATTCAGTCTGTTGCATTTTACCGCTGGCCCTCCCAAATTCCTGTTCTTGTCACATGCAGAATACATTCAGGAGTCTCTAAATCGCCTTCCAGCATCATCTCTAAAGTCTAAGGTTTAAGGTCTCATCTCAGGGTCCTCTAAATCGGAGAAGGGTAAGACTCCAGGTATGAGTCACCCTGATGCAAATTTCCCTCTATCTGTGAGGCTATGAAATCAAGTGGGGTGTTTCCAAACTAGTTGGTGGGACAGGCACAGGGCACACATTCCCCTTCCAAGAGGTCGAAATAGAAAAGAAGAAATGAGTGACAGATTCCTAGTCAATCCAAAACCTTAAGGTTCAAAAATAACCTCAGACTAGATGTTCTTCCCTCTAGGCCAAGCAGCTTTGGGAGGGCCCATCCCCATGGCCTCGCCAGGACTAAGCAGCCGCAGCTCTCACAGGTACTGTCCTGTGCTTGTGGCTCCCCCTCGCTGGCTCTACTTTTCTGGGGTCTCAGAGATGTTTTCTGCCTGGGTGCCATGCCGGCGGCTCCAAGGAGCCCCATCCTTCCAAATCTGGATAGAGTTCACCAAGTCCCCAGGCTCCTACATCATGCACACCCGCAGACAGAGCGTGGGATGCCTCCAGAGGGGTGGCTGCCACAGCCCCTGCCTCCCTGGAGCCAGGAGAGCCACACCTGGGCCTGGGTGGCCCTGGAGCTGGGCACTGGAGTGTGGGAAGCAGAGCCTGAGTTGTGAGGGACACCTACGCAGGGCAAGGTGCACCAAGGCAGCCCAGGCACAGGTGTTGCGTCCCTTGAGTTGTTCTGACGGTGCCTGGATCACCTTGAGGAAGAGGGGAGGGGGCCATTCTTCCATTGTCTTGAACCATAGCCCTTGGCTTCTGTCGAGAAGGCTGACTCATCTCCTTATCAGATGGTCGTTTGGCTACGCCCTGAAAGTCACCTCTCAGACAGGACTTCTCATTCTTCACAGCCGGGACAGGTTGAGAATATTCCCTGCCTTCAAGTTTCACTTCCCTCCTGATCAACAATGCCATCTTTCCATCCCTGTCCCCTCCCATTTCACTAAAAGCCGGCAGGAGGAACCAGGCTGCCCCTTCAACGGTTCGCTGATAGCCTCTGCCAAATACCCAATTTCCTTGCTCACCTGCTTTCCTTGAGGAAGTTCTGCCTTCCTGGAGACACCAGGGTACCAACCCCGGTCGGGGTTGTGGGTGGGGAGGGGAGCTTTGCTGCTTGATCTCCAGGAACAGCTTTCCTCCAGTTTCTAGTAACAGTTTCCTCGATTCCCTCTGAGACCTCTCCCAGTGCTCGCCAGACTCTCCCTTCCTGGGCCCCGCAGGGCCATCTCGAACCTCTCCCAGTCCCTCTTCTTTAACTACTTCAAAGCTGCTTCCGCATTTTCGGGCATTTGACAGACCAGTGCCCGACTCTCGCCACCAGTTCTTGCCGGAGTCATTTCGGGCTGCTGGGACAGACACAGCATGGCCACTCTCGTGACTTCGTCACCCCCCCAAGGCTCTGCGTCTTCATACCGTCACCTTGCGGGTTGGGACTGAAACGAATATGAATTGTGGGGGGAGATACAAGCATTCCGTTCATTGCAGAAACAAGCAAAAAGACGTAGACATGAATGGGTTTGCTAATGTTAATCTTGCCTCGGTGTGTATGCGCCCCACGGCTCCAGGGAAATCAGCCATGTGTCTCCCAGCTGGGCTCAGTGGCGTCTCTCTGCCCATCCTGCCCATCTCACCTGTAGGCCCACATCAGTTCCGTGTACTGGATAAACTCCGCTTCCCTGCCGCCCCACTGATTGCACCCTCTAGGTGCCTTCTCAGTTCTGGAAATAGGGTCCTTCTCGCTTTGCAGCATCTGTAATCCTGTCGCATGCCACCACCCTCCCGAGTAAGTGCCCCGCTTCCTTCGCTGAGCTGGGTTGACTTGCTGGCGGTCAGGCCAGAGGGTCGGTTCACCTCACCAGGCTAATAGTTACACCCACTCTGATGTGCTTAATCACTCCTGTCACCTAGCCACCACAAGTATGAAATATGACAGTTACAGCTGCTTGTGAAGTAAGAAATTCTGCCCATGTTTGAGGAATCTCTCCTAGCCGCCTATGGTGTTATGTTGTACATATTTAACTCTGGGGCTGCACCTGAATGTCAGAATATTTCGATATGGAGACCTGACTTTTGCTTTTTATTTTTATTTTGTTTCCCTCCTTGGCTGCATCAGAAGCCGCTTTCAGGGAAAGCTTAAACTTGAAGCTCTTTCTGCCTTCAAGGAAAAAAAGGAACCCAGATTCTTCAGTTGCTAATGACTCTGACTTTGGGTCAGAAGTGGGGGGAAAAAAAAAAAAAGACAAACGAAAGAGAATGAGTGGGATAAGAAGAGGAGAGAGAAAGTGCCTCTTAAGAAACTTGGAAACAGAGGGGCACCTGGGTGGCTCAGTGGGTTAAGCCTCTGCCTTCAGCTCAGGTCATGATCTCAGGGTCCTGGGATCGAGCCCCACATCCGGCTCTCTGCTCAGCAGGGAGCCAGCTTCCTCCCTCTCTCTGCCTGTCTCTCTGCCTACTTGTGACCTCTGTCTGTCAAATAAATAAATAAAATCTTTTAAAAAAAAAAAAAAAAAAAAGAAAAGAAAGAAAGAAACTTGGAAAGAGAAAGGGCTTCTCCCTAGATTAAAATATGCCAAAGCAGGGAGGGGAAGTAGGCAAGGGAATGGGGCCAGGCTAGCTGAGGAGTATCTTGCTAGAGCTTCATGATGCCAAGGAGCCACCACAGTGAAGAGAGGGGCAGGGGAAAGAGGGGTTGGGGAGTAAATCCTTGTATCTATACCTCACTAAGGGGCAATACAGCTGAATTACCCCCTGAGCTGGGCGCATTTGTGAGAGATCCATTTTGGCGTTTCACATTTGTCAGTTCGGTCAATGGTAGCCTTTGGTAATTAGAAGTAAATGGAGACCCAAATCTTCTACTCGCCCCAGCTCCCACTTCTTTGCTATCAGGTGTCCTGGGAACCAAGACATAAGAAAAAGGCACAAGAGCAATCAGTTTGCTGGAGATTTCATCCAAGATGGACAAACAAGGTTCTGATGGTAAATAAGTGCATCTTTTGGTCCCTACTTGGAGACAGTCTTTACAGAGGTGACTAAATTAAATGAGGCCACTAGAGTGGGCCCTAAGCCAACCTGACTGATGCCCCTATAAGAAGGCAAGATTAGGGCATGTGGAGACTTGAGCACACAGAACAAAATGGCCACGGGAGGACTCCATGAAAAGGAAGCCATCCGCAAGCCAAGGAGAGGGCTCGAGAAACCAAACCTGACGATTCCTCAACCATGGACTTCCACGCTCCAGGACTACGAGAAAATAAATTTCTGTTGTTTAAATTTCTGTTGCTTACCACATCCAGTCTGTGGTATTTTGTTACGGCAGCCCTAGCGAACGAGTATAATTACACAATTCTGCAGGCAGCTTTTTCAACTTGTAATGAGCTCTTTTTCTTGAAGCGCGTATATCCAAGTATGGGGCCTGTGGCACGTACCATATTACTCAGAACCACCACTCCTCCTCACATTTGCTGGATGTGTCTTGCTGGGGCAGAATCCTTTTCCTTTGTGGTACCAGGGACCCTTGATGGGGGAATATTTCTTCTCTACCCATTCCTTTCCATGAGAAGAGTAGTTTTACTAAAAATTCCTGGTATCTTAGTCTCCCTCATTTCCTGTCTGTCTCCCTCAGAAGTGGAATGAGTTCTCCGCCTGGTGAGTTTGGGAGGGGGACAGGGTAGGAGTATCTCAGCCCCTTCTTTCCTTCCTTTCTTCCTCATTATCCTAGAAGGCAGTCTGCCTTCAGAAGACATGTGTTTTAGTAGGCTCCTCTGTACCCGTCATCATACTGGGGCAGCCCTGCTTGGAGAGACTGTGATTATCCAGTGTGGCCTGTGACAGACCAGGTAGCAGGATGCCCATTGTGACTACACACCCCTCCCAGTCACCTAGCACTATCTGGCCAACTATTCTAAAATTTAGTGGTATTAAACAGCAATTATTTTATTATTAAGTTCATAATTCTGTGGATCAGAAATTTGGGCAGAATATAGCCACTAAGACCTGTATCTGCCCTGCAATGACTAGAGCTGGAATTAGGTTGGCTCACATAGCTAGATTTGGCTCAGCTGGTTTGACTGGAGTCATATATGATGGGCCTTGATTCTAGCCATCAGCTGGATTTCTCAGTTTTTCTCCACATCGCATCTACCAAGGCCAGAATGTCCAAGGTTTTCACTACCATTTCTTTGCCTGCACAAGGCTGGCTAAAACAATTAGGGCTAGCTGGGTGCTTCTACCTCTCCATATGGGCACTCTACAAGGTTAGTGTGGACTTCCTTACATTATGGTAGTCTCAGAGTAGTTGAACTTCTTATACTGTGGCTGGGTTTTCCCAGAATGAGCATTCCAGGTGACCAAAGTGGAAGCTGGAGGCTTCTTCTGACCGAGCCTTGAAAGTGATATATTCCATTGATGATAACTGAGTCACAGGGCCAACCAAGATTTAATAGGTGAAAGATGACAAAACAGGGATGTCCATACCAGGCAGAGGTTCAGAGAGGTGTGTGGGGAGGTATCTTTTTAGAAACTAGCTACCAGAATGTGTAAGGCATGTTCTTAAATCAATAATTAAGGTGCTATTGGTATCTCCATCTGTCTTACTCTTTTGTTTTATTTTCCATTTGATTCAAAACTGAGACCAGGAAAAGCAAAATGCTTTTATTGATCTTCCCATATATCAGCAACAGCTATCATCTGTCCTTGCAATATGGCTTATATCAGAAATATCCTAATTATAGACAACATACAGTAATGCTCACTTGCATGCAAAAAAAGAGGCTGTAAATAGGTACTTGGGGGTTGGGATGTTGTCTAATACCATGTAAGACACAGATCAGCATCGCATCTTTGTTAAGGAGTAAGTTTTAAAGACAGGAAGGAATTTTGAAAACCTGACAGCTAAATTAATTCATCCTGCTGAATCCCCAAATTCCTCTTCCCCATGAGCCAAATGGATGTTGGGGCTAGAAGGGAGCCAGGGCCTGGAGGATGGGAATAAGAGGATTTTGCCGGGCTTGCCATGCATTGGATATTGCGAGAGCTGGGGACCAGGACAGATGAGCCCTGGGGTGAAGATTTAAACCAGGCCCAGATGCTGAGATGGGTCAGTGTTGGTCATGGGTTATTTATGACCATCTGAGGAAAAACTGAGCAAATGAGCTGAGCCCACTGCTCCTCTGAGACAGGAAAGCTTGAGGACACCAAGGGGCAGGCAGTCTTCCTTAGGTGGTTAGACAGGAGTCAGAAAATCTGCTTGCTACATCCATGTGTAGTCTTAGGGGAACAGAAGCCACCAAATGCTACCTGGGGTCCAGCAGCTGGTCCCAAAGAAGCAGACAAAAAAACACTATACATTGGAACATTCCCGATGCCCAGAGAGAGAAGAACAAGCACATCAGGAGAAGCAGCTCCTGCTCATGCAAGAGCTGGTGGACAAAGTGGACTCGAATAAAACAAGAGCAGGCAAGGAGATTTATTATAGCACAGAAACGACTTGGGGAACTAAGTCACATTATTTCTTATGTAAAATATCGGCAGATAAATTGAAGGAAAAAGCACTCCTTACTGAGATTCAAATTGGAGGCTGGGAAGATACGTGGGGAAACCTTCAGAGACTATCTTGTCAAACTGAAAAGAGATTGACATCAAGAGGGAGAGATGAGAATTAGGGTTACAGGAGACCTAACATGCAAATAATAATAGTTCCAGAAGGAAGAGCAAGAAGACTTGGAATAAAGGTAATAATTAAAGAAATAATAGAAGAAAAATTTCCTACACTGAAGGAAAACCTAAGACACTGATGCACGCTGGAGTGGATCCTGATAAAATTCCCTAAGTCCAAGGACAAAGAAAAAAATGTAGAGGTTTCCAGGTAGAAAGAACAAGTTATTTTTAAGGTTAATTTAAAAATTCAGGTTGGCTTTGGGCATCTCATTTGCAGAATGAGTTGCCGAGTATAGAATGACATGACAGACTACTTTGAAGTGCAATCATGGGTCCTATAAGCGGCCAAAATGCCATTCTACTAGCATAACGAAACAAAGATATTTGTAGATATGAAAGCAAGCATCATCTGATTATCCTATAGGAGGAAAATTCTAGAGAGTGGAGCATAAATGACAAGAAATAAATCCCAACAGAGATGAGAATGAGGTGCTTGAGGAGTGGCAGGGTAGACATTAACTCTGTGAGTGGGGATAGGAAGAATGGGGACTCTCAAGTCTTATCCTACGAGGTGCCTGGGAGATGGAGGGCAGTAGTAGAAGAATAGTTCACTTGTTAAGGGTTTTGGAAGCTAAAATTAATATTAACAGAGAAATAATGGGCTTGGTTGTAACTGCCAGGATAAAGAAGGGAACCATTAGTACATGAGGAAAGTAGAGTACAGGTCCCAAATTAATAAGCAGTGCTACTTGCAAACAAGCTACAAATATAAAAAGAAAAATGTCAAATTAAAATTAACATAAAGTAAGATGGGACATATAAAAAAAAGTACATCGTATATGTTGTGTTAGTGATTTACAACTCCAAACTTGGTGGCCTAAAACAATGGATATTATCTCCTCGCTCATGTGGGTCTGGAATTTTGGAGAAACTTAGTGGGATGGTTAAGCCTCAGGGTCTCTCATGATGCCAGGGTAGTGTCAGGAGCCAGTGAACCAAAGGCTTGAATGGGGCCAGAGGATCCAGTTTCAGATGGTTCATTCACATAGCTGTTGGCCAGAGCCTTGGTTCTTTACCTAGCTGTAGCAGCCCTCTACATCTGTAATCCCATCCAAGCCTCTGTTTTCTGCCTCATCTGACCAGAAGATCAGCGGATCTCACCATCAGAATATTTGTTTTATTTGTGAAGGGGTAAACTTCCCAAGCAAAGTTTTCTTTGGAGTTCCTACAAGTTGAAGAGATGCTAGGTTTCGTGGAGTTTAGAAATAGAGTGTGTGACTGTTTTGGTTCCTGATTGCTAATAAATTATTATATAATTATTTTCATTTTAACATATAATCTCATATGTATGTGGCAAAGTAGACAGTCTTTATTCATATTTAATTGTTGAAGGTTATCAATATTGATTTTTTTTTTCTTTTTGAGAGAGAGAATGTAGGGAGAGGGACAAAGGGAGAAAATCTTCAGACTCCCCTAATGAGCTCTGAACCCTTCGTGGGGTTTGATCCCACAACCCATGAGATCATGACCTGAGGTGAAGCCAAGAGATGGATGCTTAACCGACTGAGCCACCCTGTCACCCTGAGTTATTAATAATGATTTTTTAAAACACAGATAATGGTAAATGGTAAAAATAGCTTAGGGAATATGAAATAATTGTTTATGCTCAGCACCCCAAGTAATTATAAATATCCTAAATGGTCAAATATGAAAACCATTTCAATTAAAACAAAAGCAAGAATTTTGGAAAAGAAGTTTTAAACATGTTTGTTTTTACTGGTGAAAAACTCTAAGTAGAAAAATCAACAAGTACATTATATATAGAACATTTATAAGAGTTAATAGGAAAATCAGGTCAAAGGAAATCACTTATATAAGAAAGAGATATATTATGTTATATATTAATATAAGATAGAGATTATATAAGATAAAGATATAAAAAGCAGTGGATTTCCTCTATAATAATGGTAGCCAGAAACAAAAGCTAGAAAGTATTTCATTCATATTGATGGCAAAAATAATAAAATACTTAGGAATGAATTTAAGAAGAAAAACATCAGAATTTAACAGGAAAATTTAATAGTAAACTTAGAGAAAAAATTAAGTTCTTATTGAAAGGCATAAAGGGATATCCATGTAATTAGAAAGACATGCTATATTTTTACTTGATAACTTTAATAAACAAAAATCAATTTCAATTATAATTGTAAGAAGAATTCTGGAGGATTTCATAAAGGATATTTTTATGAAAGACTGAATAGCAAAAATAACCATGATATGTGTAGAAAGGAAATATCATGGTAAGGATATTGTCTTGACAGACATTAGAAGGTGCTACTGAATTCTGGCATTTAAGTGGAACAGAATAGGGAATCAAGAAATAAGCTCTAACATGTATGAATTTCGAATATATAATATACTTGGCACTTTATTTCATTAGGAAAAAAGATAGTTTATTTAAGCACAGTTGACATTTTAGTTCATCTGGAAGAAAATGAAGTAGGAGCCCCATCTTGTACCATATATGAAAATAAATTCCAGTTGGATTAAAGACTTAAATATAAAAATTTTTAAAAAGAAATGAATATGAATCTTTGAAGAAAATCTAGGACAAAAAAAAAAAAAGAAAGAAAATCTAGGACGTTAGATTTACTACCTATGGATGAGAGAGAACTTTTAAACCAGGACAAGAAATCCAGAAAGTTGGGGGACCTGGGTGGTTTGGTTGGTTAAACATCCAACTTTCAATTTCAGTTCAGGTCATTCACAATCTGAGGATCATGAGATCAAGCCCCTTAAGATTCTCTCTACCCTCCTCTGCCCCTACTGTCCACCTCCCCCGCCCACTCATGGGTGTGCTCTCGTGCTCTGGAAAGAGAAAGAGAAAGAGAAAGAAAGAAAGAAAGAAAGAAAGAAAGAAAGAAAGAAAGAAAGACAGAAAGACAGACATATTTATACATATATATGGCAGAAAAAACCAAAGTCAATGGATAACAGATCATAAATTTGCAAAATGTATTTGTAACACAAATGCAGAAAATTTGAAAATCTACAGAATACAAAGAATATATAGGTCTCAAACCAACATGAAAACATTGTTCAGAATTGTGAACAAAGGATGTAGATAGGACATTCTTAGAAACCCGAAGTCATATGGTAAAAACCTTACAGTTATGATTAGTAGATTGAATATGAAGATAGGGGAAATAAGAATTATTATTTTTATTTTTTTATTTATGGAGAAATAAAAAAATAAAATTAGGAGAAAAAGACAACAAAAAGTTTCTTACAATGTTTGAATGAACCTGTGTGTACAAAATATTCAGTGTATGTGAATATTTGCATAAAATCTAGAAGACAGATCAAGTTAGAACTATAACTACTAGTCTTGGACATTTCTAATCCATACAAGTTAAGTGTAAAAAGTCCACGTTGCCCAGTAATGTGTATACTATAATTATATTTTGTTTAAAACAATAACAACAATGCAAATCCTATGAATGTGTGTATATGCATGTATAAATTTGATGCAGAGAATGGTTTGAAAGGATACATGTCAAGCTGTGTGTGCGTGTGTGTGTGTGTGCCCGTGCACATGCGCGTGTATGGTAGGTGAGCAGGGGTTGCTGAGAGTGGCGGCAGCCTGCGATTTGCTTATCTGTTCTTTTATAGTGTTTTTACACATAATAAGAATATATTACTGTGACTATTTAAAAAAAACATGAAATACTGAAAAGCTAGAATATACTTCACTTGCTTGTGTTATGTTAAAATAATAGGATAAACATTCACTAAAAAATGGAATTCTAAGTCATTGTATCAGGTAAATCGATTACAGTCAGAATTACTCCAAAAATTTTTTTAGGACACATAGAGTACATAATACTTGATTTTTGGCATATAAACCTATAAAATACTTTGCATGTCAAAGTTTACAAAGGAAACTTCCTAAGGAGGGACAAAGGAGAATTTCTTTGTAGACGTCTGGGCATGTAGCCACTGTGCTCAAACACAACCATCCGAACGCTGGGAGTGAGGAGGGCTTAATAGGCAATTCTAAGGTACCCCTTCTCGCCTGTAGACCTTACTCCATTCAGATCTAATGAAGTTTCTAAACTACAATACATTAACTTATTGTGCAGATAAAAATATTGCATTTTTAGCATAGTGTCGATTCTCAGGTTTGCTTAGGTTCTCCAAAAGTTATATGACCTTGATGGTTTTCTGTAATTGTATTAAGCGACCATCTGCAACGTAGCTGACAATCAAATGAAACCTGCCTACCTATCAGTTCGCTGGCTGCAAATCTGCACTTTACAGAAGGGAACCCATTTCAGAGGCTTTCAGTAACTTAAATAAGGCACACAGGTAATGAGCACGGGAGAGTTTGAATCCATACCTACCCTCAAACCTAAGCCCAGTCGGTATGGTTCTCCACCTGCGCCAACCACGGGGGAAAGTTGGAAGAAAAGCAGCAAAGTAACTTACAAATGTCCCAGTCCAGTAGGTCAAAGAAGAAAACAGTGAGAATCAGGAAGGGCAGAGGGCCTGCATTTGTGTTTCTGGGGCTGCGTGGGGGTCGGGGGTGGGGTGCTCCTGTAGGAGAAGCAGACGGAAGAGGAGGGAGGAAATTGACTTGGCCCAGGGAAATCTAAGTGGCTGGGGACCGAGAATTGTCAGTGACAAAAACTGCAGTGGCTGCCAACCAGTAATTTGCACTTCATGCTACCTTTATTTCTTGTCCAAAGTGAGAAAAAAAGGCCCTGAAGCACCAGTGTAGGAGCGAGAAGAAAGGAAGAGCTGATGGGGGCTGAAGCCAGGTTGGTTTCCTTCCTGACCTCACCCACGCTCTCCCACTCTTCCTGTCTGTGCTCAGCGGCCGCCCAGGCAGAGGCTGCTCAGGAGAGCTGGCTTCAAGGAGGCTTTAGAGCAAACTGGAAGCTGAAGTTGGAGCACAGGCTCCCGGCGGACTCTTCAGGAATCAGTGGCTGCGATTCCTAAGAAGCCCGCTGTCCCCTCCTTGCCATCCCAGTGAGTTATAGGGACAACGAGAGGCTCTGAAGTGGTAAGTGTCCCTTAAAGGGTAAGTGAATGAATGAGCAACAGTTTGGCCATCATCTTCCTATATGCCTTTGCAAACGGGACATAGATGCCTTGTAGGATAGAGATGTTTGTGACTCTACAGTTTTCCAGGCCTCCAAACGTCAGCTGAATTCCTATGCCTTTGCAAACGGGACATAGATGCCTTGTAGGATAGAGATGTTTGTGACTCTACAGTTTTCCAGGCCTCCAAACGTCAGCTGAATTCCTGACAGTCCCATTTGATCCTGCTGGTGACTCTTTGGAATTAACACCCGACTCTGCCGTTTTAAAGGTTCAGTCCCAAACTGTTCCCTTTTCCAACTCAGTTGCAAGTGTCAGGTAGCAGGTTACCCACACTTGTGTCTCACCTGTACAAAATCAGGGGTCCCGGCAACTTTCTCCTTCGGTTTGTTCATTCCCTAGAACGTCTCACAGAATCCAGGAAGGCACTTTTCATACTATTATGGGTTTATTTTAAAGGACACAGGTTAGGAAGAGCCAAAGGGAAGAGCTACACAGGGTGAGATGCGGAGGAAGCGACACACATCTTCCATACCCTTCCCAGGCAAGCCACTCTCCCGGCACGTTCATGTACTGGCTGAGCTAGATGCTGTCTAGCTCAGCTACAGAGTCCACTGTTTCCATTGTTTGGGAGTTTTTATGGAGGTCACTGGCCACTGGTGATTGAACTCAATCTCTAGCTCCTCCTGTGTCCCTGGAGGTCAGGGAGTGGGGCTGAGCGTCCCGACCCTCTAGTCACGCCTCGTTCTTTTTCAAAAGCAGCCCCATCCTGATGCTGTCTAGGGGCCGTGGAGAGTCTCCTAATTAACATAAACTCCGGTATGGTTGAAAGATGCTCATTATGAATACCAAAAAGCACTCATGTCACTCAGGAAATTCCAAGAGTTTTAGGATCAATTGCCAGGAACTAGGGACAAAGGCCAAATATATATTTCCCATTATATGGTAATTACACATTTTGGGATTAAATATTGAATTCTTTGGGGGAGCAGCATGACTTTTTATTATTATTATTATTATTACATTGGAATAAATCATTTGGCTCATGGTAGGGGTGATCTGATATTTCCTGCCCCGCCTCAAAGAAACAGGAATTGTAGTTCTGAATAAAAGCCCTCTCACCATAAAGGAAAGGCCACCATCCTCTGTATTAGTTTTCTAGGGCTGATGTAACAAAGTATCACAAACTGGGTAGCTTACACAACCAAAATATATTTTTTTCCTCACAATTCTGGAGTCTAGAAATTCAAACTCAAGGGAATGGCACGATTGGCTCCCTTTGAGGACGATGAGGGAGAGATCTGTTCCTGGCTTCTCTGCGCGACTGCTACCTAGCCCTGTTCTTTGTCATCATCTTCATTGTCCCTTGTGTTTATCTCTGTGTCTAAATTCCCCCTTACAATAAGGCCAGCCAGTCATACTGGACAGCCTACCCTAATATGACCTCACTTCTACTTGATTCATTCCATAAAGAACCTGTCTCCAAATCAGTTACCTCTGAGGTACTACATGTTAGAACTTTAATGTATGCCCTTTGGGGGCACAGATCATTTTTACCAGTGGTTTGTCTCTAAACGTGAGATGATCACTTTGTGAATCACTCACCAGGAACTATTATGGGGGATTTTGGGTGGAGGCGTAAGTAGGACTTGTTATGAACTAAATATTTCTGTGCACATAGAGTGTGGACACTCTAAGGAGAAAGTACCATAAATTACCTCTTTCACTGGAAAGTCCCTACTCGGACACACCAAACTGCCTAGCCGTGTTGTCCTATTCTCAGCACTATGCCTCTTTCGTGCAACCTGCAGTTGAAAACATCCTCCTCCTCCTCCCACATCCCCTTTTACTCACAGACATTGATTTGGCCCTAGTGCTTTTCATCAATCTCACATTTCCAGGATGGATTTCCAGGACGTATTGGAAGAGAGTCTTTCTCAGAGCTGTATTTCCCAAAGTCCGATAACTTCTAGTCTGGAACACAGATGTGTCTTATTTCTCTGTTGTGTTTAGAAAAAAATGCCCTATTTCTTCCCAATGCCCGGGCCATGTTCCAACCCTGCCAAATCAGAATTTCTGATTGTGAGATCCTGATTCTACAACAGAGTTAAGAATCACTGAACTAGAAAAGCAGCAAGAGGAAGGGCCGGCGTGGGGAGCCCCTCAGGATACCCCTGCTTATATATTTCCCAAAAGCAAACACTTAAGTCTCGGAGACCATGCGGTCTACAAACACGCTGTGACGAAGGAGTATTTTCCTAACAGCAAAATAATTTAAACAATTCTGCCCGCAGTGAATGGAAGTAACAACTTACCTCATTATGAAAAAAAGTTCTAGTTTCTGTTTGTGAGTTGGACGCTGACTACAGAGTTAACTTGATGACTTTGGGTACTTGAGGGAAAAAAAAAAAAAACAAGTTCAAATGTAGCTACCCTTCATTCTCTCCTTACAGGCACAAAAAGTTTGCTCGAGTTTTAAAATTAAAATCTTTTCTACTACTTTCTTTTTTTGACTGTTTGAAGTTTACTTTTGAAATAAATTATACATTTATGTAGTCTGAAGGGATAAATCATCCTAGAATTATTTATTAAGAGAACAGCACCTTCATACCCCTCATCCTATTTTCTTCTTTCACAGTAAAACCTTTTTTATCATTGGCTGCTGCTTTGTAAATTTCAGCTCCCTTGCGTCCTCTGACCTCACCTGAGCCGTGGGGTTTCCCCATTTGTCTCCACAGATTCATCACACGGAGTAACGTGCTGCCAAATTTTGATCATCGCTTTCAGTCTTTGTGGGTGTCCTTACATAAACTTTTCGTTTTCCTTTTATCTTCCCATTTTCCTCCTAGTTTCTTTGTCTTGTACTACTTCCTTTTTAAAGAGAATGTGGAGGGAAAATTCACAGAACACAAAATCAACTACTTTGAAGTTTACAATTCAGTGGCATTTAGTACATTCACAACGTAGTCTCCCCATTACCACCATCTAGTTCCAGAACATTTTCATCATCCCAAAAGGAAACTCCTGACCCATTAATCAGTCTCATTACTTTTGATAAGACCAAATACTTATTATATTAGTTATCTGTTATGTTGTAGCTTATGACTTTGAAACATAGCAGCTTAAACTAGTAATCATTTATTATCTTATAGTTTCTGGGGATCAGGAATCAAGACACAGCTTAAACTTGAGCCCAGGTTTCCTTGTGGGCTGTAATCGAAGCATTCGGGACTGTAGTCATGTCAACACTTGATTGGGGAAGGATCCATTTCCAAGCTCACTCACATGGCTGTTGGCCAGATTCAGTTCCCTCGAGGCTGTCAGACTGAGGGCCTCAGTTGTTTGCTATGTGGGCTTCTCACAGGGAAGTTCACGTCATGATAGCTGGCTCCATCATGGAAAGCCTGGGAGAGAGCAAATGGGGACTCAGAGAGGGAGTAGGGAGAGAGAAACAGAGGTCTGTCAAAATGGAGGTCAGTCTTTGTGTAACGTATCTTGGAAGTGACATCCCATCATTTGTGCTGTGTTCTAGTTATTAGAAGCAGTCATTAGGTCCAGCCCATGGCCAGGGAGGGTGTTATATACACAAAGGCATGAGTTGCCATTATGCCAAGAGGTGGGGATCAGTTGAAGGCCATCTCAGAGATTACCAACCATGCTTGGCTATAGCCTTCTTCAGTTATTTGCTGTCTGAAAATGGTTGTGATTTGAGGATCTTTTATCCAATTTTGAGTAATCTTCAGTAATTAAAGTATGATTTTGCTTTTTCCATTGAGCATCTAAAAGAATTTACATGAACTTGGAGGAGAGAAAACTTACACAGGCAGAATTCATGAAAATTAAAACTGAACAAAATAAAATTTTGACTATATGTGCCTTGCACATGAAAAAGACAGGCAGATGGGGTGCCTGGGTGGCTCAGTTGGTTAAGCATCTGACTCTTGATCTCAGCTCATATCTCAATCTCAAGGGCAAGAAGTTCAAGCTCCACACTGGGCTCCATGCTGGGCATGGAGCCTACAGAAAAAGGAAGAAAGAAAGAAAGAAAGAAAATGAAAGAAGAAAGAAAGGAAGAAAGGAAGAAAGAAAGAAAGAAGGAAAAGAAGGAAGGTAGAAAGGAAGGGTAAAAATGACAGGCAGAGAGAGTTGAATAATTATTATAATCCTTTGCCCAAATGTCTATATTCATAAATCCATATTCTACATACTAGGTATAGAGAAAAATTATATTGATAAATAAGAAGAGAAAAGATCAATTTTGGTTAAAGCTATTAAGTGGGGAGCAAACTTGAAAAAGACCTTACTTAAAGGAAAATGAACAGCATGGTGAGATTTAAAACCATATTATTTAAGCAGCAGGAATCAGATATTTACCATGAAAAGGAGAGTATTTTGTGAATTTGACAGCTATTTCAAGAACTGCCAAAAGAAGACTCTGGTGTCTTTCCGTTTCCCTAGGGGGCTGAGGTAAGACCTCAGGGTGGAAAGAATTTCTTGAAGCTCTAGGTTTTTGTATCCTGGATCCCCCCTGCAATGAGGTTAGGTAACTTAGAGCAAGTTATTAAGTCTCCACTTCCTTGTCTGTAAAGTGGGATAATCATAGTACATATCCCGTAGAGTTGATAGAATAAGTTAAGTAGAAGTTCAAGGATAGAATCCATTGTACTTGCTTATACTGAATAAGAGCTAAGGGATGGAAACATTGAAGAGGTAGATTTTTGGCTTAATACCGAGGAGAGTCTGGGCTTCCTGCTCAGTGAGGAGCCTACTTCTCCCTCTCCCTCTGCCCTACCCACGACTTGTGCTCACTCTCATTCTCTCTCACCTATCTCAAATAAACAAATAAAATCTTTAAAAAAATAATTATCGGGGCGCCTGGGTGGCTCAGTGGGTTAAGCTGCTGCCTTCGGCTCAGGTCATGATCTCAGGGTCCTGAGATCGAGTCCCACATCGGGCTCTCTGCTCAGCAGGAGGCCTGCTTTCCTTCCTCTCTCTCTGCCTACTTCTCTGCCTAATCTCGATCTGTCAAATAAATAAATAAAATCTTTAAAAAAATAATTATCACATTTTAGAACAGGAGCTGGCAAACAATGGCAAGTAAGATTTTGCCCATGGCCTGGTTTTCTCCAGTTTTATTGAGAAATAATTGACATATATCACTGTATAAGTTTACAGTATATAGCATGATGGTTTGACTTATATGTATATTGTGAAATGATGACCACAATAGGTTTAGTTAACATCCATAATCTCATATAGAGACAATAAAAAAAAAATCTCCTCCTGATGAGAACACTTAGATCTACTTTCTTTACAATTTTTCCTAGATATCATGTAGCAGCACTAACTAAAATCATCATGGCATACATTACATTCCTAGTACTTACCTATAACTGGAAGTTTGTACCTTTTGAATATCTTCCTTCAATTCTCCCCTCCCTATTTCCTGCCTTTGATAACCACAGATCTGATCTCATTTTCTGTGGTTTTGGTATGTATATATGTGTATTTGTGTGTGTGTAGATTCCACATAAATGAGATCATACAGTATTTGTCTTCCTTTGCCAGACTTATTTCATGTAGCACAATGCCTTCAAATGTTAGCCGTATTGTTGCAAATGGTAGGGTGTCCTCATTTTTCTCTGACTGAATAACATTCCATTGTATATATATCAACTTCTTTATCCATTCAGTCATCAATAGAAACTTAAGTTGTTTCCCTTAGCACAGCAAAGGAAACAGCAACACCAGAAGACACCCAGAACACAGAATGGGAGAAGATATTTACAAATGTTTTATCAGATAAAGAGCTAATATCCAAAACCTGTAAAGAACAAATCAAATTCAACACCCCAAGAGCAAATACTCCAATCAAGCAATGGGCAGAAGACATGAACAAACATTTCTCCAAAGAAGACATACAAATAGCCAATAAACACATGAAAAAATTCTCAACATCACTTGGTATCAGGGAAATACAAATCAAAACCACAATGAGATACCACCTCACACTGGTCAGAATGACTAAAATTAGAATGTCAAGAAATGATAGATGCTGGGAAGGATACGGACAAAGGGGAACCCTCTTATACTGTTGGTGGGAATGCAAGTTGGTACAACCATTCTGGAAAACAATATGGAGAATCCTCAAAAATTTGAAAATAGAGCTACCCTACAACCAGCAAATGCACTACTAGACGCTTACCCCAAAGATCCAAATGTAGTAATCTGAAGGGGCACCTGATCCCCAGTTTTATAATAGCCATGTCTACAATAGCCTAACTATGGAAAGAGCCCAGATATCCATCAACAGATGAATGGATAAAGAAGATGTGTTATATATATACAGTGGGATACTACTCAGCCATCAAGAAAGAAAGAAAGAAAGAAGAAAGAAAGAAAGAAAAAAGTCTTGCCATTTGCAATGACATGGATGGAACTAGAGGATATTATGCTAAGCAAGGTAAGTCAATCAGAGAAGGACAATTATCATATGATCTCACTCAAATGTGGAATTTAAGAAACAAAGCAGCTGATCATGAGGGAGGGGAGGGAAGGATAAAACAGGTTAAGATCACAGAGGGAGACAAACCATAGGAGACTCATAATCAGAGGAAGCAAACTGAAGGCTGCTAGAGGGAAGGGGACAAGGGGATGGGGGTAAGTGGGCAATGGACACTGAGGAGGGCACATAATGAGCACTGGGTATTATATAAGACAGGTGAATCACTGACCTCTACCTCTAAAACTAATAATACACTATATGTTAATAAATTGAATTTAAATTTTAAAAAATATTTCCTTTAAAAAAGGAAGAAAGAAAAAAGCTTAAGTTGTTCCCGTGTCTTGGCTATTGTAAACAATGCTGCCATGAATGTGGGGGTGCAGATATCTTTTTGAGTTAGTGTTGATATATCCCTTGGATACATTCCCGGAGGTGGAATTGCTGGGTCGTATGGTAGTGCTACTTTTAATTTTTTGAGGACCCTCCACACCCTGTTTTTGTTTGGGTTCTGTCTTAGCCACTTTGGGCAGCTATAGCAGAAACCACAGATGGGACGTCTTAAACGATAAGCCTTTATTTGTCACAGTTCTGGAGTCTGGAAAGTCCAAGAGGAGGGTGCTGACTGACTTGTTGTCTGGTAAGGACCCTCTTCCTGGTTTATAGATGGCCATATCTTCTCCTTGTCAACACACGGCTGAGGGGGGGAAAAGGACGCAAACCTTTTCATGCCTTCTCTCTGTCTCTCTCTTTTTTTTTTAATTTATTTTTTATTTTCAGCATAACAGTATTCATTATTTTTGCACCACACCCAGTGCTCCATGCAATCTGTGCCCTCTATAATACCCACCACCTGGTACCCCGACATCCCACCCCCACCCCTTCAAACCCCTCAGATTGTTTTTCAGAGTCCATAGTCTCTCATGGTTCACCTCCCCTTCCAATTCCCCCCAACTCCCTTCTCCTATCTCCCCATGTCCTCCATGCTATTTGTTATGCTCCCCAAATAAGTGAAACCATATGATAATTGACTCTCTCTGCTTGACTTATTTCACTCAGCATAATCTCTTCCTGTCCCGCCCATGTTGCTACAAAAGTTGGGGGCACTAATGCCATTCACTGGGGCTCCACCCTCACATCCCATCACCCAATACTATTGCATTGGAGGTTAAGGTTTCAACATATAGATTTGGGAGAGACATAAACTTTCGACTCATAACATTATGAGTGAATAATTTTTTTTTTTTTTTTTTTTTTTTTTTTAGGGTTACCAGGGAAGAAGCAGCAACAATGGAGACTTACAGGTGGCCCACAAAGCCGAAAGTATTTAGTGTCTGGCCCTTTACCAAAAAAAAAAAAAAGTTTGCTGACCCCTGGAAAGTTTTCTCAAAGTGGGATGTCATTCTTGGGGAGTAAGTGAGTTTCTTGTACTTAAGCATCTCCTAGAGGTGCTGAAGAAGGTGATCAAGTACCTCTTTAATGATGGGATAGAAAGAATTCAAACCAAGAGGACTACTGAAGATAACCTCTGAAGTCCCCTTACACTGTAAGAATCTACCAAGTTTTTGATGCCCATTCTGTATTTTAGCAGCTGTGGTTGTTAGAACATTCTTCCTTGTATCGAACAAACTGTGTTTGTTTTTGTTTTCATCATTTCTATCCATGGCTGCTCTGTTTTCTGTCCTCCATTCTTCGTTGCTCTGTGTTTCAGAGGCGTGATCAGAAGGATGTTTGGAGAATGGAGGCCAAGGCCATTTCTGATGTCTCAAAACTAGATTAGTTTGTCTTTTGCTGCAAAGTGTTGGAAAGCTATAGTATTGATAGTAGTGAAGGGACAAAGGAAAATAAGAAGCCGATCTTCCTGTTAATGGTAAGAAAAATAACTTGAGAAAGACAATATTGGATTGGAATCTTTAGGTGTTCAATCTGATATATGGCACGCAAACATATTATAATCATAATAACAGACATTTGTTGACCTTCTGTGTACAAATATATGTATATATTATCTCATTTAATCCTCATAAAAACACTGTGAGTTACCAGGTGGTACCACAACAGTAACTGAATACAACAACCAAGGCAACAAAAAATTCCTTCTATGAAGTATTATTATCTCCACTTTACAAATAGGAAAATGAAGTTTAGAAAGATTAAGAAACTTAGCTGAAGGCAACTGAGAAAGTGAATAGAAGGTTCTGGATTCAAACCTGGCTGTGCCCATCTCTAAAGCCTGTTGTCTTACTTGCCAAGTACCCAACATATGGTACCTTCTGTCTGTAGTAGTTGTAAGTAACGTAGATACCACTTGTTCAAAACCTCTTCTTTTCCAGACCCTAATTATAATAATATAAAATCCAACTATCTTTTTTTCTCTTTCTTTTTTTTTTTTTTTACATGTTTTCCCCCTTTCAACTGTAGAGTTCTTTACATATTACCTTCTCTGGGTGCCTAAAACATGATGGGTATTTTTTAATGTTTATTTTGATTATCTAGTATTATGTGCATAGGGAAATGGGTTGTACAAAATCCAACATTCTTCCCCTGATTTGTTTTGGCCAAAGAACAATGGGTTTTGGTTCTTCAGGCAAGTATAATAAATATTTTTAAAAGAAAATATTATCCTTGAGCTACCTGAATCTATTATTTGTGGTAAGATTCCACATTCCTTCCTGCATGTTTTCCTACTTTTCCAAGAATATGGCTCTTCTGCATTTCTTTGTTCCTCAGAAGAAAGACTAGGTCTTACTTTCTTTGTTTCCTTTATCTTAAAAGTCAGCTTAAAAGAAGTCGGCTATCGTGCTGGGAATGATTGTTAAGTCTTTGAAAAAAAAAAGGATCTTTCAGGATCATCATGTGTACAACAGCAAAATGACCCCAATGTAACCTGTACATAGAGCAATGACTTTTTTATTTTTAACCAGTAGGCATAAATTTGACTACAGAACAGAGAAATTAATGGTTTGGGGTTAAGTCCATGGGAGAGGTTGAGATGGAGGTGATTTTTAATTTTTGTAAGAGTTGGTGGTAAAGGTACAGAGGGATAGAAAATTGATTCCTTAGTGAGACCATTTCTTTCACATTGAGTGTAACCATACATGGTCTCCATAGGCTTGAATAAAGCCGGATATGAGTAGTCAAGAGAGGTTGCATGTAATCCCAAGTCAGCCTGTTTACTTCGCCCTCCCCAAAACTTGAATCCTAAAAGCAATTATAGTGATACTGAATCATCCCAAAGGTGCCTTGAGAAAGGCAGTCCTTTAGTTCTTGAGGAATCCTGGATCTGGGTGGCAGAGCCAACTGGGCTCATCTTTGCATGCTCTGGCCTGAGGACGGGGAAATCCTCGATGGATGGAACAAGCAAAACCATAGGAAATGGAGGAAGTGTAGGCTGACTGAAGTCACCGCAGTAAAAGGGTGTGTTGCACAGGCAAGAAGCCACATACGTTGTGAAAGGAACATTGGTCACGCTTGCTTAGTATTGTTACTAATCTTCCTCCTTGCCTAGGCTAAGACTTACCACATTATTTACTTGTTTTTTTTTCATTAAAAAGAAAGATATCGAATTCACCATCTTTCCTATGTGCTTGGTTTTACTTTGCCTGTAAGAAACAGTGACACTCCATTAGGATTCAATGCCATGTCTTCTGTGAGCCTCTGCCTTGAAGGAGATAATATCTGCTTGTGGCAGCCAGAAATAAAATGTGAATAAAGAAGATTATGAGCCAGTGAATCCTCAAGTATTAAAATGTATGTGAATTAATAAGAATGACTGAAGATTTTGAGGGAGATGAGATCTGATTTGAGTGAAAGACAGGCCCCAGTGAGCATCGCGATGAGGTGGAGGTTTGCCATGGTAAATTCTTCCTGGGTCACCATCCTTACATCTGACCCTGCATGGTCCATGGCCTTGCCCCCAAATAACAATTCACTTAGTGGACTGTTAAACTGCCAATTTGTTTAAAGTATTTCAAATATATATATATATATATATATATATATATATATACACACACACACACACACATATACATACACACACATATATAATATATATATATATATTCAGTGTGTATATATATTCTATATTTTATATATAACATATACATATATTATATATATTCTATAAATATCTATATAGATATCTAAACATATTCAATATATATATATGAAAAGCCATATGAGATAAAAATATAAATATAAATATAAACATGTGTGTATATATGTATATTTTTAATCTCACATGGTTTTCCATATGTATATATATAAAATATATATTTTTATTTATTTATTATTAATTAATTAATTTATTTATTTATTTTGGTCTCACATAACTTCACTTTCTTTTCCTTAAGAACACTTTGCTTTATTAACATTTCTTAATCCATTAATACAAAAATCTGGTATCACCTCCAGGAAATGCCTTTGAGACTGCTCAGATTGGGATAATTGCATTCCTCCCAAACAAGATCTATCGATCATTGCATTTACCATATGTTATTCTAATTCTTATTTGTGTGTTTACCTCTTCCAACTACTCTGTGACTTCTTTGTGTAGAGAAAAATTAATGGTTTTGAAAGCCACAGACTGAAATTCACTCTCTTTTCTGAACAGGACTGGTTTCAGATAACTTAGCAGATGATCACATAACTTGACTCATGCTAAGTCATCTAAGAAGCCAGGCACAAAAGGCCACATATTGTGTGATTGCATTTATTTGAAATATCCAGAAAAGGCAGAATCTGTAGAGACAGAAAACAGTCTCGTGGTTATGAAAGGTTGAGGAAAGAGGGAAATGGGGAATGATTGCTTCATGAATATGGGGTTTCCATGTAGGATGATGAAAAATTCTGTAACTGAGTAGTGGTAGCGGCTACACAACGCTGCAAATATTCTTATTTATTTATTTTATAAGTAGGTTTCACACTCGGTGTGGAACCCAACGCAGGGCTTGAAACTGTGACCCTGAGATGAAGACCTGAGCTGGGATCAAGAGCCACACACACTCAACCAACTGAGCCCCCCAGGTGCCCCTGTAAATATTCTTAATGACCCTGAATTGCACACTTAAAAATGGTTATACTAGTAAACTTTATGTTATGTGTATTTTGCCACAGTAAGAAGTAAAATAAAAAAGAGAAGTAAACAAAAATACAAGCAGCCTACAACAAAAAAGAAAAAAGTAGTAAGGCCAGCTCCCATATGTCTCTGTGTGTTCCTTAAACTTCTGTCTAGAATGTCCTGACTTCCTTTACCTCCTAGATTTTGAATCCTTGACCTTTAAGATGCCTTGAGGTGAATCCATAACCTACAGGTGCTCCACTGTCACTTTCTTCTCTATCAAAGACCTCATGATGGGGAAAAAAAGAAAGAAAGAAAGAAAGAAAGAAAGAAAGAAAGAAAGAGGATTTTCATACAAGAAAAATCGAATTAAATATTATCAGAATCAGGTAAAATTACTTATCAGGCATGACAGGGGACTCTTTCTCCCTGCTTTGCATATACAACTATTTTAATTTATAAAGAAATAAGTTATTTGCAAAAACAAACAAACAAACAAACCCACAAGATAGAACAAATGTGGAAAGAAGAAAAATCTTTTGGAGGGGGGAGATTTTATTTCTATGGTGGTAAAATATGCAAAATTTAAATTTTACCATCTTAAATATTTTATTTTTTTTCATCATGATAGTCATGATACGTGTACTCTGTAATCCCCGTCACCCGCCTCCACTCTGGTAACCATCGGTTTGTTCTTTAGAGTTAAGAGTCTGTTTCTGGGTTTGTCTCTCTTATTTCCTTTGCTCATTTGTTTTGTTTCTTAAATTCCACATACTGGTGAGATCATATGAAGTTTGTCTTTCTCTGACTATCTTATTTCACTTAGCATTGTACTCTCCAGCTCCATCCGTGTTGTTGCAAGATTTCCTTTTATTATGGCTAGGTAACATTCACACACACACCTACACTCAACACACACACACACACACACACACACACACAGACACACATCCCACATCTTCTTTATCCATTCATCTTTCAATGGACATTTGGCCTCTTCCATAATTTGGCTCTTCTAAATAATGCTGCAATAAACATAGGGGTGCATGTATCCCTTTGAATTGATGCTTTTGTATTTTGGGGGTAAATACCCAGTAATGTGATCACTGAATTGTAGGGTAGTTCTACTTTTAGTTTTTTAAAGTACCGCTATACTGTTTTCTGCAGTAGTGAAAGATGTTTTTAAAAAGTCCCCTCTGATGGGGACAATGCTGTATATAACCAAACTAGGATTTTATTTTCCTTTTCTGAGCTCACAAACTACCTTCCCCAGCCTCTCTTGCAATTGGTGGAAGGACCGTGTGTTCTGGCCAATGGGGTGTTAGTGGAAATAATGTAACCCACTTCCAAGGCTGGCTATGAAATCCCTGTGCAATCATCACACTCTCTTTAACTTCTGCAAAACCTTGGAGGTAATGTATTTGAGATTAAGTAGAACCATAGGTTAAAAGAAATCTAGATCCCTACGTCACTTGGAAGGTAAACGGCCAAAGAGAGCCAGGTGACTTGAACAAGACTGACTTGAATGAAAGGAAACCTATAGTGTTATTGCATTAACCTTTTGAAATTCAGGCCTACAACATAATCTTTCCTGTTCTGATTCATTCACCTCTCAATCTTACTCAGTGGAGTTAACAAACTGTAGATCCAGTTTTTTCAACCAAAGTACAGATTTTCTCCCTGTCATTCTCTGCCCTGTTCCTTTAAAGTAGCTCCCAGATGTAGGTCTGGACACCCACTTACTGCTAGGAGGCCTTGTTCTTTCTAACCAAATAAGGAAATTCCGTTCTCTTTGCTAGCTAGGCATTTGCTTAGGAATGGGTATATGGGGGCACCTGGGTGGCTCAGTGGGTTAAAGCCTCTGCCTTCGGCTCAGGTCATGATCCCAGGGTCCTGGGATGGAGCCCCACATTGGGCTCTCTGCTCGGCAGGGAGCCTGCTTCCTCCTCTCTCTCTCTGCCTGCCTCTCTGCCTACTTGTGATCTCTGTCTGTCAAATAAATAAAAAAAAAAAAAAAAAAAAAAGGAATGGGTATATGGTATGATTCTGGCCAAAGGGAAATAAGAGGATGTCTAAACAGAAGGTTTCTTGGAAAGACATTTCCACGGGTTACAAAAAGAGAGCTGTTCATCTTTTGTTCAGTGTTGGCATAAAGCAGGAATTGGTGTAACCATATGTTAACATGTGCAGTTATTGTGAGGATGAAGTTACATGCCAAGCACAGGAAAAAGATGGTAGTAACCATTGTTCTTCATGAGATCCCTGAGCCAATAAATTAACCAACATTCAAGGTGTCCTTTCATATCTTTTAGCACATGAGTTAATAAAACTTTCTTATCTTTTAGCTGCTTTGAAATTTTTACTGTTACTTGTAGCTGAAAATATCCTAAGTATTTGTATTTGTTTCTAATGATTTGGATAACTTCAAACAATGCCTTTGTACATTTTATCATTGATTATGTCCATAATTCTATATTGAGTTGTATTTCTGGGTCAGAGTATAAGCATCTAAATGTTTTATAGGTAATACCATATTTCCCTCCAAAAAATTACCTTCTCTTTGGCTTTTAATTCTGCTAATCTGGATATTACTGATTTATTTAATTTTGCTAATCTGATAACCAAAATAATACCTCTATGTCTTATTTTGTGTTTCTTATTAATAGAGTTGAACATGTTTTTATAGCCTGGTGACAATTTTTGTAAGTTGTCTATTCAAATATTTTGACCATTTTTCTTTTTATTTTTTTTTTAAAGATTTTGTTTATCTATTTGTCAGAGAGTGAGAGAGAGAGAGATTGAGAACAAGCACAGGCAGACAGAGTGGCAGGCAGAGGCAGAGGGAGAAGCAGGCTCCCTGCTGAGCAAGGAGCCCGATGCGGGACTCCATCCCAGGATGCTGGGATCATGACCTGAGCTGAAGGCAGCTGCTTAACCAACTGAGCCACCCAGGCGTCCCTGACCATTTTTCCATTGACATTTATATTTTTAATTAGTAGGAGCTCTTAATAAAAAAATAGAACTATAAACTCTTGCATTGTAAATATTTTCTTCCCGTCTATTGTTTATCTTTGACTTTGCTTATAACCCCTGTTCCTATTCAGGAATTCAACATTTTTATCTCATCACTCTTAAACTGAATGCCTTCCAATTTTTTCCTCTTAAAATCCCAAGTGTTGTTCTTCTTGGTGGTATTTTCAAGGACCAAGAAATCTTTTAAAGTGTACATAACCAAAATTTTAAATGATTGACAAGATATTTAGAGGACTAAGATATCTGAATAAATACTTCTTTTTTAAAGATTTTATTTATTTATTTGACAGAGAGAAAGACAGTGAAGGAGAGAGGGAACACAAGCAGGGGGGAGTGGGAGAGGGGGAAGTAGACTCCCCGCTGAGCAGGGAGCTCGATTAGGGACTCTATCCCAGGACCCTGGGATCATGACCTGAGCTCAAGGCAGACGCTTAATGACTGAGTCACCCAGGCGCCCCTGAGTAAATACTTCTTAAATTATTTTATATAGATAATTGTTTTCCCAGTGAAGGCACCTGAACGAAAGGGAATGTATTTTTGTTAAGTGCTTGCTTTGTGCTAGGTGCTTCATATGTGATTCTTTTTTTTTTTTTTCAATTTCAATCATCATGACAATTCTCTAATTGGTTTTTGTTATTAGTATTTCAGGAGAAGTAAGGTTAATAGCTTGTTCATGGTCACATAGGCAATAAGGACTAGATCTGTACTGACTCCAGGTTTTAGCTCCTGAATGTTGACCTTAACCAAGGTGCTCTATGATACTGAACAAATACGCAAAATAAATAAAATTCGTATTTTCCCCTTTCACACTTCTATTTGATACGCTTTCTTTACCAGGAATGAAAAAAACATATCTATGCAATTCAAACATTATTTTCTGTATATTGTACCATGGTGTCTTCACTTGAGCTAAAAAAATAAAAGGAAGTAGAACATGTTTTAGTTTTTAGGTGTTTTTATCAAGCATGATTTGTGTACAAAATTGAATCAATCACCAACATTATCAGGAAAACATTTCGTGATGTTTGTGGGCTACATCCGTATGTTTTTGGAGACATTGATAAATTAGGTGATGGCTTTGTGTCATTTATCACCAGGGCTTATTTGTTAGGGACTTACCTTGCTGAATCCCTCCCTGTTTGAACAGTCACTTCCTCCTGTCTCAGCTGGCTGTCTTTGATGTCTAGTACTGTCTGGTATTATTTTTAAGATGAGAGTGTGGGAAGAAAAGAGGAAATGTGTCTGCATACTGCACCAACCTCTGATCCAGGAGAACTTTCCTACTTCTGAATTGCGAGATACACTCTACCAAGGATTTAAATTTCTTTGCATGCTAATCCCAGTTTGAGCCCTGTCTAATAGCTTTTTCTTGAATAAACATTCAGAATAGCCAAAATAAAAGAACCTTTAATTCAGAGACCGAAAGCCTTGAAAATAGGATCTGGAAAAACCCTAACCAAAGATTCTAATCTTGAGAGCCACCGATTTTTTTTTTTTTTTTTTAACTTAGCAAAACAGGTCGGGTAGTCAGGAGTCTAGATTTCTAATTCTTATTCTGTCACTTACTTACTGAGTGACATTGAGTAACTCGAATGTCCCAGACGGTGTTTTCTCTACACGCAAAGTGGAGGAATTGAAGCAGAGTATCTCCAAGGTCGCTTCTGTTGTTCAGTCTCATTCGAGAACACCAGAGCAATTCACTTCACATCGGGGAGTTGTCTGCGTTGGCCTTAAGTGCTTGTGTCTGCCCTGCATATTCCTGTTCTCCTCTGAGCACTGAACGCAGTAATAGGTGTTTTGATCTTGGTCCATGAAAGTCTCAGGGTCTCTGATCCTGGCTTTCTTTGTTGTAGTTATCTCAATCATTACTTATTTTTCCAAAACCTCTCATATTTTAGTCTCCTAAGGCCTTTCTCCTTGGAATGAAAATGATACATTAGTCCATGCTAATCAGTTAATGGGTTACTTCTTGGTAACTTGCTTGCATTCTAACAAGGACTTTTCAATACATAGAATATATTGTTTCTAAAGAAGTGACTCAAAAAGTGGAAATTACAGGCACTCTGGGTTGGGCCAGTGGGAAAGGTTAAGAATGGGGGTGGGTACAGGGGTCTTCTCAGAAATCCCCAGAAAACAGCCATTTGGTCTGCCTTGTTGAACAGAACATAAATGCATTATGTTCCTGATCTCCTTGAAAGGACTAAATGACCTTGACATCCTTTTTCTATTTGTAAGACCCAATATGATTATTTTTTTAAACCAAGAGTTTATACACTTTGAAGGGGGGAAATGAGAACCAAAACTTCTTAGTTATTTGGAGAAGCCTGAAGCCCAGTCTGATGTCAACTGTTTCCAATGGCCCCATTTAGGAGTAGAGCAAGGTAGACCTGGCAAAATCCCTCTTTTAAGACCCTTAGGCTCTAGGCGTTGCCTGTGGAGACTTACTCTTTTCCTCAAGAGAATTTTGAGTTCTCTGTAGTCAGAACTCAGGCATTTTACTTCTTTTTATGCTCCATGGTGCTTTGCACAGGCTGGGAACATACAATTGCTTAATGAATACTTGCTGGCATATCACCCTTCTAGAAGAGAAACCAAAACAGCTATACATTTATTACCTCATTTTTCTGGGATAAAGCCCCTTCTGAAAATATCAGTAGAATTGGAATCTTTATTTTGCAGAGAGAGGAAAACAAAGAAGTTAAAATGACTTGTCTTATGTCACAACTAGAAAGTGTGACCGAGTTTGGACTGAAATTAAATTTTGACAAGTAGCTGAAGCAGAAAGCACAAGAAGGATCACCTCTTTGGTGATCACTCTCTTGGCCCTTGTGTTCCCATGAACAGGTTTGAGCAAAAGGAGAGAAAAAAAGAAATGCCTGAGAATGTGAGCTAGTTTCGTAAGAGAGTTGGAACCAGAGAGATTCTAGATTTGCTGGATGCTGGTGTGGTAGAGAACAAAATGATGTGGAGTTTTGTGGTGGTACTTGGAGCTGCGATCTGGGGTCTTATCTGCTTGCCTAGAAAGTCCTTTCTGTGGGTCACCATCTCAGATTTTGAATCAGAAGACTCAAAGTCATGCCTCACAACTAGTTAGTAGCTGAGAGCTTTTTGGTGGTATTCACAGTAAAGATTCCAAGGCTTTTCCCATGGCCTTCAAGGCCCTATATTGTAGGGCTCCTGGCTACCTCTGCTCTAACCCTATCCTCAACTTTGCTATTCCCTTAACACACTGAGCATGCTCCTGCCTCAGGGCCTTTTCACCTGCTGCTCCCTTTCCTTGAAATACTCTTCTTTATAGAGAGCTGCATGGGTGGTCCCTCACTTCATTTGGGTTTCTGCTTAGGCCACCTCATCAACGGCATTGCACTTTCCTCATAGTCCAATCAAAAGTACTGTCTCTGTGTGAGTATACGTAAAACAAGAATGATAGTCCTATGACCCTTTATTTTTTTTAATTTTCTCTATTAGATAGAGAGTATATTATGAGAGGACTTGGCAATGAGCCTTTCTGCCATCTTCTCTATTAGATACTTAGATTAGATCAAGCTCTACTTGATATTACCTTGAAGAGTTAATATCAGTGAAAATTTTTGGTAAACTTTAAGGTACTATAGAGATAAAAAATTTTAGTTATCTTTATAACTCTAAGACTTGGAAATAATTTACTAAGGACTTTAAATTTAAGCATTGATCAATTTTTTTTTTCCCAAATTGGATGGATCTTCTGAAAAACTTTGAATTTTATTTCTTTCTTCCCATTTTAGGGATTACTGTCCTGATATAAATATGATGACTAATGGTGATGACCAGATTATCTATGTATATACATGGTTCTGTTTTCCACTTTTCTTAGCCTTTAATTGAATCAAATCAAATTTATGACTCTAGCTATCTTCAAGAACAAAGGGATTTTTTAGTTTAACAACAGTTGGTAAATTAGAAGGACTCTTTTTAGGTGGAAGATGAAAGTTTGACTTCAGACATAGCAACTTTGATGTTCAGGTGTAACTTCCACATGAAAAATCCCTAATGGGCCGTTGGATGTTATCTACTGGTGGTACAGGAAGAAGGTGGGAAAGTATTATTTATTGCTTTTCATCCAGACAGAGATAGTATGGTTAAATGTGAATACTGGCCATACCCCAGTACAAGTTCAATATTACAACAGCAGCTTGAACGACACAGTATTGCCAAGTGCTCGCTCTGTGCTAGACATCATGCTTTGCATTTTTCATGCATTATTTCACTTAATTCTTATAATTACCTTGTCAGTAGGTGCTAACATTATCCCCATTTTTAGTTGAAATGACCAAAGTTTAATGAAATAAATTAATTTGCAGAAGCTCTTAGCTAGTGAGAATAGGAGCTGGCATTCAAAGCTAGGTTTATTTAACTTGAAAGTCAAAGCTTTTAATCACTATATTAGATTGTAGAGTGTGTAATTCATGCAGTACAAATTAAACATATTCTCAGCAGGAACGTTGTCCCTTGTAATGCATTACATAAGAGGCCCACAAAATTCCTGAAATGACTCGGGTTTTAGCTTCTTGGCCATCTCAGAGTAGAGCCCTACATGAAACCCAAAGGGAGTTTTCCTATTTCCTACTTATACATTGGATATTCATAACATGTCCTTTAGGAAACCACGATCCCTCTTTTTTTAAAGTGTCAGAACAATTGCCTGTGACATAGGCCTTTGTGTAGAGTTCGCTTTTATTTCTGTAAGTACTGAGATACGTATCATATGAGTTTTTGTATCTCCTTGAAATAAATGTCATGTGCATATTATAAGTAAGCTGGAATAGTTCCTGGCATGAAAGCAAAGAATGATGAATGAAACCTAGTGTGATTTGCCTATAATTGCGTTCCTCTGTGCCTGTCTTATGTCCTTTCTTTCATTTCGTTCCAAACAGATCTAACACAGAACAAATAGCCACGCTGAATCATACTAAATAACTCCGCGCAGCACTTGTGGGCGTTTGCAAGGCTAGTATATTAAAGATGATCTTCCTAGGGAGGAGAAAGACCACAGAGTTTCCATATATTCAGGAAATGTGTTTAGATGTGCTTTTATATTCTTTGCTGGGTTTCCTTTAAAGGTTTAGTTTCTTTCAAGCTTTTGTGAGTCTGTTATGGGAGGACTTGTTATACGACCCTTTTTTCCATTTTCTCTAGTAGATACTTAGGGGACAGGTACCATACCAAAGAGTTTAGCAGTCGGGTAGGTAGTGTGGGTAGGCAGTGGCATTGGAGGTTTACAGCAAACACACACACCCCTCCCCGCAGGAAGTGTCCAGAGAACAGAGGAATTCACAGACTGATGCTAGAATCCTTAGAGGCCAGCAGCAACAAGAAAGGCAGTGAGCCTGTAGCCATCCTTGCACTTGGGACTATGGTCAAGTTTCCAGTTCCTGGCAGCTAGGACTGCGAAGACTAAAGCAGTTTTGAGTCAGTGTGTACATTATCATGATGGAGATGGAGACCCAGAGAGAAGAGAAAGAAGTACAGTTTTCAAAACCAGGGGCAGAAGGGCAGCCCTAGGGCCTGCAGGCCCTAAATTCCCAGTATTTAGCAGGAGTGGGTTAAGTCACCCCTGTCCTTTGTTAGGCTGAGTGCAGAAGATCAAGGAGACCACTTCGGTAGGTGGGCTCTAGTGATCCAGGCATAAAGCACAGTCTTCTACTCTGCAGTTTGGACTTTACTTCACCTCCATGGAACAGACCATACACAATGATACCGACTGGCGCTAGCAACACAGTGGGTGAATACTGGGCAGCGGAGCAGTTCTGTATGAGTTGCAGAGTCAACAATATATACAAATGAATGCCTTTTTTTTTTTTTTTAATTCAATTATCCAACATAGAGTACATCATTTGTTTCGGTCTTAGAGTTCGGTAATTCGTCAGTTTCACGTAAACCCAGCGCTCATCACATCACATCACACACGTGATCACCCAGTGCTCACGACATCACCCAGTTACCTCGCCGCCCCCCACCCACCACCCCTCCAGCAACCCTCAGTTTGTTTCCTATAGGTAAGAGTCCCTCGTGGTTTGTCAAATAAATGTTTCTCTAACTCATAATCATCCCAATAGGAAACAGATGGCCCATTCAAATGGGGTAAGTGAAAAATGTTAATAGATTATTGACCGGGGTGCAGGCAGGAAAGGGAGACCAAGCACGGGGTGATGAAGGACACTGCAGGCTACTCTCCGTGGGAAGCGGTTGCCATGCCTAGTCCCGAACGGATGGGAGCTGAGAACAGAAACCCGCCGGGTGGACCGTCTACACTGACACGACTTTGCTATTTCAGACAACTCATGCCCAGAAAGACGACGTTTCAAATAACATTTTTGCTTGTTTTATGAACTTTCTGAAAGTCCATTCATCTCAATACTGTGCTGCTTGACATAGCCTCATTTGAGCAACTGTCCACTCCTCAGGATAATAGCTCAACCAAGCTTATCAAGCAACTGTTTATTTTATTTTATTTTTTTAACTCACCCGGATCCCTCCCCGTCTGTATCCACCAATCCTGAACTATTATATCAGGAACTCCGTGCAGTCCTAAGCAAGTGCTCCCACTGAAAAATCTACCTTAAACCAGACCTTCAAAACCGTATACATATCCTGACTTTGCTCTTCCTCCTCTGCTAAGACTGTCAAGGTACTGATTTGTCTTCCTGTGATAAGCAAAAAACTCAGCTTTGCTCTATCAACAGATAATTTGGTAGCAGTTCTGGGAGCCAGCATTTGACAGAGCTGTGACTAAAAACTAGAGCACGAGCTGGCCAACGGGAACTGTGGCCTCTGGAGTAGAGGAATGAAACCTTTCTTGGCCGGCTCCAGGGAGCACCTAGGGGTTACACACCCAGTGTCTCTCGGTTCTCACCCTCTGATCTGCTGACATCTCTCCACGTTCACATCCAACTGGAAACCCAAGGGCGTGGAAGCTCGACATGCAGCCCCCTCGATTCAGAGCAGGGAGGCAAAGGGGGGGAAGCACAGATGGGGAGAGGAAAAGGAGAATTCCAGCACACGGACCAGAAATAAAAAATCAACACGAACCCCTACATGTAGGTATAAGCTGCATCCTTAAAAATGGAGACCTGAAAAAATTGACCCAGAAAAAAAGTGGGCTTTTTTCTGAAATGTATTAAAGTAATTTTTAAATTAAAAATTAAAGTAATTAATTTTAATTAAAAATTAAAATTTTTAATTTCAGTTAAAAATTAAAGTAATTTTTAAAACCTGGTTTTAAGTTCTAAAATAAATGGAAAGTCATGTATAGTAAAAATAACCCTAGAAATTCTCTGAATTGCCCATAAATAGAGAGTACAAGTATTTTTGGTAAATAGCCCTGTACATCATATGTATGCGTAACTGGGTATTATATACACTATGCAGTTCCACGGATGGGACCATAATTAACAGGTAAATAATTCAAGTGTTTCACGACACTTCCGCAATTCGGTGAAAATTCCGGACTCACAGCTCTAGCATTACTTACCATTATGCTCCGCATTCAATTTTCACAGTTCTCCCAGTTTCCGTCAGTGTCTCTCTAAAGACTTAAAGTCATTATTTTTTTTTTTACAAAAAGCTTTGTTTTGGAACAATTTCCAAGTTAAATACAAGTTTCATGAAGTTCTGAAGAAGGCATGTATGCCCTTTCGAGAGTCCCTAATATCGACTGTTTTGCCACATTTGCCTTTTCTTCTCTCGCGTACACACACAGCTTTTTGCAGACCCATTTGAGAGCAGGTTGACTATATCATGACTTTGTGTCAGTTAATCCTTCAGGGTCTATTTCCCAGGAACAAGAGTATTTTCGTCTCTAACCACAGTCTAGTTAGCAAATTTGGGAAATTTAATGTGGCTACAGTTATGATTTATATAATAGTCCACTTCCAGTTTTTTCGGTTATCCCGATTATATCATTCTCGGTGGTTTTTCTCCAGAATCTGGTGCATGATCGTATATTGCATCCAGTTATCGTTCTTGTTTAATTTGGAATAGTTCCTGAGCTTTCATGGTCTTTCCTGACCTTCAGAATTTTTGAAGATTACAGGCGACTGGTTTTACAGACTTTTAAGATTTTATTTATTAGAGAGAGAGAGAGAGAGAATGTATGAGTGGGGAGAGGGGCAGAGGTTGTGGGGGGGGAAATGGGCCCTGAGCAGGGGCCGACGCGGGGCTCGATCCCAAGATGCTGGGATCATGACGTGAGCCAAAGGCAGATGCTTAACCTACTGAACATCCCAGGCACCCCTATAGGACTGTCTTTGAAGATGGTTTATCTACCTTTCCCCATAATGTGATCCTAGTTATGTATTTTTTGGTAGGACTGCTAAATTAAGTGATGTTGTGTCCTTTGGCTATCACACCTGTCGGCACATCGTGCCTGTCCCGTATTCACGATGGTAGTTTCCATCAGTTGGTTAAGGTACTATTTTGTTTCTCCACTATGTAGCCAATTATAACTTTGGTAAATTGTAATTTGTAGGGAGAGATTTTGAGATGATGTGAATAAGCTGTTTCTCATCAACACCCTTCTCCTCCCACTCCAAGGGAATTCCTTCATTTCTCTTTGAAGGAATCACTACTCAATTCTATCCTCACCATGTATGAAACCTTTTAATGTTTGAGAATCCCTTGGGGGTGGATTTGGGAAATCACTGAAACTTTTAGATTTATTTTAATTTTTGGCCAAGCTGATTGAATTCATGTAAATTAAATGTGGGTCTGTTGAAGCTCTATTATAATAACCATAAAAGAAAAGTACTATGGGTAGAAGCTATCATCAGTCACATTTTATGTGGACAAAATGACTGACCAATAAATCAGATGTTCAGTGTACAGTTTACAGGAAAACGATCCTGATGAATATAATTTCAATAAAGTAAACATAAAAATGTTTTAACTCTGCTGAATAGAAAATTCAATAATAAATTAAACTGGCCTAATGATATTTGCTCTGTAAAGTGCTTGCTTGACAAAAATTTGTCAGTGGTGTTATAATTCTAAATTAAATGTTTGTATTCATAAAGATGGAGCCCAGATATCCATGGCATCAAAAGATGGGGTAGAAATTTCAGGGTGAGGCAGTAGAGCACATGGGTGTTGAAGCTTTGGCCCCAGGGTTTGAACACCCCTTCTGCCACTTACTAGGTGTGACCATGGACAGGTTATTTAATCTCTGCCTCATCTGCTCTATGTATAGAATGAGAAAATAATGATATATACTATCTAACTGTTATGAGGATTGAAAGTTTTGATATGTGTCAGATGCCTAGAATAGTGAGTGCTATCATGTAGTTAGTAAGTTTGAAGCTCGGTAATTCACCTCAGGAAAAGTCGCCATCATCCTTACCATCATCTCTCTCATCTTCCCTAACGTGCTATATCTTTTGAGCTTGAAGGAAGGGATACTTTGAGACTGGGAACCTTGTGTTATTTGAGACTAACTGATAAAATAATAATCCAGGTTATTTTTTCTTATTCTTTGGTAGCAATAATGCCATGGGAGTTTATAAACTGAATAAGGCAGTGTCATGGAATTTCCTTAGCATAGGTCACTAAGAGTCATCTTTAAAGTGTTTAAGAGTATACTTCTCAGTTGAACTTTTAACCCTGGAAACATCATTTTAAAACTATTGTTACTATCACAGCTGCATCAGTTTTAAGGCCAAGGGCATGCTATGCATTTAAACCAAATTATCTTATTGAATATTTGCAACCATTTTATGAAAGAGATATTACTATTAATCTCATCTTATTAGGAAAGAGACAGATTTGGAGAAACTGTAAGATTTGTTCAAGTACATGGTGCTAGCAAGAGGCAGATCCAGATTTTGAACTCTGGTATGAAAAGCCAGGTACTGCTTTCTGGAAACATTTCCCCCTTGTCTGTGAGATTATTGTCATTACCCTTTGCATTGACTTTGCTTGTAATAGATTGGTGTTTCTTCAGATTTGATGTAGTGAATGATATATCTTCGGTCAGTTTATTAATCAGAGTTTTAGAGGAATAGGAGATGTTGCCCATATAAGAATCATTTAAGAAAAAAAAGAATAATTTAAGAAAAGGAAATAAAGAGGCTCTGTGCCAAGGTGTGGCAGGCTAAAGGGATTCAAAAAGGGTTAACAAAGCCCTCTAAGACTAACAGTGACAGGAAGCTATTCCCACCATCAGACCAACACAAGCACAGTCAGAGACTACCTCCAGAATCTAAGAGCTTTAGCCATCTGACTGGGGCCATCTGAGATGTTCACTCAAGAGGAACACAATCCCAGCTAAACCACCATCTAATTGGAAGAGAGTCAGGGTAAAATACCCCAAACTTTCTCTTCTCCCATTATCTGATCTCATGTCTTACTTCCTCTGGGTCAAACCCAACTAAAAGCCAGAGGGCAGGGAAGGTTTTATTACACAGTTGGTGGAAGTCATTCTCCCTGGGCAGAGGTTAAGGCTGAGATAGATGGAAAGTAAACTTGGAAGGAAAAAGGGAGACTTTCTACCACACTAAGCATACCTGACATATTTTTCTAAATCACGATCACTCAGTAAGATGTCAGAAAAGAAAATGGAGCAATTCAAGAAAAAAAGATACAATATACATAAATGGCCAAATAGCAAATTCTTCTAAGTGTGAGAGGGGGAAAGAAAAGCTTTTCATTAATAGAGGACATCCTAAAGGTAATGCTTTTGCATAGGTAGGTAGAATGTAAAATGTTCAAATGTGATCAAAAGTCTTCTCCAGGTGGTTTATATGTGAAACCTGGCCTTCAATCGGCAGCACTAACTGCATTTTAGAGTCCCCCAAACCTGCACGTTTGTAGCTTTGCTCTTAAAGTGGTCCTCTGTCTTGTGCCAGGTACTCTGAGCCAAGTTCTGGCTTCCGAATGGCTCCCAGTTCTCAGTCCCCTCCCGATGTTTCTTGGACACCCTGTTTACTGTTGCTCTACTTCATGTCCGTGTGAGGCATCATCCACACTCCTCATGTGTCCCGTCCTGTGCTTCTGTGTAAGGAAGCCCATGCCCTAAGCCTGCTGGGCAGGATCTGATTTATGAGTAAGACCAGATGTTGTTCCTTCACTCATCTAGAAGATAATTCATATGCCTTCAGTTTGGTGTGGCATCTGCTGCCCTTGGTTTTAGTTTCCAACTCTTTCTTCCAGCTTCTGAATTGAGACTTTTGTGCTGTTGGCTAGCAGCACACAGGGAAACAGCTGTGGCCCAGGCCTCCCAAGGCTGCTAGGCTGAGCCTCGTCCAGAGAAATTCTCACTGGTGGGAGAGAGCTGAACACTGAAATCCATGACTTTATTTTCAAGCCCCATCTTTTCTCATCTCGGCAGAGTACCATAGTTTAGGCACTATTATAAATCCTTTTCCCGGATTGCCTTCAACATAGGTCATAAATCCCAGTAGGGAGGCCTTCTCAGAACTAAGCAAGAAGAAAGGGAATTTATGAATTTAAATACTAAGAAGATTCTGCTAAAGCTGTGTTGAAGAAAGAAAGGAAAGGCCAGGGGTTTTCTTTCTATTATATTATATTTTGTCAAAATTTCCCATTTTCAATTTCCCTTCTTTTCATTCTTCCAATGATTGAAGCACTTTGTTTAGGGAAACGAAATATAAATCGATTGAGAATTACTTAACTAGGAAGTACAAATCAATAGCGACTGCCTTATGCAGGAACTTTTTGGTCTGAAATGTTTAGCAATATGCTATTTGTTCTTAAAAAAAAGTGGCTTCAATAAGCTTGTAATTATGCTGTTTTCATATCAAAGCACTATATGATAATATTTCATTTACTGCAGGGCACAACCAATTAGCACTTTTTCATCTATTCTATATCTATGATAAAGAGATAAGGAAAGAAATTGCATCAGAATAGCAGTAAAAAGAAAATTTCTAGCATGAGTTAATAGATAATACACACTTAACATAAATGTCCTGTTTTCTTAATAAATCTCTGATGAGGATTGATATGTATAATAGTCATTTGGAAGAACTCTAAATTGAATGAAAATATGAAGGTTATTTTGTGTTGGGTCTTGTTTTTGTTTGCATATTCTGGTAATTTTCTATGCCAAGAACAAAACTTCTGAGCCAGGAAAATTCATTTCTTTATTATCTGCTGTAACATTTAGAGAAAAAAAATTGGGCTGAAATGAACCCTTAGTTTATGATTCTGAGTATACCACATATTAGCTATTCAGCATTGAGCAAATGATTTATGGAGGATTGTTTTGTCTTTCCAGATCCTTCTTGGCACAGATCCTTTTCTATGCTGACAGTGTGCTCATGGTTGCTCTCCTGTTTTTAGAAGACCCAACACCACTGACAGCAGTTAATTTGGACACAACCAGATCAGTTAAAGTCCTTCCCTAGACTTGGTTTGGCCCAGAGAGCATCTCAGCATCTCAGTGGTTAAACTCTATAACATATAACTTAAGAACTATCAGCGGCCATATTTTCCTGCTTCTGAAGAGATCTGGTTTACAGTGAGAGGGAATAAAGCCAACTTGCAGAGAGAAACAGAGGTAGAAACAATCCAGTGAGGTTCATGTCTCTAGTTCTGGTTCTTCCTGAGAACCCTCTGATTCCCTGCACTTCCAGGGACTGGGTTTTTCAACAGTGACTTGGCTTTTGCCTTTTCAAGTTGGATTTTACCTCATTCCGTTCTGGTTAGAATGTTAAACCCACATTTTCACGAGCCACACCCAAATTCCTGCATGTAATTTTGTATTTGTAATTTTATTTTTTTTTTAATTACTCACTCACAGAATTGTGTCAGTTTAATGCATCCAGAAACCTGAACTCACTTTCAAATTTAATTAATAAAGCTTCACTTCTCTGATTTTCAGTTAACTCATTTGTGAAAGATAGGAAATCATTCTTAAATGCAGTTAGAATTCTGTGACTTGACTATGGTATAAAGTGTAACTTACCTTCGTGTTCCATTTAATGTTACAACCATTGGGAAACGGCTCCTTTAGTTCAAACTTTCTGAGATCCTAATGAGGTGCCATTGATTAGTAACAAAGAAATTTGAGAAGGAAGTGACCATGAGAACTGGGAACCTGTGGGGATTTCAGGTAAAATTCTATCTGTCATTACCCCTCTGGAATAGACAAAGGGTCTCAATATTGAAGGGACAATTGCTGAAATGAGAATTCTAGGTAGTATACGTTGGGGATTTCTTTCATTAAAATACATACTTCCTCCCTAGTCATGAGATGATACTTGGAAGTTTTGTGGTCTAGTGTTTGATTCTTGCTTGGGTAATTTTTTCCCATTTTATTCATTTTTACATATTAAAAATGTAACAGCTTTCATATGTATTAAATATTACTGTAAAGAGTTTACTACCAGCAAAGTGTTTCTTATCAGGAGATAAAAATTTTTATCACCATTGTTTATGGCTGTGCCCAGGTGTCAGACACTGAATCCTTGTTATAGGGTCCAGTTGCTTCTCATCTTCTTATTTTTCTTAGTGCATAGCACCTTCACATTTTCTGGTTCTCAAGGTCATTGCACTTTCTCAAGGTTGTTATACTTTTCCCATGGGTATGATTATGGTTTCACTCACTTTTAAGGAAAAAACAGGTTTTTGTCTGATGTGAGATGGTGAACAGGACATTTTATCCTCTGGTTCTCAGTCCCCAGCTGAAAAATAGAAGGAAGAAAACAACCATAAAGGTTTTGTGGGTCGCCTGGGTGGCTCAGTGGGTTAAGCCTCTGCCTTCGGCTCAGGTCATTGTTCCAGGGTCCTGGGATGGAGCCCTGCATCAGGTTCCCAGCTCAGCAGGGAGCCTGCTTCCCTTCCTCCCTCTCTGCTGGCCTCTCTGCCTACTTGTGATCTCTGTCAAATAATTAAAAAAAAATCTTTAAAGGTTTTGTGAAAATTAATTGAAATTAGAAGGTGCAGATGTGGCAGCCTGGGGTTTAGCAACGTTTGTCCTTTCCTTGCATGCCAAATCCCCACTCTTTACTGGCTCTTTTCTGACCTCTCAGAATTCTTTTGAGAAAAAAATCAGGTTATTAATAAAAATTCACATCAAAAGTGGTACACAAAGCAAAATCTTAGATACTGAACATCAGCTACTAAGAATGGCGGTATCACCTAGATAATATCAAACACTGAATACATTTGAAACATTAGCTATAAATATTCATAAATATGAACTATTGTGTACGATTTAAAAGTGTGTAACAACTTTAATAGCATGGATAAAGTTATATGAAGATACCGAAGGTCTTAAACTGCATTGATTTACCTTTGTTGAGCATCATGGAGAACTTTACGGTAATACTAGCTTTAGTCAAAGTCATTGGCTTTCTTCTGAAAAATTACAGATGACTTATTCAATTATCTTCCTCATGCTTCCCCACACTAAGAATGTCTCCCTGTGTTTTAGTCAGAGTGTGAGCAGAGAAACACGCCATCTCTGAATTATACATTAATATCCAAATAGGGATCTATAATAGGACATGGTTATAGTCTTACGTGAGTTGTTTCCTCCTGGATCTGGGGGCAGAGCCAGACCTCCACAGGGCGAGGAGTGGAGAAGAAGGATAGGTGTGAGGGGACGAGCACAAACCGAACCTGCCAGGCTGACTAGAGCCCGTGAGCGCAGGCTCTTAAAATCATGGGAGTCTCTCTCTGGCTTTACACCTGCCACTTGGGGAATGGGGGATATCCTGCTGGGGAAGCTAGTGCCATTCATCATGGAACTCAATCTGCACCTAGCCCAGGAGGCAGAGAAGCCAAATGAGGGTTTCACAGGAGGTACAGGAACTGGGGGAGAGACGCTACCCCGAGGTGAGTAGCAACAATGTGTATTATGTGTATAAGCTACCAGGGGCCTCACTGCCTGCTTTCACCTTCGGCATGCAGAAAGAGTGTGGCTGATACTTCCTACCAACCACAAGCTACACAGGCCAAGGGAGTTTCTGAAATTCAGTTCCAGTGGACCTAAATGGATGTAATATAAATCTAGCACACCAAATAATTGTGTAAAATCCCATCTCTGTACCTATTACTTTTTTTTTCCTAACGATTTTATTTATTTATTTGACAGCAAGAGACAACGGAGAAAGAGGGAACACAAGCAGGGGAAGCGGAAGAGAGAGAAGCAGGCTCCCCGCTGAGCAGGGAGCCCAATGCGGGGCTGGGATCCCAGGACCCTGGGATCATGACCTGACCCGAAGACAGACGACTGAGCCACCAGGTGCCCCGTACCTATTACTATTCTTAACATAACTTGTTCTCACCTACATCCTTGGGATAACGTGCTCCCCGCTACTCTTCTTGCCAAAACGGAGCTCTATTCGTTGTTCAGTAGATAAATGAATTCAACTCACTTGTATCAATTTTCCAGGGCAGTGTTTAACTTTTATTTGTTTCATAATGGGTTCCTAGAGCTAGTAATCACACTCAGTGCGTACTGTCTAGCAGAAACTTGTTTAAAATGAATTCTGGTGTAATGGTTTTTGCAGGTTACCCTGAAGCGCAGGCCTAGCTTTTCTCTTTCTTCTTCTCCCGGCTCAGTCTTTTGTTTACAAATGTAGACAAATCTGTATTATACTAAAAACCCGAAATGGATTAGTGCGGTGTCTTGAATCATGCAAAAAAACGAATTTGTTGTTTAAAATGAAAATAATTTCATGGTTTAGCTTTGAAGAAGAGTACAAAAAGTCATGCCATTAGCAATAATTTACTCATTTGTGTATTTTATACAGATTTAATAAGTCTTTGCTTTAAACTTGGCTTTTACGTGGGGATTATAAAGTGTTTTGTCAGTTTTGCAAATAAAATATGAAGGCTTAAACTTGGCTAATACACCACATGGCTGTTTCCCCTTTTTCTTACTTTCCCTGGTAGAAGGAAGAGCTGAACACACAGGAGCTGGTGCCTTAAGGGAGTGGGAGTCAGGAAATTTGATGAGATGGAGGGCCAAGGAGAAGGTAGACCTCAAGGCCTGAAGTCATCAGAGTGCAACGTCTCTAGGCCAAGTGAGTACTAGAGCTTCCTACAAAAGTTAAGAATCTCCAGCAAAGCAATATCCTAAAACTGAGGGGCAGCTACTGGGGGAAGATGGGACAGTCCTCTGGCGCCTTGCTGGAAATGCCTCCAAAAAAAGAAGAAAAAAGGGGCGCCTGCATGGCTCAGTGGGTTAAAGCCTCTGCCTTCAGCTCATATCATGATCCCAGGGTCCTGGGATCGAGCCCCGCATCGGGCTCTCTGCTCAGCCTGCTTCCTCCTCTCTCTCTGCCTGCTTCACTGCCTACTTGTAATCTCTGTCTATCAAATAAATAAATAAAATCTTTAAAAAAAGAAGAAGAAAACACAGAGCAACAAGAAACTCTGAAACGAGGGGAAAGGGAATGGGTCAGATGCATCATCTGAGAAATTTTGGCCCTTAGAGAAGAAAAGTGAGAGTTAGGCCGGCACCTGCTGAATGGCTGGCTGTGTTCCCACAGGACTTTGGACTCATGTACGTACATTCATTTCACAGCACTCACAAACCCCTTTGCCATCACCAAGGCAAAGCCTATAACCGTCTTATATAGGTAATCATCAGGCTAATCTTTATACATATGATTCACCCTTAATACTCATTTTGTCCAGACCTCAGTGGCATGAAGACTCTTTGGTTTGCATTAAGAGGAACTGGAGAGAGAGAGATGATATGGCATGAGATGTTGCCAATTTTCATTGAAATACTGCTAAGATGTTGCTGATTTTGTTGAAATACTCCTAATAGAATTTAACTTATTTCCAAAATGATATTGTAGATACTGCCATTTATAAAGCTGGTTCAAGCTTTATTTCTTCCACGGTTGCTTATTCCACAAATATTAATTGAGCATCTACTATGTGCAAACACCAAGAAGACACAAGGGAGAAAGACTCCTGGGCCTCGTGAATCTTGCATTCTAGTCACCCTGTCACCTGTTGGTTCTCTCCTCCATCCTCCAAGACTGAATCCAAACCCATTTAACCTCTACTACTTTCTGTCTCCCCATCTTTGTCTCACATCCTTCACTCCCAGCATATACTTCATATACCATCTCACAAAGAGAACAGAGGATGGCAACCCAGTTTTCTCCCCACCTTCCTCTAGAGTGGAACTTGGCCACACTCTTTTTGACCCAGGAGATCGGGCATCATTTCTGAACTTCCCTAGGGCTTTGGAAGCCACGGAATCCTGAACATGTCTGTGTCTGTGACTTTGTCCACAAAATCAAGGGTACCCACTATTGCCTTCGTTTGTCTTCATTTGCTGACAGATTCCAAAGCTTTGGCATGCCCTCAAAGCATCCACTGCATTTGACTGACTCATCTTGATAACTTTAAAGAAGGCGACACCCACTCTTCCGGTACAGAATTACTTCTTAGAACAAATCATGTATTAGTTGTTAGCTAGTAAGTAATATATCAAGAGGGTGATCGGAGTCTAAGTGCTGCTGTCATAAAGGAAGAGAGTGTCCACAAAAGTGTCTTTTTTCCCCTGAGTCAAGCCGATATTTAAGAGCTCAGTGAAAAATAAACCCTTAGTGAACACTGGCTGACCTGATTAAAGGGCGGTGAAGTCAAAAGATGATAGGCTTTGGAGAAAACAGTCCCTGGTTTGAACTCCGGTGGCGGCGGTTTTTTTAGTAGCCACGTGACTTGTAACAACTCTCCAGGATCTGTCAAGACGGCTATTATCACTTGCAAAGTAAAGATGAAAATCCAGCCTTGTCAGGGTTATAGTAAGGAACAGATGAGATAACATCATGTCTCCAGCCCCACACTTGGGTGAAATGGCGGTTGATTCAATATTAAAAGCCAGTTTTCTGTAGAATTCCTGGGCGTCTCCCACACCTCCCCTGCACCACCCCAACTCATTTGTTTTGTCCGTAGCTCAGTAATTGAGATACATTTGATGGCTGGAGGTTTCCAGAAGAGCTGACCAAATACCAATGTTCCCAGAGAGCAAATCCGCTTAGAGATGGTATTTGAGTAATTTTTGGTCATTGTGTTAAGAATCGGATCTTGTTCCTCTCTCTCTCTCTGCCTGCCTCTCCGCCTACTTGTGATCTTTGTCTATCAAATAAATAAAATCTTAAAAAAAAAAAAAGAATCGGATCTTGTCTATTTGACACAAGTTTGAATAATAGACACCTAATGAGCCTTTTCGCCTCAGAAAACTATGTCAACCTCAAAACAAAATGTGTTTGTGAACTCAGTTATTTTTATGCTTTCTTGGGCAAGCTTTGAGGTAATTATAATGAGAACAATTGAAAGTATCATTCTCTTTTCTGCCCACAGAAATCCTGCACTTTTTTAGTAAGACAGTCCAAACAGACACACTAATGGAGAAACTTGTGACTTCAGATTAATTTAAATATATATAGGTACATGCTTTTGATTAATGTTGGAGTTCTTATCCTCTGGATGACCTTGTTAATTCATTTGGTGGAGTCTAATCTGTCTTCCATAGTGAGTAGAAAGAGGATCATTTCCGAGGGATGCAGTGGAGACCAGAGCCCCATATTTGTTTTAATCTCTGGTGAATATAGTGTGTTGTGACCAAGAAAACCACTGAGAAAAATCTTCCTTTCCTAAAGTTGGCTTGATATTTGCCAACCTAACGCCAGTTTAATATGGGAGTAAGAAGAAAGTGAAGAATGGAAAAATATTCTCAGGGGAAGCTAAAAAAGAAAACAAAAGAAGATTCGGTTTAATATATGGCCATTAGCTGTTACTGAATCTATCCAATCGATGAGAACCATGGTTCCAATATCCACATTCCTGTAGGATAGGACTGGGGTAGGGGTCTTCACTCCCCTTACTTTAGAGCTGAACACTTCTCCTGACAATTCATATTCCCACTGAGCCACCTAAGCACCTATATTGAGACTTTAAGAAAGAAATAAGGTTGGATTTTAAGGAAGAAGGCCACTTCCAACCCAATGATAGGAACCTTTCTATCATAGTAAGCACATGGTGGGTGATAGTGCTTTCTTTGGGAACTAAGAAGGAAGCTACCAGTATGAGTCAAGATTTGTTGAAAGATACAGCTTTACTTTTAGTAATGGAGTTGGCTTGTCAAATTAAATGATTGAGGTATGTTTTCATAAGCCACTTTTCCAAAGGTAGTCTACAATATCCAGTGATATTTTCATTTAGTGATACCATTGTTTTATTTGATACATCTTGGAAGTAATGTTGGCAGTAGGCTTGTGGAACCTCCAGGGAAAACAGGCCCAACCCAGAACTGGGAACATTTCTAAGTGGTTCCAGGTTTTCACTTCTCCAGAATTGGTCGTATTAAATAAAACGATGTTTCAGTGTAGTTGTCTGATGCACTAGTCATGCAAAAATCCATGTTTTAAGAACACAAAGGAATGAGGTGAGATTTCTTTGTGTGGCTCAGTATCAGTTTCTGCAGTCTTCTCATTCACTTCAAATCCTGGAATATAACGCTTGGCTTGGAGATTGACAAACTGGCAGGCTGTTTATTTGTGTTCATTATTTATTACTTGTGCTTTTCATGGTTCATATCCTTTTTTAATGGTCATCCCAATATCTTTCCAGAATTTTCTTTTAATGTGAAAATGTATGTTTCATTTAAAAAAAAAAGAAGAAAAGAAACTTCCTGTGACCTCCATAATCACCTTCTACATGTGCTTATTTTTCTTTTCACGTGAACGTATTAAAAAAAAAAATTGCTTGTATATCCGATGTTCTATTCCAGAAAGACAGTTACATTGTTGAAGTCTTGTGTTCCGTCCTCCATGTTTGATGGCTTCAGTGGTAGGTAAGCACTGAGAGGAGTAATTCCTTATGAGGAGAAATGTGAGGGAAGAGAATAAGGGAAACACAAATACAGGTACACTGAAACATACACACATATAGCGCCACCATTGAAACACACACACACACACCCCATACCACCACCACCCATGGGTAAATGACTCTAGGACAAAATGACCTAAGTGCTATTTGGAACTTAGCATCTCTATGACTTCTACTTTTACAAAAGCTTCTGGAAAAAGCTATATTAGGAAATATTGACAATTTATGTCTGAATTTTGTGACTCCGATTCCTTCCTGAGACAAGGGACTACGAGCGGTTGTATTAAACTATAACAAGGACAGATACACAGAGGAAAATCCATCCTTTTATTTGCACAATCCTGTCCTTTCATTTGCATACTTTCTGTAGGAGTAAGTGACTGCCTTGAATTTGGGAAGTTATGCCTTTCATTAGGAGAAAGCAGGCGTGTGAAGGTGCTTTCATTTCTCTTGGTTAGTAAGGTCATCCTACATCGGTTATCCCTGGTTAGTTTAGTCCTATAGGGATGCAGAACAACTCTTTCTTCTCTGATTTTCCTTTAACTATTGCCTCCTCTCCCACTCAGTCCATATTGTTTGGGTAAGATAGCACTCCCCTTCCCACCCCCTCATCCATCCAGACCCCTGAGGAGGCCTCAGTACTCAGGTCAACAGCCAAAGCAGTAACTCTCATTGCCAGGATGGGCACAAGATCTAACGCTGGGCCAAACCATTGATATTCCTGTCCTTGCAACCAGACTGCTTGGTGCTTTTTTAGAAGGATAAAGGGGATTTCTCTCTTCTCCTGGTTTTAATTCGTAAGTACTTATAAATCAGACAGCCAAATAAAAAGGCACTTTCTTACTCTCATTCTATTATAATAATAATATGTTAGGAGCCATACTCACAGCATTTGGTTCATCATCTCGTATAATTTCTACAGTAATTCTCTGGGGTAGGTACTTCTATTATCCCCGTCTATGCATGAGAAGCTAAACCTTAGACACCCTGGGGTTTTTTGTTTTTTTAGATATTTAATAATAGATATTTTTATTAACATATAATATATTATTTGTCCCAGGGGTACAGGTCTGTGAATCATCAGGCTTGCACATTTCACAGCACTTACCATAGCACATACCCCCCCCCCAATGTCCATAACCCAGCTACCCTATCTGTACCTCCCACCCCCCAGCAACCCTCAGTTTGTTTCCTGAGATTCAGAGTCTCTTATGCCTTGTCTCCCTCCTGAGCCCATCTTATTTCATTTTTTCCTTCCCTACCCCCCACGACCCCCCACCCTGTCTCTCAAATTTTTCATATCAGAGAGAGCATATGATAATTTTCTCTCTCTGATTGACTTTTTCATTCACTGTAATATCCTCTAGTTCCATCCACATCATTGCAAATACCAAGATTTCCTTTCTTTTGATGGCATAGTATTCCATTGTGTATATATACCACATCTTCTTTATCCATTCATCTGTTGATGGACATCTAGGTTCTTTCCATAGTTTGGCTATTGTGGAGATTGCTGCTATAAACATTCCGGTGCACGTGCCCCTTCGGATCACTACATTTGTATCTTGAGGGTAAATACCCAGTAATGCGATTGCTGGGTCGTAGGGTAGCTCTATTTTCAACTTTTTGAGGAACCTTCCAGAATGGCTTTACCAGCTTGCATTCCCACCCAACAGTGTAGGAGGGTTCCCCTTTCTCCACATCCTCACCAAAACCTGTCATCTCCTGACTTGTTAACTTAAGCCATTCTGACTGGTGTGAGATGGTATCTCATTGTGGTTTTGATTTTGATTTGTATTTCCCTGATGCCAAGTGATGTTGAGCACTTTTTCATGTAGACATCCTGTTTTTGAAAGTCACATGCTAATAAATAAATGATAGTTAGTCTTGAACCTATTTAGTCTGACCTGAAACTTATGCTCTTGCCCTCAGCATATAATCTGTACACATTCTTCTGAGCAGAAGGAAAGCCTACATTTTACATGTTTGCAAACATTAAAACAAAATGTATATTTGGAACAGAGGAATGAAGGAGAACTGAGGAGAGTATGTCCTAGAGAATCACAGAGTCAGAGTGACCATAGTCTTTCAGTGACTAGAGATAAAGATTACAGCATCTTCAGTGGTGGTGGGACAGAGGTGGGTACCACTCAAGTAAGCTGAGTCTTGGCTAAGTACTTGCCAAACTAAATCTATAACTTGAGGCGGCCTAGAGGCATCACATCACCTTCAATGTGACCATAATATTCTAGACAATTCCAAAGTTTGCTAGAGCTAGGTAATGAGTTTGGCTTCATACCCTGTTGTTCATGTTTGTTTATTAATGAAGTCATTTGTTTATTCAGTCATTCATTCCTCTGATTTTTATTGAGCATCTACTAAGTACCAGGTATTAGATGCCTGGGATATATCAAGGTATCTGTCCCCAAGGAATGCCTAATTTGGAATAGGGGATGGATAAGTTAAAAAAAAAAATTATAATGAAGCAACAAATGTTCAACAATTTTAGTAGGAAGAAAAAAGAAGGAAAAGAAATTATAATAGAGTAGATCTGGTGACCGGTACTGGACCATACAGTTGAGCCGAGAAAGATGCCTCTAATTGTTTACTCTTATTAATTCTATTTATTTAATTATTGTTGGATTGAATTCTGGAAACGTTCCCAAAAGCCTTTCCCTGCTGGGGAACACAACAGTTTTATGAATGGCATCCTTCCCCTTGTGAGCTGGAAGCCATCTAAAATCTTTAGTGCCTCTGCAAGCAGCTACATTTAAAGAATTTTATGCTGAAGTATTTTGATGTAATTGGGAAAAATACAGTGAATCAGATCCACTCAGAATCTAGTTCAACTTAAGTGCTTACTAAGTGTATGATTTCATATAAATTATTTAACAACTCTAAGCCCAAGTTTGTTTAAAACTGTAACATGGGGATGCATATGGAACGCGTACATGAATGTAGAAATATGAAGTGACTCTCGTGTTAGTATTCACTTGCTCAACAAATTTTAGTTTTCTTCCCTTCCATGATTTCCTAGTTTCTGTTTTCTCATTTATTATACTGGAATAACAGTACTGATTTGTAGGAGTGATCACTCAATGAAAGTATGTACATCCAAAATGGTTGGCCCATAGTAGATGCTCAATAAATGTCAAATTCCCTTGTCTTTTCTCTTACTTTCTTGAAAAACGTAAATGGCTTCTTGTCTTAATTGGCAAAAGGAACTTCTCTGGTAAATTCTAAGAAGAAAAAAAAATCCTACATATCTGAATAATTACATTCTTGACTCAAAGTCCATTACAGTTTCCACTTTGCCTGGAAAGACACAGTAAAAACAAAGACAAAGTAGGAAACACAGTAGGAAGCAGCTCACAAAGACATATAATGTATAAGGGAACAGTTAAAACTTTCAGTAAAGTTCTCTCTCTCTTTCTCTCTCTCTCTCTGTAGATATACATATATATATATTCAATGACTTAATAATTAATATTCCAGTGTTATAAAAATAAAAGCAATGCTTTCAAATCATAGTACATAGAAAAAGCAGTTGCCTTATTTGTACTATGGAAAAGGTGATTTAGAAATTACATTTTTGTTCATTTGTCACATATGTTTTTGTCTTAATTGGCAAAAGGGTTTGCCAATTAAGAAAACCCAAGGTTTGGGGCCCAAACCTTAAACCTTGTGGTTGGTAGTCTGGTTATATAGAAGCCCTCTCCCTGCTGAAAAGAAGTTTTCTACTCTAAATCCATTCTATTTTCATTTATGCTAGAATGATGAATAATGCAGTGTTAAATTGCTTTTTTTTTCTGATTTAATACTAGCATAGGAACTATTTTCTAGAATAATATCAATTAAAATTCTCTGTGGCAGATGTGGGTTGTGGACCTGGTCAAAAGGCATAAACTCCCAAGCCACCTTGTGATTGTTTTAGTAGAGGATTCCCAGGCATTACTTGGAATAATCTCAGCCATGCATTGCAGGTAATGAGGGAGACACAATTTCATACCCAGCTTCTTAACTCCTTGGCTGCTGTTGAAGGTAGTTTTATTTTTCATTTGGTGGACTGGAACATCCCCTCAGATTAGGCAGAAGGAAGCCCTTAGTATTTTATAAGCACAGCTCTGTCAGGAGTGAGTAATAATAGCATGGACTCTGATTTTTATAGTCAGTTTTATTTCTACTTTAAGGAGCAGGTTCTTCTTCATCACACTTGTAAGCAGAAGCAGAATGGCTCTTGGTAAAAGTTAAAGCATGAACAGTATCAGCAAAGATAATTGAAATCTATACATTTAAATCTAATTCTATTTGATTTATTTCCAAATAAGTATTAAATCCCTACTATATACAAAAGAGTATGTCCAATGCATATATGTTGATTTAAGTTTGTCAATATCCATTATCCAGATTAGTCCACCAATATTGAATATACTGTTCCTGTTTTCTGCAATTCAGCTAGTCATGAATAACTTCAATTTCCTGCTTGTCTTCTTATCGTGACCCATAAAGTTTTAGAGCCATCTTTCATTCTTAGAATATATTTGCTTAAGGAAAAGCTAATTCCATGAGGGAAAACTCCTTAAGATTCCAAGAGTACTTCAAACAAACCAAAAAGGACTTTTTTTCCTGGAAGACCTAGGATCTTTCTTTCCTATCTAAACTTGATCTAAACTTGACTAGTGTACCAGGTATATTGCAATATGTCTTTCAATGGTCCCTGCCTCCCGGCAGTCATACCCTCATTGGATCCCTTCCCACTGAATGTGGGCTCACCCTTTGACTTGCTTCTAACCATTACAATAAGGAAAAGATGATGGGATATCACTTCTGTAATTGGGTTACATAAAATTATGACTTCCATCTTGCTAGCAGATTCTTTCTATTGCCTTCTCAATTTGCATACTGCCATATTAGGAAGGTGCTTTGTGGCAAGGAACTAAGAAGCATTTCTAGCCAAGAGCCCACTGGAAACAGGCCCTCAGTCCAATAACTGCTGGAAAACTGAATTTTTCCAACAAGCCTGTGTGTATGGAAGGCCACCCTCTCCTAGTCAAGTCTTCAGATGAGACCACAGCCCTGACCAAGACCTTGATTAAAGTCATGTTCACTGCAGGACTAGTCACAATAGATAAGGCATGGAAACAACCAAATGTCCACTGATAGATGAGTGGATAAAAAATATGTAGTATATATACAATGGAATATTATTGAGCCTTAAAAAATAAGAAAATCTTGCAGTATAGAACAACACAGATAGACCTAGAGGATTTTATGCTAAGTGAAATAAGCCAGTAATAGCAGGACAAGTATTTTTAAATTCTGCTTATATGAGATATCTAAAATAGCCAAGCCCATAGAAGCAATGAGTAGAAAGATGACTGCTAAGGATTTAGGGAAAGGGATGAATAAATTCTAGAAATCTGCTGTACAACATCATGCCTATAGTCAACACTAGTGTACTGTATCCTCAAAAATTCATTGAAAGAGTAGATCTCATGCTAAATGTTTTTACTACAAAAAAAAAAAAAGAAGACAGATTATATTGTCAAGGGAATTACTCTGCAGATAAATAGAACTTAATACTCCTGGGGAACAATGGGAAATTGAATAGAACAAGCATCTCAGTCATTTTGCCCAAGGGCTGCGGTAGCTGTTGGAGGAAGGTGGGAGGCATTAATTCCTCCAGAACTTCCAAACTTTCCCCAGGGTTTTGTGGTCAAGGAAAACCTCAGACAAAAAGTCAAAGGTGCTGGCAGTTGGAAGTTGACTAAGCAAGTATGGGTGTGGTTAAATGCTGGAGGAGATAGGCAGGGTATTAAAGGTATCTGGCTCATTTTATGCACAACTCTTAATGACTCTCACTCCAATTTGCAATCCTTGCCAAATCCCACTGTTTTTCTGGATCAGAGCTGGGATTAAAAACCCAGTGAGACTATGAAATGAAATCTATCGTATAGGATTGTTGTGAGTTTTAACTACACATAAATGTACCTAGTAAGGAGTGAACACACAGGGGTTAATAAGCATTCCATAATTGTCATACTCTCCTACATCTGGAGTTTTCCAGCAAGAGACAGGACAACATGGTATATAAAGAAGCTGGGGTTAGGGACCTATGTCCTAATCTCAGCAATACCAACAAATAACAATGATCTGGGACACTGTAATAAATCTACTCTTTTTGTATGCGTGCAGTGGTAAGCAGAAAAAGGCTGAAAAAGTTACTGTTCTTCCTCTGTAAATACAATTTTGATGATAGAAGAAAATAGTAACCTGACTTAGAAATCTCAAAATTAACAAAAAATTAAGTCACCCAAGTTCTTTTATGTGACTATTAACATTTTCATACCCTCTCTTTTATACTTTTTCACACACACACTCACTCACAAACACACACAGCTCCTGTTGCCTGGTTGTTATCATAGTTTATGTATATCGCTATATGCAGTATTTTAATAGAAGTTAGAATGATGAGGGAAAGCATCTGTCTCTATACACCTTTCCTAATCCAGTGTGTTAGCAAATTTTTAAAACCTTTTCTGTCTGACAGATGAAAAGGGTACTTCACTATAATTTCTCTTACTCCTAAGATTGAATATCTTTGCATATCTTTAAGAGTCATTGCTATTTTCTTTCTTTAATAATAAGCATTTTTCCCATTGAGGGAGGCAGAATTCTCAGATGAGAATTCAGTTCACCTGACAATTCGATTTCAGCCTTGTGAAGCCTTGAGCAGAGAACCTAGTTTCACCACGTGAGACTTCTGTTCTACACAACAATAAGAGAACAAATGATGTTTTTATGTCGCTAAGTTTGTGTTAATTTATTGCACAGCAATAGAAAAGTAAGGTATCCATGTTTCTACATAACTTCCATACTTATTTTTCATATCATCATAAAATATGCCATCAGTTTCCTTACAGATGAACATTTGGGTTACTATTAATTTTTTGCTATTATAAATACTGCAGCAACAAATAGGTTCGTGCACATAGTTTTACCCATTTTTTATCATTTAATGTTTATTTTATCTGCTTTTATATCGAACAGATAATATATTACTGGTTTCAAAATTCAGATGTACATAATGATAAAAACTGAAGAATTTTCTTCTCTTTTCTATGCCTTGGCTATTCACTTTTCTAAGCCCAAAGAATTCAAGTATTAAATTATTAAATTATTTTTAATACTTGTAGAGATAGTTTGTGCCTAAATGATAACATTCAATGTCCATTCTTCTGTACCTTGCTTTTTTGAAGATTGGTATATGTCAGCACCTAAAAAATAGTGACTCTGTAGCCAAAGAGTGTTCTATTAAATAAGTGTACCATCATTTATTTAATATTTTTGTTATTTAACCGTAAATAAATAATAGTTTATTCTGTTGTATAAATGGACCATAATTCATTGATGGATGAACATGTAGATTTTTTGGAATTTTTTTGTTCATGGTCGTCACACAAGATAATTTGGGATAATTCCCATGACGACAACCAGAAAAGCTAGCTATATAAAAATGTATCTACCTAAAGGTAGTAAAGGGTTAAACAGAGAGAAGGAATTACTTGGTTAGGAGTTGAGGGAAGTGGAAACCCAGGATTGTGAGCCCAGCCTCTGAGGAAGGGTGTTTTAGACCTGGCTGAGAATGATGCTGAGGACTTTGTGACAACCTCATGGGACCCTAAGGAGTTATGGACACTCCAAGGTGACCCTCAACTTTGGGCTGGGACTCCAAAGGGATAAACCCAAAGAATGAATGAATACCAAGCGGCAAACCCTCACAGGGATTGATGATCACCTCTTAATTCCTGAAATCGGATTGAGATGATTCAAGATTGCTAATAACGCTTGGTGGAAACAAAGGTACATCTCTGTGGAAAGTAACCACAATTGGCGTCACATTATTTTTAGAAAGAATTTTACAAATAGAAAATCTCAGCCACCCAAACCAACCCACCAAACAACAGGCACTTTAAGGAGTCATGACAACCTGAAGAAAAATTAGTAGAAACAAAAGGAAATAAACACAGATCCACAGGGGTTCCCAGGAATTCAGAGTCTAACTTGAAACTCAACATTGTTACTATGCCCAAGGCAATAAAGGAAGAGAAAACATTTTCAGTGGAAGGCTGGAAACAATAGTTTGCAATCTTTGCTCTTACAAATAAGGTAGCAGCAAAAAAACTTGTGCGAGTATATTTGCAGAAGGAATATGTAGATGTGGTATTTCTGTGTCAAAAATATTTGCAATTTTAATTTTGATAGCTACTGATGAATTTTTCTTCCTAGAGGAGCTACCGATTTACATTCTTAACAGCAATGTAGGAAAATGTCTGTTTCCCTATGTTCTTGACAACCTATGTATTAACAAATGTTTAAACTATTTCCTAATAATGTTGGGGAAGGGGCGAATGGTATCTCACCATAATTTTTATTTGCATTTATCTTCTAAAAAGTTTGAACATAATTATACATGTGTAAGGGCTATTATTTTTTCTCTAAATAATCCTTTAATTTTTCTATTGAATTGTTGATCTTTTTTTTAAATGTTTATGGGAGTTTTTTTTATATATCAGGGATATTGGTCCTTGTTTTCTATAATATAAATTGCAGATCTTTTCCTCATTTTGCCCTTGAGAATTCTGACTTTGGTCCCTGTAGATTTTGCTATGTCCGAATTTTTATGGTCAAATTTTCACTTTTTATTTTGTTTCTTTCATTACTTGTCTTTTTTTTTTTAAGATTTTATTTATTTATTTGACAGAGAGAGAGAGAGAGAGATCACAGAAAGGCAGGCAGAGAGAGGGTGAAGCAGGTTCCCTGCTGAGCAGAGAGCTTGATGTGGGGCTCCATCCCAGGACCCTGAGATCATGTTCTGAGCTGAAGGCAGAGGTTTAACCCACTGAGCCACCCAGGCACCCCTCATTACTTCTAGTTTTTATGTCATGTTTAGGAAGACCTTTGCCGCTTAGAGATTATGTGTCAAAAATCACTATAATGCTTTCTTGCACTTTCATGGTTTCATTTTTAAATTATTGATCCAGCTAGACTTTTCTTTCAGTGGCCATCTAGTTATTTTGGACCATTTATTGAATTATCCTTCTGTTCCTTACTGATTTGAAATGCCACCTTTATCATATACTTAATCCCTGTATACATCTGGGACCATTTTTTGAATTGTTTTTTGTTTCTATTCACCTTTCTGTTCATCTACCTGTGATATACTCTGCAAATTATTTGTCTTTATACAATATGTTAACATCTATTATAGGTTGTCCTGTCTCAATATTTTTCCTTTTTAGAATTGCTTTGAATATCCTTATTTATTCTTTTGCATTGGCTTTGGAATTTGCTCTTTGTTTCGCAAATAAACCTGTTGGTATGTTTAGTAAAATGACATTACACTTACAGAGTGATTAAGAAAGATTTGACATCGATTCTTTCCATCCAGGATCATGGTGTGGCTTGTTGTTTGCTCAAGCCTTTGTTTTGTCTCTCAGAAGAATCTTACAGTTTTCCGTGGTGCCTAAATGGGGTGTCTCTCGATTGGATGGGACCCCAAATTTGGAGTAACAATTGAGTAAAACCTGTGGTATGGGTGGGGAAAGAATTCACCCAAGGCAGAACCAAGGAGATGAAAGTTTATTGAATACACCCCAAGAGGGCAGTGGGTAGGACAGCACTGGAGGAGGTGGGTGGGGCTGTTTTTAAAGGGGGAAGGTGAAGAGGTGTGGTGACATATGGAATCTTGCCTTTACTGGGAACTGTGCCTAGTTGTAAGTAGCCCACTGATTAGTTAGGGCCTATGGATATTTTGAGGTGGGTCTCGCGGGGGCAGGGGTGGAGGGTGGGGGACGTGGGTATGCATTCAGGTGGCCCTTTCCATTGCTCAAGGCTGTTCACCTAAATATTTTCTTTCTCTAGATCTTAAACACTAATGGTAAGTTTCTTTTTGTTTCTGTCCCATTGTGGTTGGAGACTTTTTCTTTATACCTACAAACTAGTTTTGATTCTACCTGAAGAGCTACTAATTGGAAGATTTGAAATGTGTGCCCTGTCTTCTTAGCAAATCTGCTTATTCTTTGTAATATAAAAAAAATTACCAAAATAAAAAATCCAAACCCTAAAAAAAATTTAAAAAACATTTCTTGGTTGATTCTCTTTGGTTTTTCAAATATAGACTAAAATAACAAATACTACTTTTTTAATTTTCATACCTTTAATTTTTTCTTTTGCTTAACTCTATTGGATTATACATACAGAATTAAAGTTAAATAGCAGTGCTGATCATTATTTATCCTGGGTAAATGACAAAAATGGGGCTATCGGTCCAAGTAAAATACATCTCTTATTAATTTCATAAGTGAGAAAGTTACCTATGGTTTTAATTTACATTAATTCTGTTTCTAACAAGTTTTAGCATTTTTTTCTTCTTTTCATTTAATTTTTTTCTTTTGGAGCTCCCGTGCTGGGCTGGAGTTTATCATATTGCTTAGTTCATGGAACATTTTCATATATGGACCATATGGGCTCCCTATTTTTATTTTTATTTTTATTATGTGTGTGTGTGTATATAAAATATATAATAATATGTAAATTATAATTATTTATTTCTAGTTATCACCATTATCACCATTATCATTATTCCTCCATACCACAAACCCCTTCCCACTATAGGTTACCATCATCATGTATTTATTTATTTATTTATTTATTTATTGATGTTTCCAAGTAATTTATTTATTTTTTAAAATTTATTTTCTTCATAACAGTATCATTATTTTTTTCATCACACCCAGTGCTCCATGCAATCTGTGCCCTCTACAATACCCACCACCTGGTACCCCGACCTTCCACCCCCCCGCCACTTCAAACCCCTCAGATTGTTTTTGAGAGTCCATAGTCTCTCATGATTCACCTCTCCTTCCAATTTACCCCAACCCCCTTCTCTCTAACAAAGTATACAAACAATCATCTAATAACAAATAACAAATCTAATAATAAACAACATCAAATAACAAAGTATTGATTGTTCACACGCTTTTTTGTTATACTCTTCCATGCTTTTTGTTATACTCCACAAATAAGTGAAACCATATGATAATTGACTCTCTCTGCTTGACTTATTTCACTCAGCATAATCTCTTCCAGTCCCGTCCATGTTGCTACAAAAGTTGGGTATTCATCCTTTCTGATGGAGGCATAATACTCCATAGTGTATATGGACCGCATCTTCCTTATCCATTCATCCATTGAAGGGCATCTTGGTTCCTTCCACAGTCATGTATTTAAAGTGAATTGCTTTTTTTTGGGTTGTATATGTTATGGCAAAACACCTTTCGCTTTGCGTGCGTGTATTAGTCATTGACATAAATGGTCTTGTGTCCCGTGTCTCAGTAAGCACTGTTGCTATGTGAAACTATGATTTGTAGCTTGTACTGTCTTACTAAATTCCCTGGGATGTGTGCATTGTATTTTATCTATTCGTGTTCCAATTGATGGATGCTCAGATTGCCTCTGATTCCATGCCAAATTCTCTTAGTTGCTCTGATGTTATGTGAGAATTCCTTTGGGGTATTCACTGAAGATCTTGGGTTATATGCATAGAAAGCCAGTAACGCCAGAGCAGCAGACCCATTCTGTATCCCTATGAACAGAACACGAGAGCTCTTAGAACCACCCCCCATACTCCCTACCAGTATCTGTATGAAAGATTTTCTATATACTTATCCCTTGCGTTTTATAATTTCTCCTGTGTGTTGATTGTTCACACGTTTTCTCTAAGTATTCATTTTTAATATATCATACATATTCTTTATCAAATAGACATACCAATTTCACCTCATTGCTAGGTAGGTTTCTCAATATATTATTTATGTTTGAAGGATTTGTGATGTTTCTTCCAGCATTATGATTTTGTGATTTAGAAGACATTTAAAAATTGTTTCTATCAGGAGTTTCTACATTTTTGTAAGAAAGATTTACTTTCAATTTTCCCACAAACTGCTTTTCTAAATACAACAGAGAAGGAGCGGAGAATTCTAAAAAAAAAAAAAATCTAGGAGAGGGATGAGGAGGGGCCAGGAAGTCAATGTAGGCACAGCAATCATTTTAGAAATATATTTACTCACTCATTTAATAAACAACTACTAAACTTATTATGAGCTGAGCACTGTAATAAATGTTGATGATACAGAGATGAGTAAGACAGTCACCTCCCTTAAAAAACACATGTCCAGTGGAGGAGAGAGGCATGTAAAAACAGATGAATTACAAGTATAACTACAGAAACATTAGCAAAGCCCTGGGGACACAGGTTTCTTCCATTATGTGACTCAGGTTTTCCAGTATTAAATTAATGTGTTTATTATATTGATGACACATTTTCAGAGTCATATTAGGGGAGAGAAAAATAAAAGAAATCGAGATGAATTCATTGATTGTTGGATTGAGTCAACAAATATTTACCGAATGACTCGTTTTGTCCCTGTGCCATGTATCAGGGACACGAAAGTGAGCAAATGTTAAATGATAACCTTCAAAGGACAAAAAAGTCATTGTCTGATTTTGAAGCTCCCCAGGACCAGTCATTCACTAGGATTCGTATAGCACGGTGAGCCAGGACATTTAACATATCCCCTAGTCATCTGGGTTGCATGTCGGAGACCATAATACGTGTGTATACTCGGGAGAAAGCACTTCTGTTTTGTTGGTTGTGGCTACGTAATGCTAATTCCAGCTTGTTTTACGAAGGGTGAACAAAGGTATATTCAAAAGAAGAAATGTTTCCATCAGGCAGGTGATTCTGCTCGCATGGAAGGTGACCTGACCGCTTCAGGATTCCTCAGGCAGAGATGTAATGCATAAAGTCAGTCCTCTTCAGTGATTTTCCACCGCTACCCCAAGCAGAGGGACATCTTCCATGTGAGGGAGCTGGGTGCGTGCAGGTTTAATGGTATGTGATGGCAGAGGTTGGTTGTGAGAAGTGTGTAAAGAATCGTGAAAGCTGGGGGTGATAGAGATTTTTTAGCTAGATATAGTCTATGTCTAAGGTGATAATGGGGTCCTTTAAACAGAGATTCTAGGGAAGAGCAATTTTGGACTCTTCTTTCTTTAAATCCCCTTGAGGAAATGTCTTGGACCCTGCGGTTGCCTCCCATCATCCATTCCCTGATTATGGAGCAGCCCAAGGTTTAGATGTAACAGACTCCATTGATCCATCAGCTGCAATCATCTCATCCTCCTTCCCATGTTGCCTGGATCACTGGCAGCCAGAGAAGCCTTCGTGGAAGAGGGGGTCAACTTCGACTCTGAAGGGAGTAGAATTTTTATAAGTGGAGAGTAATTACGGGCAAAAGCGAAGAAACAAGAATATGCCCGATTTGTTCAGGGACGGTGAACAAACCTTTTTAAACTGGAGCAAAATGTTACACTGTCTTTAGCTCCCAGAGCCTCACAGGTGCATCAACTCAATTCTTGCATTTAGTAAGCAATTATTGAATGGTGTGATATTAAGTAATAGGCAGGCGTCAAAGGAAGTTGCCTCAAGGTTGACCCCAGAAACGGCCAGGGTAAACCCACTGATTTTAGAACCAAAAAGACCTGCGATGTAATCTAACACAATCCATTCATTTTCAAGTTACAGAAACGGAGGCCCAGATGGCTTAAGTGAATGGAAGCAGCAAAGTATGCAGGGAAAAGAACAAGTCAGAGTCACTTAAACTCTTTTATTTTCATTTCTGCCAGGAGAAAGGTGACAGTAATAGCACAAGTAGCTGTCTCTGCTGTCCAGGGAGACAGCATATGCAAAACACTGGGCACAAAATAAATGCTAAGTAAATACTCCCTTTCATTTTCTTTCTTCCCTCTATTGAGAGCGACATAGAAATTCTATGGGAGTTAGGAATAATTCTTCTTGACTCCCAGCACAGCTCTCTCCTGCCATAGTACAGCAGTCCACTGTTACAATCCCATGGGAAGGAACCACAGAGGCCTCCAGCTTTCTCCAAAGAGGAGAAGATACACTCAGAAACTCTAACCTAGCTGTCTTACGCATGTACCAAACTCATTCTCCTCCCTAGGCCCATGAACTCCTTGACTCTGAATCCGCACTCCTGTAGTAATGCTCTTCCTCCTCCTTTCCATCTATCCAGATCCTCTCATGCACTCATTATTCATACAGACATTCAGTCTGCATGGAGTCAGGGATCATCCAACCTTTATTGAGCACTTACTATGTGGCAGGTCCTGGGATAGGAGTTGAGATGATAGCACCCAAGAGAATAGCCCTTCCTTTGGGGCGTCTAACAGGGGCAGTCTAATTTAAGCATAGATATGCTCACACCAGGTAGGTTGGGGATGATGTTGTAGAGGTATGGGCATGATATCTCGGGAACATTGGGCAGGGAAGACGAGGTGTGCCTGAAAGGTCTGCCATTATCATAATCTACACCAACTACACACCCGCCATATTCTTCTCTGCCTCTTATTATACATAGAGAACCACCCCCAACAACTGAGCATGTAAGTACTTACCCTGCTTTCTATCACTGCAGTGATGTCAGCAGGTAGAGGTTAAAGGTGTGTATCTAGCTGCCAAGGATCAAGGCAGTGCAATCAAGATACATTAGGTTTATCTAGAAAAACAATGGATCAGGCCCAACAGCAGAGGATGGATCATTCTATCACTAACAGACCTTAGAAAGGGCCTCCTGCAGTGGTTCTAAATCTTGGTTGACTTCGGAATTATCTGGGGAGCATTTGAAAAGCAGGGATGACTGAACCCTATCTTAGACTTACAGAAGCAGGATGTTTTGGGACGAAGCACAGGCATAGGGATTTTTAAGTGACGTGTGGTTGATTCTGATGATTAATTTAGCAGGGGTTAAACCACTGGTCTATTTTGTGCCAGACATTTGCAGAACACTGAGAATACACAGCCAGTCTTATTCATGCCTTAGAAGGTAAGTCTGTGTCCCAGAAAGACTGAGTCAGATGAGAGAGACAGGCGAGCAAAGATACACAATCGAGCAGGTAAGTCCTCAGATGCAAAGTGATATTGGAAATGAGATGAGGAGGACCAACATACTTCGGGGAAGTGGGGGAAGGTTCCCAAGTAATGGTGCATTTGAGACGAGATATAAAGGATGAGCAGGAGTCTCCCGAATGAAGGGGGTGTGGAAGGATATCCCAGGTCTAGGACGGAGTCTCTAGCTCCCGCAGGGCTTAGCCAGGAGGTCAGATGATCTGCAGGGAAGTCTGAGGGAAAAGGATTAGGGCACATCTGTCCTGGGGATGGGGCTCTAGGTGTGTTGTGAGGCGGAGACGGTGATGTGATGGATTGCATCACGGATTTATGGCTGTTTCATAGACCATTTTTATTTCTTTCAACCAGACCTTATACCTAGAAGACAGTAAAAAAAATCAGAACTTGCAATGGGAATGTGTGAGCAGGGCAGGAATCCCCCCAAATCTGAAGCCAAAGGAAAGCGTTCTGTGGTAAGCCTACAGAGAGCCATCTTAGGAAGGGGGAAGGGCAGGAAGGGGCAAGTTCACGCTGCAAGGGCAAAGCATGAAGATGGGAGCAAGGTCTGCACATTCTAGGACCTTCAGAGTCAGTGTGCCTGGGGCAAAGCACTGGGGGAAAAAGGCCATGGCCATGGATGAGGTTGGGGAGAGGGTGTGCTCCAGGTTTCCAAAAGGCTTCTGATGCTCTGCTGTGGTATGAACTTCAGCCCGTTGGCATGGGCAAATCCTGATTATTTTATGCAGAGCAGTGACAGGGTCATGTTCCCTTCTCTGAAAGGTCGATCTGAGCATATATGTATTTTCATTCTCTAACAGAATTTTAAAGCTTGCTGTCAACAGGGATCATATCTTGACTTTTTTTTTTTTTAAGATTTTTATTTATTTATTTGATAGAGAGAGATCACAAGTAGGCAGAGAGGCAGGCAGAGAGAGAGGGGGAAGCAGGCTCCCCGCTGAGCGGAGAGCCCGATGTGGGGCTCGATCCCAGGACCCTGAGATCATGACCTGAGCTGAAGGCAGAGGCTTAAACCACTGAGCCACCCAGGTGTCCCAACTTTTTTTTTTTTTAATTCAATATCACCAACAGTGCTTAGCAGAGCAAGAGAGAGGGACACATGTTGAGATGTCAATAATGCAAGGCCTCATTAATTATTTGAGCTGCACAAACCCATACCTGAGTTCATGTTGTAATACAGATATTACATCCCATGTGGTACCTGGTATTTAGAACCCCTAGGCGATCATAAGCCATGCTTCTTAACGTAGCGTGCACACAGATCACCTGGGGATCTTGTTAAACAAGGATTCTGGTTTTTTATGTCTTTGGTGGGGCCTGAGATCCTGCATTTCGAACAAGCTTCCAGATGCTGCTGCTGCTGCTGATTTAGATTTCTGCATTTTGAGCGGTAGGGATCTTGAGATGCGGCTCCTTTATTTGGAAGAGTTCCAGCGGTGAGACCGTCTTCGAACTGTGGAACATTCTACAGGGATTATGGAAGTGAAGAGCTAAGACTCCAGACAGCTCCCTGGGGACTGGTTTGGAAGGCAACCACACGTCTCGGAGGCCCCGTGGGTAGAGAGTGGTGTTATTTGCCTTTAAAGAAGCTTCTGGTGCCGTGGCCAGTTTCTTCCTTGCACTGCTTGCATTGAGTTCCAAAGAAAATCCATTAGTAACAGTGGAGTTGATAATAGAACAGCAGATGAAGTCAGAGGGCTCTAAAAACAGCGTGCTATCAGCGTGTCATTTGTTTAGGTCTATGTAGAATGGCGTTTTTCTCAGGAATGTTCAAGTCTGAAATTTGATTATGGGCCCCTTTGTAATTTCTTGATATTTTCCTCTTCTCTGCTTGGTGAAAACAATACTCATGGCCACACTGGGTAGGCTGAAGTCCAGCAGCTCAGTGCCACTCAACACTATGAGCAGGGTTTTAGTCTTCATTTTGAGTTTCCTTGACCTTTCTTCTGGTTCTCAGAGAAGCCCCAGGCCACATCTGCGACCATCCCAGTGTGGTGAGCCTCGGTGCTGCCTCTTACATCTTTCAGCCATGGGCCCCCTACGGCTGCTCTGTCTCAGATGGCTCCCCATGACTCTGCCAGCCTCCTTGGTGTCCACTCTGTTGCTCACTTGGGCCAAAGCCGGGAGATGGTCCAGGGTAGGAGCAAGCAGAATTATCTTTGGAGACAGAACGCTGCATATCAGCTGTGCGATTTGGGCACGTTCTGTATGTAACCACTCTAAACCTTAGATTTGTTACCTATAAAATGAGGTTAACTGCAGTGCTCTCATCTCAAGATTGTTGAGATAATAAGGTAATCCGTCTAAGCTCCTAACTCTATTCGTGGCTCAATAAACATTGACCATTATCTTCCCTGTTTTTCTCTATCACGGTGGTTCCAGCCTGGGCAAGCTTCGCTCTTCTTTCGACACAGCTGAGACCAATTAGTTTCTAACATGGCTGATGGCTCTGGGATAAGAGAAGAGTGTTAAATCAGGGGGAAATACAACGGCTATTTGGTGTAGAGACACTTAGGCATAAGAGACCCAAGTGCATTCTCCTGGGGTCCCCCTCGGGGGCCTCTTGGCAGGCCTCCAGAGCTATATTTCTATGTCAGAAGACATTTGTCCTGCAAAAGAATGTATTTGAACTTACCTAGACTCCTTTGAGTCCAGGCTCAGAGATGAGTTTTGTCATCCTGGGCTCCATTTTGTTTTTCAGCATCAACTCCTTCTTGAGGTTACTGACACTAGGAATCTCCACTCCCTAGAAAGAGAGCCTTTATCCTACTCTGGAGTGTCACCTTACCCTGGAACAAAGGCCAATGCCTCTTCCCCCTTCTCAGTCTTCCTCCATGGTTCATTCCCTTTCCTTCATGCAGAGGATAATTAAACTCTTGACTCAACTCATACTTAATCTCTATTCAGGCTCACATCAGAGCTAATCTCTTATAATAGCAATAATAATAATAATAGCAATAAAAACTGATTTTTCTCTTGTTTTCCTTGTCCTACTGCTTCTAAAATGATCTCTCTTAAACATACTTCTTGTTATTCCACTTTCTACTTAAAGCCATTGTGCCTTGCCTGACACTTAGGTGACAAAGTTTATGTTAGCATGAGCAGCTCTTTATATATGCTGGTCTTTTTCCCTGACATGATCTTTGTTTCTTGGTTCTCTTGGCCATCATGGTTTGCCTCAAATCTGACTTCCTCTGTGAATTCTTCCTGGAACCTGGCTGCGTCCCCTATTCCAGACATCAGCCAGGATTCCTCCTCCAGGCCCTCTCGACACTCTGTACCTTACTCCATCACATGACAACGGGTAGGATAATTCACTTCCCGCCCTGCCTCCCCTCTGTCAAAGGGAGCTCTGTGACATCGTCTCCAGTCACAGGAGTGGCAGTGAATAAAATCAATGCTTCCCTCACATTTTACTGGGTTCTTTTTTGTCTCCTCTCTCTTCTGATCCTTACTATAGGTCTGTGAGACAAGTAGGACACCTATTACTGTGATCTCTGCTTTATGTATGAGAAAAGGAGTTTCCAACAGGTAGGTGACTAGGCCCTGGTTACGTCGTCAGTTGAGCGAGGGAAGGGGGAAGTAAACCCAGACTGAGTTCTTTGGACTTTCATTCCAAAGCCTCTTTTCACTATTTTTTATTGCTTGCATTTTGACAGAAACTAAACCCAGGTAGGAAAAGTGTCTCAAGGAAGACAAAGCACAGGGCCAAGGAAGACTGTGGGAGACAGCGACCTGCTGAGGAACCAGAGCTGCAGAATCACTGGGACTCACAGGTGAGCCTGCTGGTGTGATGAGAACTGTGGGGGGTACAGTTGGCTCACGTTAGGACTTGGGGGGAGATTCTCTTTGATGAAGACAAGGTAGATGGGAATGGAGATGTAGAGAAACACCAGGAAAATGAGTTTTAGGCAAAACCAGATCACACTCAAAATCCGGTCTCAGACACCACCTCACGGAGGGCCATTCCTTTCTGGCAGCCCTCTGGATGGCTCTAAGTGACGGCGGATTAATTTTATAAAAGTCTTGAACTGCTGCTAAGAGTTCTTTTTAAACCTGAAAGCAAAACAAACAAACATGAAGGCCTACAGAGCCGAGAATAAGCTCCAAGAGAGAGTGAGAGCATTGGAAATAGTTACTGAGATGAAGAAGGGGATCACGGTGTACCTTGTTTCCAACCCCACCAGCATTGTCAGCTCACCCACCTGCAAGTCCCGTGGGCCGTCTGAGCTTGGCTGGGGGGATTAGGGGGGCGTTGCAGGGAAGACGCCAGGATGGGAGGGCTCAGAGTTATTTCAGACTCAAGGCTAACATTGACGGAGACCTTGAGTTACGTCATGAAAACTGTCTGGACTTGAGGCCCCCTTATGCCAAATGCGGTTTCCAGAAAAAGGATCTGCTGCATATTTGGAAGCCCATCAACCAAAAGTCGTCTCGTCACTTTTGTACATGAGATCTTTTCATTTGTGAAGAGTATATTATTTTGCTTAATTATGGGCTTAGACGAGATGGCATAGAGCAGCGGAAAAAGCATGAGCTGGGAGTCAGAGCGACCTGGGTCTGAATCATGGCCCTGCCATCCGCCAGCTGTGGTGCCCTGGCCTGCTGGGCCTGAGTCTCCTTGTACATGAATGGAGAATAATCTTGTACTAATGACCTATAACATAGGGCAGTTGTTCCAACTGGATTGTTAATGCATGTCAAGAATCTGGTCTTATTCTGCACTTTAGACATTTAATAATCAGTAGCTAGTATTAAGAAAATATCTGACCTATAACACGGTGACATTTGGTCAACTAGATTTCATGTTCACTCCAGAAAGATCTATGTAGTGGTGCATTATATATAATCTTTTTGCTGGTAAAATATACTGTTTATATTTAATTTCCATTTCCTGGTGGAATGTACTGCTATTTCATATCAAAACACCTCCCCAGGCTCCCCTTTCCTTCTAAGATGGAGCCTCACTGGTGCCTCACCAGTGCTGATTTTCAGCACCTTGACAGGTGGTTGTTTTTAAATATTTATAGCTTATTTGTAATCATCTATGTCATGATTAATTATGCTCTTCTTTTTTTTTTTTTTTTCATCAGAGAGAGTGAGCACAGGCAGAGTGGCAGACAGAGGCAGAGGGAGAAGCAGGCTCCCTGCTGAGCAAGGAGCCTGATATGGTATTCGATCCCAGGACGTTGGGATCATGACGTGAGCTGAAGGCAGCCACTTAACCAACTGAGCCACTCAGAATTCCTTAATTATGATCTTCTTAAGAAAGGATGCATCCAGAAAGGAGATAGGGTTGTCTCTCTCAGTCACTCACTGCCCAAGACTTGAGTCTTCGTCTCCATTGTGGGGATCATTTTAACCCATGTATCTCACAAAGGTTTTTTTCTTCCCCCCCACCCCCTGCCGCCAACCCCGGTGGGGGTGGGAATCAGGTAAGATCCCTAAGTGGGGAAGAATTTTCTACATTATAACAGATACGTACATTCAAGCTATGATATGGTTTTTGCTATAGATCCTTTTGCAGATAGGAACCTTCTTTGTGCTCTGGCCACCTGCCTGGGAGTCACCTTGTGGTTACTATGAGTCTCTCGGCACCACCGGATGTTAGGGGATTGGGCAACTTTCCTGAGTAATTATCTCCTCTGACTCACGTTCCTTGCAGTCCTCATAGTGACCTGTGTACTACCAAGGATGAGCAAGGAATTTCTTCTCTGGAGTTGTTTAAGGAATAGCCTCAAACTTTCAACTTAGTCTTTTTTTACACAACTTTCAGTACTACCTACCTAGTGGCCACAGAACAAATCTGTGCAGCTGTTGGATTTAGGTTTGCGGAAACACATTTTGAGTATGTACTGCGGGGAGGACATAGATTCTCCACTCCAATGAGATTCTTTTCATGGATACCCGTCTCTCCTTAAGGCCTCTTTGGGGTGGAAGAGCACAGTTAACAGATAGCCTGAGTACCAAGAAGTCATCAAGAGATAACTTTTAGGTGTACTTGACCATCTTTCTTTTTCCTTGCTTTCTCTGCTTCTGGTCTCTCTCTCTCTCCTTCTCTTCCTCGCTACCTCCCTTCCTCTTTCTCTTTTTAAATCACTTCCCTTCCCTACTTCCCTTTTACTACCCTCTTTCCCAATCAGTAGACCCACCATGGCATTCCAGGGGTAAGTCATTACCTTTGTTAGATGTATTCAGAGTGCAACAGTTGTAAATCTCCAGTCCAGGTCTGAGATTCGAATCCCTTGCTCTGTATTACAATCACCCAAAGGGCTAAAAAATACTGATGCCTGGGCTCAACTGGACTCCAGTTGAGTTAAGATCTCAGGGACGAGTGGGGAGCTGAACCCTGGGCCTGATACTTCAAAAAGCTTTGAAAAAGTTCTAATGTGCATGAGCTTACACTGGTTGAAGATATTTGGAGAGTAAAGATATGACAAAACTATTCTAAAAATAAACTTCAAGAAGATTTATGGCTCAAAGACCTGCAATTATGTGGTTTGGACACACTTGCTTGTTTTCTATCCGTCAAATAACAACTATTTTTTGAGAACCACAGAAAGAGCAGTTGGTTATGCCCAGGCAGAGCTTCTAGGTGAGTTTCCAAGATAAGGTATGTGCTACCCTAAACACTTTAATATACATTATGTCATTCAACCTTCTCAACAAAGTTAGGAGGCCTTCATATAGGAATAAGGAAGAAACAGGGCACCAAAGGATGACTTACACAGCTCAAGGTTTGACCACTCATTAGAAGTGGAGCCAAGAGGTATGAATACAGGCATTTTGCAGTCTTCCTTTTAATTATCATGGGATACCTCCTCTCTACATTGACAGATAAGATGAAAACAGACATTTGCTGGAGCACTGGTTCTCAACCTTGGCTGCATATTAGAAGCACTGGGAGAGCTTTGCAAAAACATCCTTCACTCAGGTCACACCTTGGAACAATTAAACCCACCAGTCTCAAGAATGGGACACAGACATCAGTAATTTTTAGTGTTACAGGTGACAAAATTGAAAACTACTGAAATAGAGGAAAGAAAGAGATACAAATGAGAGATCTGCAGATAAGCTTCCTAGGTAATACTTCACCTGAACTTGGCATGAGTTGGAATAATGCCCTCCCCTTCCGAAAGATGCCCATTTCCTAATCTCAAGGACCTCTGAATATGTTACTTTATATGACAGAGGGGAAGTAAGGGTATGAATATGTTAAGGTTGTTAATTAGCTGATGTTAAAATGGGGCGTTGGCCTGTAGACCCTCTATAATCATTTGGGTCCTTAACTGTGGAAGAAACAGGCAGAGGAAGGAGAACCAGAGAGAGGTAGCATGAGAAAGACTTGGCCCAATTTAGCTGGCTTTGAAGATGGAGAACAGACTTAAGAAATGCAGGTACCCTCCAGCTGGAAAAGATAAGGATACAAGTGCTACCGCAGAGCATCTAGGATGAAAACAGCCTTGCCAGTATTTTGCATTTAGTCTAGTGAAACTTATTCTGGGCTTCTGACCTCCAAAATTATAAGAAAATTAACTCATATTGTTTAACCCCCTGTTTGTGGTAATTTATTTCAGCATCAATAAGAAATTAGCATAGTGCCTTAAAAAGGAAGGGTTTGGAGAAACATGTGGTGAGTGTGAAAAATACCCATTTAGCCGCAGATTCAATTTTCTGTGTCTAGTTCTCTATGTACTGTACACCTCACATCTATAGCCTGCACTTGAGCCAGGATTCAAACCCAATCCTTTCGACTCTAGAATCAGTGCTCATTCCAGTTACCATACTGTGTACCTTTCCTTAAGACAATGTGGTTTTTCTGATCTCTGCTTTGAGCAAAAAGCAAGAAGCATAATGTCACAGGGGATCTTATACCACAGAGAAAACAGATTCTCATTCAAGCTACTTAGAGGAACAAATCATCTCTAATTACTTGGATGTTTAAGGAAGATTGATCTGATAGTTGTGTGAAGAAGGATTGAAGTAAATGAAGGTAAGGGCAGACAGATGAGTCAAGAAGTTCCACAACAACTTGGGCTCCTGAGAGTTTGAATTCTGAATGGCGGTGGTATGGTGGTAGTGGGAGTTGAGAAGACAGGAGGAATCCAGGAAACCTGGAGAGGAAAATCAACCCAAGGGAAATCACGCTGCTTGAGAAGGGCAAAGGAAAGACAGAGTCAAAGACAGCTCCAGGTTTTCAGCTGTGGCAGACTGAAAGAGTGGTTGGCAGTGCCCTTGACAAAACTGAAGGTGCAAGAAAAACAGAACAAATTTGGGGAGTGGGATGGGATAGAGCAATGGTGTTTAATAAAGAATTTGATTGGCCTTTGTTCTTGGGAGGGAGATGCTAATCCTTGGACAATCCCAAGTGATAAAGAATATCATTTTTATGCTAAAAAAATGGCTCAAGGCAGGCCCCTGGATACTTTTAGTGTCAGGGCTGGTCCAAGAAAGACCAACCAAGGTGATGAGAGAGTTGCGACTTTAAGCTATCTTGCTTGGCATCTGTAGCATGGAGGATGGGTGGAAATTGAGTTTAATCAGTCATGGTCATGCAATTAAACCCCAATAAAAACTCCAAACAGTGGAGCTTTCTGGTTAGTAAACATCTCATTGGTGTGCTGGGAGGGTGATGCATCTGATTCACCCAGGAAAGGGCCCAGAAGCTCCATTATCTGGAACCCTCCCAGATCTTAACCCTAGGAGTATCCCTTATTAAAAAAAAATATAATCATAAATATGGTGCTTTCCTGAGTTCTGAGAGTCATTCCAGCAAGTCATCAAATCTGGGGACATGGGGAACCCCTTTTTTATAGCCAGTCTTCCAGAAGCTTCCATGGCCTGAATAGTCCTGAGATTTGTGGCTGGTGGCTAACCTCTGAAATGGAGGCAGTCTTGTAGAGGACTTTACCCTTAACCTAGGAGTCTGTCAGAATTGGATTTCTGTTCACCCACCTGTGGTAGAAACAAAATATGTGGTTTCCCCTCAATACTAAGGCCAAAAGTGAATGCTGAGATCATTAAATACAACATTAAAGTACTCACACCATGATTCTTCATTGACCATTCTGACCTCTCCAATGGCTTTGTGTCCGAAGGATAGAATGAAATATTGGGGTCTAAAAGACAAAATGGAGTTTCTGTTACTCACTTGCAATGAAATGGTGGGTATGTAACTCATTCTCTTTGGGCCATAGCCCTTTATCTTTAAAATGGAAATATTAAGACCTAATTTGTACAGCTGTTAAGAGAATGAACATAAAAATCTAAGATCTTGGCACGTGACAGGTGTTCAGTGACTATAATTTCCAGCTGTCCTTTAGGATTATTTCCAATTGGAATGGTTCTTTCTGAGCAAGATTTTCTTTTATCCCGATCATCAAGAAGTTGTCAAAGTGATTGACGTGGCTTCAGTGAACATGCAGTGAACTATGTGACCTCGGGGGGGATATGCTGACTCAACCTCTCAACCGTCAGTGGCTGTTAGAGAGCTTCATCTTAAAGAGGGTCTTACTATAATTGAAAAATTCACAACGTCTGCTCTGGGGAAGGGAGGACACCCGTTCAATGCCTGTATCTGCTGTCACTACGATGCCAGAACAGCTTGCTGCCACATGTGTTAAAACCCATCTTGGCTGCAGGTGTCCGGTGTCTATGCTCTGAATGGCGCCATTACTATGGGCACATTTAAGCTTCAGTCATTTTCCCAGGGATACCCAGCATATCTGGGGCCCAGAATGAAAGCCAGGCCTGTGGATGCCTCCTTGTCCCCTCAACAGACTCCTCCTGACTTGCCTCTCTTCCATTTTGTGGCGAAGTGGTTACATTTCTGCACCAAATAACCAGCAGACTTTCCTAGAGGAACGCTGTTTTTCATTTCCCTCTGGTGATCCCACAAAATGGTTGGGTGTCATTTCTCATGTGAATTCATCTCTTGCGAAGAATACGTTTAAAAAACAAACAAACAAAAAAACACTTGTTTATTATGCCAGGTGCTGGGATGGAAACTTACGTGGGATGACCAGATAAGCTTCTGAGGTTTTATTCTGTCAATTGTGCAGACAGGAAGGCTGAGTCCCAAAGCAATCACACTATTTAGAAGAAGAGATGGGATTTAAAATGAGGTGTGTCTCACCCCTAATCCTTTTTTCCTTTGGGGAAGACTTATTAACCTGTGTGGGAAAGATGGCTCCTTATTTCTGAGGTAGAATCTGCTCTTATTTTTCTTTTATTCCCAGACCCCATCACATTTATTTTTTTCTAGAAACTTTGTTATGACATTCCCTATTCTTTAAATGTGGCTTAGTCAACAGAGCATATTTTCAAATAATTCGGAAAAGAGACCGTGCCAGCTACACCCAAGTGCCAGTCTGTTGGCTTTAAGTTTTTTTTAATACCCAGTCTCAATTCCATGGTTTGGGTTTAAACAGAAATTTATTCTGGAGGCGTTAGCAAAGCTTACTTCTTTTGCCATCCCCTCTTAGTAAGCAAATCCTGGATGCGTTCCTTGCCACGAGTGCCTAATGGCAGAGTACATCTTGTCACCATCCAAGGCAGGTCCTTTTGAGTGGCATGTTCTCGTGGCTGGAGGGGAAAATGTGATCCAGATCCCACAAAAAACAGATGGAGTTTTCCATGCAAAACCATTACTCTTGGATTCCTGGCTAGAGGATTTCTGTTTTTCAAAATTGTGGGTTTATCCCCAAGCCGCGTCCCCGGCCTTCTTGACTCTTGCTGTCTTTCTTTCCCAGGAGTGATGTTGGGTTTCTCCAGCTTAAATCCAGAGGTGTAACTGGGATAGATCATTGGAAGGAAGTATAAGACTCGAGACAGCTGTGACTACATCAGGCAGATATTACATCCCGTGCAAGCACTGTATAATACTAGAGGTCCCGGATAAAAGAATGGTAGATGTCAGGGGAAAGAAGCCGAAGGCTGCTGGCTTTTAGAAAAATGATGATGATTTGATTACTGGGTTGTTCGGGATTTAATGAGATGATGTCTGTAATGGTCTTAAGGGTAGGGCTTTGTTCCATGCAAGTTCTCAATAAACAGCCTTTACGCTGAGTACCAGGGTCAGCGTAGAAACAATAGCAAATCAGAGGAATTGGCGATTTCCTAGGTTTTGCCTTCATACAACATTGTTTTATAAGAACCTAAATGGACCCAGATCTAACAGGAAACCATTTAATAAATTATAATGATGATTATTATTGCTGTTGATATTATTAGCATAACATCAGCATCAAGGGAGACAATTAAATTGTCAGGTGCTAAATGCAATGACTGATACATGCACAGTGGGATTAAACGCACTCCAAGAGAGAAAGCTGGGGGTTTCCCATCTTTGTTAAGAGAAGCACAAAGTTAAACAGGACTCTTGATAGTACTGAGAAGCTCTGAGTTCTGATAGCAGCTGTGCAAATTAATGCAGCCTCATTTGGTCCTCAAGGATTAGATATAATAATATTTCCCAAAGTTGCCCAATAAGAATTCTAACACCCAAGCCCTGACCTAGGGAGGATGCTGGGGAATGTACAGTTTGAACAAACAATCCCAAGTGATACTTGTGATTAGGTAAGTTTGGTAAACACTAGGTTGGAACAATCTACAAAGGCCAGGTGCTCAAAAATTCCAAGAAAGTAAGAGTTTCTATTAAAGAAACCATTTTGCCCAATCTCAATGACAGAGTGAGAGCTATTAAATCCTGAAATTGGGTTCCGTTGGCTGTGTGTGTGTGTGTGTGTGTGTACACAAGTATGCACATGTGTGCATACATGTGCATGTACGTGTTGTGTGTTCACATGTGTGCTTTGCTTGTGTTTACATGTATGCATGAATGCTCGCATGTGTGTGTGTTGGGGGCATCAGTATAGCAATGAGATAGTTTAAAAACGCTTGAATCCGAGGTCATCACTCTCCAGGTTAGTTTAGGAATGGCTGAACCAAGAAGGCAGGAGAGACGAACAGATGACCTCATGTTGTCTCTCAGGAACCTATGATTCCATGAGAATGACACAGGTTTTATGCATGATCTGTCCTGTTTACCTCCTCTTGCCTGAAGTCAGTGAGTCATGAAAAACCAAAATTACTATTGAAATGTCAATTTGGAAGATGTCTTTGTTTTAGTTAGAAGGATTTTTGTGGAAATATGACTTAAGCTTTTGTGTCTCAGAAGATGAGGCGGATTTCCCTGGGAAAAGACTCAAGAAAACCCAAGGAAATGGGAGACTTATTTTGTATTAAATATTTGGAAAAAGACAGGAATCTCAATCCATTAGTCATAACCAAATGCCCAGTGATGGTGCTCCTTCTCTGATGACTCTCCTGGAAGGATTAACGGTTCTTTACTGTGACATTTCCTTTCCACTCTGGGCCCACCTGCAGTCTGAGTTGCATATTTACCTCGGCCATTTACCTCATGGCTGAACTATTCTAGTAGTCAACTCTTCTCGTTTAATAATCTCTAACCTATTTCCGCTCCAATCCATTCTCGACACTCCTGCCAGAATAATCTTGAAATTCTACTTTGCAGACATCAATACCTTTCTTAAAACTTCAATGGTTTCTGTTATGGTCATAGGTAAATTTTATAAAATTAAAGATTCTCAGATGGCTAGAACCTCACAATCATCACAGTTAGCTCCTCAAATCCAAACACCTTTGTCTGACATCCAAAGACCTCTTATTTACTCTCTCTTAGTCAGGACTCCAGGTTACAGAAATTGGCTTGGAGGAGAAGGGAAAGTCAATGGTTCACAAAACCAAATGACAGGAACAAAAGAAGTTGCTAGAACCAGGGGCTTGAACATCATCAGCATTCTTTGCTTGTTTCTTCCTCCTTATTCTCTCTGATACTTACCTTTCTCTGCGGCCTTTGACAACTTTAGGCTGAAACTTTTTTTTTTTAAAGATTTTATTTATTTATTTGACAGAGATCACAAGTAGAGAGGGAGGCATAGAGAGGAAGGGAAGCAGGCTCCCTGCTGAGCAGAGAGCCTGATGCGGGGCTCGATCTGAGGACCCTGGGACCATGACCTGAGCCAAAGGCAGAGGCTTAACCCACTGAGCCACCCAGGTGCCCCAGGCTCAAACTTTTATAGATTTTCATTGGATGTCATAAAATTTTCTTGAAGTTATTCCAAATGCACACATCCTAAGGAAAATCTTTCACTGAATGCCTTGGGGGTAGCGAAAGGAAGAGCTGGGTGTAAAGAAAGAGAGGCTGTTATTGCCAAGCCCCATTGGAACAAGGTGGTTGAGTTGGGGTGGGTGGGAGAGAGCAGTTACCTAAAAGAAGGAGGTAATTACCAGACTAAACTGAAGAGTTCTAGGTAGATAAAGCAGTTAGTTTCACAACTTACAGGGTGTTACTAATAAACTTCATCAATCTTATTTTATAGTACTCTAAATTTTTGTATAAACTACATCAGTCTAGGCAATGCTTCCTCAACATGTTATGTACATTATTGCCTTCATGGCTTTTCCAATACAATTCTTTATATCTACATCCCACCTCATTCTCTCGGCCTAGATGTGCCTATAAGACCTAGCCGAAGTTATTGCTTCTTGGCCTGCCCTGGGCTTCAGAGATGACAGTTGACGAATGTACCATGTTTATGCGATTCGATTGGTACTAAGTATAGACTGTCCGGTATTAGCGATTACTCAGCCTTGTGTACATCCTGTCTCTCCAAATGGATTCTAGCCATTTTCAGGACAGATGTATTTAAACTCAGTTGCAGAGGTAATTTCTGCTTGTTATTATTAGTGTTAACTCCTTGTTTTATAGTTTCCTAGATTTGAGGAGAAAGAAATTTAGAAAATAACAGCAAAAAAGTCAAAGAATTAGAGCATATAGTTATATCCAATATCAACAGTCATAATTACACTAATTAAAGGGATAGAAGCCACTGTTTTGAACTTTGATCAAGAGAAGAGAATAATAAAAGTATGTCCCTCAAAGACTGAGTTTGGACATCAGTATAGGAAACATCTCCAAAGGTGTTAAGCGTTTTGAAAAGGAGCTACTCCTAGGGCTGTCGGTCCCTGCATTGGCAAAGAAGAGCATAGAGTTTTCTGTTCTCAGAGCTCTCCCTTTCTCTCACACCTATTTCTATAACTGAGCATAACAGGGGTAGTTTCACAAATAGCAAACTAGAACAACCCAAGACTATGTTCCTAGGAGTAATGATAGAATGCTACTATATCTCTTGTTTAGAACTGGGTATAAAGTGTACTTTATTTAGTACTAAAATTTGGCACTCAAAAGTATTATTTTCAATGGAACAAATTAGATTTTCAATATATGCATAAAATACTGAAAGTAGTCTGTTGAGTAAGATGCCTAACAAAATAGGTAGAATGGAATGATCATAGTTAATAAGTAAAAACTTCTTGGAATATTTCATATAACTGGTCTGGCATAAGGATTTCAAAATTATTTCTTGGTCTGTATTCTTCAGTCCATAAAACGAATCCATCAAAAATACTTCACACCTTGTGTAAGATTCAGGATGAACAAGAGGACACAGTTGGTCTGGATCATGAAGATAGTTTTAACTCCCATCCAGTCTTTCACATCAAGTTTTGAAACAACAGCATTGACCAGGTTCTAATTTCCTCCTGGGAATAATGCAGAGAACTGGAATTGGTGATGTTCTCCAACTTATGACAAAAACAAACTAAATTCACCTTCATGACTTTATAAAAGAAAAAAAAAAAACCTGATTGGGTGTGTAGTACCAAGATTGAACCCTAATGTGACTGTAGACTTTGGGTGATATTGATGTGTTCGTGTAGGTTCATCAGATGTAACAAATGCTCAGCTGGGGTGGGGGATGTTGAGAGTAAAGGAGGCTATGCATGTGCAGGGGCAGGAAGTATGTGGGAAATCTCTGTACCTTCTCCTCAAGTCTTCTGTGAACCCAAAACTCTTAAAAAAGTCTTAATTTAAAACAAGCAAACACTCATTAGAGACCTGACACAGAGCAAATAACTGACCCAAAATCAGTTATTAAGAGATCATGATTTTAGTGAGAGATGCCTATAGGTATGTGCTGATTTGGGTGGATGCAACTGGACACAAATAAGAGCTCAGGCAAGGTAGCTGGCAGTTGGTGAAGGCTGTGGGTGGGCCAGTAGAATAGTGTGGAACTGGGTGCTGCACACACTGGAGGAGTTTGCACCCTTTCTGTTGCTTCGCAACCTTGGCAGCTTCTCAGATAAAATCTGAAATTAGTCCCATATTCAGAGGGCAAGGGGAGACTGAAGAAAGACACAGACCACTCTAAGTGGTAGGCAGCAATCTTAATAAGCAAGGGAATTACATACAAGGCTTATCTTGGGCAGCTGCAAGATGAGTAGATCTCTGCACCTGCCTGCCAGATTCTTAAAGTTTAGGAGACTGTAGTGGGGTACTGTCATGTATTGAGTTCATAAGTTCCCAATAACACTTTGTTGTCTTGGAGCTACATCCCAGAAATGGCTCCCACCATGGGAATGGTGGGAAGAACTTATGTTCCGAGGACAGGAGACTAGGTGAGGAGCCTCTGATTGTATGTGTCAAGCTCTCAGGTCAACCAGTGATCATGTCCACTTGATGATCTCCTCCAATGCTTTTGCAGGTTCTTTCTCCATGAAGTCTATTGAGTACTCACAGAATAGACCAGAAAGAACTGCAAGATCTTGGAGGGAGGGGCAGTAGTCCTGCAGTGGGGGTAAGACCCCTCACCCGGAAGAATAAAAACATTAATGTAGCAGGGGAAAAGGAAAACCCACTGGCTTTAGAACATTGGTGAGCACTCATTACAGCTGAAGAAAGGGAATGGAAGGTGGGAAAAGTCTGTTCTTGGGGCAAGGGTCAAGATTAAGGACTGAACCCACAACTGGCAGACTTCAAGTGACAAGTAACAGCAAAATGCCGTTGGACAAAGGATGGGAAAGGAACAAGAATGTGTAGACAGAAGCTTTTTGAGGAGTAGCTCAAGGGGAAGATCTAAAACTCATGTAGACATTGCTCTGATACACATCCACCCCCCTAAAACAAGCTTTTTATAGGAATTTGAAATTTCTGATGCACTGAGTATAACTATTGCAAAAAGAAAAGTAAAGAAGAGAGAAGAGGAGAGGAGAGGGGAGAAGAAGAGGGGAGTGGAGGGGAGGGGAGGGGAGGGGAGAGAGAGAAAGAAAGAAAGAAGGGGCACCTGGGTGGCTCAGTGGGTTAAGGCCTCTGCCTTAGTTTCAGGTTATGATCTCGGAGTCCTGGGATCAAGCCCCTCATCAGGCTCTCTACTCAGCAGGGAGCCTGCTTCCTCCTCTCTCTCTGCCTGCTGTCTGCCTACTTGTGATCTCTCTCTGTCAAATAAATAAATCTTTAAAAAAAAAAAAGAAAGAAAGAAAAAGAAGGAAGGAAGGAAAGAAGGGAGGGAGGATGGGAAAGGAAGGAAGAAAGGGAAAAAGAAGTTGGCGGAATTAGTGAGTAACTAATTGGATTAATGCAAATCCTTCCATTACAATTCTAGCAGAAGGAAAGTCATGACCTATCCAGGTATATAAACTATTCACCTGTCTCTACTGACCTACTCAATGCATTTGGCTTATTTTTTTTTTTAAAGATTTTATTTATTTATTTGACAGAGAGAGATCACAAGCAGGCAGAGAGGCAGGCAGAGAGACAGAGGAGGAAGCAGGCTCCCTGCTGAGCAGAGAGCAGGATATGGGGCTCCATCCCAGGACCCTGGAATCATGACCTGAGCCAAAGGCAGAGGCTTGAACCCACTGAGCCACCCAGGTGCCCGCATTTGGCTTTTAACAAAAAAATTATGAGACACACAAAAAAGGCAAGAAAAAGCCAATATGCTCCCGTGTGACAGAGTAATCATCAGAAATAATTTTCAGCTTTACTATAAAGTAGAAGTAATTAAGACAGTGTGGTATTGGTGGAAGGGCAGATTTACAGATAAATGGAACAGAAGAGAGAATCCAGAAATAGACCCACACAAATATAATCAACTTACTCTTAGCAAAGATGCAAAAGCAATTAAAGGGAGAAACGCTAGTCTTTTTAAGAAATCATGTTGGAACAACAGGAGGACCATAAGTAAGGAAGGCCCGTGGGGGTTGAACTTCAATATTTCACATCTTATGTAGACATTAACTCAGTTACAAAGGTTAATGTCACCAGTAGTCATGCTGATATCACTGGCCTGTGATATGATGTGAGAAGGGCCATAACATACATGATACTCTTCCCCCCAGATCCTTAACGTCAGTCTATTCATGAAAAAACATCAGAAATACTGAAATTGAGTCACATTTTACAAAAGAGCTCATTAGGGATACTTCCCATTGTCTTTTTAATGATGCTGTGAATCTAAAGTTGTTTTAAAATTATAAGTTTTTTTTAAAAAAAGAGAAATGGACGTGTAGTCACATGCCCTATTTCCCTTGAAGGAGAAGGTTGAGGCAGAGTGAACCCAAAGTAGCGACCAGGGAAGCCAGTGAAATTGGCATCTCAGTGATTTACACTCAATGCCATTAACTTCCAGATGTTTTCAAATGTTTCTCCAGCCTAGTTGGTAGGAGGCCATTTTGTTTTCTGGAAAGAGGAACTTTGGTAGAAGAGCAGGAGCCTCTGAAGGAGAGAAGGCTTCTTGTCAATCCTGTTCTGCTCCCTATACCGTTAGCCCTTAGTTCCCACAATTTTTTTTTTTTTTTTCACTTCAGGTGTTGCCAGATTGGGATTCTGATTCTCTGGGTTTGAGCCTCTTAACTTCTCCTTAGCTTTTAATTTCCCCAGTATTAGGAGTTTGTGTGGTATTTAACCAGAGCTGCCCCTCTGTCAGCGTGTCCATAACTGATGTGTTTTCACACAGGTCGGGTTGATCAGCACCAATGTTATATATACTCTATGTCATAGTCTTACCTTTGTTGCCTACCCCATGATTGGTGGTGGGGGGGGGGGGTGGCGACGATAGACCCTATTCACAATGAAAACTCCCTTTTGGGAATTGCTACTGAAAAACACAGACCCTCACTGGCCATGTCCTTACACCCGCCCCAATCTAGGACAACCAGAGTCTCTATCCCAGGAGTGTAAATTTGGAACTGAAAGATACAAGAATGAAAGACTGAGAAGAAAGTGTAGGAACTTTGGTCCCCAAGGGGCCCGCAGTTATTTTAATTCTGTTCTTTCTGTGGCTTGGATACAACATGTATCAGTTTTCTGTAGTTGTTGTGGCAATCTACCACACACTGAGTGGCTGAAAACATTAATTCTTCCATGAATAAACATTAATAAAAATACTAATTCTGTCATAGCTCTGGAGGCCAGAAGTCCAAGATCAAGTTGTCAGCAGTGCTGTACTCCCTGCAGAGGCTCGGGGGTGAATTTTTTGTCTTCCTTGGGTTCCTTTGCTTATGGCTTCATCACTCCCATCGCTGCCTCTGTCTGCACATCTTCTCTGTCTTTCCCCTTTGTGTGTCTCTTTTAAAGACACGGGCCGTTGGATTTAGGGCCCACCAGGATGATTTCCTCATCTCGATATCCTTAATTACATCTATAAAAACCCTTTTTCTAAATACGGTAACATTCAGAGGTTATGATATGAAGATATTTTGGGGGAGCTTCATCATTAAACCCAATACGCCACCCTTCCAATTAGTTTCTTAAACTAAATCGTGTCAGTTTCCATTACTTGCAACCAAAAAATCCCCCCCCAAAACAACAAAAAAACCTCTAGTTTGGCCTCTCGGTGTTAGCCATGTAGTTGTAACTGGTTTGTACGACCTATATACTAAGGTTGACTTCAGAAATTCTCTGATTTCAATGTAGTTTAAGAGTTACTTTGGAATTTATTAAGAATACAAGTTTCTGCCTTCCTCTTCAGTTTCTCAATAAATTGGTCCAGGAATCTGCATTTTTAACACTTCTCAGGTGGCCCCAATGATAAAAGAACAGGGAAAATTGTGGAAGCTCAGACCCATTAACATCCCTTTCAAATAAAAGCAAGAGGAAAACCAATGAAAAATAACTTGAAAACTTTAATGATGTTGTTTAGATAGTAAAAACATAAAATCTTTTAAATAAAGTACATTCAATTTCTCAGAGCATCTAATATTCAGATAATTTATATTTCATACACTTTCCAACATTAAACAATTGACTAAATAATGCGTTTTCTATAAAATGATATTACAGCTTATACAGTTAAAGTATATCACAAAAACACTCCACACAGGAAGAATGGCAGTACCTATTAAGAAATGCTATAAACTTTCCATTAAAAAATATATTTTATCTCTCATTTGTCATAATAATAAACAGAATATATATTTTTCTTTCTAAACTTGTCTTACACGATTTCCCTTTAGGATGATAATATGTACAAACCTTATATCTGAATGAATATAAATAGAAATACTGTAATAGTGTTACAGATATATTAGTAACTCTTACAGAAAAAAAATATGGCTTTCTAATAAAAGCCTCTAGCACAGCTGAAATCTCAAAGCTATTTAAGTTAGACATTCCCATATTTAGTAAGGCACAATGGATCTCGTTTCTTATTTCCAGTTGAATTACTGTGAGCAGTAATGAGAGAAAATATAGTCAGTAGATACAAGACCAGATCTATCAGTTGGATAAACTATTTGGGGTTTATTGAAATTTTAGGGGAGATGTTCGTTCTTTCTCCACACCATTGTTTCTTTTTGCGCCTTGTGGCCAAATCTAGTCCTTGGTGATGAGAAAGAAATCACTGCATCCCCCTCAAGTGCCTGAGAAACAGTTTACTCATTCATTGGATCTGGTCCATTGTGAGGAAATAGCCCAGTGGCCATTTCCGGTTATAAGCAGCTTATTTTGACTGATTGGACCTGGTTCCCTATCATTTCTAAAAACAGCTTCTGATATAATCTGTACATGGTGAAGCTATGAAGGAACCTGATGGTCTTCTTCAGGCTCTGAGTGACAGCTTTGGGGAAGTGGTATGTTTTCAAGTGCTTCAGTGCATGCATTAAGGCCTTCAGGGTGTCTTGGTCGCCATTTTTTATTCTCCACAGGCTGAGCAGCTTCAGAATCTGCTCGCTTGATTTGCATGCCTTCAACGTCTTCTCGATGTCTTCTGCTGGGACTTTCTTCCCTGGCAAGCTTTCCATCAAACTGCGGAGCTGCTCGAAGGTGAGGTTTGCGTGTCCAATGTGCCGCTGTACACTGTTTTCACACAGGTCGATATCTGCATCAAGCAAAAGCCCGAAGAGACAGTCACATAATATATATTATAAAGCCACCACCACAAAATGACCATGAGGCAGAAGGAGATTCTCCCAGAATTTCATAAATTTATTTTAAGGATAATCTTCTCCTTCCTTTTTATAGGGAGGGGGAGGCTGAGGGATGCTAGATATTTGTGAGACCTGAGTTGAATATTATTTCATGTTAGAAAGGGTAAAGTGCTTTATGTATTGTAGGCATCCAACAGAGCTTTGTGAAAAGCCCTAATTTTGGAAATGAACAGTAGAAAACTATAGACACATCACTCTCAGTTTTCTAAGAAAAATTGGAAAAATTAAAACCATAACATTTCAGAAAAATAGAAATAAAGTATTTGACTTAGCCATTTTGTAATATGAACTTTCATTAGTAGATATCTGATATACAACCCATTTGAAGAGTTAGGTGTGACAAATGGTCTTTAATAAATAGGGCCAGAGAATTACTGTGGAGGAGGAGATCTGAAAAACCCAACAGAATGAGGACAAACAATGGTAGGATTCATATGGCCTAGAGAATATTTCAATAATGAGCTGGGACATAAATGTAAGAGGGGGGTATCTAACATTTTCATTAATGACACGAGTCATTTACTGTCTGTGAGCCCTAAGGCAAGTCAGTTCATCTTTTTGGGCCGAAATGTCCTTATTTATAAAATAGAGAGTTTGGACCCTTCCAATTCTAACAGTCTCTGTTTCTCTATCCCACCTTCCCCTCACCCTTTTTTTTTTTTTTTCCTGCTTCAGGGCTAATTATACTTTCAAAGAATACATTTTGTTTGCCAAGGACATAAGAAAACTTTACTCTGCAGAGGTGAAAGTCAAAAATCTTAGTCTCCTAAAATAATAGGTTTCAGTTTCAGATGTTTGAGGCTTTTGGGGAAGTGTAAGATTCTTCAGTTATCCAACTACAGGTAAAGAGCAGATGGGTTTCTCACGGATACTGTCTGCATTATGGAAATCTTCCTGCCCTTTCTGGCAGGTGCTCCCAGTGCTAACTGAAGTCAGAACTCTTTGCACTGTATATCCTAAAGCTTACCGTCCAGTCCATTAATGACACGAGTCATTTACTGTCTCAAGAAACTTCCTTTTCCCCTTAGATTCTTTCCCATCCACACACACACACACACACACACACACACACACACACACACACGCACACACACACACTGTTTCTAAAGAAGACTTTTTTAAAAATAAAACTCTAAAACATGAGAATCCTTGGTTTCAACTAGCCCTTTTCTCTCAGAAACACTTTACAGACCTCATCTCATTAATCCTCACACTACAGGCTATTAAAATGGTAGTTTTAAAATAGGCTATGTTGTGAGGATTAATGAGAGGACATCTGTAAGACACTTGGAGGCCTCTGGAGAGAATCACCGAATAAATACAAATACAACAGAGCTTCTTGGTGGAAATGCAAGATAAGATCCAAAGTGTGTAAGGAACATCTACGTAGGCCAGAGAGGATGTTAATGAAACCACTACGGGATCTAGAGGTGGAATCCCCGAGGTGTAGTCCCATAATTGAAATGGACTGTCTCTTGTTTCAGAGTGTTCAGTGTACTTTAAAGAGCAGTCGGGGTGTGGAGGAGATGAGAAGAAAAACCTTGCGGCCGCTCTAGGGATAGCTTCTACACCATCACTTGGTGGAAACGTTTTAGTTCAATAATAATTCCCAAAGGGAAACATTGGTCACACAGCTAAACAGGTGCCCGTCTTCTTGTTTATGATAAATGGGTGTCTTTAATTTCTGCTTGATTTGCTTATTTCAGGTTACCCTACCTTGGAAGATCTTCTTGACCATATCTTGATCTTTGTTTTGATGCTTCCATAACTTCAGGAGCTGGAAAGTCTGTTCTTGTGAGCTGTGTTGCCGTTTTATCCTCTCCATGCTCTCTGCATTTACTCTGGTGCCCGGCAAATTGTCAACCAGGATGCTGAGCCAGTTAGGGGTGAACTTTGTAGGAACGGCAAACCTGAAGAATGCCTCCTCACATAGGGTAACATCTAAAGGTGGGAAAACCAAGATTTACTTAGCAACTGGATTCCGCGAGGTCTGGTGGCCAATAAATAAATAATACCAACACAATAGGGAGTTTACCCAAGTTGAATGTGTTAGAACATGAAGTTCAGATAAAATCAACTCTCTGTTGGCTCGTCTTAGTGGCAGATTGTCAACCCAATTGCGCTTATGTCCTCTCTAAAGTTCTTTTAGGGCATTGAAGGGAGAGAATTTAATGAATGTCTAAGGGAAATATTGCTATAGACAAACTGCAGCAAAAATTCTATGACTTGATATACATGTTTACATATTTTAATGTAAATATTAAACATCCTGTTAAAGGGTTGCCTAGCATCCATAACTTACTTTTTTTTTTTACCGATGTCAAAACAAATATAATTACTGTCTTTTGAGGAGTGTGAAAAGTAATCCGGAGTAGTGTACTGTTTTCTGCACACATGTAAACACAGAGTTTACCTTTGAGAACAAGGGTGGATATAGTTGTAGAAGCATACATTAAGTGGGGAAATAATCAACACAGAAAATAGACCGTTAAGAAAAGAGATACAATGGCCTGAGTGTCTGGGTCGAGTCTGTTTATCTCAGGGATCAAGAGTTTGTCTTCAGATTCATCAGACTTGGGTTTGAATTCTGACTGTCACTTCACCACCTACACTGAACCTCAGCAATCTTCACAGTGTTTTTGTAAAGATTAAAGTTCCTGTAGGAGAGGTGCCTGGCTCATAGTGAGTGGTTAATGAATGATAAGAATAAAACTGAGAATGAATTAAATAAAGAGAATGTTTAAAGTTAGAACTTGCCCCTCTTACCACTCCTTCCCTCATCCCATTGTTTGAATAGGAAAGCAGAAAGGCGAAATGACTTGATGAAGATTCTGATCACAGGATGAAAACATGTTGGAACTGGGTGTGAAACTTAAAAAACTCAGCCCACATTCCTACGTTCCAGATTCTTCTATGTCACACGGGAAGATGGTTAGGGGGAGTCAAGCTAGTTAAATGATAAAAGGGAGGTCATCTTTGGCGAGATGCATCCTTGATGGAAGGTCTGAGATTAGTCTAGGGGCATGAACGACACCACTGTCAGAAGGATCCACATAATGAGTGTGGAGCTGGTGATGCTTCCTGAACACAGAGTTTAGGACAACCAGAGAAATCAATCGCTTCCATGCAGTCGAGGCAGTGACACCATAGGTAATAAAGCCAGCTTTGCCTTGTCTGGTTTGTTACCAGTTTATGTCATAATGCTTCTTAGTTGTCAGATTTTATCCCTTTTTTGGGGGGGCAGTTTTTAATCTTAAAAAGTAATAAAAATGCATTATTTACCAAAAACTCTATAATTTGGACTGATAATGTGGCCTTAGACGTCATCTTTACACCACCTCTTTCCCAGTGGGTAAGATCTGACTCAGGTGTAAAGGGAGAAAGTCAAGTTTGGGAGCAAGATCATGACACGGTGAGACCTCCGGAGAGGTACTGACTTGTGGCGTTAGCGATGCTGAGAACAATCTTAGCCGACAGACATTCAAGAATGGAAAAGTAAGAGTTTCACTACGAAGGGAGCCAGAGGGTCTTGCATTCAATTCAGAGGGGATAGAAAGGCTGACATCTTAAAATATAATTACCTAGTCCACATTTTTGAGTCGGTTCACTGTTTGCAGAACATACATTGTCATGAGTTGCATTTCCTTTCTGAATTAGAAGGAGACCAAATGCACTGCAGTCTGTGTGTTTTCTACACGGGGCTTTAGATGACGTCTCATTCGAGAAGAACCCATCTGGACATCTTCTGCAAACTGTATTTCGCTCCGGGGTTCCTACAGAAAATACCAAGCAATTTAGCACCTTCTTCTCAAACACTTTCACAGCAGACAGTTCCTCTTAAGACAGATTTGGAAAGACTTTTCACTTGGTTTTTACTACTGTTATGTTGCCCAAAACTTCAGGCGTTTTTCACTTCATTAGAGACCGAAACCTCTACAGGTAGGAGCCCCTCAGGCAGTCTCCCTTCCCTGGAACACACACACACAAGTGTGTTTTGCCGTTACCTACAGAACACGAAATCAGAGGGAAGGAAAGAGTAAGGGTGTTCATTTGTTCAGCCTCTGCTGTAGCATGGGAGAGGCCTCACTGTCAGCTAGATTCTTCATGCATTTTTTTCTGGAAAATCATGAAGATAAGGGCTGCCTGTCTGCTGTCATATCATTCTTTGCAATCAGTACCCATAGAACGCTGGGTTGTTAAATTTCATTCGGTGCCTCCCGAAGTCCTGTCTTTCCTGAATCCTAATTGTGAAGCAACTCGTAAGTATGCTAACCTTGAGAAGTAAAAATTTACAACATTATAATAAACTTTTGAAGGTGGCAATAAAGTTGGTCACCGATTCAAAAGCGTAAGCCTGCCGTTAAGCTACCCAGTAAATGGGAGATGATATACTGTTTGCTTAAACTATTGAGTTTTTAAAAGAGCAGGGTCATTAAAATTTCAGGGAACGGTGATTGCAAGGGCATTTTATTTCATGATGGAAAGAGACCTGATAAGTTTGGAGAACTGGCTGGTAAGAAAAACTTGAACCAGTCAACAACTGAAGATAAATCCCCTCAAACCCTTGACTCTATTGTGCGTGGCTGCATTTTACAGAACAGTGTATTTGCATATGAAAATACCTCCATCTAGTGTAAGCTACTTGAACAGATGCAGACTTCAATATTCAAATGTAGCTTTTCCAGCCAATTCTGGCTCAGGCGAGATAACAAATACAAAAGGGACAAATGAAAGCTACAGAAAGTTAATAAACTTCATTTATTAAAAATTCAAGCCCCTCATCTCATTGTATCAAGACCAGAAAAAAGAAAGAAAGAAAGAAAGAAAGAAAGAAAGAAAGTAAAAATGGTTTGGTTCTAATTTCAGCTCCGGCTTCTTCTAAAGGGATGGATGATGCGTTGATCAGTAAAAATGACAAAGGACTGGCAGGAAATAAAAAGATGAAGGGGCAAAACATGGTCTGAATCTTTTCCACGCTATTTCTGGCATGGCAGTGACATCATGTTAAGGAAGACTTTACACAGAAGTCTAATTTTTTGTCTTGTTTTGTTTAATACTTTCTTCCTACACCTCCCTCCTTCAACGGGATCCAGCTGCACACCAGGTCCTACAATATCAAAAGCAGAGGTATTTGGCGAGGACTCCATAGTATTCTCCCACTGCAAACACGTTGGGAATCAGTGGACTTGGCCATCTGGATCCAAGTCTCCCTCTGCCAACATGTTCTGGAAAGCCAACGGCACAATGAAGAATCTTAATCATTCTTCATATACATGCTGGAGGCTTGGGTCTCGCCATACATCCCATGAGAAGGTCAACGATATGAGACATTCTTCCAGGTAATGGAACTTGCAAAGTTCTTTAACAAACAGAATCCAAGAGTAATGGAAGGTAAAGTTTCTGAAAATAGGCAGGAGGCTTTCCACAATGACCCTTCTGCATGGGACTTCCCTCTTTCAGCATTGTTAGAACTTTCCGTGAAAAAAAAAAAAAAAAGATTTATCCATCTAAGTGAATGAGTTTGCCCTTATTAATATCTGTGGAAACATAAACGGTATAACCTGTCAGGCAAAATGGGAGATACCATAATCAGAAGAGGTGCTCTGCTCTCCTGTTGAGAATGCCACCAAGCCAGCGGTACAAAAAGACATCGGAATGACAGGACACACAGAATGGAGCAGGTGAAACATAGAAAGGAGACAACCTGACTTCAAAACAACAGCAGCAAGGAATGGTTAACACTCTTTGGAATAACACTACATAGTCCTTCCTTCTCTTTGGACTGGAAACTTCTTATTTTCCATGAGAAACTCTGTTCTGTGGGTTTTTAGGGAAGGAGAGGTATGTAAGCCCCACTATGATACCACGAAATAATATGTATCCCTTTGTCTGTCTTCTGGCTGCCTGCTGGCTTCATTCCCCACACAAATTCTCATGCTGATGGGAGACGATTCCTTCCCATTGCCATTAGTTTCCAAATTTTTCTAGTTTCCAAACTATAGAGTCTCTGCTTAGTTAATTTTTCTGCATATACAATGACTGAATTAAATTATATGGATTTGGTTTTGTTGGGTGAGTTTGACTCCCTACAATTTGGTTTAGATTTTGAAACCCAAAGCATCATCCAATAAACGCTAAGAAGTATCACCCATTTCTCTCTGAAATACTCACACCAGAGACATTTTAAGGGACACTCATGCAATCTGCACCTCTTTGTAATTATTCTTACATGATTCACAACTTAGGAAACAGAATAAACTTCAACTTTTGAGTGTTTCCTTGGTATGTCTTTAAACCTAAAGTATTTGTCATCAAATAATTTAGACTCTGTGTATCACAACTTCTGAACGTTAAAATAATTACAAATAATTAGCGTCCCCTAAACCAGTGCTTCTCCGCTAGGGGCGATGTTGGCATCCAGAGGACAACTGGCATTGTCTGGAGATATTTTTGGTCGCCATGACCCAGGGAGGAGTGCTCTTGGCATCTCGTGGCTGGAGACCAGGGCTGTTGCCAAACATTCTACAATGCACAAGACAGCTGCCTACAGCAAGAATTATCCAGCCCCAAAGGTCAGCAGCACTGGGGGTGAGAAACACTGTTTCCTACTGAGTAATCAGAATCTATACCGGTTCCTACTTCCTCCAGAAAAGGGGAAAAAAGAAAAAAAAAAAAAAAGGAAAGGAAGTGAAGTGAATATTCTGAATTTTCCCAGGCCACGGGAGGATACAAGACTACACTGAAGCTTCGTGAATGTGGTAGGAAAAAATGTGGGTTTGCAGCTTTAAAAGATTCCATGCACACTGGCCTTAGCCTCAGCTGTTCAAAATGCCAAAAGAGAAAGTACTTTGTTTGTAGACAAGTACTGGCTGTTGGCTTGACAATCTGTTTTGTCTAAGATAAAGAATGAGCTCCTTCTAGAGATGCTGCCGGTCTTTATCCTCGCAGACACTCGACGCCCACGCCAAGGGAAGAACCAGTTTCATTTTTAATAATGAAATGCATTTCCCCTAACCATTCTCATTTTTTACATAATTAATTATAACTCCTCATTGTTAGCACTCCAGAGCCTCATTAATATCAGCCTAATTACTCTCTTGGTATCAATTATCATTTCTGATGTTTGTCAAAAAGCACTGAAGATTGAAGCTGTTCGTGCTGAAGAGAAGCCCAGAAGTATGTATCAACTATAAACAGTGCGACTCAGAGTGTGTCCCTTTGAAAAAAAAAGGCCACTCCATCACGCATCTCATTAGAGAGCCATTTGCTGCGTTGGAGATTTGCTACTAAATTGCCCCCAGTGGCAAAGTATTCCTCTTAGAAATGGTCCCTGGGCAGCAAGCCAGCCACATAGGATGCACCTAGCATGTTCTATTACCTCTGCAATTTGCTATCCTATAATATCATCAGGACAAAACCATTCCCTTAAGCTCTCAGTACTACCTGACTCTCTACGATCGCATTAATTTTGCCGCATGTCGAAAGCTGATGCGTACCAGCGTGCAGTACTCCAAACCCGGGGGGACAGCTCCTGTGCTTTAGGCAGAACTCGACCTCCAGGTAGCGCCCTTCCTCACACTCGCACACCCGGTTGTGGGTGCGATTGCACTCCTGCTTGACGTACTGGAGCTCCTTGCACACCGGGGTGCAGTACAGACACTCGTCGCTGGTGTGCCAGCGGTCTGTGTAGTAGTGGTTAGGACAAGGGGCACACACGGTCTTCCGCCTTGCCGTGCAGTGCTGTTTTAGGGAGGTGCCGGGAGGACATTTGTCACACATCAGCTGACGAGAGGTCTCTGGGTCATAATGAAGGTACTTCGGAGGAAAGGTTTCCTGGGTGGTCCATTTGATGGAGATGTCCAGGAACTAGGAGAGATGGAAATGGGGAACACGTTAGCATGGAGATAGGGTGGCTCTTCTGTGCAAAAGCGTCGTTCGACTCAAAAAGTCCTTTACTACCTGAAGCCCCATTACCTTCCTGCCTACAGGGTTGCATCACAGAAATGAAGTCCAGAAGCCCTAATTCTTGCATCTAGCAGCTAATGGGGTGGGTGGCAACACACATCATATTAAGTAAACCCAGGCTCAAGGATGACAGGACACTTTATCTCCCTGGATTTCAGGATTATGTCTAGATTAATGAGTGGATGAATTAGTGGTTCTCAGAAGCTATACCAGAATCTCCTAGACTCCCTGATCGAAATGCAGACCTCTACCCATTCCGATTCCACAGGTGTGGAGCTGGGATTTGGGATTTAAAAAAAACAAAACAAAAACAAAAAAACTCCTTCAGTGACTCCAACGCGTGAATCCATACTCAATAACTATTGTTGCATTTATCCGCTTCACAAATACCGAGTCCTAATTATGTGCCAAGATCTGTGCTGGGCAATTAGAATGCAGCAGTAAGTAACATAGTCAAGAAACCCTGTTCTGGTGTAGTGGTGGGTAAGAGAATAAATAACAAATTACAGAGAAATTCCATGTTGGAAGGTAAGTGTCGTACAAAAAAAAAAAAAAAAAAAGGCAAGACAAAGAGATTGGAAACACGGGAGGAGACTAACAACATTTCAATGGGGACATCCCCCGTAGCTCTATTTAGGACTAGATGATATCTCTTTCACTTTTTCCATTCTAAGAGCTGGTGTAGAGTGAAGGAGTTGGTGATGTGTGAAGATGCACCATGATTACATCAACAGTCATCCTGGCCATTCATTCATTCATTCATTCATTCAGCCATGCAGCAGCTGGGCACCGAATGCCTACCAGGAGTGCACCAGGAATATGCTGGTGAGTGAGATGTGTGCCCTGTCCTCATGGAGCCTGCAATTCACATAAAGATGCCTAGAATTTTAAGACGGATATTTCTTCCAGAACATCATATGGCCCAGTCTTGACTCTTAAAAGGTAAATGATGCAAGAATCTTGACTCTTATAGATCCAAGAAAATTAAAGGACCACCTCTTTTCACATTGAGAAAAACCTCAGGGAACAGGCAGGGTTACCGAAGTTTCTATACTTCTAGGATAGAACTCTCTAGAATAGAATTTCCTATTTCGTGGGTGAGGGAGCATCTTGGGAGAGCACCTCCCATGGGGTGCTCCATCTAGTATTCTAGATCTTCAAGGGAACACGGAATTCATTCTTCACACTAATTACAGAAATCACACGCTCAGAAGAAACAGTGTTGTTTGGGTGTAGGGTGTGGTTTATTTGGTTTTTATTGTTTGTTTATGGTACAGGGAACAACACTGACTATTTTCAGGTTGTGGGGAGTGCCAGACCAAACACAATAATTTTTTCCAAACTTCTCTTCTTTATGGAACACAGGAAATCTCACAGAAGCCCCTTGACCTGCAAAAAGCATGCGGAGCTAGGGAAACAGCACTCTCTTTTGAATTCAGAGTGACAATGGTAAAGAATGGCCCTTTTCATAAACATTTTCATCTAATTAATAATGCATTCACTTCTCACTGGAACACAGCAAGTGTCAAGCCTGACCAGACCTAATATGAGCTGATACCAGAAGAAAAGAACAAAATATCTTACTTCAGACCATGGATCTCGGAACCAAGAGTCCTGTGAGGTAAAGGACTCCTAAGCAACAAAAAGAATACAACACAAAATCAGGGCTGCCCCGGGGGGGGTCTTCTCAAGACACCCTCATGACCTGAGGGTTTCTAGGGAAAATATATTCTTGAATTTCCCTGGGGCTTTCTATTGACTCAAAGTTCATCGACATTTGGAGAAAGAAGAAATAAACCAGTAGTGGCTGGAAGCTGGTTTGCTCTGAATCTTTCAGAAGTATGAAGTCTATCCATTCAACACACATTTGGTGAGCACCCACTGTGTACCAGGCATTGTAGAAGGAACTTGGCATATAGTGGTACACAGAACAAAGATGGTTGTTGCCTTCACAGTCTGGCAAGGGGTAGATAGTAAAGAAGTGAAGAAATAAATAATCTCATGGAAGCCTGGGTGGCTCAGTTAGTTAAGCGACTGCTTTTGGTTCAGGTCATGATCCTGGAGTCCTAGGATCAAGTCCTGCATCAAGCTCCCTGCTTGGTGGAGAGTCTGTTTCTCCCTCTGACCCTCCCCCCTCATACTCTATCTCTCTCATTCTCTCTCAAATAAACAAAATCTTTGGGGAAAAGAAAAAAAGAAGTAATTACAAGGAGCAATCAATGTTTTGAAGGAAACTGAGCAAGACAGAAAAGATTATGCTACCTTCCTCAAAGCCCCTTGTGTGGATTTGACTTAAAAATTTCTAAAATCTTCAATGCTAGAGAAGGAAGTTTTCCCGATGCAACTTGCAGACACATGGAAGCAAGGAGGAATGCTTTCTTCTCTTGCTGTTCACCTTTATTTCCTGAAAGATCATTTTCAAAGGTTATGTCACTTTCAAGAGCCTTGACTCTGAGGTGCAAAGGGATGCCTTTGTCCTCTGTGCTACTGCTGAGTGAGTCCCATCTTTTTTTTTTTTTTTTTTTTTAAAGATTTTATTTATTTATTGACAGGCAGAGATTACAAGTAGGCAGAGAGGCAGGCAGAGAGAGAGAGGAGGAAGCAGGCTCCCCGCTGAGCAGAGAGCCCGATGCGGGGCTCGATCCCAGGACTCTGGGATCATGACCTGAGCTGAAGGCAGAGGCTTTAACCTACTAAGCCACCCAGGCACCCGAGTGAGTCCCATCTTGGTAGGACTAGAAATCCTAAGACTTCCTCCAGCCAGACTCCCCATCTGTCCCCCTTTCCCGTTTCAACATGGCTCCGTTGTACTCCTCAACTGACTCTTTCCTCCCTTACCAAGAAGTGGTGAGCATAGGATGGGAACCACCCACCCCAACCCCAGATGGTGCTTGTGTTCCTCACTGGAGGGAGCCACACAAATTGAAGATCTGACCAAGAACGCTGATGCAATTTATATTTTTTGAGGCAACTGGACATGACACTGTTGGTTTCCAGAAACCATGCTTTGGAAATTCGTTGCCATTTCTTCAAAATACAGGGAAGTTGAGGTGAAAGGTATCCACAGAGAAATAAAAAAGGTTGACTTAAGGATTAGAGAGCAATTATATTAGTGAAGGTAATTTCTCCAAGGCCACCGCATGGGATTTTCATATATATTTTTTAAATAATCAGAAAGCCTTGAGGAACTGCAAAATAACTTGTTTTTAGCAACTTCTATTGGGCCTCTGTGTTTTATTGGAAAATTTTCCACTTTGGTAAAAAAACAGGACTGTGTGGCCAAAACTGGACGGTGAGGTCTCAGTTTTTGGTTAGCCCCAATTCCCACACGGAACTTCTGGGACCAGTTACTGGACAGAGGATGGGCAAGATCAATAGAGCTGTTCATCTCAGTCCCGTCTCTCACTTTCTTCAGCATTTCCTGGAAAAGCAATGGAAAAGATGCCACAGAAGGACGTATCATCTTAACATCGGCTCCATCTCCCTTGTCAGCTGATAGTGTTTAAAATCCACGAGAGTCCAAAAATGAATTTCTGTGTAAAAGGCATAACCACTGATGGACATCAGCGAAAGCTGGGGCACATGTGCAGGTGTGTCTGCGGAAGCTTGAAGTGCTTTCTGTAGAAGGGGCCCCTCTGTTTGGGGTGTTTTATGTTTGGCTTTTAGAGAATAATTAAATGGGATTTTTCCTCTTTATTATTTTTTTTTAAGATTATTTATTTGTTTACTTGACAGACAGAGATCACAAGGAGGCAGAGAGGCAGGCAGAGAGAGAGAGAGGAGGAAGCAGGCTCCCTGCTGAGCAGAGAGCCCGATGTGGGGCTCGATCCCAGGACCCTGGGATCATGACCTGAGCCGAAGGCAGAGGCTTAACCCACTGAGCCAATCCAGGCACCCCATTCCTCTTTATTTTTTCTCTCTTCCTCCTCCCATTCCCTCTGTGTCCATCCGTTGGTGTAGATGGCTTGTGCTTGAGGACATCTGGGAGTCCTCCCGTCTAGTGCTCCCCACCCCTCGTTTTCCTGAAGCCCCAGTGCACCTTTCCTTGAAAGGACACTTTAAGCACCATCTATGATGGCTTTGTCTTTCTCCTTCTATTTTGAATGGTGGACAGTGGTTAAAGAATTTTCTATTTCAACCCAACCATCTTTCCTCATCTATCAAATGTTAGCAGAAGATGGTGGTGAGTGGGTTGAATCAGTTGTTCTCTAAAGCTTTTCCTAGCTACCATTATAATATTCTGTGGTTTGGAGTGCCTGGGTGCCTTTAGGTCAGGATATGATCCCAGGGTCCTGGAATGGAGACCCACATCAGGCTCCCTGCTCAGGGTAGTGTCTGCTTCTCCCTCTGTTCCTCTCCCCGCTCCTGCTCTCTCTCTCTCTCTCTCTCTCTCTCTCTGACAAATACATAACTAAATAAATTCTTTAAAAAAATATTCTGTAGATTGACAGCATCTGATTAGCTAATAGGCTTGGAAACAAATGTCTTGCTTTAACTCCCTTTCTACTTCTTGTTCCACTGTTTTATTTGTGAAACCACTTTGGAGTGTAGAGCAGAACCCTCTTTTCCAATCTCCACTTCTCACACTCACCCATGCCTTCTACTCCCTCTGTAGAACCAACACATGCCCCAGTGACCTGAATTCCCAGCTACCCCTCCTCCTCTGACATGCCATCTTGTATCTGCTTACCACAGAGTGGGTCCTTCATGAAAATTGTGTGTTTGTTGCTGCATCTGTTTATGCTACTTGTATATATGTATCTGTATATGCTACAGTTGTAACAATCCTTAGGTAATTCAGTTAACTATTATGTAAATGAATCACCATGGGTGTGAAAAAATTGTTATTCTTTTAGGAAAATGCTTCAAGAATGGCTTGATAAAGATGAGCCACAAAGAAGCAAAAAATAAAAAATGTGCTATAGAATTTGGGGTCGCTGAGACAACTATAAAAACAAAATGGGGTAAACATCTAGAATAATTAGTTTGTTTCATGAATGTTTTTAAGTGCCAAAATTGAAATGGATGGGCCATACATTACAGAACAGGGTTTTGTGAGAAAGACAGCATAGGACTTCAGGTAGCAAACACAGATTCCAGGAAAAGCCTTGGCGAACTCTCAAAATAGAGGTGAATGAAAGTTTAGTTAAATGTTTTAGTTTATGATACATGTGTATGGTTTTTATTGTTAAATGTTTTAACTGATTTTCTTGTTAATCATTTAACTCTTAGTTCCAAACATAAAATTTCAAATTAGAATTCTCAATATCTAAGCGGTAGAGTGGTATGGTCATGGTATGTGCAATTAAGAAAAAAGGACAATATGATGATGGAATTCTGTTTGTGTATTCCATTCTAACATATGTGCATCAAATCTCTACTCTGTGGTAGGCAGTAGAGTTAAAAATAACCTTTATAATATTTTGGTTTGTATTTACATTAGAATGTTTTATTATTATTATCATTAAGTTTCTACGAGCTATAAAAATGAGTCTTAGAATGAGTAAATAACTGTCCCAGGTCCCAGTCATTAGTGGAAACAGACTTCAAACCCAAAGCATGTGCCATATAATATTGTTTTTAGTCACATTCTTTAACATTTACCAAATACTCTCACTTATGCTGTAACCTTCATGGGTATTCTAGAAGTAAGACTTGATGTGCTTATTTTTCATTTAGACTGAAGAGCATAGAGTTAGGAGATCACAAAAGATCAACCAAAGCCTTCCTGAACCAAAGCCTTCCTGAAGTCCAAATGAACTGACATTGACTTTTGTTCTTTCTATGAAGACTAGCATTTACTGGTCTAAAGCTACCACGACAGAAATTTCTCAGATGATGATTTGACTAGAGCACTCTACTGGTGTAAGCTTCATCCTAAAGGGCAAAAGAATACGCTTTTCTCTAACCAGTGTATTTTTGCATTACGCAATGCAGCCAATTCCATACTACTAGGCTTGCTCTCTGGTATACAGAACCATGAGTGACCCAGTGGGTTTCCGTTTATGGAAAATTCATTAAAAGGAGCCCATGCACAGCTTGAAATAACTACTTGGTTTGGGAGTTCCTTTTGTGATCTCTCGTCATGATCTTTGCCACAGAGAACTATTTGAGGACTATCCAGAGTTAGGTAAACTTCTGGTCAGTTTAGAAACCATGCCATTTTACAGTTCATCTTGGCCAAGAAGGAAGACATTCAGGACACGTATCATGGTGAATTTCCTAAATATCTCTTATAGTATAAACTATACATTTTATTTTTTATTTTATTTTTTAATTTTAATTTTTTAAAATTTTATTTATTTATTTGACACACAGAGAGAGAGAGAGAGATCACAAGTAGGCAGGGAGGCAGAAAGAGAGGGGGAAGCAGGCTCCCTGCTGAGCAAAGAACCTGATGAGGGGCTCCATCCCAGGACCCTGAGATCATGACTTGAGCCGAAGGCAGCGGCTTAACCCACTGAGCCACCCAGACGCCCCTAAATCTTATTTTTTAAAAAAAAGTTTTCCTCTGAAGTTTAGTGTATTTGATTTTCTATAGTCTTATAGTGTAGTAGCCCATTCCTTTTCTCCTCCATTCCTTAAATAATTCATTGATTCATTCAGCAAACACTTCCTGACACCATTACTATGCTCTAGAAATAGTGCTAAATGATGGAGTTGAACATTGATCTAAGACCCCAGCCTGATGTAAAAATCTCATAAATCACCGCAAAGCAACTGGAAACAGAAGAGAGGAGAGAGAGGCCGAGAAAAGACTTGGCAGAGAAACAGTCAGAAATTATGAGGCACTGAAGATAGTACTGGTGACAGAGGAGAGGAGGGGATAGATAGATGTTGGCTGGTTGCATGGGGATGGTGTCCTAGACAAAGCAATGGAAGAACATGCCCATGAATTTGAACTGTTAGATATGTAGTATTGACATTAATTACTGACACCAGGAGGAGAAGACAGTTATGGAGAAAGAAAATGAAGTTAGCTTGGAACATCTTCCGTCTATGAGACTCAAGTGGTGTGTACTACAAGACTGGATATATGTATTGAGAATTTAGGACAGAAAGGCAGCGAAACACACAGGTTTCAGGGTTAGCAGCACATACATGGCTCTAGAAGCAGAGAGCTCAGATGGTATTACCCAGGGAGACTGCATAGAAGCATAAAAAGACAAAACTTAACCCCAGAACTTATAAACATACACAAGATAGGATGAAAAAAGAGGAAGTAAAAAAGGTAGGAAAACCACAGTGTTTTGGAAAGAATGCTAAATGGATAATTTAATAAAGTCTAGAGTATATAGCTTCGCCATTAGTTCAATGTTAATTAAGAAGAGCGCTTTTAGCTTGAACTTGCATTTAGACTATGAATACCAGGGTTCCAAACTCAGTTTGACCACCAGGTTTCATAACCTTGAGCTACTATCTTACCTCTAAAATGAGAATAATCGTTATTTGAACTATCCCCGTACAGTTGTTGTATTTCAAATGAATAAAAGAAGATGGGCACCTGGGTGGCTCAGTGGGTTAAGCCTCTGCCTTTGGCTCAGGTCATGATCCCGGGTCCTGGGATCGAGCCCTGCATCGGCTCTCTGCTCAGCAAGGAGCCTGCTTCCCCCCCCTCTCTGCCTGATGCTCTGCCTGCTTGTGATCTCTGTCAAATAAAAGGAGGGACACAGATAAATTTGGTAAAGAATAAACTTCCAGACAAATAGGAGGCATTATTACATGTACTAATTACATAGAAGGTGGGAAATGGGAAGTGTTTTGAACCAGACTTATTTCTGAAGACATTTTGACGTTTCTTGTTCAGTAGGAAGTAACACACTTATGATCGCCAGAAATGGACTATTTTCCCTATTCTGATTTCTTCTGTAATTCGTTTCACTATCGTCCCAACTGGTATCATCTTCTTGGTGTATATCAAATGTTTGCAAGGCAGTTTCATGGAGCTGCTTAGAGGGGCCAAAGAGAAAAGTATTTGTCTCTGTCCTCATATGCTTAACATGGTACCTTACGCATATCAAGTATTCAATATATCACATTTAATTTTATTAAACTCAACAGATACACTGAAGGCCTACTATGTGTAATTAGGATTCCTGGGGATGATATATGCCCCACAAACAAATATTCAACATGTAAATTTGCAAGAACAAGCACAAAATCTGAAATCTTCTCATCTGTAAAATGATACTGATGACAAGCTGCCTCAAGGAAAGAAATTTCCAAAGCTTCTTTCATCTCATGTGGCATTTTGAGGTACTGTCCATTTGCACGCAGCTTCCATTTTCAAGGCGAATGTAGAAACAAAACGGGTCGTTCATCTGAGAGGTTTATCTGCTGCGGCAAGCTCCCCACCTAAGGCTCTCCCACTGCTTAATAATTTTCACAATAGCCAGTTGTTTGGTGGAGGATTAGGTCTCTATGTCAGAAGCAGGAGCAAATGAATTAAACCTGTTCATCTATACAGAACTGATTTGCTGTCAACAGCTAATGCGAGGAAAACGGGAAAAGAAACCCAAGGAATTACGATTTATGAGATGAGTCGCTGAGCCACGTTCTACACTATTTGGCTTCCCTGGGGGCTGAAGAACTGTCTCAGGTAAACTTCAACCTGAAATGCAATTTTTTGTTGCCGTCAAAGGTTTCCTTTGGTTGTTTGAAGCCTTTTAAGTTAGTGAGCAGAACCTTGTTTATATATGGAATCATCCAAAATTATCTGGACAGATTCGCTGATGATGTCTTTGGTGTTTTGGAGTTGTTTTACAGACAGCTGACTTTGACAGATGAACAAATGGAAAAAAAAGAAAAAAATCTCTGAGGAAAACGAACTAGCAATACACGTAAACTTAAAAACTTTCCAAGAAAGTTAAGTAGAAAGCTCACATGCTTGGGCCTCCGGCTTAATATCTTAATAGTTCTTCTCTTACATTTCTGCTAATCACCAGATTTCAGATTGACCATTAATTCCGAAAAGTTCAACTCAACAGCAGAGCTGGTAGCAATTTTCTCTATAATTATGTCCATTCAGTTCCACCAAATGAGCATAATTTCCAGGTGTTCCAGCTATGGTCCCGGCGTTTGGGGCTCAGAATTGGCAAGACATTTTAGTATGTTGATAATTTTGAACATCAGTATTTTAAATTCCTTTTTATTTCTACAGTGCTTTTCTTCGAAGGTACTACATTACTCACATCATTTCATTCATCTTTTGGGTTGTTAATGATCTGGATTGAGGTCCAATCAACATATGGTTAAGGGCAGCTGGTGAGAAAAAGTTAGGACTAGAAGCTGTAGTGATTGGAACAGAAATTACAAATAGAAATGGAACAAAACAGGGGCGCCTGGGTGGCTCAGTGGGTTAAAGCCTCTGCCTTCGGCTCAGGTCATGATCTCAGGGTCCTGGGATGGAGCCCCTCATCGGGCTCTCTGCTCAGCAGGGAGCCTGCTTCCTCCTCTCTCTCTGCCTGCCTCTCTGCCTGCCTCTCTGCCTGCTTGTCATCTCTCTCTGTCAAGTAAATAAATAAATAAAATCTTAAAAAAAAAAAAAAAAGAAATGGAACAAAACAGAGTGTGAGTTAAACATGGAGGGATTCACCGTGTGCCTCCAACATGGGAAATTCCAGAAGCTCCAGATGGTACGGGAGTAATAATAGCTTAGTGCCTTAGAGTATGATCTCCCAGGCTCTATTCTAAGCCCTTCCTTCACATGCTAATATCCATCCCCTCCGCCAACATCTGATGAGATAGGCTGATCCCTCTTTTATAGATGAAGAAATAGTCTCAGAGAAGGTCAGTGATAGGTCAAAGGTCACTGTGCTAGCATACATGTGAGCTGGGATTCCATCTAATCCTGTCCAAATCTAAGCCAAGATTTATATAATAAATATATATATAACAAGATATAACAAGATATAACAAGATATGCTTGTGTCTGGAAACTTGCAGCCTGATGAAGGAGCTAGGCACATAAATAACCAACTGAAGACAATATAAAATTCAATAAGATCTATCTTTTGTCTATCCATCTCATCTGTGCGCCCATCTTACCTGTCTTCTACCCTCCATTCCTTCCTTCCTTATCTATCAACTCTCTATCATCCATCTCACCATCAATCTATCCTGATGAGTAAATTCTTCTCCCTCCCTTGTCCTGGAATACAGTGGTTCACACAGGCCCTCCGGACGATGGTTCCCTGAAACTGAGTGGTACTTCAGAAGCAGGAGCTTCTGGGGAACGCACCCTCTTGAACGTGCTCTCCTTCCTTTTCTGCCTTACTCTGCTTTCACTCACTCCTCCTTCCCCAGGACTGCACTTTCCAGGAAGGGACTAACACGTGTGTTTGCCTCATGCTGTGTTTCCTAAGGCATCTAGGCTTTGAACTCATGCCCAGTAAGGAGGCCAAGGCACTTAATTTCAAAAGAAAACGACATGATGCTCTCACTGAAGCCAAAGGAGGAACTGCAAAAGGATGAAAAAATACATTAGATTCACTTTGCCCAAAGATTTGACCCTCGCGAGCCCCATCTGGGGTTCTCTTAACCTCAGACAAGAGAAGATCTCTCAGTTTGAAGGCACACCCACAGAGGCAGGGCTCCAGCTGAAGGATATTTTGTTTCCCACTGGCCTCCGTTACTAGATGGAAGTGCCTTTAGGACAAAAAAAACTCAGCTGGGTTACCCTAGGGAAAATTTCTTCTCCTCTCGGAACCTCAGTTTCTCCTGTAAAATAAGACTAATCTCCACATCATAGCATTTTTTATGGAAATAAAGTGAAATATTGTGTCTTCCACATACTACACATATCCTAAGAATCCTTAGTTTCTTCCTATTTTGTGATTTCCTTCTTTAGCTCAGCTTCAATGTGTAGATGTTGTCCTGATGAAAGATGGCAGTGGCCCTCTATGAAGGAGGGTCAGTTGAAAGCAGTGACGAGAAAAAACACGATCCCTGTTTCTTATTCTCACATAATAGGGTGTCTGATAAGTTAAGTACCTTTTGACCTTTCCATTTTTCAGCCCGGCTGAGCTTTTACATAATTTTAGTTCCCTGAATTTTGAATTTTCCAGCAACAGAAGAAAGAAGAGGTCCTTCCTCATGAGCACTTCTAACAGTATCTTTGATGTGGGAGTTTCAACTAATAGTTCAACTGATCATGTAATAGTTTCAACTAGTAATCTAAAATTATAGATCAAGCACTGTGATTAAATGCTCCTGCCTCTCAATGATCTAATATTCCTGGGGTCTGGGTACTGAGTGAGTTGGGACTGGCTGGCCTTTATGCTGTGCTAATAAACAACTTCAAAATCTCAGTGATTTAAGGTGGGCGCCTAGGTGGCTCAGTGGGTTAAAGCCTCTGCTTCCGGCTCAGGTCATGATCCCAGAGTCCTGGGATCAAGTCCCGCATCGGGCTCTCTGCTCAGCAGGGAGCCTGCTTCCTCCTCTCTCTCTCTGCCTGCCTCTCTGCCTACTTGTGATCTCTGTCTGTCAAATAAATAAAATCTTTAAAAAAAATTAAAATAAAAAATAAAAATAAAAATACCAAAGGTTTATTTCTCACTCATGCTATATTCCTAGTGGGGCCTAATTAACATTGTCCTTTGTCCAGGACCTAGGATGATAACACAACTGATATCTAGAATGTGGCTGGTTTGCTGTGGAAGAGAAAAAGAGGGGAAAAAAAAAAAGTTGGGGGAGGGGGTCATAAGCCCACAGTTCAGTGCTCTAATTTGGAGTGACATACCATTTTAACTCACAAGTCAATGGCCAGAGCTATTTGTCCTCTCCCCACCCTCCACAGTCCCCCTTACCAGAAGACTGGGAAGCACGGTCTTACCATGTTTCTCGAAGGGAGGATGGAGAATGATCTACAAGTAGCCCTTTCAGTGACATCCTTGCTCAATAAACATTCCTCATACTTTCTTATGGACCTTTGTTTGAGCACAATCCAGTCAATTTTCTTTTCTTTTCACTCAATATTAAAAGAAGGGACAGAGGGCACCCAACTGGCTCAGTAGGTAAGCACATGAAACTCTTGATCTTGGGGTTGTGGGTTTGAGCCCCATGTTGGGTGTAGAGATAACTGAACAATGAAATCTTTAAAAAAAAAATAGAAAGAAAAGCAAGCAAGAAGGACAAAGAAATAAGAAAAGAAAAGAAATGATAGAAAACAAAGTGTGGGAGCGGAGATTTCTGTCTACCAGCCTGGTGTGGTACTCAAGGGAAGTATTTAACCCATTACCAAGCTTATTCTGCCCTACGGTTTGACATCTATTCCAAAAAGCCACGTGCATCTGTCAAGTACTTCCTTGTGAAGATAAATACAGAGAAAATTCTGCAATGAGTTTAGGGAGATTGCTAGCAACCAAAATTATACCTCTTTCCTAAGTCCTGAGGGAATGTCTTGGACCTGACTTCTAACTCAATGGATATGGAAAATGCACACATTAAAGACTTCTACGCATACTAGCTAAAGACAAGAAGGACTTATTTCCAAATGAGAAAATGTTTTATGGTTTAAAAGAATAATCTGTGATCTTAAAACAAATAAGTCTTACTACTTAAAAGTAGAAGACATTTCAAAAGCTGCCTCCCCTGGGATCTCACTGACTGCAACGGAATTTCTTATACCTGAAACCAGGGGTGGGGGCTGAAGAAACTGACAAGTGCAACAGAGTAGATTGTTAAGAAATAGTCCTTTAAGATAATTTTTTTCATAGATAAATAAGTCCTTTTGATTTTTGCATGTTTGGAGTATTAAATCGTGTATCGTCGATTTGTTACTATTAACAAATAGTAACTAACTTCTCGAAACTAAAGCAGACCTCCCACATATCACCTGGTCCAATACCCCTATTTTATTTATTTATTTTTATGATTGTGATTTTTTATTCAAGCATAATTATCACCCAGTGTATTAATTAGTTTCAGGTGTCCAATATAAGGATTCAATAATTTTTTGACATGGGTAAAGTTAAGACCCACAGTGCTGGTGTCACCAACCGGACCTCAGACTAAGACAGAATCTTGCCTCCAGCCACCACAGCGATCTCACCGTCACTGTGTCCAGCTGAATTTCTAAATCACATTTTTGTTGTTGTTGGTAGTGGTGGTGTTAGTGCAAATTGATGGTGGGGGCATCTTTTTAAAGAATAGGTTCCTGATATCCGTATTTTCAAAGAAATAAAAGAAATCACTTCTTTGAACATGAAAGCAACATTACATGGGAAGGAAATTGAGGTTTTTGAGTCATAGGCCAGGAAAGAAAATTGAATTTACCAAAGGCAGTCAGGAGGTTTAGATGAATTACTGCCTTGTTTTAAATCTAAATCCATCTTGACACCCATTCTCCTATTTTATAGTTGATTATTTAAGAAGTTCTTACAGAAAATGCTTCCAAGGGACAGACTAAATTGAAGTGAATATCCTAAGGCTATTTTTATTTTTAGAGAAGTTGTCCCAACAAAATTAACCAATGTCTTCACAGTATTAAGACATAATTTTAGAGAGGCAAATTTTTTAAAAATCCAAATAAGAAAGTCATAAATCAAGGCCATTAGGAGCACATCACTTTTTTTTTTTTTTTTTTTTTTTTTTTTTTTTTTTTTAGCAAGGCTTTAGGAAAGCTATTTCATTTTCTCCTGCATTGCCTATCCATTATGGTCTGGCTGATTTAGGTGTTTCCCAGAAATTGGGGTGAAAATGACCTACCCAGGCTGTACCTGGGAAGTTATGTCACCTTGAGTTCGGAGGAACCATTGTGGTGTGTCTGCAGATGGTTCTGGCCTTCAGGACCTTAATTTAGAGAAGCCCAGGTAACTGTGAGGGGGTGTGGGGGCAACACAGCTTCATACCTAATGTCTTGTAACACTATTCTTATGCCTCACAACTGTCTAAAACAATCCTTTTTTTAGACTTTCTATGCTAGTCACCCCAAAATATTCTGTGGCAGTGAGTTCCAAAAACTAATTACATGTCACATAAAAATGCTGTCCTTGTATCTATTTCAAGTTGGCCATACCTCCGTCTTTCTTCTTACACAGATAGTTTACAGATGTTGCTAGGAGTTCCGATTCACTAGTTCCTGCTCTTGTGGGTTGCTCAGTTTTATTTTGATTTTTGTTTTCTTTTCTAAACACGCCTGCTATTACTGTTCATATTTGCATTTTGTTTACTGGACTTTCACTATCACAAATGCGCCCTGGGCATTTGCATCTCTTGCCCTGTGCAATCCATCACCCTTCCCTAGGGCTTTAAAAACCCGCTGTACGCTGATGACCTGACGTTTTTTTATCTTGAGCCCAGACTTCTCCTACACTCTGCCATTTTGAATCCAAATATCTACTTGACTTCTCCATTGGCACATTTTACAAACACATAAGACTGATCAAACCAAACATGTAAACTGGATGCCCAGAGAAACCTGATGGGGAGGTCAGGAAGTGGGTTCAACTGAGCTTGGGCTGCCCCTCCATGGGTCACTATATGAATCTAGTTCATTTCTGCTGCTCACTTAAGAATGGGTCTGCATGAAGGTACGGATATGAACCATCATAGTAGAAATGTGCAAAGGAATATCTAAAATATTGGTCAGGTGGATAGGGTATCACATCTTTATTTTCAAAGAGATCAAAGGCAACATTAGAATGTTAACTCTCTGGCAGTAAGGAAACTGTCAGTAGATGATGGAACACTCTACCAGATCTCACTATGGCTCCTCTGACTTCGCAAACACACCTTTAGTGTCAGGCACCGTGGAGACCTGGGAGCCACAAATGTGAAGAAAATGGAAATCTGTGTTTGCAAAGAGCTTGTACTGTCTTTCCCACAAAGTGGTGGTGCTATCCCCTACAAGTTCTGGAAAAATCTGTGGAGGATTTCTGTTATCACCGTGACTGCTAGACATCCTGGGCCATCAAGAAGAATCTCGTGTCCCACCCACGTCAAGATGTTCTATTCACACACACACAACACACACACACACAAATCTATTTATCATTATCCTGGCCTAGATTCAGATTCCGTTTTATATATACACAAAGTGGTTTTTGCATGATTTCTATATATACTGAACTTTCTAGGAATTTTACAACATAAACTTGGATAGAAGGTTGTATTTTGCTTTGTTTAAAACTCTGGCAGGGTTTGTTCACCATTTCAGAAAAGCGCCGCATGAAAGCCAACACTGATCATGGTTTTGAACCCCAGCAGATCGCATGGGCTCCGACCTTTGTTCCTAGCGGTGTGTTCACGGCAATTTCACATAAAGACGCTAACATATCACGGCTTCATGATGTCTCCAGCGAAGTTTTATTTTATTTTTAGCTACTTTCCTTTTATTTGTTCTTTATAGTGTAGTTATGCTGGTATATTGACTTTAAAAATTATGTACATAAGTAAAATATAGGTACTCTAAATTTCGTTTGAGGGGAGCAAGAGAGTTGTTACAAAGGATTTATTTTCAGAGTGTGTGGAAGAAGGGATATGATTGAGAATTACTGCCCTACAGGGCAAGACCTACAAATACACTGGTAACTGACATTTTGGCTCCATGGCAGCAACACGAGGGGCATCCAGGCATCCTCAGCCAAGCCTTGAATAAGGCAAATATAAATTTTTATAAAATTACTCTTTCTCTGCCCTCTATTTCCCAGTCCCCTTTTTTCGGCGGGCTACAAAGAAGAAACTCCAGCTAAAGAAAATGCTACTGGTTAATGAGATGCTGAAAAAAATAATGCTTTTCACGGAAAGTTTTCAGAATAGGGAACATACCGGCAGGAGGGCTGAGGGTTCCGCGGGGCAAAACCCAGCAGGCAAGTTAGTGGAAAGTAAGGCAAGAAGAGGTGAGAGTGTGTGTTTAGTGCCCCTCTGATAGACGCTGCCACAGCTCTCCTTCTAGAACTAAGTGGATAAAACATCTGGCACAGATGCTTTCTTTCCCCTAGCCAGGGGGAACTGGACAACTGTGGTTTAAGCCTAGAAGTAAAATTAAAGATCAGATTCAAATTAGGGCACTGTGCTGAAGGTTGCTAGGGGCAGGGATCAGGACTGTTTGGGACTGAATATTTGTCAGATTCCCCTACAAACTCCAAAGTGATCGTTCTCTTAAAATAAGTCAAGAAGCCAACAAGTAAAAGCGAGACAAAAACTCTCAATCACTGGGCGAGAGGAAGGAAACCGAAATAAACAACAAAACAACAGAACCAACCAGAAAAGGCATTATCCTAATGGACAGGGGGATTAAGCTGTCAAAATCCCCTTCTTGCCCTCAAACCCCTTTATTCCCACACTCCGTCCAAGTCTTGTCACCATGACATGGATCAGCTTCGAGAAGGCCAGCAGATGGTTTGGGCACAACACAATGGGAAGTTTCACCCACCAGTTAAAATCTAGACCCAGGTGGGATGTTCCCAGAGTATTAGGTGGCCCCGAGCACCCATGAATGAAGGGTCTGGGGACACAGTGACCTCACTTTGCACTGCAGGCCTCCCCTGGACATTTTAGTTAGCATTCCAAAGAGCCAGTGACTATGGCCTTAGTCTTGGCAACCACACCCCCGCATGGCTTGCCTCCTGGTATATCCTATGTTCTCCCAGAAAAATCTAGAATTCTACTTTGCCACACCATTATACTTTCTCCCGTGCCTTAGGTTCGGGACACCTGGATTTTATCCCCAATAATGAAAACATTCTAGTCCTCCTTCAAGGTAATAAGTAGTGTAGCCTTCTCTCCCTCCTCGGAGGGTCATCAGCATTTCCTTTACAAAATTCCCTTGGGTCTAGATTTACCTACAGTGAGCTGATCGCATAATGCTAGAAACTGCTGTTCATATGTAGCAGGATTGTATGTGGTGATATGGCAGGTGTGCCTAATGTTATCTTTGTTTTATGGAAGAGAAAATGAAAACTCAAGAAAGATGTAACTTGGCCAAGGTCATGTGTCAAGTAGACGGTGCTGGTGGATTTGAATTTTGGTCCGACTGATAACCACTGCTCTGCGGCTTCCTTTGTAATGACCACGAGGACAGAATCTTTTATATGCCCAAGTCACCAGCTCCTGCCCTTTTGTTACACTCATTAGACAGAGTTAATTGTCCATTATCTGCCTTCTCCATTAGGCTACAAGGCTCACGGGGGCAGGAGTGGTGTCCATCTTGTCTTCCACTTTTGCTCATGCCTAGGGGCGTGACTGCTACAGAGGACAATTTCCTGTGATGTTTCTATTCCTTACAACTGCACCGAGGGTGCTTATGAAAGGGCATCTGAACTTCTTGTGTCTAAGTACAAAGTATCCATCTCCAGTCATTTCTTAAATAAAGTCAATCTGAGCAACAGAAAGGAAAAGGAAAATCTTTCCTGTTGAAAGTATTTCCTAGGTTCAAAACACATAGAAAGTCTTCTCTTTTGATACTGGTGCATCATTTACAATTAGTTTTATCTCTACACATATCAAGCTCCCTAGATAGACTATATATCAAAACATACCTTTACTTATTGCTTTGGAGCACTTATTATTAAATATATACATTATTTAGTGGAAATTCTGAAGCTTAAAAGTCATTGATAATATGTTTATTATCAATTGAATCTTTAACAGAATACAAAGGCAAGGAAGAATAAAATGTCACCATTTTCATAGCAGAATGATGTAAACTAACTAAACGCTAGAATGATTAAATTAATTGTGGTACATCCATACAATGGAATACCATACAATGAAAATGAATGAACGACTGTACATCCAACAGTTTAAAAAAATGATCTCATAAATGGAGCTTAAGTGAAAGCAGCCAGATATAGAAAAGTGATAAAGTCCATTTATATAAAGTCCAAAATAAACAAAGCTCATCTATGATGTTAGAAGTCAGAATATTGATTAGTCTGGTTATAGACATAATAGTGAGAGGAATGAGCCCAGGAAGATTCTGGGTGCTGGTCATGTATTTCTTGATCTGGCTGCTAGCTCACAGGTGTTCCCTTTGAGAAACTTAAATTAGGCACTTAGGAGTTGGGCAACTCTGTGTGTGTGTTATGTTTTAATAAAGGTTTACTTTTCAAAAAGTTCTCCAAGGTAACCATATTGGTGGAGCTATTTTATATATTTTATCTTACATTAGGTAGATTTAGATAAGATTATACCTACTTGCACACTCCTGTCCAACCTACATTTTCTTTAGTGACTTTGCTATTTATTTACTTATTTATGCTTGTGTATCCTGGGAACTACCTGGAAGATTTCCTAGCCTACTACTCACTATTTGTGGGTCGGATGTTGAAACTCAAGCATTTACTCCAACGTGTTCGAAACACATATGGGGCTTAATGTCTCGCAAATGTCTGATTCCCATCTTAATGTATTGTATACTCTGGTGACATAAAGGAAATAAGTCATTAGCCATACAATAATCTACAAACAAATCTTATTAACTTCATTGGTCAAAATCTAAACTAAAAAAAAAGGTAAGCTAAGTCAAAGACTCCTTTCTTTCCAAACAGCACATTAAAAATACCTTGTAGCCCTCTTTAGTGCGGATCTTCAATTCTTGAAATCTATTTTAGAACATAACTAACATTAGTCCATCAATATCTTCCACATTATATTGAAGTTGAGAACTGGAAAGAAACCATTTTAATAATACAATTGCATTAGGATGCTAAATTATGCAGTTATGAAACCCGTGTACCTGTGTGTGTGTGTGCGCATGTGTATGATCTTTTCTCAGGTGCCAGTTACGCAAAATTTCCCGTTTCATTTGCTTAAGTGGGGAAAGAGCCTAATGATGTATTCTCTCATGTTCACCGCATCCAAATTTTATTCTAGTTATAATAGTTCTAAGAGGACTGACAACTCCCAACTTAACTCTGCTTCTAAGAGGCTACTCTAAATAATCATGGTCATATCCAACTAAGCAAAGATGGTATGAACTCCTGGAGGGCGTCAGATCCTCTGCAAAGAGGAAAGTAAATGAAATGGATACAAATCATTCAAACGAAAAGGGTTTAGAGCTCCTCTCGCCTTTCCATAAACCCAGCAGGAACTTTCCAGTGCAAAGAGATGCGCCGGGAGCGGCGCGACGGGCTCGGGAAGGAGGTCTCCGGTTCCAAGCTGCCCCCAGCTCTGTCCCGGGCCAGGGAGCGCGCGGAGCTCGGGCCCCGCGGGGCCGCGGCGGGCAGGCTCGCAGGCGCCCGCGTCCGGCCGGGCACTTACCACGAGCGCGCAGCACAGCAGCTGGTTCATTGCGGTCCCCGGGAAACCTCAGGCGCTGGGCGGCGGCGGCGGCTGGGCGAGCGCTCCGCGGCGTCTCCGCAGCCCGTGCACTCATCTCGTTATATATAGCGTCGGGGGCGACAGGAAGTATCGGCTTGGCTTTGATCATTCATTCTCTATCTGGACCAAACTTTACACCTTTCTTTTTTAGGAACTTGGGCGGGAGCGGCTTGGCTGGGGGGGTGGGGGAGGGGTGCGCAGAGCCCGGGGGTTAACGCTTTCACAGCCGGGGTGGAAAGAACGGGAGAGGTGGGGGCTGGGGGGTGGGGCGGGGATGTCTGGCCCTCCCAGGGGAAAAAGAAAAAAGAAAAAAAGAAGAAGCCACCGGGCTGCGGAACAAGGAGGCTACTGTCTGCGCGGCCCTGAGGTTTCCTGGCCGCTTCCCGCCAGCGGGCGGCCTCGTTGGCAGCCGCCACCGGCGGTGGGGGGGCCGGGCGCACGCTGGGGAGCTGCGGTGCCGGCCTCCTCCGCCCTGCGCGGCCGCTGCAGCCAAGATCGGGGCGCAGCCGGGCGTGCGTCCCACACCCTTCATACCCCCTCTCGGCTGACCCCTTGGCGGCGGCTTCTGAGAGCTCCAGTAACAAGGCCGCGCCTTTCTGCACCGCATTGTCGCAGCGCCCCGCTGGACGCGATCCCGAATCTCCAAGGTTACAGAGCCCGTGCCCAAGGAACTTCTCTCACTTCTGTCTGGTTCTAGAGCCAGGGCTTTCCCCCCGCTCACTTCTCCTTGTCTGGGATGGTGAGAGCCAGAGAGAAGCAGCCCAGGAAAAACTTCCTGCCTAAGGCAGGAAAAAAGCGTGCGGGCTGTGGGGCTGTCACCCTCATCATCAAAGGGCCCTGGGGACCGACCGGAGGGCCTTCCACCCTGAACTTACGGAATTACCTCTTCAAGGTCGTTCCTCTACCTCCGAGCAGTTGACAGGAGTTTGGGGCTTGCATAAAAGGGTCTTCACTCCCACAAGCTGCTTCTCTGAAAGCTGGACCTGGTCACTTCTGAAGGGTTCGTCCTGTCCTGGGAAGTCCTGCCATCACCCATTAGTTCTCGGGTTTTCTCACTCACTTCCCCATCAGGGCCCAGGGTTCAGTTGTGGCCAGAGTTCAAGGATGGAAGCAGAAGAGTTCCCCCCTCCCCCAACAGGTATTGCCCACAGGGATCAGAGATCCACGGGGATCAGAGATCCATCCGCCCCTTCAAATGGACATGCTTCCACCAGGAGCTCACAGGGGACCCAGAGAGGGAATAGAACGTATTCGGAGGAGAAGAATGTCAGCTCCTCTGCTCTGTGAATCACAAGACACAGAGCATCTTGTTCTGCGTTGCCTCCCCCAGGGACTGGAGCTTAACAGCATGATGGTTTCTTATTTATTTATTTATTTATTTATTTGACAGAGATCACAAGTAGGCAGAGAGAGAGAGAGGGAAGCAGGCTCCCTGCTGAGCAGAGAGCCCGATACGCACTCCATCCCAGGACCCTGAGATCATGACCTGAGCCGAAGGCAGCGGCTTAACCCACTGAGCCACCCAGGTGCCCCAGCATGATGGTTTCTTAAGTGAACTGCAAATGAATGAAGGCCAGCGAGTGGGGACCCCGCAGTGGGACTCCAGACCTGCCCTCCCACTTCTGAATTTCAGTTTTAACATCTACAGCCTGAGCTACTAACACGGACTTACCATGGGACACGAGTCAATTCATATGTTAGTAGTAAGGCACTCTATCAATGACAGTAATATGGTTTTTATTTAGGGGGATGTGTGTCTAGGATATTATTTGAAGGCAGTTTTCTTGAAACGTCACAGATTGCCAATATGCAGGAGCTGGAGCTTGGAGAAAACAGGCGCTGAGTCCTGCCATGTTCACCCCTGGGGAAATTCCATGTCTCTCTCTACGCCTCAGTTCCCTCAAGGGGAAGAGAAAAATGATACCGATATTACAGAAATGCAAGAGGGAACAAATGAACGCATTTCACAAGGAGGACATAAATGAAGTTCATCAGTAGTGGTGAGCATTACATAAAGAAGCACATGGAGGATCACTTAGCAAAATGCCTGGCTTCTAGGAATTATTGACTAAATTGACTAGGAAGTATTGACTATGATTGTTTTAGAACTACCTAGATACTGGTCTTTGTAGCCAGACACCTAGCTTTGAAGCCGGCATCTACTACATCCCAGTTCTGTGACCTCAGGCAAGTTTCCTCTACTCATTTACATTTCTCTTTTGTTTCTTTATCTTTATAATGAGGATAAAAGTCACACCTCCCTCAGTGGATTATAAAGGTTGTTAATGAGGATTAAATTGAATAAAACATCTAAAACACTCAAAATAATGTCTAGCACAGAAAAAGTGCAACTTACCTGCTAGCTATTATTATTATTCTTTTAAAAAAAATTTTTTTTTAAGATTTTATTTATTTATTTATTTGACAGAGATCACAAGCAGGCAGAGAGGCAGGCAGAGAGGCTACCCGCTGAGCAGAGAGCCCCATGTGGGGCTCAGTCTCAGGACCCTGAGGTCAAGACCTGAACCCAAGGCATAGGCTTAACCCACGGAGCCACCCAGGCGCCCTTATTATTATTATTCTTATTTCAGGTTCTCATAGGGATGTTTATATAAACACAAGGTGGGTCAAGATTATAAACTCCCAAGGGCAGAAATCCTGTCTCTTTCTCTAGTATTCCTTGAAGCTTTTAGCCCAGTGTCTGGCTCTCTATAGCTATTGGGAGTTACTATGAATAATAATAATAATAATAATAGTAGCGGTAGTGGTGGTTGGTGTGTGTATGTGTTGGGGGGGTGTAATTACCTGTAATCTTGACAAAAGCTGGGCACCATTTATCTAGAATCACAAAAATCGACTGTCTATTGACTCTGTATTTCAGGGCCTGAATATGAGTCATTTATTAACCACTGGACAGACGGGAAACGAATAAACACTGTGAGTTACTGGTCACTTGATTTGTTATTTTCCTGGGGCAACCTGGCTGATGCCCCTGGGTCCTCCCATGTGACCCACCACGATGGGCAGCAGCCCCAGCACCCTCTGAAGCTTGAACTGGAATGGACCCAGGGATCTGGGACTGAACCCAAAGGGAGACATTCGAACACCAACTTCACAGACTACATTCATCTTCTGTTATAGGTCTCATTGGCGGAGCCCACTGGTTAAATGGAGTGTTCCGTACATTTAACCTTCGGTTCCTGGTCACCAGATAATGTGTGATGCCGACTTTCTCAGAGACACCTCATCAGATGAGTCTCATCTTCTCTTGCTGGAACCCTTTCGACTTGGGCCCCGCGTTGAACACGTTTTCACTCCCTGAGTTTCTGATCGTCCCTGCCTCCAGGTCTGCCCCTCCTAAGGCTGAGAAAAACAGGACCTGAATGGTGGGAGCTCCCACCAGGAAAGCACTTCCCCTCTTCAGCAGGGCAGCAAAGCCCCTGGTACGGAAGGCCGCTTTCATCATCGTGGTCATGGAAATGCCTGAAATTCGGGACAGGAATTGATTTAGGTCATTTGGGAGACGAGGCAGGCCCAGGGACTGTGAAATGACCGATCAAGTGTCTAGATTATCTTGCCCTGAAGTCCCCTCATCTGACAACTGGAAATACTAGCTCGGAGATTATGTAAATGAAAGGTTATTAACTTGAAGAACAAAAACATATTCCTATTATTTCGTTGTTATCGAAAGGAGAACTTTTCTGATTTCGTAGGGGAAAGAACTGCAGCTTGCTTATTGATTTTCTTTTCTTTTATTCATGGTTGCCAATTTCTTCACTAAGAAATATGATTTTGACAATATCATTACTACAGACAACAAATATTTGACTTTTATGGTGTTATAGACTATGGGCAGGAGTGGGCGTGTCCTTGTTTTACAAGGAGAACTACAGAAAGGCAAGGCAGGAGGGCGGAAGCACCTTCTGAGTAGGTCATCGGTGACGTAAGGGTTTGACAGTGTCGGAACAGAAGGAATTCCTTGAACTTCACTCTGCCAACTTCTTAGGGTGATAGATCTAAACACAGACGTGCTCGGAAAAGCCCTCTGAAACTAAAAATCGCAGCGTAAATGCAAAAGTATTTGTATTGGTTTAACTAGGTTTCAACTTTTTAAACCCTTGCATATTGCAAAAATTCAAATAGTATGGACACATATACAAGGGAGGGTCAATCTCCACCTCACTTCAGATGTCCCCGCCCCTTGACAAATGCTGCTTTTGAGAGGGGCTGCCAAACTGTCCCCCAAAGACGTCACTATACCACTTCTTAATCATACCACTTTTGGCAGGGGTGGGAGGATTAGTAAAACCAGTAATATTATTCCCTGTATCCCCTGTCCATGGCATTGGAAGGAGCCCTGCACATTTAAGAGGGAAGCCTGGCCTTTCAAAAATGAGTTGTAGAAGGAGAACTGTGTCATTTACAATTCAGCGCTCAAGCAGCTGCTATCAGCATATCAGGAAGTGGAGGGGAGAAATATGTCTTAGTCGCTCAGTCTGCTGCATCAGGACACCATAGACTGGGTGACGTAAACAACAGACCTTATTTTCTTACAGTTCTGGAGGCTGAAAGTCCAAGATCAGGGTGCCAGCTTCCGGTGAATCCTGGCTTCCTAGCTTCTACGTGGCCACGCTCTCCCTGTGTGCTCATATAACCTTTTCTTTGCGCCTCTTTGGAGAGGGAGATCTATCTTCCTCTTCTTAAAAGGCCTGGCATCCTATTGCACTAGGGTTCCACCCTCATGACCTCTTTTATTCTTAATTGCCTCCTAGAAGCCCTTTCTCCAAATTCGGGCATGTTGGTGATTAGGGCTTCAATCTATGAGTTGTGGGGGAGGTTCTGAAGGGGGGATGCTATTCAAGCCGATCTCTCATAACTTAGATCTACCCTTATCTTTCTAGACTCCTGATCCCATGCTTTAATTCCCAGGGAAGTTGGGCTTTTGCCACATACTCCATAAATGGTACTGATATAAAACTGTAAGGTCAGTCCTTTTCTCTCCCTTCAGTTTTTTTTTCCTCCTTTTTTTGACTTTCTTTCCCTCTCTTCCATCTAATGAAATCGCCTCCATGGTTCTGGCATTCTGATTTATGCCTGCATCACTTTCTAGAATGCATCGCCCACCTACGAATTCTGGTTTCTCTGACCATATGAGGTTGGGAAACTCCTCGCTGGGAGGAAATCTTGCGCCTTCTTTGATAAAGGCTGTTAGTGGAAGAGCACCATATGTCAAGCCTTTCTACACGTGCAACCCACATTACAATTTCCTCTTTGTCAAAGTTTGTGACAAATTCCTGATTCCTCTGGGTGGGGAAGTTGGAAAAAAAGGAACAAAATTCTCAACAGACCATACCAGTGTGTGTCTGTTGTTCTCAGCAGCCCGAGGAGGGGACATAACCCCCTGCTTATAAACACTTTGACCTTGTCTGCCAGTCGCTCTAGTCACTTCAAGAGGGTTTCCTGAAGCTCAGATATCCATCTAGTGCCCACTCATTCCCGAGAAATCTGGTTCCTGAATTCAAAAGGGATGCACAAACCACCACTCACCCAGAGGCTTCTGAACAAATAAATGTTTATATCCGAAGAGTGTTAGTGAAAGCTGCTTATACACCCAGAATTCCTCTTCAAACATCCATCAGGAAATGCGGTCACCTCTAGTATCAATGCAAGGATTCTCCCCCTACCCCACCCCCCCACCCCCTCTACTCCCCACCCCTCCCATTACTTGCTGCACATGGCCCCTACAAGTATGATAGATAAGAACCCTCAGAACTATTCTCTTGATAGTCAGTTAGGTGCTTCTATCTGGGAAACTCCCCTCCTCTAACTAAAACAAACCTTTAGAAACAAAGCTTTTGATGAGATAGTCTTCAGAGAAGCTAGTCTGCGAGAGAGAATTGCTTCCTGAAACAGGAGTTCGCCTTTGAAAGCCTTAGCCCAGTGGAGCCTCTTGAGGTGAAGATAAACTAAAGAGGGAAATATGGTTATTTAACATTCAGCTGAAGGAGCACCATTAACAAAACTGGGAAAGAAACTTATTTCAGTACAAGTAAAGAAATATATCATTCATTTATTCAACAAATATTTACTTAGTACCTAGTGGCTGCGAGACATGGTACCCCTGATACAGACCGAGGTAGTTCCTACACATTTGAAGCTTCTGGTCAGGTTAAGGCAAGAGAATAATGAAGTAAACCTGGAAATAAACTCTTCAGACACCAGGTAAGTCAACTGCAGAGACTGGTTAAGAGAGTTGAAGTCCCTACTAGTTAGTCTAGTGGTATGTAGCTGAGAAGGGTCCCCCTTTAGCTGAGCTTAGGAAAGAGCTCTCTGAAGGAGCAACTTCTGATCAGACAATGGAATGATGAGGCCTGTTCCAGGTGGTGGGGTCAAAGTCTTCCAGATGAGAGTAAGTGATGAGAGATGTCGGTGGGCCAGAGTTATGGGAATCAGAGGGAGATTTAAACCACTGGCAGCTGGAGGGGTGGACAGGACCAAACCACACAGTGTCAAGAGGGTCAGAGTAAAGACAAGCACTTTAGTTGAAGGGCAGGGAAGCCACTGACCTACCGTAAGATGTGGGTGAAATGAGGGGCGCCTGGGTCACTCAGTTGGTTAAGCATCTGCCTTCTGCTCAGGTCATGATTCCAGAGTCCCAGGATTGAGCCCTGTATAGAGTCCCCTGCTCATTGAGGAGTCTGCTTCTCCTTTTGCCCCTCATCCCACTCAGGCTCTTTCTTTCTTGTGCTCTCTCTCTCAAATAAATAAATATCTTAAAAAAAAAAAAAAAGATGTGGGTGAAGTGATTTCACATACATGCGAAAGGACTGTGGTTTGTTGGTGGTCATGCAGCTAGAACAGAAGGAGGACCACAGAAAGTAGGAAGGTAGTTGTCGCCAGGGTTATCACCATCAAACCCTTAGGTCCTGAGATTACATTTTTTGATAAGGCTTTTAATAAAAGAGCTCAATTACATTAAATAGTAACCCCTGTCCACCTGAGCAGAGGAAAACCTATGTCAAGCCTTTTCTGCCATACAACACACATCACAATTCCCTCATTGAAATGTCTGTCCAAGCTTGTGCCAAGTTCCTGATGTCTCTGGGTGGGGAAGTTGGGAAAAAGGAATAAAATCTCAACAGACCATAACAGAGTGCCTGTTGCTTTCAGCATTTCGAGGAGAAAACACGACTCCTTAGCTCCTTATTTATATCCAAGTGGCTTTGGTCAAGTCCTTTAGTTTCTCTGAGCCTCTGGTTTCATCATCTATGAAATGAATATTCTAGTTACCTAATGAAGTTGTACCTACTTCCTAAGGGTACCAGGAGGATCAGATAATGTCTATGAAAGAGCTCAGTCTGAAAGTACTGAAAGTACTGAAAGTTTGAAAGTACTATGTAAATTTCCAAGACTACTAATAAAGGATCTTTCTTTGAATCCCGTGATTGGAGTAAGTGACTAACATGTCAGAAGGATACAAGAGAGCTAAATGACAAAATGAGCAAATAGGTAAAAAAAAGAAGAACTTTTACATTTTTTTAAGTTTCTAAATATTTTTGTAGATACTGGAGGCTTCCTTGTTCCCCAAAGTAATGGTAATATAACTAATGAATAATAATAATGACAACATTTTTGAATGCCTACAATTTCGAAGATGCGGTGTTAAGTGTATTATATTTATTAACACCCATGATATAGAACTATTCTTCCCATTGAGGACTGAGGCTCTGAGAAGTTAAGTAACTTTCACAAGATCAGTAGCTAATAAATGGATTTGAGTCCAGAGAGTCTAATTCCAGACCTTAACTACCAGTTCTGCTGCTTATAATAAATTTGAGGATTTTCTAAAGCTGGAAGTAAATTCGGTCCTACAGAATAATTAGGTATTTGGTAAATGTTGGTAATAGCCAATAGTTAAAAGTAGATGAAGATTAGCTTCTCTTCCTAGATTAAAATCTGCTATATGTACAGATATATTTATTAGTAAGAAGACCCCCAATGGTCACACAATATGAATTTATACTTTGAGGAAGTCTCAGATCTCATCAAATTTTTAGTCTTATAACCACAGTTTGTGTTATAGGTTGACCTGAAGTATTTGTAGCAATGTTCAGTGGAAGGAGGCAGTCCCAAGAATATAGTACATTTCCAGGATCAAACCTAGGGCACAGATCCTGAAAGTATTTTACTCCCAAATATCTTCTTATTTTGGATACTATTGAAAAGGAGATTGCTATCAAAATTTCTCTTTCAAATGGTTTCTTGTGATAGAAATACGATTGGTTTTTGCATGTTTATTTTGCTCCCTGCACTTTTACTGAATTTGTTAGTTCTAACAGATTTTTGGTGGATTCTGTAGGGTTTTCTATATATAAGATCATATCACCTGTAAACAGCTCATTTTACTTCTTCCTTCCCATTTTTTCCTTTTTCTTAATTGTTGCAGTTAGAACTTCTGTTACTATGCTGAACAGAAGTGGTGAGACGGAGCATCTCTGCCTTGTTCCTGCTCCTAAAGAAAAGTCGAACCATTGAGTATGATAACTGGCATGAAAGAAAACAAAGGCTCCTAAGAGTCTACAGGCCAAAAAACTGGACAACCTAGAAGAAATGGAAAAATTCTTAGAAACATACAATCAGCTGAGACTGAATCAGGAAGAAATTGAAAGTCTAAAAAGATCAATTGCTGATAAGGAGATCAAATCAATGATTAAAAAAAAAAAATCTCCCAACAAATACAAGCCCAGAACCAGGTGGCTTCGTGGGTCAATTATACCAAACATTAAAAGAAGAATCAATACCAATCCTTGTCAAGGACTTCCAAAAAATTGAAAAGGAAGGAATACTTCCAAACTCATTAGGGAGGCCAGCATTACCCTGATACTAAAGCCAAAAAGGATGGTACAAGAAAAAAAAGGTATAGACCAATATTCCTAATAAAAATTGATGCAAGAATCCTCAACAAAATATTAGCAAATTGAATTCAACAGCATATTAAAATGATCCTACACCATGATCAAGTGGGATTCATCCCTGGAACGCCTGAATGTCTCAACTTATGCAAATCAATAAGCCACATTAACAGAGAGGAGAATAAAAACCATATGATCCTTTAATAGATGCAGAAACAGCATTTGACAAAATTCAGCATCTTTTCATGATTTAAAAAAAAAAACTCTCAACACATTAGGTATAGAAGGAAAGGATCTCAACATAAGCTATCATTATACTCACCAATTCTAAAAAGAAAGGACAAAGAACTGGCTGTATTCTGTATTCCTACAAGGGTAGAGAGGGCATTAAAATACTTTAGCCCAGGATTTCCCCACTTATTTTTTCATTATTGCACCCAAAGGAGAAAAGTTTAAGTTAATTTAATTCAATTTAGAGACAGAAATTAGATACTGAAGCATAATTTTTTCAGGGAGTGGTGTGCTTTTGAGAAACATAAAAACCTTGTAATACCTCAGACTTTTTCACCCCACCCCCTGTATCAAATTGTACCCCCCATGGAATATATCGCTCCCGCTAAGAATGTATGCTTTAGCCGACCAGTGCCTTGAATACCCATAATTTCACCAAATAAGAGCGCATTATACCACCATCATGCTAAGTAACAAAGTCTGACTGTGCCAGGAGACAGATAGGGCTGAATTCCTGCAACATGGACCTTCTCGTGAAATGCTACTTACCTCCTAGAAAGTGGGAATCCTGGTTAAGTCAGCTGTCTACCAGTAGAGACTACGTTAACCTGACTAACGTGTATAACATCATACAGCGCAGATAGAGTTTAAAATAAGTTACAGACGTAGTAACAAGAACCCAGAACAAGGGAGTAGACAGAGGGAAGAGTCCTGTGCAGGGAGTAGCTCAGAACACAGGAGAGAAAGGATAGGGTTTGGCTCTGGAGGAAGATAAACAACGTGTGAATGAAAAGCAGCCCAAATCCTGTCACTACCATTTGTCCTCAGGGACGTGAAATGGCCTTTGATGGCTCCTATTTCTGTAGGCGCCCCATGGCAGTCAGTGGGAATTAGGCAGGTGGGAGTAGCGGAACAGAGAACAGTTAAGGTCACCTTCTGGGTCCCAGTGGGAAGGCCATTTTCTGTGCTCTGATCTCTTCTCTCAAGAGGCATACTGCTCCTATTGGGAAGAATTCCAGAAGAGCCCAAGGCACCCTTACACTTCGAAACCAGACCAACTGGGAGGACTTTGCACAGTGGGACCAAAAGCCAGACCTAGGAATGATGTCTTAGTGGTTCTCACTCCGGCCAGTGCCCTCCAGGGATGCTCTCTTCAGCTCTCATAAGCTAGTCTCATCTGGGGACTTTCAAGTTCATGAGAGCTGTGGGCTTTCTGGCCCAAAGAACCCAATATCGGTTCACGTAAATTTTTCATTGAATTTTAGAAGCTTCCTGGTCTCTGACTCCAGGAGGGAGATTGATTTGGAGTATGATGAAACTCTTTGCTACCCTGTTATGAAGAGATGTTGGTACCTTGGTTACTCACAGTATTGTTGTATTATCATTTGTGTATTTCAACATTTATGTTTGCTGAGCTCTTGTCTAAGATACCAATCCTGAACTTTCGATGTTAAATAAATGACGGTTGTTTTCTCCTCCCTAGGACAGAATTTTACTGACTCTCCTTTGGAAATCGTGTCCACTCAGAGCAGCGTAGATCACGGGGCAGCTGATTCTGCTTGGCAGGTGCGGGATGTGTAGCTGAGTCATCTTAGAATCTCAAAGAGATATTTGTTAGAGGGAGCTGCAAACAGCGACTGACTCAGTAGCTCCTTGATTCCCAAACAGCCTGGTACTTAGCACAGTTTACATTTGAAGGAACCTCTGCTGTTCCTTTCATGGCTGGTCACGTAGGGGAGAAGAAAAGAGCACAAAAGCAGAAGTCCCAAGGGGCAGGCCCAGCGAGAAGTGTGGAAGAGGGGGTTTTGGTCACCTTAAAAAAAAACAAAACAAAACCTGTGAGATAAGGTTCAGCTAGCGTAGGATGAAGGCAGTTCTTAGTAACGAATGTGGTCGAGTCATCTGGGGCCCTTTTAGATGAAAAGAAAAACAGCCGAGGACCGCTCTGGCTCTGAAGCCGGACTTCTTGTATTTGAAAACCTGCCACCTTGCTCAATGTGTTTACATTTCTCTGCGTCTTGGTTTCTCCACCTATACGATGGGGAGGCTAATAATATTATTTACTTCTTAGAATGGTTCTGACTATTAAATGGACAAATATGTGCAAGGCGCTTAGAACAATGCCTGGCAAGCAGGGAGCTCTCCACAAACGTCAGCACTTTCCTACAATCAAATCCGTGCATGGATTGCTTTAGAATGACTGCACTTAGGCTGGGTATCATGGCTGTGGAGGCCATTGAATGAAGAGATTTTATAGTTCCAAAGAGTATTGGTCTTCCCTGTTTAAAAGCATAGATATTCAAAATAGACAGTCTTTTTTTTTTTTTAAAGAGATTTTATTTATTTATTTGACAGAGATCACAAGTAGGTAGAGAGGCAAGCGGTGGGGGGGAGGGGAGGCAGGCTCCCTGCTGAGCAGAGAGACAGATGTGGGACTCAATTCCTGGACCTTGACTTGAGATCAAGACCTGAGCCGAAGGCAGAGGCTTAACCCACTGAGCCACCCAGGTGCCCCCCAAATAGACAGTCTCGGGGCAACCTCTGAAACCCGTGTCCAGCGGTGCCTAGGGTGTGTTCAGCCGTGCATGGAGCACCAGGAAACCTGACCAGGGGCAGATGTCCCTGTGTCTTCCAGGAGTGGATAACTTGGTCTCTTAATCAAACCCGTGCTTTTTTAAAAAAGTTACAAGAAGGAGGTGGTGCAGGAGGTCAGAAGACCTAATGATATAAACACGGGATGAGTCTTTAGGGGTTAGGGGATATGAAAGATGCACTTTTATCTTTCATGGGGATGTGTGTTGCCAGGACACCTGGAAAGGCATCCCGAAAGAGAGGGGCTTTGAAAGATTAGCAGAACTTTTGGAGGCAGATAGGAGAAGGAAGTGGATTCCAGGCAGGAAACACCCGGCTATTGAAGACCCAGGGACAGGCAGGGCTGTTGCGGGTTGGTGGTGGACGACCAGCGCTGCAGGGTGCCTGGTCCCAGCAGGGGGAAGGTGAGCCGCACAGTTGGGAGAGGACCTTGTCACGGGCACTGATGCTGCAGGGAAGGAGGGGCTCAAGGAGAAATGTGGGTGGTTTTGAATGCCCGGTGCTATTCTTGCTTTATGAGCAGTGGAGGCTCGGGCTTTCTGAGATATTGCTGAAAACCTCATTTGTGAGCCACTTTATTTTTTTCAAAGTACTTTACATCCTTTATTTCATTTAATACTTAACATAAGCCAGTGCAATATGTAAGAGAGCCATTATTTGCCTCATACCTGCCTAGCCATGCTGCACACCTTGCAAATAATGCAGCCGTTCCAGAGATTGTCCTGTCCGCACCCAGATAAAGATTAGGCAGAAGATGAAGGGACAATGAGGCCCGCCCGTGGACCACTCGGCCAAGTGACTCCTTTGGAAACAGAATCTGCTTTTGTTTCAAACTCTGTCAAAAGTTGAAATAGGGATGGTGTTCCTAGTCATAAAGGATATCAATGCTGTCACTGTACCTTGAAATATACTCTATCATTTTATCATTTAAGCCGTTAAGACCAAATCCAACATGTAGACAGTGTTTCTAAGTCAACAAAACATCAGTAGATCATCTAGTCAATAATGATTAATCATTAATATTTAAATTATTAATTATAATAGTATTAGCCATTTTGTCAGTAATTGACAGGTAGATTGGCTAAACTAGGACACTGATTTTATGATGAGGAAAGTAGCACTGAGAGGACTAGTGACCAGTCCAGAGTGGTGCAGTTAACAAGAAATTGGCTAAAAATTAAATCAAGAGCTTGAATTCTGGGGGTGCCTTTGGCTGCCTTCGGCTCAGGTCATGATCTCAGGGTCCTGAGGTTGAGCTCCACGTTGGGCTCCCTGCTCAGTGGCAAGTCTGCTTCTCTTTCTCCCTCTGTGGCTCCCCCTTGCTCTCTTGCTCTCTTGCTCTCAAATAAACAAATACATAAAAATATAAAAAAGAGCTTGAACTCCAGATTACTTCAAAACTGGCATACTCCATCATATTTTTATTACTTTTTGCTGAAGAGTCATTGACATGTGATACTGTATTTATTTCAGGTATACAACATAATGATTTGAAGTGGATATACATTACATTATTTTTTTAAGATTTTATATGTTTATTAGAGAGAGAGAGTGGTGGAGTGGGGGTGGTGGGCAAAGAGGGAGAAGGAGAAGCAGACTCCCCACTGAGCAGAGAGCCTGCTCCCCAGGCAGGGAGCTTGATCCCAGGACCCTGAAATCATGACCTTGAGCCAAAGGCAGATGCTTAACCAACTGAGCTACCAGGCACCCCTACATCACATTCTTTTGCTAGCTGTTTCTGTTTAACTCAATTTCATCATTTGACAGTAAGCTTCTGTAGACTAAAGGTGATTCTCAACTAATAATAGAATTCTTTCTTTCCTATTTTTTCGAGGCCTGTGCACAGGTGCCAGGATGGAAGACTACAAGTGGCTCATCTGATACGAGGGCTGGCTCTCTACATGGTACAAAAGCTGGTTGATAGCTTTAAAGGACTCTGCCTGCTGACTTGACCATAAGATCTGCTGCATTTTGTTGATTCTCCAGCCCACATTCCTCTCTTCCCGTCTTCCACTTCCTTCACTCACTCCCAGGCTGGAGAAGCAGAAAGAATCCCACACTGAAACTCAACCTTTTCTGGCTAAATACCCGTCTGTGTCAAAGTGGTGTTGGTTTTGGCGCCTCAGTGGCTGGACTTGAGACCGTCCTCGGGCAGCTGAGATAATTTCTTTCTAATGGTTTCTTGACCTACGAAGCCAGAAGAAGGTTATTTTTGCTTGGAGACCTCAACATTTCAATGGGGAGTTTGGTTTTACACATTTTCTAATGTCCTATTCGCTTCTTAAGAAATGAGAAAAGCTAAGTCATTTTCAAAGAAGTGACTTGGCAGTTGGCATGTCACCTTATGGGCTGACAGCTGAGGCCATGCTGTCCAGGGCGTAGTCGTCTAAATGATGCAAGGAAGCCAATCATCCCCCTGTTGTTCTGCATTTCCGAAAAGGGAAGCCTCCCACGGAGCAGTGGTGGATGTAAATTCTGACACCCATACAGAATTGTTGAGAAACATCTGAAATCTCTTTAGAGCCGTGTAAAGTTAATAGCTGACCATGGGCAGGAACTGCTGGAAAGGCTCATACAAATCAAACTGAAAGGAGTAATTGCCTGTGGTAGAGATTAACTAGTGTGATAGGGAAAGCCCTAGATGAGTACTGGCTTATATAGTCCATGGAATATTCCTATGTAGTTTAAGGAGTAGTAGTGTCCTCTGAAACTACTGTGAGTTGCTCTCAAAAGAAGTTTTTTGAGTGAGGGATGGATGCTCAGTGCATTCATCACCAGGGCTTTATTGGAAATTTTCCCTTGGTCTGGAAGGACCATTACCCAACATATTTGTTCCTACATTCAGTCAAGAAATATTATAAGAACCTTCTAGTTGCCAGGCCCTCTACTCTAGATATCACAGATATGAATAAATCAGCGTTCACTTGTTCAAGGAATTTATACTCCAGTAGGGAAGACAGATAAGGGACAAGTTGAAACAGGATGTGTAAAGACAAACTCGGTGTTAGTGGAGGGGGGAAAGCCCAGCCCTGCAAGTCAAGACAAGGATCCAACAGTTAAAACAAATAAACAAATAAAGAACAAACAGGAAATCGACTAGAATTCAATTCAGAAGTTACTGAATAGGGACGCCTGGGTGGCTCAGTTGGTTAAGCAGCTGCCTTCGGCTCAGGTCATGATCCCAGCGTCCTGGGATCGAGTCCCACATCGGGATCCTTGCTCCGCAGGGAGCCTGCTTCTCCCTCTGACTCTGCCTTCCACTCTGTCTGCCTGTGCTCGCTTTCGCTCTCTCTCTCTCTGACAAATAAATAAATAAAATCTTAAAAAAAAAAGTTACTGAATAAAATGGTAAAAGTATTAAAAACTATAATCTATTAGGTATCCATGAAATTCAAGTTCTTTTACATACATTATCTCAATTATCACATTTTATAATACCCATTTTCCAAATTAGGAACCGAGATTCAAAATATTGACTCAAGCCCACATAACAAATGATTGCTAGGGCTGGGGTTAAGATGTATCTACCACTGAAGTTATTACCCACCTACCGTGTACATACAAGGTTGGTTCTAAATTAATGTATCAATTCTTTATGGTTAGCTGCTCCTCTGATATCCCACTGTCCCTGTGTATCTAATTCCAACCTAATTCATGCATCACTTCAAGGAAATCTTTCTCAACACATCTTGCATGCCTTTATTTTTACTGAAACCCTTATCATTATCTAACATACAATATACTATATTTTGTCATTTCTGAGATCCCCTTCATTCATATTTTTATATCTCTGAAGTTATTATGCATTGACTCATCAAGAGCATGGTAAAGTTTGTGACGTCTTCTTCTTTGTTTAGACATAAAAGTAACAGCACATCCTCATGCTGATGACATCTGAAATTCCTTAAATATGCAGTATTGTGCTTATGTTATATTGCTTACCTTTTGTCTTCCTCCAGCAGACTATAAGCTCTAAGAGAAAAGGACTTTTGTCTGCCTTTTTTATCTCTGTACTCCCATCCCCTGAAATGTTGTTGAACTAATAATGGCTGATTAGATGTTGAGTATCAACCCTGTATCCATAGCTGTGTGAGGTGCTTGCTATACAATGGGGAATGAAATAGACATGGCCCTTGCCCTCCAGGAAGAGATTCAAATGAAACAAACAAACAAACAATGACACAAATAAATGTGCAATGTGAAGTGAAGGATTGAGAGAAGTGAAAATGTTGAAGGTGCTTGGAAAGAAAATATGGGGTGCTTTCCAAATTTAGATTGGAAACTCAGAGACGCCCTCTCCAAGCTGATGTCAGAAGGGTGAAAGCAATAAAGTCAAGAATGAAGATTGTTGTGAAATCTGACACATGTAATAGCTAATCTTTTTTTTTTTTTTTAAGATTTTATTTATTTATTTGACAGAGAGAGATCACAAGTAGATGGAGAGGCAGGCAGAGAGAGAGAGAGAGGGAAGCAGGCTCCCTGCTGAGCAGAGAGCCCGATGCGGGACTCGATTTTAGGACCCTGAGATCATGACCTGAGCCGAAGGCAGCGGCTTAACCCACTGAGCCACATGTAATAGCTAATCTTGACCATCCCAGTTCAAAACCTTTTCTCCCCTCTTGCAACAATGGATGGCACATAGTGCATCAGCAATGTACTTTTTAGTATTATTTGTACTTTTTTATATTATATGTAATATAATGTACTTTTTTATATTATATTTTTGCAGGGATCCTTTCTGTTCACCTAGATTACAAATATATCCATCCTCTCGTTGAATAGGGAGGGCACTGGATTAAGAGACGGTAAACCTAGGTGGTAGTTCTAGCCTTGCTCCTACTTTCCATATCGGAGAAGGTATGTAAACTCTGCTGACCTCAGCACCTTTACCTGTAAAAGTAAGAGTTTACATTAGAGGATCTCTAAAGTCTTGTTAAGCTTTAACATTTCAATTCTATTGTTATCAGCCCATTTTAACAGTTACTGAGGAGCTACTATTAGCTAGGCAGCTAATGTCTCTGCAGAGCACTTGAGGAATTGAGATGAAAGGAATGGAAAAAGGCACAATCCGTTCACTTAAGGGGTTTATGACCTTGAGGAGGAGACTGATACATTGATGACTTCAGTATAATGCAGCATAGAACTCCCTCTGTTTTTGAACTTTAAACCACTATTATTGCCTTTCCAGGTATGAGCAAAGTCCCCCTCTTAGTAAAGGCACTTAACTTGCATGCCACCAACAGATGGGGCAAGTGGTCACATCAACTAGACACTGTTGCTTTGAATTTGAGAGCTGTTAGATGAGAGGGAGCTTTGAGAACCTAAGTTGTTTGTAGCAAAATAAGTGACCGTATGCCAGGGTAACATGGGAATTGAAAGTAAAGGTTGCTTTGTTCCACCTGGTGGAGGATGAGAGTGGGAGTGCTGGTCTGGGCGTTGTCAAAGACACTATTGAGGCAAATTTAGAGGCCATTAATGTCTCAGATTTTAAAGAAGAATAATAATTAAGGAGGCATATTAGTTGGCTAATTACCTTATATGTTAACCTTCAGTTGCAAAATAGACTACCCAACTAAAGATGGATTTTGTAAGAAATGCAATCGTTAGTCCACATAATATAAAATACAGAGGCAGAGATATTCCAGGTTTAGTTCAATGGCTCAGAATGTCATTGAGGACTCAAGCTCTTCTACCTTCTGCTCTGTCTTCCTCAGAATGTTGGTTTTTGTTCTTAACTTTCCCCCCTCATGACTGCAAGATGGCTGCCAAATCACTTGGCATATTATCTTACAAAACTGTACAAAAAAGGCTGAAAGGGAAAACTGTACTCCAAATCCTTTTTATTAAAGAGAAGAACGATGTTCTTCTTGCCCTATTTCTCACCCCAGTCTCAGTAGAGTTCCCTTCAGGTTCCAGTGGCCATGGCGGGCCATGAGTCCATGCACCAACTATAAGGGAAGCTGGGAAAGTATGTACCTGACATTTGCAGTCTCCATGTTGAATGGCAGATTCTGTCTGCTAGGAGGAGGTGTATGTGTGAAGCAGGAAGGTGATAAATGGTGCTGGGTCAGCTTCCAACACCATCTTCAAAACAGGAAAAGAAGGAGTGTGGAGTTATTAATAGATCTCATGCTCAGGCCCTGGCATAGTCCTTTGCTGTCTGATTTGTAGGCATTCAGTTGATATTTGTTGACTATGGGATCATTGTCATGGGAATGGAAAATCAATGACAGGTCAAGCAAGTGACTAGTAAAATTAGTTATTCTTTCCAGTCCATGGCTGGATGAAAAAAAAATTAATTTGTTTCTTGAATGGGTGACTGTTGGTATTTCTCCTGGGTGGATAAACTGAAATATTAGTTCAACATCAGGAGAGGTAGTGGTGGTTTTTATAAAACCTTGTCGAATTTGGCAACAGTTATATAATCTAAAAGCAAATCAGAGAAAAACCCGAGTTCGATGGAAAAAGACCAGATCCTAGGAAATAAAAGTTTACCGAAAACACCATGTGTGGAATCCTAATGAAAAGAAAAAACAGAGTGTAACATGGCCCCAGGGCTATGGAAAAAAATCCAGTTCTATCCTAATAAAGTACTTAGTGTCTATTGATTACACATGGAAACTCACAACAAGGAAGAAGAGGGCACGAAATTAGTCCATTTAAAAAATATTGACTAAATAAACAAGCAGACATTAACACATTTTAAAAACTTCCTTTGCCTTTCTCATAAGTACAAACAAAGCAGAAAGCCAAAAAGTTGTCTTCGGACTAGAGTAACAACAACAAGAAAGAATATGACATAGAGACCAAAAGAAGACCCAAGTCATCCTGTTAAAGGAGTGTGAATTATTTTAAATAATCTGTATGGACACATACAGAGAGACTTCAAAATTAGCATGAGTCCGTCACAGCACACTGATCCTTTGAAATGACTTCTCGCATTTCTTTTTAAGTCTGTTAAACCCTTTTGCAAAATAGTGAGAGCTGGCCTAGAGACTGGAAAGCATTAGACATGAATAAAAGGTATGGGGTTATTTCCCATTGATCTTTCTTGGAAGAGATTGTTCCATTTTTAAATGACTGAGTCTATTTAACTCTAACCACAATATACTTTGGGTTTTGTTTTGTTTTGTTTTATTTCTCCCATCTGGAGTTCAGTTCTTTTGCTTCACTCCAGCCCAGCCTCTCACAGATGCGAAGGCCTATCCTAACACAGGGAAAAGAACCACACAGAACCCAAGGCAGCTGGTTTATCTTTAAATATTTCTCATTTCTGGGGCACCTGGGTGGCTCAATGGGTTAAGCCTCTGCCTTCAGATTGGGTCATGATCTCAGGGTCCTGGGGTCGAGCCCCACACGGGGCTCTCTGCTCAGCAGAGAGCTTGCTTCCTCCTCTCTCTCTATGCCTGCCTCTCTGCCTGCTTGTGATCTCTGTCTGTCAAATAAATAAATAAAATATTAAATGTTTCTCATTTCTTAGTGTTTGCTGTGATATGTCAAGTCAGGTACCACACTTTTGCTGTACGTTTTTCTTCCCAACTAGCCAGGATTCACAATCTCTTTGGAGTTGTGGTATGCTTTTGGTTGATCAACTTTCTACCATCCCTTGGATTTCCTAGATTCTTCCAAGTCTTTGAAGGTAACGATGCAATCTCTGCTCTTCTTTCGGCATCAAAAAATACCCTAGTGCAGTGGTTCTTTCTCAGGAGTCTGTGCTAGAGTTACACAGAGAGCCTTTAATTCACATGGGGGTCTACTTGCCCCAGTGCACTGAATCAGAATCTCTATGGTTGGGCCTGGCAAACCATCTGGAAACAATTCTTTGAGTTATTCTGATGTACAGGTCTGGCTCGAACTCGTAGTCTGTTCAAATCATAAATTTACCTACCAGAAAGAAAGAAAAAGAGACAAAAAGGAAGAAATAGAAAGAAAAATGAAGCTTGCCTAGCCAGCCCTTGCATCTGATTACCATGATAGCTAACCGCTATGGCTGTCCTGGGAATTGACATTAGGACAATGGCTAATGGGAGACCAACTCCCCGGATTCTATTTCTGCTCCGTGGTGTGTCCTGCATCAGATTAAGTAGTCACTCTAGACCTTCCTTCATTTATCTTACAATGCATATAATAATGATCCTGGCAGTAATTTTGGGCTTAAATTATGTATTACATATAAGATGAAAACCAATAACGTATTTGTCGATAGACTGGCATAAAGTGTTTGTTCAAATAGTGTTGACTGATGTTATCTCAGGCTGCTCAAAGGCTCAGCCTAGAAGTTAAATAGTATGTCTGATCTAAAAAATGAAAACATGAATGATTATAAATAAAGGAGTTTTGTTTCATAGATAGAACATTAAAAACCTGAGATCCAAAACAGGATTTTTATTTCAGATCTGTGGTATTATAAATGTTGAGCCCATATTTTAATTAAGTAATTATATTAGCATTGAGAATGCCAGAGTCCCTTTTAATGGTGTCAATAAAACCCTAAGGTACCATAAAATGACATCCAGAAATTACAGGCTTGGATAATTAAGGATGGTATTATTTCCAGCAGGCCCAAAAAGCTTGGTCATTCATTTATTCACTGATTCAACAACAATTTGTTGAGCTGCTAACATCTGTCAGACACCATTAACAGGAAGCATATAAGCCCCGCCATGCCTTTCAGAACCTTTCTCTGGGACCCTGGGAATTAGAATGTGCAGTGCAAAGACCCCCCACGACACCCCCAACCCCACCAGAAGGAAGATGTTTGAAGCTGATGAATTCTGATGGTGGTTCACCTGATCCCCAGAGCTGTCCTGTTTCCATTTTATCCAGAGGTTTAGTAATTTGCTTTTCTTTTGATTTTTTGAACCACTCAGGTCCTGATGATAAATTCCTTTGTTTATGCAAATTGGCAAGAGTATTCCTCTGGCTATTATGCCCACTCTAGTAAATTATTTAAATAGTCAATTGATAGTGTCCTCTGATGACATCCAAGTTTTGTGATCGTGTTTTAGACCAACAATTTATTTTTAGCAAGCTCATTTTACTCCACAGAAATAGTCCGCAGGTCATTAACCAAATGATGTTTTGTCCCCAACAAGCTAAGTCCACATCCTAATCTCGACATTTGGGAAATATTTTTCTCTATGTGGAAAGAAAAATGTGAGCCACAGACTGCATTTGCAATCTTCTGATGTCTGAACTACTAAAATTTGTTATGGAAAGAATAGTTTTGTTATAAATATGAATTTCATAATAATTTCCATGAGTATTATCTACCACCGGCAAATAAGGAAATTTGTCTTTGTTGGTTAGCTTTTGAAAATAGCCATAGACAGGATGATGGCAGATGTATGATGCCTTAAATAAGTAGCTATCATCCTGCCTAAGGAATAGCAAGTTCTTCCAGTAGAGAGGAAGGATGAATTGGAGAGCAGAATCACTGCCTGCAGAGGCTCAGGTCTATGGGGTTTGCATAATTTCAAGCACAGAATCTGGTCCTAGATACCTTGTGACTTCACCCTGTCTCCCATTACAGAACTTACCAGACTGATGATAGCAACATTTAATAGATTGGTCAAGTGACTCAAGTTGAGTTCAGGTTCCACTGTCTGATTTCCTTGATCAACTCAGTTAATAACCCAAAGCCTCAAGATCCTTTAATAGGATCCCTACAGTGAGACTAATAATAATATCTAGTTGAATAAGGTTTAAATGAACTACCACATGGACGACAGTCATAGAGACGTGCAAAATACTGTCATTCTCTTCCCCTTTTAATTAGGATTTAGCATTGAAATTTCTCACCCCTTTTGGAGTGCAAGTAACTGACTTTGGCCAGTGAGATATGAACATATGTTGTTTCTGGGAGGAAGCCTTTAGAGCTATTGTAGATTTACCTACTCATTGTCCACTTCAGTAACATCAGAATTTCACATGGTAGCCTCTCCATCCACTGGGGACCTGAAGGGAGGGTGGTGTGGTGCTGAGCTCCTGCTCATCTGAAATAAACCTTTGTTGTTTTAAGCCACTGATATGTTTGGAAGTGATTTATATCTCCCAAATAAGTTGGTCTGGAACTGAATGTAAAGCACTTAACACATAGTAATCTGCCAGTTTGGATGAGAGGTGAAATCACAGGTGTGATTAGTTCACTTGTTTAACAGAAGTTTACTGATGACTTTCTATATGCCATGCATAGTGAGTTCCATAGTGAGGGACAGATAGAGTCCCTACATTCATGAACTTCTCCATTGTGCTGAGACCACTACCATTCTAAAACTGAGGAAAAGCAATTAGAAAATTTCACATCCTTGTGGGAGAGGAAAAGTTATGAAATTGGGCTGGCCAAAACTCTTCACGCAAAGACATAAGGGCAAATAATACTTATCCCTGACTATAAGATCTGATGTGTACAATGAAGGTAACCTGGCCGGTATTGGTTCTGGGCATGCCTAAAGGTGTCGTCCGGCTTAGCCATTGTGCCATTATTGATGCTTCTGCTCTGAGTTCCCTGACCCAACATGTCACTACTGCACTTAGCAAAATGATCCCCCTTTAGAGAACTCATGCCTAGTTCATCTACATGAATTAACCTTCTGCCGAGCCCCTGCGACCCTACCAGACCAAAATACAACCAGATGTTTACCATCCTGATCTGCCATCCATCTACCCTGTGTGTGTTAGACACACCTGAGCTAGTCTCAGGAGAGCTTTCTGAAGAAGCTGAGAAGTAACACATCAAAGGGCTATTTACTCCACTCTCTTTCTGGAAACAAATGGCATTTGGTGAGGCACAGGGTGATGATCCTTACGGTTCCTGGCACAGGGCCTAAGCTCTAGGTGTGGGGCTTCATGGCCCTGAGGTGAGAAGGCAGAGATCCAGGTTGTACTTTTGCCTGCTCCCACATGAGAAGGAGTATTGGACTTTAAAGCTCAGGGCAGAGCACCATTTCATGTTGAGTCCAGCAGTGAGAAGCTTGGGCTAGGCAGAGGGGCCCCAGCCCCAGCTGCTACCCAGTGCAGTGTCTGCAGTTTCCAGACCGCAGACAGAGAGGGAGAGGCAGGTGGGGATCAGCTGCTTCTTCATGCCCAGGTGAACTCTGAAGAATACAGGTTTTCTGTATTCTTGGTGTAGGGTTAGGTAGGATTGATGATGTGGAGGAAAAAACAAACACAATTCATTGGGTCGAGCTTCATGTTGCTTCAGTATAAATCCGGGTCTTGCTGCTTACACGATGTGTGATCCAGAACCAATTATTTGATGTCTTTGAGCCGCATTTTTTTACCTACAAAATAGGTAAGAAATAGTAATATTAGTGCTAAATGATTAATGTTAATAATATTAACATCATTATTAATATTAATTAGAAATATTAATATTAATATCAATGTAATATTGATGTTAAAATAGTAATATTAACATCAGTTTTACAGTTGGTGTTCAAAGAATTAAGTGAGATAATATATGTTAAGCGTTTAGTAATGTCTGAGGCACAGTGGACTCTCAATATATGTTTGTGCCTTTTCCTTTTTTCCTCCTAAAGCGGGTGTAACTAAGTACATTTGAGCTTGTATCTCTCAGAACTTATGGAAAGCATTATGGCTCTCTGCATGTTATAATGTTCTTTTACATATATATTTTTTCATTCTCCCAATAATTTTATAATAATGCTAATCAAGTACTATCATCATCCTAAATTTTTTTAGTGTACTTTGTTCATTTATTATATATATTTTTTAATTTTTTATTTTTTATAAACATATACTATATTTTTATCCCCAGGGGTACAGGTCTGTGAATTGCCAGGTTTACACACTTCACAGCACTCACCATAGCACATACCATCCCCAGTGTCCATAACCCCACCCCCCTCTCCCAACCCTCCTCCCCTCAACAACCCTCAGTTTGTTTTGTGAGATTAAGAGTCACTTATGGTTTGTCTCCCTCCCAATCCCATCTTGATTCATTTATTCTTCTCCTACCCCCTTAACCCTCCATGTTGCATCTCCACTTCCTCATATCAGGGAGATCATATGACAGTTGTCTTTCTCTGATTGACTTATTTCGCTAAGCATAATACCCTCTAGTTCCATCTACGTCATTGCAAATGGCAAGATTTCATTTCTTTTGATGGCTGCATAGTATTCTATTGTGTATATATACCACATCTTCTTTATCCATTCATCTGTGGATGGATATCTAGGTTCTTTCCATAGTTTGGCTATTGTAGACCTTGCTGCTATAAGCATTTGGATGCACGTGCCCCTTTGGATCACTATGTTTGCATCTTTAGGGTAAATTCCCAGTAGTGCAATTGCTGGGTCATAGGGTAGTTCTATTTTCAACATCTTGAGGAAACTCCATGCTGTTTTCCAGACTGGTTGTACCAGCTTGCATTCCCACCAACAGTGTAGGAGGGTTCCCCTTTCTCCGCATCCTCGCCAGCATCTGTCATTTCCTGACTTGTTTATTTTAGCCATTCTGACTGGTGTGAGGTGATATCTCATTGTGGTTTTGATTTGTATTTCCCTGATGCCAAGTGACACGGAACACTTTTTCATGTGTCTGTTGGCCATCTGGATGTCTTCTTTGCAGAAATGTCTGTTCATGTCTTCTGCCCATTTCTTGATTGGATTATTTGTTCTTTGGGTGTTGAGTTTGCTAAGTTCTTTATAGATTTTGGACACTAGCCCTTTTTCTGATATGTCATTTGCAAATATCTTCTCCCATTCTGTCAGTTGTCTTTTGGTTTTGTTAACTGTTTCCTTTGCTGTGCAAAAGCTTTTGATCTTGATGAAATCCCAATAGTTCATTTTTGGCCTTGCTTCCCTTGCCTTTGGCGATGTTCCTAGGAAGATGTTGCTGCGACTGAGGTTGAAGAGGTTGCTGCCTGTGTTCTTCTCAAGGATTTTGATGGATTCCTTTCTCATATTGAGGTCCTTCATCCATTTTGAGTCTATTTTCGTGTGGTGTAAGGAAATGGTCCAATTTCATTTTTCTGCATGTGGCTGTCCAGTTTTCCCAACACCATTTATTGAAGAGGCTGTCTTTTTTCCATTGGACATTCTTTTCTGCTTTGTCAAAGATTAGTTGACCATAGAGTTGAGGGTCTATTTCTGGGCTCTCTATTCTGTTCCATTGATCTATGTGTCTGCTTTTGTGCCAGTACCATGCTGTCTCGATGATGACAGCTTTGTAATAGAGCTTGAAGTCCGGAATTGTGATGCCACCAACTTTGTCTTTCTTTTTCAATATTCCTTTGGCTATTTGAGGTCTTTTCTGGTTCCATATAAATTTTAGGATTATTTGTTCCATTTCTTTGAAAAAAATGGATGGTATTTTGATTGGAATTGCATTAAATGTGTAGATTGCTTTAGGTAGCATAAACATTTTCATAAAATCTGTTCTCCCAATCCAGGAGCATGGAACATTTTTCCATTTCTTTGTGTCTTCCTCAATTTCTTTCATGAGTACTTTATAGTTTTCTCAGTATAGATTCTTAGCCTCTTTGGTTAGGTTTATTCCTAGGTATCTTATAATTTTGGGTGCAACTATAAATGGGATTGACTCCTTAATTTCTCTTTCTTCTGTCTTATTGTTGGTGTAGAGAAATGCAACTGATTTCTGTGCATTGATTTTATATCCTGACACTTTACTGAATTCCTGTACAAGTTCTAGCAGTTTTGGAGTGGAGTCTTTTGGGTTTTCCACATATAGTATCATATTATCTGTGAAGAGTGATAGTTTGACTTCTTCTTTGCCAATTTGGATGCCTTTAATTTCCTTTTGTTTTCTGATTGCTGAGGCTAGGACTTCTAGTACTATGTTGAATAGCAGTGGTGATAATGGACATCCCTGCCATGTTCCTGACCTTAGCGGAAAAGCTTTCAGGTCTTCTCCATTGAGAATGATATTTGTGGTGGGTTTTACATAGATGGCTTTGATAATATTAAGGTATGTGCCCTCTATCCCTACACTTTGAAGAGTTTTGATCAGGAAGGGATGCTGTACTTTGTCAAATGCTTTTTCAGCATCTATTGAGAGTATCATATGGTTCTTGTTCTTTCTTTTATTAATGTGTTGTATCACATTGATTGATTTGCGGATGTTGAACCAACCTTGCATCCCTGGAATAAATCCCACTTGGTCGTGGTGAATAATCCTTTTAATGTACTGTTGAATCCTATTCGTTAGTATTTTGGTGAGAAATTTCGCATCTGTGTTCATCAAGGATATTGGTTTGTAATTCTCTTTTTTGATGGGATCTTTGTCTGGTTTTGGGATCAAGGTGATGCTGGCCTCGTAAAATGAGTTTGGAAGTTTTCCTTCCATTTCTATTTTTTTGGAACAGTTTCAGGAGAATAGGAATTAATTCTTCTTTAAATGTTTGGTAGAATTCCCCCGGGAAGCCGTCTGGCCCTGGGCTTTTGTTTGTTTGGAGATTTTTGATGACTGTTTCAATCTCCTTACTGTTTATGGGTCTGTTCAGGCTTTCTATTTCTTCCTGGTTCAGTTATGGTAGTTTATATGTCTCTAGGAATGCATCCATTTCTTCCAGATTGTCAAATTTTTGGCGTAGAGTTGTTCATAGTATGTTCTTGTAATTGTTTGTATTTCTTTGGTGTTAGTTGTGATCTCTCCTTTTTCATTCATGATTTTATTTATTTGGGTCCTTTCTCTTTTCTTTTTGATAAGTCTGGCCAGGGGTTTATCAATGTTATTAATTCTTTCAAGGAACCAGCTCCTAGTTTCATTGATTTGCTTTTTTTTTTTTTTTTTTTTGGTTTCTATTTCATTGCCTTCTGCTCTGATCTTTATGATTTCTCTTCTCCTGCTGTGTTTAGGGTTTCTTTCTTGTTCTTTCTCCAGCTCCTTTAGGTGTCAGGTTAGGTTGTGTACTTGAGACCTTTCTTGCTTCTTGAGAAAGGCTTGTACCACTATATATTTTCCTCTCAGGGCTGCCTTTGCTGTATCCCACAGATTTTGAACCATTGTGTTTTTATTATCATTTATTTCCATGAATTTTTTCAATTCTTCTTTAATTTCCTGGTTGACCCATTCATTCTTTAAAAGGATGCTGTTTGGTCTACATGTATTTGGGTTCTTTCCAAATTTCCTCTTGTGATTGAGTTCTAGCTTCAGAGCATGTGGTCTGAAAATATGCAGGGAATGATCCCAATCTTTTGATATCAGTTGAGACCTGATTTAGGACCCAGGATGTGATCTATTCTGGAGAAAGTTCCATGTGCATTAGAGAAGAATGCGTATTCTGTTGCTTTGGGATGAAATGTTCTGAATATATCTGTGATGTCCATCTGGTCCAGTGTGTCATTTAAGGCCTTTATTTCCTTGTTGATCTTTTGCTTGGATGATCTGTCCATTTCAGTGAGGGGAGTGTTAAACTCCCCTACTATTATTGTATTATTGTCGATGTGTTTCTTTGATTTTGTTATTAATTGGTTTATATAGTTGGCTGCTCCCATTTTAGGAGCATAGATATTTAAAATTGTTAGATCTTCTTGTTGGAAAGATTCTTTGAGTATGATATAGTGTCCTTCCTCATCTCTTATTATAGTCTTTGGCTTAAAATCTAATTGATCTGATATAAGGATTGCCACCCCTGCTTTCTTCTGATGTCCATTAGCATGGTAAATTTTTTCCAGCCCCTCACTTTAAAACTGGAGGTGTCTTCGGCTCTAAAATGAGTTTCTTGTAGGCAACATATAGATGTTTTTTTATCCATTCTGATACCCTGTGTCTTTTGATTGGGGCATTTAGCCCATTAACATTCAGGGTAACTATTGAGAGATATGAATTTAGTGCCATTGTATTGCCTGTAAGGTGACTGTTACTGTGTATTGTCTCCGTTCCTTTCTGATCTACTACTTTTAGGCTCTCTCTTTGCCTAGCAAACCCCTTTCAATATTTCCTGTAGAGCTGGTTTGGTGTTTGCAAATTCTTTCAGTTTTTGTTTGTACTGGAAGCTTTTTATCTCTCCTTCTATTTTCAATGATAGCCTAGCTGGATATAGTATTCTTGGCTGCATGTTTTTCTCATTTAGTGCTCTGAATATATCATGCCAGCTCTTTCTGGCCTGCCAGGTCTCTGTGAATAAGTCTGCTGCCAGGCTAATATTTTTACCATTGTATGTTAGAGACTTCTTTTCCTGGGCTGCTTTCAGGATTTTCTCTGTCACTAAGACTTGTAAATTTTACTATTAGGTGACAGGGTGTGGTCCTATTCTTGTTGATTTTGAGGGGGGTTCTCTGCACCTCCTGGATTTTGATGCTTGTTCCCTTTGCCATATTACGGATATTCTCTCCAATATACCTTCTGCTCCCCTCTCTCTTTCTTCTTCTTCTGGAATCCCAATTATTCTAATGTTGTTTTGTCTTATGGTGTCACTTATCTCTCAAATTCTCCCCTCGTGGTCCAGTAGCTGTTTGTCCCTCTTTTGCTCAGCTTCTTTATTCTCTGTCTTTTGGTCTTCTATATCACTAATTCTTTATTCTGCCTCATTTATCCTAGCAGTGAGAGCCTCCATTTTTGATTGCACCTCAGTAATAGCTTCTTAAATTTCAACTTGGTTAGAGTTTAGTTCTTTAATTTCTCCAGAAAGGGCTTTTATGTCTCCCGAGAGGGTTCTCTAATATCTTCCATGCCTTTTTCGAGCCTAGCTAGAACCTTAAGAATCGCCATTCTGAATTCTAGATCTGACATATTACCAATGTCTGTATTGATTAGGTCCCTAGCCTTCGGTACTGCCTCTTGTTCTTTTTTTTTGTGGTGAATTTTTCCACCTTGTCATTTTGTCCAGATAAGAGTATATGAAGGAACAAGTAAAATACTAAAAGGGTGGCAAAGGCCCCTGGAAAATGCACTCTAACCAAATCAGAAGAGATCCCTAATTGTGGGGGAGAGAAAAGGGATAAAAAGAGGTTCAGAAAAAAAAAGAAACAATTAAAAAAAGAAAACGAATAAAGAAAAATATATAAAAGAAAAAAATATATATATATTAGATAAACTAGTTAAAAAACCTTAGAAAAGGGTAAAAGTTAAAAAAAAATTAGCAGAAGAAGAAAAAAATGGAAAAAAAATTAAATTAACTGCAAGACTAAACAATCATGGGGAGAAAGCCATGAGTTCCGTGCTTTGCTTTCTCCTCTTCTGGAATCCCACTGCTCTCCTTGGTGTTGAACCTGCACTCCTTGTTGGGTAAACTTTGTCCTGCCTGGATTTCTTGTTGATCTTCTGGGGGAGGGGCCTGTTGTAGTGATTCTCAAGTGTCTTTGCCCCAGGCGGAATTGCACCACCCTTACCAGGGACCAGGCTGAGTAATCAGCTTGGATTCACTTTCAGGAGCCTTTGTTCCCTGAATGCTTTCTGTATAGTTCCGGAGGACGAGAATGAAAATGGCAGCCTCCTGGTCCCTAGCCTGGAGGAGCTGAGAGCTCAGGGCCCCACTCCTCAGTGCGCCCTCAGAGAATAGTGCCCAATTACTCCTGTGTCCCTGGCCTCTGGCCGCGCTCCAAGCTCACTGAGCCTGCGACCGGTTCAAGATAACCCTGAGCTGAGAGCTAACTCCTAGGCTCTGTCTCTGTAGCCGGCTTCCTCGTTCTAATACCTGCAAGCTCTGTGACACTCAGACACCCTCGGTCCTTCTGTGACCCTGCGGGACCTGGGGCCACGCTGTCCCCGCATGGGCTTCACCCCGGTTTAGCCTCTGGAGTGATGTCCCTCAGTGGAACAGACTTTTAAAAGTCCTGATTTTGTGCTCCATTGCTCTGCTGCTTGCCGGGAGCCGGCCCCTCCCCCCGGGGTCTATCTTCCTGTTGCTTTGGATTCACTTCTCCGCCAGTACTACCTTTCAGAAAGTGGTTGATTTTCTGTTTCTAGAATTGCTGTTCTTCTTCTCTTCGATCTCCCATTGGATTTGCAGGTGTTTGCAATCTTTAGATAAACTATCTAGCTGATCTCCTGCTACCTGATGTAGTCTCAGCCTGCTACTTCTCCACCATCTTGACTCCTCCCCCAATCATCCTAATTTTATAGATAAAGAAACTGAGGCTCAAAGAGATTGAGTAACTTGATCAATTATCACAAAGATAGTATTTGTCACAGGATTGACGACACTCGAGTCATTGGATGAAGACCCCCTTCTCTTTATAGTCCTTACTACTTCTTTGGGATTTCAGGGACATTGTAGTGGTCAGAGATTAAGCCAGATTAGCACTGTTTCTGCCTCCTACTTTTCCTCTTTCCACTGCGATTAGAAATACTTTGATCTAAAGTTAACTCTAAACATATTGGGAAAGGGAACTTGTGTAAGTATTAGGCTGACTGGTCCCTGTATTCTGTAGACTGGGACACACATTTTAATCTTGGTTGGGCCGCAGACAGGCAATCTAAAGGAGCAGAAAAAAAAGATGTGTCTACTATTCTTCACTCCCAATCCAAGGGAGGCTGAGCTGCATGGAGTATATCCCCCTTTATAGGCTTCCCTCTAGATGTTTGAGTTTCTGTACTGGTGGTCATGGCTTGTCTCAAGTTGGACTTCTGAATTGCACTAAACATGCTACCTCCTCATTTTAGGGGGCCTAGGAAAGGTAAAAATCTCAGGGTGCTGTACATTAAGGTAAATAATGCCTTACTAAACCTTCCTCAATTTTGTCTAATTTCCTGATAGGAGCTTGAATGACACAATAGGTAGCTCCAAATAGTATTAGGAAAATGTACCATTGGTAGATAATGATTGTCAATGTCAGCTTCTTTGCCTGTCACCAAACCAAAGTCCTCAATTGCACAGTGTCCTTTTAGGATGCTTGTTCTCTTTTAAGGGTATCCTAAGTAGTCATTTTAATTTGGTTTCCCCTTTGTATAAAAAAGTGTTGGGATCTGGTGATGTGGACACAGTAATTTTTAATAGTGCTTAATATCAAAAAACTGCCTGGTGGAGCTTCAGAAGTAGTAGAATATCATGGTTTTAGTCTGCTTGGGCTGCCATAACAAAATACCATAGTCCAGGTGCCTTAAACAACAGGAATTTATTTCACACAGTTCTGGACACCGGAAGTCCCAAGATGGTGCCATCAGGGTTGAGTTCTGGTGAGGTCTCCCTTCCTGGACTGCAAATGGTCGTTTTCTTGCTGTGGCTCTCATGGCAGAGAGAACAAGCTCTGGGGACTCTTCTTCTTCTTATAAGGGCACTAATCTCATCATAGAAGGTCCACCTGCATGACTTCATCTAAACTTAATCACCTCCCAAAGGCTTTATCTCCTAAGACCATGACATTTGGGGTTAAGGCTTCCACACAGGAATTTGGGGGTGGGAGAGACACAAACATTCAGTCTATTACAGTAATGTAGTGAGAGCAATGAAGTCAGATCTTCTGGGTTAAACATTTCAATAGTAGCACTTGTTCACATTTGATCTTAGTGTACTTAACCTGTTTGTACCTCAGTTTTATCTGTTAAAAAATAAATCTTGCTTAGTGGAGCTATAAGAATTAAATGAACTAATATATGACCATTAGACATTACTGAAGATGGTTGTGTGTGAGGTGCCTCAGGAATACAAGGGAGAGTAAACACAAACATTGGAATGCTCTGAGTGACTGGAGGAACCACGCAGCATTTCTTTAAAATGACATGGAAACTGTAGACACTTGTTTAATATGCTAATAACCGTGTAATATCGCTTCACAAAACAGAGAACACATTCCATAAATTGTCCTGAAATTATTTCAAATGTATGTGTCCTCATTTTATCTCCTTGTGACTTTTGCCAAAGAAATCTAACACTCTCCAGGGAAGCTCTTGGTGCCTTATTCAGTAATGTTGAAGTGTCCCCGACATGTTATGATAAAAACTCCCAGAGGGGATTGCATCAAGGGCTTTCAGATACTTCTGCCTCACACTGCAACCTGAAACCAGATGTCCAGCCTCTGTTACCTTAGAATGAATTCCTACATTACTGCCTCCCACCCCCACTCCCAGCTCATCCCCTTATTAGTTCAAGAACTGGTTAAATTGAATGTATGGATCTTCCTTGACTTAGGGTGGGATTATGTTCACATAAATCCAGAGTAAATTGAAAATATCCTTAAGTCAAAAACGCTTTTTCCTCTTTCTTTCTTTCTTTCTTTCTTTCTTTCTTTCTTTCTTTCTTTCTAAGTAAGCTCTATACACTATATGGGGCTTGCACTCATGACCCTAAAAAGAGTCACATACTCTACTGACTCAGCAGCAAGGCACCCTTGAAAATGCATTTACTACATCTAACTTACTGAACATCATAGCTTATCCTAGCCAACTTAAACACGCTCACAGTGATTATATTATCCTATAGCTGAGCAAAGTCATCTAACATGAAGCCTATTTTATAACAAAGTGTTGAATATCTCATGTGATTTATTAAATGCCATACTGAAAGTGAAAAGCAGAATGGTTGTGAGAGAGGGTCATACCCCATATGATGAGCCCAGGAAAAGATGCCAATTCAAAAATTGAAGTATGGTTTCTACTGAATGTATATCATTATTGCACCATAGTAATGTTGAAAGATTGTAAGTTGAAGCATAGTAACTCAGAAACCACCTGCATTTGTTAGTACCATTTGTGTTTCTCTTCTAAACCCTCCTTACAAAGTGGCACCTGATTGGTGTTTGAAAATTTTTAGTTATCCTTTGGTGGCCCTATTTTCTTGAGTAGAAAGAATTATGTTGGGCTTATAACCAATTTGCTTTTACTGTGCCATTCATTTATTTGTTTATCTCATTTCCCGCTCAGCCCTCCACCCACAAACTGGAAGAAACCAGAGACCCTCAGTAAATGGAATCTGAGGCTTCTCTGTAGCTTTTCTGGTTTTACCCAATCCTTGACCCTCAGGAAATTAAGTAAATAGCTCTTTTCATGCTCTACTTTCTTCTTTCCTCTCCAGGTGTTTCTTTCTTTACTGTTTCCCAAGGAAAATGAGTTGTATGACTTCCAAATTTGTATACCCCAGCTGACCTTCTCCTTGACTATAAACTTAACATCTACTCAGAAGTGTCTAAGAGACATCTCAAGCTTGGACATCTAAGCTAAAACTTTTATTTCCAACATGTACTTCTTCACCTCCTCCCAAAAGGTCAAATATAAGACAGACTTAAAACAAAACAAAATGAAACAAAACACCTTTTCTTCTAGTCTTCCTCAGGTCAGTAAATAGTAACTTGACTTTCTCTGGCTAAAAAGCTTGACATTAGCCTTGACTCCTCTCTTTCTCTCATAGCTCACATTTGAAACATTAGCAAAACGATGAGTTCTGCCTTCTGAGTCCCTCTCCATCTCAGCGTTGCCACTATAGCCACCCTACCCCAGGTCACTGATGCCTGTCATCTCTATCTGTTCTCCCAACTTTCATCTTTCTCTCCTATATTAGTTTTCTGTTGATGGGTAACAAATTACCACAGTATTTACTGGCTTAAACCCACCTACATTTATTATCTAATAGTTTCTGTTGGCCAAGAGTCTGAGCACAGCTTATTGGGGTCCTCGGCTTCAGGGAATCCAGCAAAATTGCAGTCAAGGTGTGATCCAGGTCAAAGGTCTCATCTGAAGATATGACTGGGAAAAGCTCACATGATTAGAGACAAGATTCAGTTCCTCAGGTGCCATTGGACAGAGAGTCTCAGTTCTTGGAGTTTGCTGGCCAGAGGCCACCCTCATCTACCCTCCTTTGCCACATGGATTTTTCCAACCTGGTTTGCTGCTTCATCAAAGTGTGTAAGTCAAGAAAGCAATAAAGAGTGTGCTAGCCAGATGGAAGTTACAATTTTATTTTATCCAATATAATCTAGAAGCAAATTTCCCATCGTATTTACCATATTATACTGGTTAATACAAGTCACAGATCCGGCCCACACTCAAGGGGAGGGGATTATACAAGAGCATGAAGGAGGCAAGAATCATTCAGGGTCATCTGAGGAGTTGCCTACTGCATTCTTTTAGTTTATTCTTTGAGAGTGGTCAGAGATACTCTTTAAGTCATGAATCAAATTATGTCATATCTCTCTTCCAAACCTTCCAGGTGTTTCCTATTTAACTCATAATAGACTCCAAATTCTTTATCATGACCTTGCCCCATCCACATCTCATCTTAAACAACTCCCCCTGAATTTTCTCTTGTCCAGATGTCCTAACTCCCTTCTGATTCCTCAAACCACACAGCACTGTCCCATTTGGGGGTCTTTGTATTATAAATTACTCTATCTGGAGTCCTCTTACCCCAAACACATGGATGGCTTTCCCTTCACTTAAATCAGTCTTTTGCTTCAATGTCATGTTTTTAGAGAGACCTTTCTAAACCATGCTTTTTAAAACAGTAATCTTTCATTGCTTTCTGCTTCCTTTTCCTTCTTTATTTTTATTCACAATATTGTTTTTTAACCACATAAAATATTATATACCACATCTAAATGTCTGTTTTCACCATTAAAATTAAAGATCCATGGAGCAAAGACGATTTTGTTCATGCAGTATATGTAAGATGACCTATTTGGTGACATAAAGGGGAAGTTTTGTTAGGACAAATGCAAGCACTACAGAAGGAGAAAAAAGAAAGCACATTTTTTTTTCTAATAATTATCCTGTAATCATCCAAAAGAGTAGACCAGCATACTATGTTCTGATCACTGGAGAGAGGTGTATCTTCCTTTAATTAAGACGAGAATTCCTTCAAGGACATTCAGTTCCCTTTACTGCTGTCTCATCAACCAGCTTTCTAGCACTAACTCAGTTTTGTAACTGCCTTGTTCCGAGGAAAGATTCTGAATAGAGGGCTAGTTATTCATTCTTATTGTTCTCAGTATCTCCCTTAGTAATTAGTAAAGTGGCATTCCTGTTTACATGTTAGAATCAGAGCTAAAATTTAGCCAAGGACTCAAAAGCCAAGGACTCAACTCTTTACTGTAATCTGGAACAGTCATCCAATCTTATCTACTGCTGTTATATGGTATTCCAGAGAGACATGTACATTTTGAGAATGGTTAGATTCAAGTTCATATTTGTTTAGATGCAGCAATTGCAGATCTTCAGAATTAATCTAAGTGAGCGGAAGGTTTATGGTTTGTTACTGGGAGAAAAGGGAGACATTTCTGTGGCATTGACCACAAAGTTTACTTTTAATGGACAGATTTTCATTTAGAAAACTGCAGCAAAATAGAACAAAAATGCTGCAGACATTTTTCTCTCAATAGCTACCTAATAAAGCCTAAACTGGCCAACTTCCATGCCCTTCAGGGTTCCAGAAATACAAACAGGAATTTAACATTTCCATAGCAATAACAATTCTGTAATAAAAGCTGAGGAGAAACAATAAAACAGAAGGTCAGGATAAAAGCAATTTACATTTTATTAACATCCTAACACTACATCAAAATAGATTTCACATATTAAAATGGAGTCAGAGTATAATTAGGAAAGCATTTGTAATCAAATGACATTTTTTTTTTTTCATTTTTAAGCATGAATTTGCCCTGGTCTTATAACAAGTTACAAAGTACATAGCATTTCTAGTTTCCCCCAACTTGTAAATTCTGCTGTGTCATCTCAAGGATTATTTTGCCCAAGCAAAGTTTCTCTATTTCAAATAAAAGCTGTATGATTCATTGTGTCGTCTGTTTGTATTCATTCCATTACTCTGAGACACCATAGACTCTAATAGATGTAATAAAGATAGTGGTCTGAAGTAAGTCAAATGCATTCTTTCAGACATTGAAGGAAGCCAATAGGGTGACAGATTGTCTTTTGGGCAAGGACGCAGCTGGTAACTGGTGAAGTTTGGGCAAGGATGCAGCTGGTAACTGGTAACTGGTAAAATTTCCCAGTACTTGGACCTTTCTTTCCCAACTATTAAACATTCTTTTCCTATAACTATGGAATATGTAGGTGATTTCCTAAGAGAATGAGAAGGTACTTGAGCATTATATAGAAAGATAAACTGAATGCCAAAGAGAGAGAAAAGGGGACATTCCAACCCCTACCTTGAAATGAGTGACCAGGAGATAATGAACCAGTGATGAGAATAGAAGAAAAAGAAGAGAGAATTTAGTTCTGTAAACCTGAATTTGTTATTGGAACCTTGAACTCAGCAAGCTTCCATGGTTACCTGTCCTTTTCAGGCAATGAGCTTATAAGACAAATAACATAACCAACAACTGGGACACTGATTGAAAGAATTGGAATCCTTCTGATTGTAAGAGAATCAATCTTTAATCAATTACCTTTTGTTGTCAAAGTCCTGTATTTTTAGTGTACTGAACACTTACAGAAAATCATGTAAGAAATTGTGTAAATGGAATGCTGCCCTCTTATGGTTCCATAAATCCTTTTAGGGCCAAACATAATATCCTGGTCTCTAGTTAGGACAATTAGTAGAAGGATTTAAAAACTGGAGGGACCTGGAAATTTAACACGTACCTTGATTTTATAAATTAAAAAAGGTGTTGCATGGAGGCCACTCATTTCAAGTTCATATATCTAGATAGCATAGTGCCAAGGATGGAACATGGTCTATTACTTTTCTCATTCCAATGCATATTTTAATGTAATTTTAATTTCTGGCTTCATAATTCAGATATTTCAGGGGAAATCACAAAACGTCAATTTTATCAAAGGAAGCTGTACTAAGATTAATTATACTAAGTCAATATGATGTCAAACTTTTCAAATGTTGGAGGACTTCTGCATTTTATCAACTCAGAAAATTTGAAAAGTTCTCAAATAGCAAACTCACAAATCTTCATTTTTCAGGATATTTTACTTGTATTCTCCTAGGACAGTTCTTATTCTTATTTGTCATCTGTAGAGCCATTTAGAAGTATTTGAATACTTATAAAACACATGTTAGTCTTATAAACATTACATAAAAGCAATTTTTTTTCCTAAAAATTTCTATCTCTTCCAAGATAACCATTTGAATTTTTATTTGTTCCCACACTGTTGTTTTTATTTGAATCCGCTATATGAGACATAATTTACATAGAGCAAGATGCATACATTTTAGTGGACAGTTGAATGAGGTTTGCGAAATATCTACATTTATGTAATCACCATCAAAATCAAGGTATAGAACAAATATGTCACACAAGAAAGTTTGATTGTGCCTGATCTCAGTCAATTTTTGCCATGGCCCCAGACAACATTTATCTGTTTTTTTGTCATGAAGAATTAGTTTTGCTTCAATATTAAAAAAAAAATACAGGGTAGACACCCTTTCATGACTGGCTTCTTTCAAACAGCATAATTGGTTTGAGATTCATCATTGTTATTTTATGTATGTATCAGTAGCTTGCTCTTATTTATTTCTGAGTAGGATTCCATAGTATGTACTTACTGCAATATTTATCTTCTCACTAGCTATTGGACATGTGGGTTGTTCCTAGTATTTTTATTGTTATGAAAAATGCTGCTGTGAAAATTTATGTAAAATTCATCTTGTGGTCATGTTTTCATCTCTCTTAGGTAGATGACTAGAAATGCAATTCCTGGGCCATATAATAGGTACATATTTAACTTTATAAGACATGACTAGACTGTCTTCTAAAGCAGCTGTATGATTTTACATTTTCACCAAAAATGTGTAGAGTTACTATTACTTCACATTCTTGCCACCATTGATGTCATCAGTATTTTTTTATTTTAGCTGTTCTAGTGTTTTATTTTAGCTGTTCTTATTCTAGCTGTTCTAGGGACATCTCATTTAAGTAGTGATTTTATTTATATTTATCTGATGACTTAATAATGTTGAGCTCTTTTCATATGCCTATTAACCATTTAAATATCTTTTTTTTAAATGAGGCATCTGGCCAAATTTTTTACTCTTTTTAAAAAATCTAGATTTGCAACTTACAATTGAGTTGGAAATGTTCTTTATTTATTCTAGATGCCAATCCTTTGCCAGCTATAGGTATTGTCAACTCTTTCTTTCAGCTCATGGCTTGTCTTTTCATTTAAATGATGATTTTGAAGAATGTTGAATGGAAAGTTTATGTCTTCTCTCTAGTTCATAAGTTGAAATCATAACCCCCAACATGATAATATTGACAGGTTGTACCTTTGGGAGTATAGGACAGAGCCTTTTATAAAGGATTAGTGCTCTTAGAAAAAAAGAGGCTCAAGAAAGCTCTCTTGCTCCTTCCACCATGTAAAGACAGTGAAAAGATGCCATCTACACTAAAGTCCAGGAGGCAAAGAGAAGCCCCCTCAAAATCAATAAATACTGTGCAACATCTTGACATTGAATAGTGAAGCTAGCAAATCTTAGAAGCAAAGAGAAAATCCTAAAAGCAGCTCAAGACAAGAAGTCTGTAACCTACAAGGGTAAAAACATAAGGCTGGCAACACACTTATCCACAGAGACCTTGCAGGTCAGAAAGGACTGGCATGATATATTCAGGGTGCTAAATGAGAAAAATAATGCAACTAAGAATACTCTATCCAGCAAAGCTGTCTTTCAAAATAGGAGGAGAGAAAAAAAGCTTCCAGGACAAACAGAAACTAAAAGAATTTGGGTTCTTTAAACATGTCCTGTAAGAAATATTAAAGGGGATCTTTATCAAAGAGAGAGCCCCAAAATAATATAGTCCAGAAAGGAACAGAGATAATGTAAAGAGACATGACTTTACAGGTAATGCAGTGGCACTAAATTCGTATCTTTCAATAGTTATTCTGAACATAAATGGGCTAAATGGCTAATCAAAAGATACAGGGTATCAGATTAGAGGAAAAAAAGCAGGAGACTCATTTTAGACCCAAAAGAGTCCTCCAGATTGAAAGTGAGGGGGTGGAAAAGCATTTATCTGCTAATGGACATGAAAAGAAATCCTTGTATTAGACAATTTAGAGATGAGGAAGGGCACTGTATCATAATTACAGGGTCTATCCAACAAAAAATTCTAACAATTATAAATATTTATGCCCCTAACATGAGGGCAGCCAATTAAAGAAATCAAATAATAACAAAATTAAGGAAACACATTGACAACAGTATAGTAATAGTAGGGTACTTTAATAGTAATGGACAGATCATTTAAGAAGAAGATCAACAAGGAAACAAGGGCTCTTAATGACACTGGACCCGATGGACTTTACAGATACATTTGGAACATTCCACCTTAAAGCAACAGAATACACATTCCTTTCAAGTGCACCTGGAACATTCTCCAAAACAGATCGCATACTGGGTCACAAATAAGGTCTCAACCAGTACCAAAAGATTGGGATCATTCCCTGCATATTTTCAGACCACAATGCTTTGAAACTAGAATTCAATCACAAGATGAAATTTGGAAAGAACTCAAATACATGTAGGTTAAAGAGCATCGTACTAAAGAATGAATGGGTCAATCAAGAAAAAAAAAAGATTTTTAAAAATTCATGGAAATAAATGAAAATTAAAACACAACAGTTCAAAACCTTTGGGATAAAGTAAAGGCTATCCTAAGAGAAAAGTATTTAGCAATTCAAGCATTCTCAAAAAACAAGGAAGGTTGCAAATACACAATCTAACCTTTCACCTATTGGAGCTGGAGAAAGGATAGCAAGTAAAGCCTAAGCCCAGAAGGAGAATTAAATTAGTAAAGATTAGAGGGGAACTCAATGACACAGAAACCAAAAGAACAGTAGACTAGATCAATAAACATAGGAGCTGGTTCTTTGAAAGAATTAATAAGATCACTAAACCCCTGGCCAGAATATCAAAAAGAAAAGAGAAAGGACCCAAATAAATAAAAACATGAATGAAAGAGGAGAGATCGCAACCAACACTGAAGAAATACAATTATAAGAGCACATTATGAGCAACTATATGCCAACAAATTAGGCAATCTGGAAGAAATGGATGCATTCCTAGAGATGTATAAACTACCAAAAGTGAAACAGGAAGAAATAGAAAACCAGAACAGACCCATAATCAGCAAGGAAATTGAAGCAGTCATCAAAAATCTCCAAACAAACAAGAATCCAGGGCTGGATGGCTTTCCAGAGAAATTCTACCAAACATTTAAAGAATTAATACCTGGGCACCTGGGTAGCTTGGTCAGTTAAGCATCTGCCTCTGGGTAGGGCATAATCCCAGGGCCCTGGGATCAAGCCCTGCATTGGACTCCCTGCTCAGTGGAGAGCCTGCTTCTCCCTCTCCTGCTTCCACTTGCCTGTGCTCTCTCAATCTGTGTCAAATAAATAAATAAATAAATAAATAAACAAACAAATAAGTAAATAAATCCTATTCTTATGAAGCTGGTTCAAAAAATAGGAAATGGAAGGAAAACCTCCCAACTCTTTCTGTAAGGACAGCATTACCTTGATCCCCAAACCAGACAAAGACCCTACCAAAACGGAGAATTAAAGACCAATATCCCTGATAAACGTGAATGCAAAATTTCTCACCAAAATACTGGCCAGTAGGCTCCAACAGTACATTAAAAGGATTATTTACCACAACCAAGTGGGATTTATTCCTGGGCTGCAAGGGTGGTTCAACATCTGCAAATCAATCAATGTGTTACAATATATTAATAAATAAGAGGACAAAAATCATATGATCTTCTCAATAGTTGCAGAAAAAGCATTTGACAAAGTACAGCATCCTTTCTTGATTAAAACTCTTCACAGTGTGTGCATAGAGGGAACATACCTCAATATCATAAAAGTCATATACGAAAAATCCACCGTGAATATCATTCTCAATGGCAAAAAACTGAGAGCTTTTCCCCAAGGTCAAGAATATGACAGGGATGTCCACTCTCACCTCTGTTGTTCCACATAGTACAAGATGTCCTAGCCTCACCAATGAGACAACAAAAAGAAATAAAAGGCATCTGCATCATCAAAGAGGAACTCAAACTCTCACTCTTTACAGATGACATGATACTCTATGTGGAAAACCCAAAAGCCTCCACCTTAAAATTGCTAGAACTCATACAGGAATCTAGCAAAGTGACAGGAAACATTGAAAATATATATACTCTATGACCCAGCAATTGCACTTCTAGGTATCTACCCCAAAGATACAAATGTAGTGATCTGAAGGGACACTGGCACCCCAATGTTTATAGCAACAATGTCCTCAATAGCCAAACTGTGGAAAGAGCCCAGATGTCCAATGATAGATGAATGGATAAAGAAGATGTGGTATATGTATACAATGGGATACTACTCAGCCATCAAATAAATGAAATCTTACCATTTTCAGCAACGTGGATGGAAATAGAAAGTATTATGCTAAGCAAAATAAGTCGATCTGAGAAAGTCAGTTATCATATGATCTCCCTCATAAGTGGAATTTAAGAAACAAAACAGAGGATCATAAGGGAAGGGAAGGGTTAATAAAACAGGATGAAATCAGAGAAGGAGACAAACCAGGAGAGAATCTTAATTATAGGAAACAAACTAAGGGTTGCTGGAGGGGGAAGGAGGTAGGGGATGGGGTAACTGGGTGATGCACATTAAGGAGGGCATGTGATATAATGAGAACTTATAGAAGTTGTATAAGACTGATGAACCACTGAATTCTATCTCTGAAACTAATAATACACTATATCTTAAGTATTTGAATTTAAATTAAAAAAATACTTGTTAAAAAAAAAAGATGCATCTATGAGGAAGAGTGTCTCCAACTACAGCACCTCTGCTAGTGCCATCATCTTGGACTTCCCAGCCTCCAGAACTGTGAAAAATAAATGTTTGGTTGTTATAAGCCACCCAGTTTATGGTATTTTTGTTCCACATCCTGAATGAAGTAAGACACCATGCTGTTGTTTTAGGTACTGTTGAGCCCTCCTCTCACTGATCAGTCACCTGTTTAAATGCCATTTGGTTATGGACCTTTTCAAAATAGGACTCTCTTAAATGACCGCAATCCCAGTAGTTACTTCTTTTATTTTTAAGTGCCACAAGTATATTATTTAATTACAGAAATATGTTCACAAAACTCAAGAATAGGGTGTTAGTGTTTAATAAGTATTGGTTTTCTTTGGCAGTTACGGAAATGCCTGGAACTTACTAGAAGGTGTAGATGCACGATACAGTGAATACACTAAATAACACTTAATTGTACATTTGGAATGTACTTTAAGTTTAAGTACACTTTAAGTTTCAAATAGAAAATACACAGGGGAAGGGGGGAGTGTACCTCATCCTGTCTCTGTAAAAAACACAGGGCTGCTTGTGGAACTGTTTCTGTAGAGTGAGCAAAAAAGACCCACATGTCAATGTATTCTAAGTAGAAATTTAGAACTCCATGTATAAGGAGAAATTCTAAAAGCTTCCAGTGAGAAAAACAGGTTGTTTACAAAGGAGTGAGAAAGATTGGTAAGAGGCTCAATTTAAAAGCTGGTTCAAGAAAACATACAAGCAGGGCGACTGGGTGGCTAAGTCATGAGGCATCTGCCTTGGGCTCAGGTCATGATCCCAGGGTCCTGGGATGGAGTGCCACGTCCTGCTCCCTGCTCAGTGGGAAGCTTGCTTCTGCCTCTTCCACTCCCTCTGCTTGTGTTCCCTCTCCCACTGTGTCTTTTGCTGTCAAATAAATAAATAAACTCTTAAAAAGAAAAGAAAAAACCATAGAAGCAACATCTTCAAAATGCTGAGAAGATTATGAGCCTTGAATGTTATGCCCGGACCAACTATCATTCATGTGAACAGCAAAATAAAGACAGATGTAGACTTGCTAAGATGTTTATTACCCCCAAACTTTATCTGAAAGGTTTATTAAAGTTATAGTTCAGAGAATTTTTTTTAAAAAAACTTAGAAGATGTACTTTTTTTTTTTTTTTAATGGACCAGGGTTTGGATCCAACTCAGCAACTCACTAAATGTGGAATGTTGGGAATTTCATTTAACTCCCCTGAATCCGTGATATAAGCAAAAGGTCAGGAAGCTGCCTGCAGCAGAATGATGCTTTTCAGAATTTCCAGCACAAGACGTGGTTTGTTCATGCAGAGGGAATTAACAAATATGGGCTCTACTTACCTCTTTTCTACTTCTTCAAGAAACATCACAGACATCTTAGTGCCAGGAAAGCAAGAAAGGAAGATGAAAAAGTAGGAAAAGGGATTCTGATTTTTTTGGTGCTAAATCTCTTAATTAGGTAAGATTATTCTCTTTATTAGATAGTATTTTTAGCATTACTAGACCCAAAACTATAAGAAATATTCTCAGAGAGAGCTAAGTGAAACTGAAGTTATGAAACATATGCCCTTTATTATGTTCCTTTATTTATAGGGAAATCCAAACATTTCAGATCTAGTTTCCAGCAGTTTATGGAATGCCTTTATTGATGATGACTTTGACTCCATTTGAAATTTCTCTATTTGCTGTTACAGATGGTAAGTGTTAGGATCACATCCTACTTTCAGGGTTGCCATTGGTTAAATTTTTTTTTTTTTTTTAAGTTAAGATACTTAAACATATCAGTAGTTCTACAAAGCATTTTATCTTTATTTGCATATTTCCCATCCCCCACCCCCAGAAGGTCTGTCCCTCTGTGGCTTCCATAGCCCATGCTCACTGAGAACTATGTGTCAGACTCTCTTCTAAAACATTAACACATGTTAACTCTTTCAATCCTCATTATATCCCTGGAGATAGTACCATTATTACACATTCTGTAGGTGAGAAAAATGAATGACAGATTCAGTTGTCGGCTTGAGATGCTACAGCTTTCGAGCAGCAGGGTCAAAATCTAGACCCAGGCAACTTTAATCCAGACCTGTGTGATTATACAGTCTCTTCAAGAACTCAAAATAATTTTCAAAATCTGAAACACGACACATCATGATGCCTGGAAATAAGGAAAAAACAAAAACTATAAACAGAAGACTATACAGGGAAAGTCAAGTAATAAGGCTAAGATAAATGGATGGAGGGAAGGTTAAAACTTGACAGTAGATGTGGGCTTAATGCAGGATCCCTAAGTTGAGCCAAAATTGTACTTCTGAATTTCTTGGAAGTCAAGGCAAAAAGGAAAGTAGAATATGTGGCATGGCTCTAATATGGTGAAAGAAGTCTACAAGTTTTCGAGGAGAAACAAAATGTGTCAGACTGTATTCCCAGCCTTTCAGTTAATTTCCCGGTTTTGAACTTGAGCAAGTACAGAGGTCTCATCAATGATTAGTTTCTGAAACTAATTGCTTTAATTTTGCTGGTCAGGGATGTAGTTTCAAGAAATGCTCATGTTTCAGTATGCCCATATGCCAAAAATGCCCATATTTTCTCAAATAAGGTTTTTTAAAATTTCAATTTATTATAGCTAAAAACCCCCAAAACACTTCACCCATTTTCTCCACCCCCTACCCTTTGTCTCTGGCAAGCACAGACCTGTTCATCATATCCACGAAATTGTTTTGTTTTGTTTTTCTAATAGGAGAGAGATCCACATGTAACAGAGATCATAAAGTATTTGTCTTTCTCTTTCTGACTTATTTCACTTAGCACGATGCCCTCGATTTCATTCTTTTTTAAAGGCTGAATAATATTCATACACACACACACATACACAAACACATACACACACAAACATATACACACCCCACAATTTCTTTATCCATTCTTCCACCGATGACACTTAGGTTGTTTCCATAATGTGGCTATTATAAATAGTGCTTCAATGAACATAGGGGCGCATATACATTTCTGAATTAGTATTTTTGTTTCCTTCAGATAAATACCCAGAAATGTAATTGCTGAATCATACAGACATCTATTTTTGATTTTTTGAGTAACCTCTGTACTGTTTTCCATTGTGGTTGCACCAATTTACTACACATGAACAGTGCACAAGGATTCCCTTTCTCTCCACTTTATCACCCACACTTGTTATTTTTGACAACAGTCATTCTAATAGCTATCTTTTTGACACTTTTTGACAACAGTCATTCTAATAGCTATCTCACAGGTGTAGGAGGTATCTATCTCCTTGTGACTTTGATTTGTGTTTCCTTGACAATTAATGATGTGGAACATCTTTTCATGTACCTGTTGGAAAAATGTCTATTCAGGTATGCTCATTTTTATTTTTTATTTATTTTTAAATCATTTTTAATAATTTTTTATTATGTTGTATTAGTCACCATTAGTTTTTTTTAATTTTTGTTTTTTTTAAATTTCTTTTCAGTGTTCCAGAATTCATTTTTTATGCACCACACCCAGTGCTCCACGCAGTATGTGCTCCACCCACCACCAGGCTCACCCAACCCCCAACCCTCGCCCCTCCAAAACCCTCAGTTTGTTTCTCAGAGTCCACGGTCTCTCATGGTTCGTCTCCCCCTCCAATTTCCCCCAACTCACTTCTCCTCTGCATCTCCCTATGTCCTCGTGTTATTCCTTATGCTCCACAAATAAGCAAAACCATATGATAATTGATTCTCTGTTGACTTATTTCACTCAGCATAATCTCTTCCAGTCCCATCCATGTTGATACAAAAGTTGGGTATTCATCCTTTCTGATGGAGGTGTAATACTCCATTGTATATATGGACCATATCTTCTTTATCCATTCCTCCATTGAAGGGTATCTTGGTTCTTTCCATAGTTTGGCAACTGTGGCCATTGCTGCTATGAACATTGGGGTACAGATGGCCCCTCTTTGCACTACATCTGTATCTTTGGGGTAAATACTCAGTAGTGTAATTGCAGGGTCATAGAGTAGCTCTATTTTTAATTTCTTAAGGAATCACCACACTGTTTTCCAAAGTGGCTGCACCAACTTGCATTCCCACCAACAGTGTAAAAGGTTTCCCGTTTCTCCACATCCTCTCCAACACTTGTTGTTTACTGTCTTGTTAATTTTGGCCATTCTAACTGGAGTCACCATTAGTTTTTGATGTAGTGTTCCATGATTCATTGTTTGTGTATAACACTCAGTGCTCCAGGCAATATGTGCCCTCCTTAATACCTATCACCAGGCTCACTCATTCCCCTCACCTCCCTCCCCTCTAAAACCCTCAGTTTGATTCCTAGAGTCCATAGTGTCTCATGGTTCATCTCCCCCTCTGATCCCCCCTTTATTTTTCCCTTCATTCTCCTAATGTCCTCCATGCTCTTCCTATGTTCCACAAATAAGTAAAACCATATGATAATGGTCTTTCTCTGACTGACTTATTTCACTCAGCATAATCCCCTCCAGTTCCATTCATGCTGTTGCAAATGTTGGATATTCATCTTTCTGATGGCTGAGTAATATTACATTGTATAAATGGACCACATCTTATTTACCCATTTGTCTGTTGAAGGGCATCTCACCTGCTTCCACAGTTTGTCTATTGTGAACATTGGTGCTAGGAACATTGGGATACATATGGTCCCTTTTAAATCAGATTCTGTTTTTCCTATAGAACTATATGAGTTCTTTATATATTTTGGAGATTAGCTTCTTATCAGATACATAATCTGCACAGATTTTCTCCCATTCAGTAAGTTGTCTTTTCATTTTGTTGTTTCCTTTGCTGTGCAGAAGTTTCTTAGTTTGATGTAGTCCCACTTGTTTATCTTGGCTTTTGTTGCTTTTCCTTTGGTGTGAGATTAAAAAAATCATCGCCAAAACCAATGGCAGGGAGCTTGCCACCTGGGCTTTCTTATAGGAGTTTTATGGTTTCAGATTTTATATTCAAATGTTTAAGCCATTTTGAGTTAATTTTTGTGTGTGGTGTAAGATAGTGGTCCGATTTCATCCTCTTGCATGTGGCTAATGTTCTCACCACCATTTATTGAGACTATCTTTTCCCATTGCATATTCTTGGCTCCTTTGTTGTGTATTAGTTGACCATATATGCTTGGATTTATTTCTGGGCTCATTATTATATTCCATTGATCTCTGTGTCTATTTTTATGCCAATAGGACACTCTTTTATTTACTATAGATTTGTAATATAATTTGGAATCAGGGAGTGTGAAATCTCCAGCTTTGTTCTTTTTAAGATTATTTCAGCTTTTTGGGGGTTTTATAGTTCCAAACAAATTTTAGGACTGTTTATTCTATTTCTGTGAAAAGACATTGGAATTTCAATAAAGATCACATTGAATCTGTATATTGCCTTGGATAGTATGGGCCTCTTAGTGATACTAATTTTTTTTTAATTTTTTCAATTTATTTATTTTCAGAAAAACAGTATTCATTATTTTTCACCACACCCAGTGCTCCATGCAATCCATGCCCTCTATAATACCCACCACCTGGTACCACAACCTCCCACACCCCCACCACTTCAAACCCCTCAGATTGTTTTTCAGAGTCCATAGTCTCTCATGATTCACCTCCCCTTCCAATTTACCCCAACTCCCTTCTCCTCTCTAACACCCCTTGTCCTCCATGATATTTGTTATACTCCACAAATAAGTGAAACCATATGATAACTGACTCTCTCTGCTTGACTTATTTCACTCAGCATAATCTCTTCCAGTCCTGTCCATGTTGCTACAAAAGTTGGGTATTCGTCCTTTCTGATGGAGGCATAATACTCCATAGTGTATATGGACCACATCTTCCTTATCCATTCATCTGTTGAAGAGCATCTTGGTTCTTTCCATAGTTTGGTGACCGTGGCCATTGCTGCTATACACATTGGGGTACAGATGGCCCTTCTTTTCACGACATCTGTATCTTTGGGATAAATACCCAGGAGTGCAATTGCAGGGTCATAGGATACTAATTCTTTTAATCCACAAACACAGAATAGGTTTCAACTTATTTGTGTCTTTTTCAGTTTTTTAGAGTTTTCAATATAAAAGGCACAAGGCATTCTGAATCAATCCTGTCTTATTATTGAAGAAAGGAGGATGGCTCTGAATTTCTCCTTCTTCATTGTGAATCGAAGGGCAAAATTAACACGGACAAACATGTAAAAATACAAATTATTTCTCTCCACAACTCCTTTAAATGTCATGTTAGGAGATAGAGTTTCAAAGGGAAATAATTTGTGCCCAGAACACAATTTTTCATTTAAACACAATCTTCATTTTGAAGAGAAAACAAATGGATGTAATATGACCCTGTTGGCCTTATGTACCACAAATGCCATGTGAAACCATGAAAGGAACCACATCAAGGCAGATTAGACCACTGAGAACTTCAAGGAAATCATGTAAGCCACACATGATTTATCTGTGTACCTTTGTTAGAGAAAGCAAGCTTAGTGGCTCAGGGCTAATGGGAAAAGTCTTCAAGTTAGAAGTCATCTTTTGAAATGACACAAAGAAGAAAAAATCCAAAGAGTCCGGAAATGTCTTCAATTTCATACACTTGGAGGTTTCTCTCTTTTAGGCAATAAGAAACAGAGTGGAATGTTGGTTACTGTACTTAAAGTATTAAAATCCTCAAAAAAGGGACAACCTTTTATTCTGTCCTTTCAGCCCAAGGAAAAACTTTCTTATTAGTCTGTTTTTATTTTTACACATTGATAATATAATAAATATTCCTTTTTTTGCATTTAAATATTTGTGGACGCTCACCTCCATCATTTATAATCTACAAGTCAGTGTTGTGTAATGTGTGAAGAGACTGGGTCATTTAGCCACTCTGCCTGGGATGGTCCAGATGCACCACTTATGGGCCATGAGACATTTGTCAAATGTTTACTTTCCTGTGTCTTGATTACCTCAATTTGAGAACGGTGAACTAGTACACATTCCATTAAGTCACTGTGAGGATTGAATGAGATACAATAATCAAATTTCTCATAACCCTCCTTGGTATAAATTAACACCAAATGAGGACTAACTGTTAAAATCCTCATGTCAACCCCATGAAGTAGATCCTCATTCTATGGATAAGGACCTAGAAAGGGAAAGTAACTGGCCCAAGATCTTAGAAATGGTAGAAGTGGTGGAGACAGCACAAAGCCAGTGGAGTCTGGCTACAAAATGCATACTTTAAGCACTCATTAAAATAGATTATTTTGTATTTTCTTGTATCATAGTTTTTTTAATTTAATTTGGATACAAACTTTAGGAAGACAAGAGCACCTGTGCTTTTTACTTGTTATAGGTTTTCTGGTGTGACCCAGTTTTGTGTTCTGGAAATACATTGCGAAAATTGCTGAAAGAGAGAAAATTGACATTTATAAAGCACTTAAGAAATGTCTGCTGAGAACTATGGCCAGATACTAAGATAAATTACATTTATATTTAATCTTTACAATCATCTCAAGAGACAGATGTTAATATCCCTGTTTTACAGATGTTTTACAGATGTTGCCTAGAGGATGTCTTTTTTTTCTTTCCTCAAACTATGTTTTCTCCTTATGGAATGAACGCAGTAATTGAAAGCAGAATTTTAAAGCCAAATCAAACTTGGTAAGAAACTTGGATTTGCAAACTGATGGCTGCTGGAGTGAAAGGTGATGGGGCAAAATGGGGGAAAGAGACTGAGAGTTATAGGGAACCTTCACTGAGGAAGGGAATAAATTAACAATTTATTAATAATTAATAAATTCCAATTAGGTCATGGGAATAAAAGGCAAAACAGCATAGGTCATAGAGTCAATGGTATGATAATATCTTTGTATGGTGATGGATGGTAGCTATACTTGTGGTGAGTATAGAATAAGATAAAGGGAAGTTGAATCACCACACCTGAAACTAGTGTAACATTATGTGGCAACTATACTCATATACAAAAATTAAAGAAATATAAAGGAAGAAGTTGGGGCCTGGGGGTGCCTGGGTGGGCTCAGTCAGTTAAGCATCCAACTCTTGATTTTGGCTTAGGTCATGATCTCAGGGTTGTGAGATCGGGTCCCTCATTAGGATCCGCACAGGGCATGGAATCTGCTTAAGATTCTCTCTCTTCCTTTGCTCCCTCTGCCCCTTTCAGCCCTAAAGAAAGAAAGAAAGAAAGAAAGGGTTCTGTTCCTTACTGAAGTTCCTAATTTTGAGTTATTAAATTTCTTGGAGTTTCATCTATAAAACACATGTAGTAAATAAGCCTTCATCAATGGATAATTACATTAAATGAGACAATACATTTGAAGCCCTCTACTACAATCACAGCAAGCAGTCAATTAATGTTAGTTATTATTGTTGTTCTTATTTTGTTATCACTGTTAATATGCATTTTAATAGAGTCAGCTGAAGTGAAAGGACATTTATTAAATTTTAGCCTATCAGTGTCTGCTTTAAAATGAAAGACAGCCCTTCTAAAATGAAGAGGTTTTACAGGTCAATTATACAGGTAATCAGTTTCTACAACTCCACAGGGAAGTACCTGTCCCCAAATAATCATTGTTTCAGTAAAAGAGTCATTAGAACTGTTTTAAATAAAACAGTAAAAATATGACTTCCTAACAGGAGTGTTGCCTGTAAGTTTATAGGAATAGGCAGCATGTGCTGTAAAGATAGAAATCTGTATGCAAGGAATGTTTCTTCTCAAACGAAAAGATCTGATCTCAAAAGGGACTGTGAAGCTAAACCCATTGAGATTTTATCATCATTTGGTGATCGCACTTCAGAAGTTCAAAATCCCAAGGGGAGGAAAACTTCACATATAATATTTTAATCTCATTCGGCTTTAGAAATTATGAAAAATCACCTTTTATCCAGAATGATCGGTACATTGAAAGTGCTACTTGTAACTAAATAATATTTGCCAAATGTCCTAATGCCTAGAATATTCATATCAAATATTACACCATGACAAGTATATCTAACATTGGAATTTCAGTGAATCAAATTTTCTTTTGACTGTTCTGAAATCACTTTAGATTCTCAGAGTGCCTCAATGTTATCATTAGGAACCGTAATTATGATAACATAAATTTCAGCATAAAGTAAAGAAGATATTCGCACAGAGAGAGCTATTCCAGTTTGGACTGGGCCATGTTGGGATTTTGTGGAGTCCCTTTGCAGGAAGATTCAGACAATGGCTGCAGAATTGCTGGGCTGGAAGTTTGCAAAACTGATGTTAGCATAAGATGAGGAATCCCAGGGACGCCTGGGTGGCTCAGTGGGTTAAAGTCTCTGCCTTCGGCTCAGGTCATGATCCCAGGGTCCTGGGATTGAACCCCGCATCGGGCTCTCTGCGTGGCAGGGAGCCTGCTTCATCCTCTCTCTCTGCCTGCTTCTCTGCCTACTTGTGATCTCTGTCTGTCAAATAAATAAATAAAATATTTACAAAAAAAAAAAAAAAAGATGAGGAATCCCAGAACTGATGTTTCCCTAAACTGATCACAGGTATTTCTTAGGGCTGCCATAACAAAGACCACAGGCTGGGTGGCTTAAAACAACAGAAATTTATCTTCTCCAGTTTCAGATCAAGACATTGTTAGGGTCGATTTCTTCTGCAGCCTCTCTCTCTGGCTTGTAGACGACCACCTTCTCCCTGAGTCTTCATATGGTCCTAATCTCTTCATACGTGTCCTAAACTCTTCTCATAAAGACACCAGTCACATTGGATCAGGACCCACTCAAATGACTATTTAACTAATAACTTCTTTCAAGACCCTATTTCCAAATACAGTCACATTCTGAGGTACTGGGTGTTAGGGCTTCAACGTAAGTCCTGGGTTTGGCGGGGGTGGGTTATGGGGCACGATTGAGTCCGTAACACTGGTTTTGCAGGAGAAGCACTTGGGGCCCTGGTTAAAGATTCAGAATTCCTCAGCTCCACTTCTGAAGAACAATTCATTAAGTCAAGGGAATTGCATTTTTAACGAGGGTCTCCTAGGAGTTGTTTTTTTGCAAATGGCATAAGACCTGTCTCAAGCTGTGTCAATCAAAATAAAGAACTGAACATTTGAAGAGGAAAGTTTTAGGTTGGATCAAGAGCCTAAAGGACACCATGACATGATTCTGTGGTATAAATGATACTGTAATAGCCTAACTTCTCTTTCTAAATTTCTTCCATCTGCTTTCTCAACATTACCTCCCTTTCTCAGTCCCCGTGTGGTTGGAAGATGGCTTGACCCAGCCCCTGTATCTTCAGAAGTTCATATTTAGTAGGGTTGAGGGTAAATCTGATTAACTTTTTACCTGTAAAGTGGAAAAATCAATGTTCACTGGCAAAAATGGACCCTAAATGCCAAAATAAAGGACCTGACACAAAAGAAACAAAGTATATACAATTATACAAAGTATATTTGCAAGTTTGCTTTAGCAATAAAATAATACTAGTGTTAACTTAGTGCTTAGTATGTATTAGTCTTATCAACATTGTACAGATGGGGAAACTAAGTCTCCCAGAGGCTACCCTTGCCCCAGGTAGCAGGGCTAATAAAGTAGGCAGACCTGGGATTTTGTGTCTTAGTACTTTGCGGTTTCAAAGTTCCTGCTTTGAGGTGTCACTTTTTGCTGCCTAATAACACACTAGCTATCAGAGTTAACTCTCTCTTTAAAAGAAGAAAAACCTAATTAATTAAAAAATCTTTTGCATGTAATTTTCTTTCTCAGTTTTATTGAGATATAGTTGACACCCAGCATCTGATGGTTAAGGTGTACAGCATGACAATTTAACATATATATCATGAAAAGATGGCCACAATAAGTTTAATTATCATCCATCAGCTTATGGACACTACGATAAATGTTTTTTCCCCCTTGGGAGAGGACTTGAGGATCAATTCTCTTAACAACTTCCAAGTATGCCACACAGCAGAGTTCACTGTCGTTGTCAAGCTGTACGTTACATCAGAGATAGCTCTCCTTAGCAGGGCTGAACTCCCTCAAATTTCAGCGGTCGTAATATGACAACAGTGTTAGTGATGAATAGGAGGCACCGTTATTTCTTAGAATTATCAACAGGCCCTAGAAAGACCACTTTTCTGACGTTAGTTTGCAAAGCTGCCTTCCACAATCAATAAACGATGGTCATTATATCTCCTAAGCACGAGCCTTAGGAATTTCCAGAAGGCAACAGCTTATTAATTCAATTCAATGTGGGCAAAAGGAAAAAAAAAAAAAAAAAAAAGGTCCAAAAACGCTTCTTTATTCCCTACTGAAGCTGTGAGTTCTACCATATGACTAGGTCACTCGATGACCTTCCCAACGAGCAGACTGAGAAGCCTAACAAACCAGGACACAAAGCCAGCATTCACTGTGTCTTGCTCTTATTCAGCTGAGTACATTTATTTTACTACTGAATTGCACCAGAGTGTAGGTAGGTCTTTCCCTGGAATTTGAGCAGGAGGCTTGTGTCTTTTTGCTGAGAAAATGCATATAAATGCCCGAACCAGTTTAGTGGTCTTTACCAAAAATAGCTTGGCCTTTTGACTCACCCAGGCTGCCAGTAAACTCTGCTTCTTTTTTTTTTTTTTTTTCCCTCTCCACAGATAGGCTAAATCTAGTAACATCACGTCAGTGCATTCTGAATTGGATGCAGCATTGAATTTGTTTTAGTTTGGGAATCCTTGTTATCAGTTCCTATGCTGTATCAGAGAACGTTGGGACAGGGAGGGTCTGACAGGTGTTCAATTTCAGCCCAGCCTCGTAGATTTATAGATAAGGATATAGAAGCCCAGAGAGGTTTAAGTGACCCACACAAGACCACGTTGCTGGTAAGTGGCAGCCCCAAAATAACTCCGGGTTGCTGATGTTTGAAGGAATCTGTTTCATATCAGAGTGTCAGCAGGAGGTCTCATGGTTGGGCTATGAGGACCACGGGTCCCCCTCAAAGAGAGAGATAGCAAGGGATGAATCCTGGCTGCTGCTGTGTTTATCGAATTTCCAAGAAGGAATGTGTGAGAACAGAATGATGCAGAACCCTGGAAAACAAAGAGATATTTTAACGCTTGAACTTGGCCGTGGGTGGCCCTCTTATTGGGGCCCAGAGAAGCAGCTAATTCACATCAGCAAGTTACTCTGAGGTCTTTCGAAGCACCTGAGTCATTCCTGCGGCTTGCGGGCTTGTGGAAGGCCTCACGCCTTCCCTAGGTGGCCGAGTGTAGTGCTTTGTGTAAGGAAACAAAGCCAGCAGCTTGCCCTTCACCCAGCAAACAAAACCTCTGGGTTTCTCCCCATCCTTTGACCGCTGGGCCAAGGTTTCATTGGCAAACATATATATATATATATATATATATATATATATATTTTTTTTTTTTTTTTTTTTTTCTCTCTCTCTCTCTTGGGTCCTTCTACCATCTGCTTGGATTTTGGGAGCAGTTCTGTTGCATTTTGTTTTTAACTGAGAAGGACACAAATTCTTTCTTTTGGAATTCAATTTGCTATGGTTGTCTGTAATGTAAAGATGAAACTTGCAGTGAAAAAATGAAACTTCATCACACTCAGGAAAGCAAATATGCCTTTGCTGAGTATATATGAAATGTCTCTTTAGACAAATATCCTGAATGTAATTAAAACCTGTGTAGAGTCGTTACAATTTTTTAAAACAAGTAAAGCAGGGACAGATCCTAGAGCAACATTTACCTTGTGTGCCAGTTTCGCAGGTGAGAAAACTGAAGAAAACGAGAAAAGAAGGGTCTTGCGTTGGGTTGCAGAGCTGGGAAGGCAAAAACAAGAACTCAAACCTAGATCCGAGGCTCCCCAGTGGTCATGCTCTTTCCATTTTGTTACACTATTGACCTCTACTGACTTGACGGTCAAACGTTTGACTTCAGGAGTCATCATATCCTTTGCTTTTCACAGTCATAGTATCTTTTGCTCTTTCCAAAGCCTTAGGAGGAAACTCTATGTCATTGACCCTATTTCAAGAAAAGGTACCTGAAAAGAAAATAAGAAAAGGTATTTGAGCATCAGAGAAGTTAGTTGGTGTACCCGAAGTTGCCTGCTCAGGAGTAATTGATGTGGGACTCAAATCAAGGACTTAGACAGTTAAAGTAAGGTGGGGAGTGCAAAGTATTTGGTATGTGGGTCAAGAGACCCAGGCTCAAGTTCTAGCTATTCATTCCATTTATTTGAAGTGTATCCTAGACAGAGGAGATTACTTTTCGAAAGTTCAAGTTACACCACTTTACTTTTATGAAAGACCTACATTAGTACATACCTGTTTTCTCTAACCAAAAGAAATATAAAGAGAATTAAGTGTCATAAGGATGAGTGGCATAAAACATAGAAGATAGCTATGAACATCATTTCAAAACACTGGGTTTTTAAAATCATTTAAACCTGGCTTTGATTCCCCCGCTCTGCCACTTAATGACTGAGTGACCTTGGCCCAGTTAGGATAGAAAATTTCTTTACATCATCATATTTATTTAATTCTCTCTTCACTGACTTAGTTCCAGTTGAATTTGTACGTTGCAAAGAACAATACTCTGGCTGAATATCATAACTAGTTTCAGGAACTGAAGTGTATAGGTAAATATTTAGGAAAAACTTGTGTGACCAGTTACAACAGAGAGAAGTCTTAAGTTTTACCAATTATGTTTTTTCGACTACTTTTGGTAAATCTCGTAAGTCAGGTGACTTTAAGAGTATGCTTGACAAGAAGGTTGTAGTTCAATATTACTTGAAGATTGGACGTCAGGAACCACATAAATAGAAATGGTGTACAGAATAAATTATACTCTGTACCAGGTTCTAGTTCACTGGTTTTAAGGCTCCCCTGAAATATTTCATTGGTCCCCAACTGGCAAAATTATTTCCAAAAACAACTGCTCTTTTTTATATATTCTTGAAAGTGACTTTGTATGTCATCATCACAAACTGATTTCACCATAAACAGAATGAATGATTGGCATCACTGAGCATAGGCTCAATTAATTGGATGTCCTTTTTATACAGGATGCTTGGAAAGCAGTGTGGATCATTTAGAGAGATCTGGAAATTTTATCTTCTCTCTTATTGTTTGGTCATAGTTGTGCCACTTACCCTATAACCTTATTTCTGAAGTTGAGATAATAGGACAAAGCAAGTTGCCCAGATTCCCCACCATTTTCACGTCTGAACACACAGAAAATTGTAATATTCTTCTAGCACACTGAAGAAAATGGATGAGGCCAAGTGGAAACTTGCTTGAGGTTCTCAACTATGCTAAGTTGGTTAGCCTTTTTGAGGAGATCAATATTTCATCACATTGATAACTAAGAGAATCGTAGAATTTATCATGCAGCTAAGAATGCTTCTGAGAGTTGAATTGTGCATGTTAATAGTAACACTAAGATTGGTACATTAGGGATTTTACTGGGCAAACCAAGACATGTTTAACCTAACTAAAACCCATCCACAGCAAGCAGCATAGTTTTGGGGGAACTCTAGACTCAAACAATACCTGATATATTCACATGAGGATAAAAGGTACAACAAAGGTAAAATAGTCAATGATGTTGTAATAGTGATATATGGTGCCAGATGGTAGCTACCCTTGTGGTGATCATGGCATAACCTATAGACTTGTACAATCACTATGTTGTTTACCTGAAACTAATGTGACATTGTGGTCAACTACACTTCAGTTTTTGGAAAGTGGTTAGCTGCTCTTACTTATAGGAAATCTAAGTGGGGAGAACTGTTTTGACCCCTAGGAAAACAAACAATTTCCTCCAAATGAGGTACTCATTCAGCCATGATGCCTACCATCTGTTCTAGCAATTCCAGCTATAGGATAGGGAGGAAAACCAACAACAATGATTCCAAGAATTCTAAGTTACCTTTTCAAGTGTCATGGACTTGTTGCTTCAAGTTCAGTCTTTTCCCTTAAATAGCTGCCAAGAACTACCCTTGAGGAAACCCCGTGATGAGTAGTGGTCTTTCTGAGGCTGTTGTTTTTAGGTTCCTTAGAATTCCGCCTATAGCCCAAGTCTCTCTCTTGAATTCCATACTCTTATTCCCACTGCCTTTTGAATATATACATCCAAATTTATATCCCAGTCTTTAAACTCTCTGTACCCAAAAGGAACCCTATGTTTTCAATTTAACCCACACCAGCCAACTTTTTCCTGGTTTATATTTCTAACTTGCATATGACACAATTAATTCACCCAAATTCTCACATAGGTTCTTCTCTCCTATACTCTCCTTGGTCAGCCCACTGACTCTTCCCCCAGAATAGTTTTAAAGTGGGTATTTCATCTATATTTTTATTGTACAGATTTTGAGTATCATCATATATCACCTCTTTGCTGAAAATTCTTATTTGTTTGGCCTTTATATCTCTAGTTCTAGCACTATTAACACTGCCCACATACTTGTTTAAACATGCAGATATCAGCATATTTTTTCATGATAAAAATCTTCCAATGGTATCTGTCAAAGGATAAAATGTGAAATAATTTTCATCTCATAGAAATATCCTTGGGATTAGTTCTCTGTCTAAGTGTCAAGCCTAATTTTTCTCAACGCTTTTTGCTTTATACTGCATCAGATACTTCTTGTGCACTAAGTCAAAGCTTCTCAATCCTCACCTCTTATTTCAGTCATGGTCATGTTACCATGACCAGTTTTATACAGAACTTGACTAGTTTCATTCAGGCGCATTCAGAAAATTCCTCACCTTTACTCAAGCCACATAGTTCTTCCTTTCCTGGGGCTTATCTGTCATCAAAACGTGGGACTCTCTGAGGAAGCCCCAAAGTGTGCGATAATCATACACAAGGAGCCACCTTGGTATACAGAAGATAAAACTTTGAAACAAAAGTTCAGAGAGAGATTTTCTTCTTAAGATTTTATTTATTCATTTGGCAGAGAGAGCACAAGCTGGGGGAGTGACAGGCAGAGGGAGAGGAAGAAGCAGGTTCCCCACTGAGCAGGGAGCCCAGTGTGGGGCTCAATCCCAGGACCCCAGGATCATGACCTGAGATGAAGGCAGATGCTTAACCAAGTGAGCCACCCAGGCGTCTCCAGAAAGAGATTTTATAAACCTCTTTCTACTGCAGGTCACAAAGTATTGAGCATGTGTCACCTACACCAACGACCAATGAAACAATTGATATTTATTTATTTTTCTCTCTTTTCATTTTTTAGTCCCTCTTTCCATAATTCTTGATACATGAGATTACTTCCAAATAGACTACCTTTGTGTAAGTCTTTAAATGAAGCTTCATTTTCAAAAAAATATGAAAGATTATAGTTACTAGGAATGTTCATATAATACAAATCCCTGTGATGAGGTTTTGAAACTAGATTACTCATAAATCAGAAAGGAATAAAACTCTGATTACTTATGAGAAGTGGCGGGGAATAATCTTTGACATGCAGTAGCATCATAATAACACTATCACACATAGTAGATTGTGATGAAGTATGGGTAGAAGGAACATTGGGTTACATGGGAGCTTAAGCATTTGATTGGCATAAAGCTCTCTAAGTCATAAAGATTCTTCTTTGTATCACACTGCATCAGATACTTCTGTGTAGTTGGACCTTGAGATCGTGAAATTGCCAGAAATACAACTCCTATACGAGAAATGTGAGCTAGAATCACAGGATGAGAAATGAACTCCACAAAGATTCAGAGTACTGCCATATTAATGAGTATTTTGGTATTGGTACATTATATGAACAATAGTTTAAAGGGACTGGTGGCACAATACAGAACCAGTCATGGGTAGTCCTAAATGAGAATGGTGGGGAAAAATCCTCTTAAGGGTCAGAGTTTGTGAGAAAAGCACTTGGTTTGTTTACTTTGTATGGATGGAGAAGTGGCTTGGGGTATGGATATGTAATAATTCATCACTATTAGAACACAGCTTGCCTATTGGTCATAAACATAGAATGAGTAAGACAAAAAGAAGGGCAAAAAGGAACTCTGCATAAGAGTCAAATGGATTGACCTCTGGTAGTAGATCCAGCCATGAGGAGAACATGAACCAAAGAGGAGACAACCTATACTAACCTAGAGAGGATGACAGCCTGCTCCACTTGCTGCTTGGTGCTGGCATAATGGGCTCATGAATTAAGTGACCAGGGTGACAGAAATAGAGTCTATATGCACAGACTCATAACATGAGATGCCTCTCCCCAAGGCTAATCTAGATACTTCTGTGGCTAAATACCCAAATCTGTAAGTATCAGAGACAAATACTGAGCACTTGTAATGGTACTCTGGATCAATGAAACCAGTCAGTGGTTTGGTGCTTGGTAGGTTGGTTACATCAAACCTCTTTTTGATGATTTTTCCTTGATGGGATTGTTATATGGAAGCATATGGGTTACCTTTTCTGCCTTCAGTGCTACAAGCATCACAAAATTTGGAGGCTTATAGAATGCCTGAAACATCATCCTAACAATGAGATCTACTTGACTTATCATATACCCAGTAATCAAGAAACAATTGACCTAATAGAATAATGAGCAGGTCTATTAAAAACTCAAGTAATGTGCCAACTTAATAATATTGACCTTAGGATTATAAATATACTGAGTCAATGGTCAGAAGATGATGTTAAATCCCTGGTAGGAAAAATACATGGATCCAGGAGCCAAGGGGATTACAGAAAATTAGGCATTCTTATCATCATTCTCTGTAACCAACCTTAAAATTTATGCTTAAGCTCTGCTGGACCGGAGACCCTATTTTCCCAAGGAGTTTACCTCTATTCTATTTTAACCCACTTTAATAGGGTTCCACTCTATTTGAAGTTAAAACTATCACTTAGATACTCTGGATTCTTCATATTAGTGGACTAGCAAGCAAGAAAAGATTATAGTACTAGTGTGAGTAAATGATCATGATTGCCATGAGGAGCTAGGGTTGCTGCTCTAAGTTGGAATATAGCCAGAGGACTTGCTTGGAAATGTCTTGCTTGTTCTGTACCCACCAAAAATGGTGACAGGGCAAGTATAACAGCAATGACCTTAGAAGGCCGTGAGTCCAAAGCCCTCAGGATAGAAGGTGTAGACCATCTTACTAAATACTCACCCTGGACAGCTAGGAAAGACTACAAGACAGCCAAAGTGACTAAAAATGAGAAAAATATTAAATAAATAGCATATTAGTCTTCTCAGGCTGCCATAACAAAATACCATAGACTGGTCTTAAATAACAAAAATTTATTTCTCACAGTGTTAGAAACTGAAAGTTCAAGATTAAGGTGTTGGCCCATTTGGTCCCCTGGGAGAGCTTTCCTCCTGGCTTGCAGATGGCATCCTTCCTAGTGTATGTTCACATGGCCTTTCCCTTAATTAATTTCCAAAGGTCTTATCTCCAAATACCATTTTATTGGGGCTCAAGGCTTCAAGGTATGAATTTGGGGGGGGACCCAAACATTCAGCCCATAACAGAGAGAGTAGGAGTGAAAGGATGAATGTGAATTATGTGCTTCAGGATGAGTTACAGCAGCAGGGACGGAGACTGATTCCACTAATCCACCCTTATTATATTATATTATATTATATTATTGTAATATCCACTGGCTATTACTTTAAAGAAGGTTTTGTGACGGATTGATTAATGGAAGGCAGAAGCATAAGAGGTGGATGGCACTGGAAATGGCTGGTGTTGGATGTTCCTTGTGCACCACCTCAAATCCTCTTAGAGCAGTTATGAGACATACTTCAGAAACTGCCAGTAATGATTCTCAGACTCAAGCAACAGTTGCCTCTATCAGGGCCAACTAGATGATATAACCTGGTATTGAGTTGTCTTCTTTTTCTATGTCTCTGTTCCCTGACTTTCGAGATCACTTTCTAAATATACTATATTCACTAAAAAATTAGGCTCAGGAAGTGTTTTGGGGGGAACTTTCGTCAAGGTATCTACTTTAAACAACATTACCAAAATAATTACAGCACCTAGTGGAAGGGCTGACACATGCTATTGACCCAATGAACAGTTATGTAATTCTCTTTCGTGACATGCCATGCTTTTTCTGGATCTTTGGTTCTATCTGGGTCTTTGTGCATCAGTTTCTTTCTTTTTTAAATTATGTTATGCTAGTCACCATTGTTTTTGATGTAGAAGTCCAAGATTCATTGTTTGCATATAACACCCAGTGCTCCATGTAATACGTGCCCTCCTTAATACCCATTACCAGGCTAACCCATCCCGCCACCTGTCTCCTCTCTAAAACCCTCAGATTGTTTTTCAGAGTCCATAGTCTCTCATGGTTCATCTCCCCCTCTGATTCCCCCACTTAATTTTTCCCTTCCCTCTCTTAATGTTCTCCATGCTATTTCTTATGTTCCACAAGTAAGTGAAACAGTATGATAATTGACTTTCATATTTTTCTGTCCCAAGTACCTCCATCAGATTTATCACCTGTAAAATTTCTACCCAGGGGTTCCTGGGTGGTTCAGTCGTTAGGCATCTGCTTCGGCTCAGGTTATGATCCCAGGGGTCTGGGATGGATCCCTGCATCGGGCTCCCTGCTAGGCGGGAAGCTTGCTTCTCCCTCTCCCACTCCCCCTGCTTGTGTTCCCTCTCTCTTTGTCTTTTTGTCAAATAAATAATAAAGTCTTAAAAAAAATCTACTACCCATTTTTAAAATCTTAATTGGTTTTCAAGTCTACAATGTAAAATTTTCTGAGTTCCTATAGGAAACATAACACAATTTGATCATCAAACAATTTGATTTCTGGAGATACTGGAATAACACCTTTCCCAGTCCACATTGTATGTCTGTAGGACAATTGACTGAGTCCTAGCCAGGGGAATGTGGGCAGAGGTAGTATAGGATTTACAACCCTCGCCATAAAACAATTTGCATGATTTTCCATTCTCCATCTATTTCTGCTTATGCAGTTGGAAGTGAAAGAATGAACCTGGAAAAACTGGGCAAAACTATAAGTTGAAAGTAGCCTGGTTCCTGGTTCATCACGTGGAGGAGAGTTTCCTAGACATATCCCCACTCTGCATTAGACTTTACTTGGATGATTAGTAAACTGTCAATTGTATTAAGCCACTAAGACGTCAGACTTTAGTTCTATTTTAGGATAATCTAACATATCACAACTAACACAACTGAGACAGACATAGAGGATTCCTCTAAATGTATATTAAATAAATATTTAATTCTAATTGTCTCATTTCATTTCCATCTCTTTGACATTACCTTTATGGATTCCCCAATGGTGGTACTATACTATATACTTATCGATTGGATGGATGAATGGATGGATGGATGGATGGATGGATGGATGGATGGATGGATGGGGAAGGACATGTAAATTTATTTTGTAGGATACCAGGAAAAAAAAATGTTAAGAAATTATTGAGAGATGTATTTTGACTGACCAGGAAAAAGAAACTTTCTAAAAACTGTAGCCATGGAATAACGGTATAGGGCTGCTTATAGAAGTGATAAGAAATTTATCACCGGAGAGCTTAGCTGGCCTGGAATTTCAAGACCAATTGTCCAAACTGCTCAACCTTTTAGTGAAATAATTAAGTCTAGGGGAGCCAAAGGACTTGCCCAAAGTGTGTTTGTAGCAGAACTGGAAGTGAAAGTGAATGTCTTGTCTCTGATACCAATATTTTATTAAATCAAAATTCAGAGAGTCTGAGTAACCAGAACATCAAATATATACCATATCTGAGTTAAGTCCTGATAATTTACTAATAATATGTGCCCTTAGGTTAATTACTTAATCTAGCATAGGAAATTTTTCTTATTTATAAAAATGGGATATGATCTCTTGATAGATTTTTGTAAGATTGTTATGGTACAGGTTACAATTGTTATTATCACATTTAATATAATTTTAGTAATTGCAAGAAAAATAAATACTTCTTATTCAAATCTATTATTTACATTTTACCAGCATGGTATTAAGTAAATTTCAGTTTTATTATAGACTAGAGAATTTTTGGTCACTAAATTGAGAACATGAATCCTATGGGAAAATGTAGTTCAAGACTCAAACAACTGAATTTGAAGTGAGTTGTGGAACACAATGATTTTTTTCAAACTGGGGACTCTCTGAAAAGACATTTTATAACCTGTGTGACTCCAATTAATTACAATCAGTGAGTGGAAGACAGATAGTAAAAAATAATCTGGGAACTCAGACCACGGTAAAGACTGGAAAGTCCCAGAATACCATGCCCCTTCTTACATTCTTAGTTCCCATATTTTAGAGTAATAGTCCTCAATCATGATTCCCATGAAAATGAGTAATTGTTTAAGTGTAATACTTAGGGCTAGGGAAGCACTAACTTAATATAATCATTGTCTAAAGAGTTCGTTTTGTTTAGTTTTGGTGAGTTTTTTTGGGGGGGGGTTGTTGTTGTTTCGGCATTAGAATTCAGTTTCACTTGTTTTGGGTCCATAATAGCTCAAAGGTTTGCATTTATTCTGGGAAATGCTCCTAGACAATAGTCAGTGGGAGGATCAGTCCAGGAAACTGGCCTTCTAGAGCTGCTTAGGACCCTGGTGAATGTCTGTTGGGAGACAGTAAGTCAGGTATGTGTGATGACCTACATTCTGGCACATCTAGATAATGAATCCTGGGTATGACTCTTCATATCTTTGTAAACTTGAGAAAGTTACTTAAGTCTTCAGAGTTTCAGTTTCTTCATGTGTAAAATAGGGATGATGATACCTGCCTCTGTCAAATTGTTGTAATGATTAAATGAGAATTAATATGCATGTATTATCTAGCACTGTACCTGGCACTTAATAGATACTCAGGAACAATTTCTCCCTCTTCCCTCCCTTCCTTCCTCCCTCCCTGACGCCCCTCCTTCCCTCCCTTCCATTAGAATTCTAATTAAGCAAGAGTGAAAAGAGATGGTCTCAATGAGAAAATCCAATTAAAAGTGCATTGAGTACCAACTTGGAATTCTTGAACACGAAACGCATACACTGTTCCAGTTTCCTCCTTTAGGCAGGCAGGGACTTGCATACCTTGCTATGGGCTCCTGCCAACATTTCCCCATAAAATTCACCTGTGAGATTCTTTTTGATAAAACCCTATAGGTACAGACAGGTGAGTGAGGGAGGAAGGAGCATTGATACAGATACGGTGCACAAATCCCCTCTTCTTGGGGGAGGATTCTGTAGGAAGTTAGAATAAATCCTACAGAAGTGACAGATTCCTGGGGGCACAGAACAAACTGGGGTTTGGTTTTTCTTTCCTCAGTTTCCCTGGGAAGCTTGGGTAATTCACCTTTGATCTGCTAATCTGCGGATTAAGGATTAAACGCACTTCAAGAAGACTAATTTGGCTTGGTTGTAACACAGTTTAACAACTTACTCCAAAGGAAGCCAAGAAAGCATAGCTTTTCATGCTGTCTTCATTAGAGTTAATAATAACAAGTCCTAGAACACATAGTATGTTCCCGCGAGTTCCTAATCTTTACGCCACTTAGGATACAGGTAGACTATCATTCTACCTTTCATGGATGAGGAAAGTGAGGCACAAAAAACCCAAAGTAACATGCCCAACATCACAATACTAGGGAGTGGCAGAGTCAGAAACTGAATCCACCAGAGGTGGCCCCAGAAACTTTGAGCTTAACCATGACGTCCTACTGCTGAGTTCCTTTAGCAGCTCTTAATTAAAAGGCAATGCCTCTCGAGAAAATGTGTTGCATTCTTTTGAAGAATTCTTGCTGCAGATTTTTACTTCCAGTGAAGTCCTCTTTGGCTTGACAGAGAATAAAAGTTGCCAGTTATGTCACAAGATGCTGGCTTTATTCAAATAACACAGTTCTCTTCAACTTACAGCTATATATTTTTCTTTACAGTTTTTTTTTTTTTTTAAACCTAAATAAATCCCATAGAAGTTGGTCTCTACATGGGGTATGAGAATCACAGGGGTCTGCACAGGGCAATCCACAAAGGTGTAAGAAGAAATACTTGAGCGCCTAATAATTCCATCTCATTTGCTTAAATGTTCCACTGTTATTACCTTTTAATAAATGATATATTATTTATTGTTACAGTAGTTCTTCTATGTAATTTACAACTAATATTCACCTCTATTGGAGATTAACCCTCAAAAATGTTTTTGATAAAGGTGAAGATCGCACAAGTTGGCAGATGACTATTTAAGAGGTCCTAGAATTTAGGAATTTAACCTTTAATGCTTATTGCAATGAATCGATTTCATCCCTTTCACAGGAGAGTTTAAGTTACCTTCTAAAGACTCACTGGATTTATGGTCGGTATCAAAGCTACGTATGCTTCTGAGGGATGCACCGTAACACTAAATTTTGAGATTTCTAGCAAAGCATCTAATGCATAATGAACTCTCAAAGAATATGGTTGGAAAAAAAGAGAGAGGGAAGAAGCAGGGAAGGAGAGAAAGAAAGAAGGAAAGGAAAGTTGACATCTTTTTTTTACATAGCCTTAAGATGTGTTTAAGATCATGGATTTTGTAGACAATCTTGATTTTTCCCCTAGAGTTGGGAAACTTCCTAGGTAAGAAACACAGACTGTTCTTAGCCTCAGCTCTAGTAGGATGTTCATCCTGGAACTGAACAAATCTGGAATCTTATGGGAGTCCAGGGAAATTTCACAACATTATTGTGAAACGGATTCTGTTATTAACCTCATTTTACAGACATGGAAACTGAGGCCAGAGAGATTAAGTAATTTGCCCAAGGTCACAGAGCTAGTGACAGATGGACGATTTAAATCCAGATACTCTGGCCCCCACGGCCTTGCTCCTACTCGCTACATTATTACACTGGAACTCTTCATCTCTTCCTTCTTTCACATTTTTAAACTGCTTTTCCCTTTTAAGGGTGACTTTGATTTTCATTTGAACTATTTATCTTGGATTTTGCAAGGTGGGGGCTGGGGGGCTTGCCACGGAGACTTCCCAGCATACTATGAAAGATTAGTTAAAACCATAATACCAAGAATATTGTCACAATAACCCACAGTTTGTGTTGGTTCAACCCTACAGTTTTCAAAGTACCCACAGATACTTCTATATTTAACACTTCAGACTCTTCTCAGGGAGACAATATTTTCCCATTTCTTTTTTTTTTTTTTTTTTTTTTTTTTTTAAGATTTTTATTTATTTATTGAGAGAGAGGTAGTGAGAGAGAGCATGAGCGAGGAGAAATCAAAGGGAGAAGCAGACTCCCCATGGAGCTGGGAGCCCGATGCGGGACTCGATCCCAGGACTCCGGGATCTGACCTGAGCCGAAGGCAGTCGTCCAACCAACTGAGCCACCCAGGCGTCCCTATTTTCCCATTTCTGATAAAGAAAGACGATGGCATATAAAAGGTTTAGTCACAATCGCAAAGCTAGCTAGAATTTGGATCATTTGATTCCTGGTCCTGTGTCCTTCAAACAATTTGTCCAATTTATACCCTTTGACAATGGGCAGTATAGGTGGGCAACTGTTCTTAAAGCACTCTAATAGCAATTCCTTACACTTGTAGAGAGCCAGATTACCAAGCAGCTTCTGTGCCAGCTCTTAGTTACTGATCGTGATCAGTTGTTTTAAGAAGGGTTCTGAGGCTCAAACTCAGCTCCATGAGAAATGAGTGCAATGATAGTTTAGTGACGTCTTTCGCTAGCACCTGTGCCATGATTGAGGGTGCACCTCTAGCATAGTCACTGAACCTCTTATTGAGATTTATATTTCGGAAATTGATGTCTTATATATTGCTTCTTCCAGATAGTGTTATCCCTTTAGGGACCCTACAGCACTATATTCATAGTTCTATGTGTTTTTTTTTAATAACTACATAATTATCTAATGTCATTTCTCTCTCTCTCACTCTTAAAGTCAGAGACCTCATGTATCTGAGTATTTTCTCAGCCTGACACGAATCCTGGCACATAGCAGGGCTCAATAAATTGTTGTTGAACATTTTACAGTTGCAAGTAATTTTGTGAGATGAGCATTAGCAACTGTCAGTTGAAGAAGGCTGAGAAGTCCATGAAAGCCATCTTGAGTCGACACAGAGCTAATGAGATTTTTCTCTGCACTCTGTCTTATTCCTAACATGCAAATGGCTTTCCTCACGACCATTGGGACTTTTGAAAGCCATTAGTATTCTAGGAGGGGACAAAAGATTTCTAAAGTTGCTCTCTCCAGCTGACCTACTGCACTTTCTTTGAAATTACGCTGCCTGTGTTTCCTGCAAACTTCATCGGTTCCCTACAGACATGAAAAGGAATCGTTTCCACCAAACCATCTTGCTAGAAGACCTTTACTAAAATTGTCCTGAAGAAGAAATTATTCTTCACCCCTGGGGTCACTTGGTAGCTAAAACAGACTTCTCCTTTTTCTTTTAATCTGTTCTACTTCACTGCCTCCCTTTTTGTGTGTTCTTAAAGGTATTGCCTTATTTACTTTGATGGTTTCTCAACTAATTGAACACAACAGTGAGTTCATTCTTCCTTGACTCTTCTGGATGTTTCTACTACCCTAGGGGGAAGGGTCCCTATCAGACAGCTTGACTTTGAGATACTTGCTTATTGATATCACTTTCAATGCTATTGTTATATATGATGCTGTTAAAAGCTTGTACATTTGACTAAAATGAAACATAGAGACTGCAGTGATACCATACATAGCGTGTGATGGCAACATTCCTGATTTATGGATAGGGAAATGGCTTCTGAAAACAAAAGGATGGGTAAATCTTATAGCTTGATCTTAGTTCCATGTAAGTTGTCTCCAAAGGTCCTAAAAGATTAAAAAAAAAAAAAACCACAACTAAGGAATTATCTTATATGAAGATAAGGAACAGGAACTATGAAGTCCAAATCCTATCAAAACATTACTTAGGAGACAGAAAGAATTGTCTTAGAACTGGATTCTTCCTTCTGACATGGAGATGATGTCGTTCTGACTCCATAGTTAGCAAATATTTTCTGACTCCCTGACGCAGGTGCACATGTGTATACATAGACACACACACCCCGCAGAAAAAGGAAATCTTCCCCAACTGGTCATGTTGATATGTATCTCGTCACTTCCTTTCTCCATCCTTCTCTACCAAATTCATGTTATGAAACGCTCTCAAAACCATTTTCACCACAGACAGGGTTTTAGGTGAAAACCCCTAAAACTCTAAGAAAACCTTCCTACTACCTTCTCCTTCTGCACACTGGCCCATACCCAGCAACTCTCCAGAGCCCAGGATTTTCCAAGCTTCTATCTTTAGCGAGCCGTGTGTGTAATGAATCATAGTGTCCACCTGTAAGTGTCATAAACAGATGGTATAAATATGCTTGCATAATAGGACTCAAAACACATCTCCAGTTTTAGCTGGAGTTCAAACAGTATTTGCAGTTCCAAGAAACCTGTGGCTGGCAGCTTCAGGGTCAGTGGGAGGAGAATACCGGAAAACTGAAGCCCATGTTCCCTGCTGCCTGTCAATGCAGACTCCAGGGCAGGGGCCGGGGAGGAGGTGGAGTGGAGGAGGAGTGACAGGAAAGCCTGTTTTCCGCTGGCTCTTGAAGCCATTCATGTTAAAGGCTCCCAAGAAATTGGTCTTTGGATCCTAATGGGAGTGGGTGGTTTCGCATGCAGCCTTCCCTTTTCCTGGAATGCCCTTCCCTCCCCAGAATCCCTCCCATTTTCCCTGTTTGTCTCTGCTCTGCTTATCAGATCCCAGCTTCCATGTGCTTTCCTGTGCAAGGGGAGGTCTTCCCAGCCCCCAGATCAGAGGAAGGGGTCTGTGCTTCGTGCTCATGACGCACCAGGGTGGGAATCGTCTAGGGCAAGGGTTGTGCCATCTCCTACATGGACGGAAGCCCAACCTTGCACACAGACACTGCTGGGCAATTAATACACCTTGTTCATTTGAAGGTCTATCCCAAAAAACACTGACCCAGCGAAAGAGCTCAGTTGAAACCTCAGGATGAGGTGATCTGGCTTCTTAAAGAACGTTGAGGATTGACTTTTGAAGAAAAAGGGGAATAGAGTCATCCTTGATTCTTGAGGTTCCATTCCTTCTTCAGCGTGTATTCCCCAGGAGATCCAGATGAAGCATCCTGTCCTCTCGGAGATCCTGTCCAGGCTCCCCAGGCAAGCAATAGCTTCCTCTTCTGTGACCACACAGTGCTTACTCATAGCCTGGGTTTCTTTTCATCTCTTTTTGCCCTTCCTTACCAGGCCCCTAGCTATTTAAGGTGGTGAACTGAGTCTCTGGTTCTTCTGCCTTGGTCTACTTTTCCTAGGAACAAAGTACACTGCTGGGCATTGGGTAAGCACTCACATTTGTTGAAATGATTGAGATGTTGGTGAGGACAATAGAACATCTACTCAGTTAACCAACATTCAATAAATATTTATTGAGAGCTCCACGGTTTACCAAGTCATGTTTCAGGTGCTTGGAATGTATCAATAAAACATTGCCTCTTTAAATAAGCATTTTGGAGACATTTAACTTTGCCACAAACTAGAGAAAGGGTTTTGGGGTTTGTTCTGCAATCTGTTGACCTAAGAGAGGCACATAGCCAGTATAAGTTGCTAAGCACTAGGTGTTAAGTCCTAAGGTAGTGATTGAGAGTAAAGCTCAGTGTTATTACCTTTCTTTCTTTTTCTTTTTTTTTTTTTTTAAAGATTTTATAATTTTTTTGAAGAGAAAGAGAGTGAGCAAGAGGGAGAATGCACAAGAGCCAAGGGAGGGGCAGAGAAGCAGACTCCCTGCTGAACAGGGAGCCTGCCTTGGAACAGGATCTCTGGGATTATGAGTTGGGCCAAAGGTAGATGCTTAACCTACTGAGTCACCCAGGCGCTCACGGTATTTCTTCTTAATGGTATCTTTAATGGATACACTTAGTACACCGAAGAAGTGTATTCAGTAACAGAAATATAAGAGGGGGCTAAGTTAGCAAATAATTGCTATGCTTACCAGTGTGACCATGGGCACAAATAATAGTGTCATAGTGAGCGTTCTTTTCACTTTTTTCATTATAAGCACCCTAAAATGTCAGAAGGCTAAGAGCTTGGTAATCTTGAACCAGTGTCTAAAATTGTACTCAATTAAATTTCATTTTTAAAAAAGTGTCTAGTCCTTCTTCAGTACATAATCCTCTTTATCATGTTTAAATTAAGTTCACCTAGAAATAGATTTTTTGTAGTTTGTTTTAAGCTAGCATCATTAAAGATGCACACGAATTTCATACTGTGCAATCTTTATCTTTTCTAATGATGTTACTTTAGTTGAAGAGTGTTTAAACAACTAGGACTTGCTCGTTATCAATCATTTTGACATTGAGGGTGATGTGTAGAATATAGCAATTCATGTCAATTATTATCCACTGGCACACTTCATTTCTGAGCCAGTAAGCAAAATTTTCGGGAGCAAACCTTCAATGTTAATTGAAAAATCAATAAACTTCTGATGGAATGAGTTTCGTGCCTTCTATTTCCCTAATTTTAGAAGCCGCCTCCATTTAAAGCCGTGGTGTTAGCCCCATTAATATTATTTTGTGAAAAGGCAGATGGTGACTTTTTATTCTTCTAGCCTGTAATGGAGACATGTATCAAATTATTTCTAGATTTATACTAACAGGATTTAACATTTCTTAAAGGGCTTTGTGGGGCTGCAGACTTCATAAACAGATCCTCCCATTCATCACGGATCCTTACTCCCTGTGGAAGAACTACAGCAGCAATTACATCCGAGACAGGGACTCTCGAACACAGTTTAAGAGCAGGGAATGAATGTCTTCTATAATTGAGACACAGAAGCTGGAAAAAATTATTCCCACTGGACTTGGTAGAGACTCACTGAGTCTGAATCGCAGGTCAAGACCTTAGCGACCGTAGAAACTTCCTGAACCCTATTGCCTTTGGTTCCTGGAAAGACCAATCCTCAGCAAGACTGTGAACTAGAACAATGTTCACTTATGGTTCCCCTTTTCTTCACAGAGCCATCAACTACTGCAAGGAGGAACATGCCAACATGCTTCAGCCCAAGAGTAGAGGTATGACTAGAATTAAATTCTGAACCCAGTGTGGAGCGTGGCTCAGTCATTTCCCAGTGATATGACCTGGAGAAATCCATTAGCCTCCTTGAGACAACACGCTCCTCACGCTCCAACCTGGGAGTTACGTGTCATTGACACGTAACTCCCAGGGTTGTTTTGAGGATTACATAGGTTAATGTGTGTAAAACAGCTCAGTCAACTGAGATGCAATTGACACACGTGGTAGATAATATCATCACCATCCATAAAGCTGACTCCAGCAGAGAAACTGGCAAGACCTTTTCATGGTTGGTGTTCCTCCCACCCCCACGGGAGTCATCTTGTTCAGATGCCAAGATTCCTCGTACCTCTCTCCTGGCAACATCCAAATTTAAGGTCTTGATGTTTCAGAAACAAAATAAAAACTGTAACAGTCAAAACTCTGATGGAATTTTTTTTGAGATTTATTTATTTATCTTAGAGAGAGAGAGCACACAAGCAGGGGTAGGGGAAGAGGGAGAGGGGGACAAGCAGACTCCCTGCAGGGTGGGAGCCCAATGCGGGGCTCAGTCCCTGGGATCCCGATACCATGATCTGAGCTGAAATCAAGAGTCAGATACTTAACTGACTGAGCCACCCGGAGACCCAGAGCCACACCCAGAGACGTCTGATGGACGTGTGAAAGCAAATTAAATCAGTTACATAAATTGTGAAACACATATGGATTTTATTTGTTCTGTGATAGTTTAAACACTGCCAGTTTTTTTTTTTTTTTTTTAAGAAGAGTAAATGAGAAACAGACTACGGACACCCCCTTTTGAGAGGCAGGCTTCTCCCATTGCCAAGCAGTCATGCTCCTTAAACCATTTTTTTTTTTCTCCTGCTAAATGTGTGATGGATGAAACAGCAAAGATACAAAAATATTAGCAGAATGTTAGCCTTAAATAAAAAAGATTGCAATATTAAGCAGAAGAAAATGCTCAAAGTGGGAAAGATAGAAAAGAAATGTTCGTCATTCGTGCAGCATAACAACACCAGGGAAGGCCGGCCAGGTTCCTCACACCCACTTCCAACCTCTCAGGAAATCCTGTTGGCTTTTCCTTTAAAACAGATCTAGAAAGTGCCTTGCCTGGATCAGTGCAGTAGCCTCCAGACTGGTTTCCCCCAAGTGTGTCTGTCCGTCCAGTCTTCTCTCAATTCAGCAGCAAAATAATCCTTTTAAAATGAAAAAAAGATCTTGTCATTTTTCTGTTAAAAACCCTTCAGGGGGTTACATCTCATTCAGAGTGAATGCCAAAATCCTGAAAATGCCCAGAAGGCCCTCTTAACCCCACTCTATCTCTTTGACATTGGCCCTTTTACTCTTCTGTTGCTCACTCTGAATGCCTACATCTTCCTCCTTGTCAACAGGCATCTTCCTGCCTGAGGGCCTTTGCACTGGCCATTTGTTCTGCCAGGGGCAGCTTCAGTAATTCATGATCTTTTTCAAACACCAACCTGGTTGTATTTGCATCTGCTTCCATTCTTTGCCTAAATAGCCCTGTCTCCAAGTCCACCCTGAACAATCTGCCCACCAATTCCCAGCTTCCGGATATTGTTGAACCTGCTTTATTTTTTCTGTAGCACTTGTCACTATGTAATATACCATTACTTTATTTATTTATTACATTTATAATTGATTGCCTCTCTTCCATCTGTTTCCCCAATACGAATTCCAAGAACGCAAGGATACGTGTCTATATGGTTCATGTATGTATCCGATTTGTAGAATGAATAAATAGGTGATATTCCTGACCATATGCTTTAAAGAAGGTATTTTTCAAGGGAAACTTGAGAGAGAAGCACAGAGCCTGGAGGATAGTACTTTGTCAACAAGGTGCAAACCCAACAAAAACAGAGGGCAAGTTATAGACAGACAAACGGTGCAACTGAATTTAATGAACAGAACTAAAAATGAGATTATAAAATTCCAAAGACTCATTTTAAGCCTCCAGTGTCTTTTTTATAAAGCAAAATGTTTTGTTTGTTTGTTTATTCATTTATTTTAGAAAGAAAAAGTGCAGGAGCCAGCATATTGAGCAAGAAAGTGTAGGGTCAGAGGGGGCGTGAGGGAGACAAGAAGACTCTGTGCTGGCTGAGCACGAGCCCATCACAGGGCTTGATCTCATGACCCTGAGATGATGATCTGAGCTGAAATCCAGAGTCCAAAGTCTAACAGACGGAGCCACCCAGGCGCCCTATTAAACCTCCAGCATCTAAACATATTAATTATTCAGCTTACTTCTCCCTGTGTGCTTTCTATGAAAACTGGGAAACATTCTGATTTTACATTTTTGTTATGTTGGAAGAGTGGGTAAAATTTGGTGTAATAGAACAATGATGTTCCTGCTGGAATTTATACCTCAATTACTATATCTTACAGCAAAAGTCACAGCCCCTTCCATATTTATCGTTCAGTCAATGTATTTGATGTCAATACATTCTGGGAAAGCTATAATTATGCACCACCATTTGAAATCAGAAGAAGAGCTTTTGAATAGGCAGAAGCAGGATTTTGTCACTGCTTTTGTCCTGGAAGACTGCGTGACAAGTCCTGCATTCCAGCCAGCTGCTTTTCTCCTGAGCGAGGCACTGCGGGTCAAACCCTCATGTGAATGCCTCTTCCTTCCGGACGGTCTCACTTGTCACATGTTCACACACCGATATGATCAGGGCTGGAAGGACAGGGAGGATACAGTACAGCTTAGATATTAAATTTGTTCTGTACTCATCATGTTTCAGCATTTCATTTCAAGAAGGTGTTTTAAACTTCACGTTTCCATGCCTCTGCTTGGGAAGTGGGTGGCCATATTAGCCATGGACCAAAGACAAAGTTGATGGGTACCCAGAAGTTCTCTCTCACCCATTCCTAGGGTATCCCTTGGGACTATTTCTCGTCGCCTTTTATAAAGAAAATCTTCAAGGATTGGGAAAGTCGGAAGTAAAATGAACTCGGAAAAATATTTGTATTATTTTTAGAGCTTCCCCGCGGATGGGGCCAGATTTATTTACTAGTGTTCTCATAGTGGGACCTCCTGTAGGGCCTAGATTGCGTGTGTGACCTCAAGTGGGAACAGGTGCATAGAGCATCTTGGGTCCTGGACACTGATGGCCAAGGCCCTCAGGATAGAAACCCATCTCCCCCGCCCCACGCACATAGACACACACACACGCGCATGTGAGTGTGCACACACACTGAATGCACATGTGTCTGTGAAGATGTGTGGCCCCATGCCTTAGGAATGGTGGGTAGAGGGTCCTTCACTGAATATTCTAGATGGCATGAGGTCTCAACTCTTCTTATATGACACTGAGGACAAGGTGTCATATGGAAGCCTGGATACAATTGTTCAGTTTTTCCAGAAACATGGAGGCTCAGAACAGACCATCCAACTTCCTGAACTAAAGTAAGATGACATTCCTTGCTTCCAAGTTTTGTGGAATAAAAGTCATACCTGCTATTTACATGGATTATCATAACTAACAAAAAGATCCCATCTCTTGTAAGATATCTACACGACTGCAGTAACACGCGATTGCATCTGCCCCGTGCCAATTTTCAGAGTGTGGTCCCCAGCTCAAATCGACGGAGTCTTTTCTTTCTAGAATGTGGAAATTGACTGCAAGGTCATGCATTTGATCTCTGCTTTCCAAAGCTAAATGGAGAGAAAGTGAGACTGAAGTATCTGGCAATTCAGTCCACAGAGTGGAAAATCTGAAATGTTACAGTCCTCAACATTCGCTTTTAAATTTACCACAGAGATTATTTTTTAAAAAGTTTTAGCTGCTATTGCCTCCATTACATAATGCTTGGTTCTGCACCCTGCTGAGGAGAAACTAGCTGAGAGACACAGGCATTTCAGACATGGATCCTGTGCTCTGTGGGTTCGTGGGAAACACTTTCTGTGGGTAATTCCCCCAGGCCACCCACCCCTGTGGCCTTAGGTCAGGAACCTCTTACCTGAAACAGCTCTTGTCATTCCTCATCATGTAATGGCAGGGCAAGACCTTAAGGAAAACTCTGGCTCCTAAAAAATCGGCAGTGTGGACACCCGGCATGAAGTGACTAAGCACGCGGCTTGACCACATCACAGTGTGGAATTTCAGAATTCACTTTTGGGAACCTCCAGTTCTTGAGAAAGGAGAGGATGTGATGTGAATGGGTGTTCCCAGAGTCTTGGATGTTTGTTCAAGATTATTGCAAACCTCATTACTCTGGATTCCCTGTACATATGCAGACATGGACCCCACTCACCCTTGACAGTGGGCAATGTTAGAAAACAGCAAGACTCTATTCTGGCTCCCTTGAAAGCTGGGCTCCTTGATAGCAGAGTTTACCATCAATCATCTTTACATCTTCCCTCTGTTCTCTCTGGAATATAGCAATATGGGGATGCCTGCATTATGTCACGCCAACAAAAGTCAGATTGCCCAAACTTCCATTGCCAAAGCCATTGGACAATTTTTCGCCCTTATCCCATTTAATCTGCCCTCAGTATTTGATGCATTTGACTAGTTTCTTCTTTATTTTATTTATTTATTTATTTTTAGATTTTATTTATTTATTTGACCGAGAGAGAGAAATCACAAGTAGGCACAGAGGCAGGCAGAGAGAGAGGGAAGCAGGCTCCCCAATGAGCAGAGAGCCCGATGCGGGGCTCAATCCCAGGACCCCGAGATCATGACCTGAGCCGAAGGCAGAGGCTTAACCCACTGAGCCACCCAGGCGCCCCTAGTTCCTTCTTTAAATGTTCTCCTTATTTGATTTTGACAGTGCCTGGTTCAATATCTCCTCAATTATCTCCTTTTCATTCCAAGCAAATTTTTATTGAATGACTGGCCTGCATCATGAACTAATACAAAAAGAAAAAGTCATCATTTGTCCATTTATGAATCATTTTTGCAGTACCGGGTATTGCCCTAGAGTCTTTGACTTTGTGAAGCTATATAGAAAAGCATTTATAGCCATGGCTACTGCAAGGAATCTATTGGAGTTCAAATGCTAGCTCCACCACTTGGTGGCTGTTCAGAGGGGAGTCCTCGGAGAGCAGATTCTGAAATGATTAGTTAGTAGGGTGTTTATTAAGGAGTGCCCTTGAGACCAAGACCTTGGGCAGGATGCAAGATTGGGCAAAAAGAAAAGTCTGCTGTGTGCATTACTCATCAAAGGTAATTGAACAGGGATCTGAAGTTGGAATAAGCTTTCAGAGTTATCTGAGCCTGGGGAGAAAAGCTTTTGCCTTTGTATCCCTGGAATTTGCCAATTATTGGTTGTAGGCTGCCCCCTAGAAGGGGCTTTATGACTTTGGCAATGTGGCTCTCCTCCCAATGGGGCTGAGAGCCGAGGGCTGTTAGGCAGCAACACTGCTTGCTGTTAGGGAAATTTGCACTGGTCCTAAAGGGAACCCGGGCAGAGCCTCAGAGTCCCCATTACCATTGCTCTATATCCTTCGAAGTCATCTTTCTGTGCCTCACTTCCATGGCTACCAAATAGGAATAATGAGAAGTGCCTGAGTAGCTCAGTCAGTTAAGTGTCTGCCTCCCCCTAGATCATGATCCCAGGGCTGTGGGATGGAACCCCACATCAGGCTTCTTGCTCAGTGAGGAGACTTCTTCTCCCTCTCCCTCTGCCTCTAACCCCCTGGTCATGCTCTGTCCCTCTCCCTGTGTCTCTTTCCCTCACTTTTAAATAAATAAATAAATAAATAAATAAATAAATAAATAGAAACAGGGCCACCTCGGTGGCTCAGTGGGTTAAAGCCTCTGCCTTCGGCTCAGGTCACGATCCTAGGGTCCTGGGATCAAGCCCCGCGTCGGGCTCTCTGCTCAGCGGGGAACCTGATTCCTCCTCTCTCTCTGCTTGCTTCTCTGCCTACTTGTGATCTCCGTCTGACAAATGAATAAATAAAATCTTTAAAAACAAAACAAAACAGAATAGGGATAAAGATCTTATATAACGCATGGGTTTATTGTGATTGCTTCAAACTGTATCTGACACAAACTAGTGTCCAGCAAAATTAGTTACTGCTTTATTCCTCAGCCACTCAAGACAACACGTATTAGAGGGCTGAATTCAACAGATCACCAAACTATAACCTTGGACTCATTCTAGACCCCCGCCCGCATTCAGTTCGTAAATTCTGTTGATTCTTTTTTTGTTAAGATTTTATTGATTTGTTGGGGGGAAGCATGAGGTGGCGGTGGGGCAGAGGGAGAGAGAGAGAAGCAGACTCCCTGCTCAGCAGGGAGCCTGGTGTGGGGCTCCGTCCCAGGACCCTGTGGTCATGACCCGAGCTGAAGGCAGACACTTAACCGACTGAGCCACTCTGGCGCCACTACTGATTCTTTTAAACATTTTCCTTATTAGTGACCTCTTCTCCAGCTCCCACAATACTTCCCTAGTTCAAATCCTTATTTGCTGTTATCCGGACCATGTCTTTTGCTTCCAGTATTTCTCTCTTCCAAATAATCCTTTGTAAATAGCTAATGATCTTTTATACAAATCCAAATCCAACCATCCTGTTCCTACTTAAAATACCATTACCAGTAAGACAAAGTACAAGTTTCTTAGCAGAGAGACAATCATTCCAATTCTTGCCACTCCCTTGTATGTAGCAAGTGCTCCAGCAACAGCTAATTATTTTTAACTTACCTTACGAAGCTCTGGCATTGCTCTGGGACCTTAACAATTTTTTTTTTCTGAGTTTAACTTCTCACCATAGCTAAAATATCTTTTCTTTAATGAAGCTTCTCCAACTTGTATATATGATTGCACAGATACACAAAGACCTTCCTTTCTCTGCCTGTGGGAAAATTCCCATCTCCTCCCTATGACCCTGCCTCTTCTGTTCAGGTCTGGATTTAAAGCACTTACCATATTGTATCATCATGTGATATGGTGAGGTCTGGAATTGAACGGTCCTAGATTTAAACCCTAACTCAACTCTTAGTGGAATGGCCTTTGACCAACTGAACCCTTGATTTTCTCAATTTACCCTAGGAAGGTATACGTAAGGGTTAAGTGAGAAAATGTATACCAAAATACATACCAAATGTACAAAGTGTGTACTCAGTAGCTATGAATATATTGTGTTTATCTGTCTGTCTCCTTTATTGATTATAAGCTCTTCAACAGAAGAAGCCTTACCTTCTACATCTTGGTTTCTTTGACATCTAAGAGAATGTCTGGCATATTAAATGAATAATTGCCAGATACATGGCTAAGGAAAGGTTTGATATGTATCACATATCATATTGAAATTGCACAGTAGTGTAAAGGACAGACTTCTGGGGGAAAAGGTAAAATGTCAAGTGTATGACACAGAAACTTAGGAGTTATTATTCTATTTTAAAATGAGAATGCTTCTTAGTCTCCCTTTTGAAAAAGTGAAAGCTGCTTCAAAGGTTAACTCATATGTGGTTGTGTCATCTCAGGTAGATAAGCATTATTTTCCCCTGCTGATGGGAATAAAAATCATACTGGCTAGTTAATGGTAGTATGGTATTTGTTCATTCATTCATTCAGCAATTATTTGTTGAGCATCTGCTAAATGTGAACCATACTAGATGCAAGTCATTAGAAAATGAACAAAGACCAATATGGCTCCTGGCCTCATGAAGACTGGAGTCTAGCTGTGGGTGTGGCTGTTACAGCAGCAAGTCACAATCAACGTGTAAGACCTCTCATAGCAGATATACACAACGCTACCACATAACAGACCACCGAACTCGTCTGAGGTAGCCGGGGAGGGAAGAGTATAGTACAGCAGTGCAGAGCACAGAGTTCCTAAGGGGCTTTGTGGTCCTAATTAAGTCTTTGGACTTTATGCAAGGGTACTTTGTAGGATGAAACAAGGGAACAAAAGAATCATATTTCTGTTTTATGAATACCACTCTGACTTCTGTATGGAGGTTGGATGAAAAAGGCCCGAAATGAAGCTAGAAAGATCATCTGGGGGGCCACCAGAAATCTGGACAGTCAAGTCTTCAGCCTCAGAATCTGACCATCATTCACTATTTCTTTGTCTTCCAAAGAATGAACCTAATATTATGGTATTAGGCTAATAAAGAGGAGGCACCCTAAGTATAAGGACAATAAGGACTCTGATTGCACAAGAAAAATAATATTTACATGTAAAGAAGCAATTTAGAAACCATCTTCTCTATGACTCTTTCAGGTGGAGAAATTTTGGCTCACAAAGGGATGTATCTCACCTAAGTCCCACTCACTAAGCTTCACCTTGTACCATGCCCTGAAAGCAAGAGAAAAGAAATAAAGGCAAGTTCCCTAATTCCAAGAACTTTTTAATCCAGTTGAAGAAAATAAATAGTCTACTTAAGTGAATTGCAACCAAGAATGAAGAATGGATTTGAGGCTAATTTTGTTCCCACTCCTCTAACTAAGCATCCTTGATGATGAATGAGAAATCTTTACAGGCCCTTCAGCTCTATACAAACCTATATAAGTTCATAGCCAGCAGTAGAGTTTCTCCAGAAGGCCCACCACTACTGTGCCTGAAGGAATTCTAAATTCTCCTCTTCTCTATAGGAATAGTTTGCAGAAATAGAGATAGAGTAGGAATATATCTCCATTCATACTCCTTTAACCTCTCCCTGCGTGCATTGCAGACCCCATTCAGATGATTGGTGGCTTGGAGCCACCTATTTAACTCCTTATCCCCAGAGCAGACAATGAATATGACCACACAAAAAGGCTTGAAGATCCACAGTCTGATACTATGGAAATATTGTAATTATGGAACAAAGCTTTGAAGAATATCAGATATGTAGTTATTGGACATCCTGTCTTCCCTGCAATAAAAATGTATTTTTAAAGCATGGGCAGTTTCTTATTTTTAACATAGCACTAATAATTTAATATTTATAAGGCAACTTAAATGTTTCTAAAAAAGAAAATACAGTTTAAAAAACAAAGTGTCTTAGGACTTTCCAGTGGTTAGCACTGGAGTTTGAATCCTGGTTCCACTCTGACTAATCATTTGAACATAAACAAATTATTTATCATCTATGTCCCTCAATTCCTACCACTAAGATAGAGATAATAAGGGTGGTCACCTCACTGGTGTTGTCAGGAGGGTTAAATGATTCAATATGTGTAATGAGAACAATACTTAGAATGATACTTGGCACAGAAACATTAATTATTATTTTGTTGTCATTTTGAAGACTTTGAGAACATGTGGTCTTGTCCACCAATAAATTTCCATAAAGCTATGAACATGTAAATGCTTGCCTGTAGAACTGACCACATTTCATATTAAAAGCAACTATTACCCTACTTCTCACCTACAATTCTGAGCTATGTGGTAAAGTATTTCTAATTATTCATCCTGTATTTTACACGGAGATTTCAAAATCCCACCGATGACTCTAGGATGGAGAAATGAAAGTTGAGAGAGCCTCACATCATGTCGGGCTCTAATCATCTCATACAGAAACCATATGGAAAGGTCCAACATATTCTTTGAAAAGAAAGATGTAGGGTAGTGCCAGGCCAGATTAAAGGTCTCTGGGGTTGTGGTTGTGCACACCCTGTTTAACGGTTGTGAGAACCCACTTCACAACCAAGGACACATGGAACTTCCTTTAAAGTTCCATCTCTGAAAATTGTAGGGCAAATGAAATATCATGTTGCAACAAATGATGATCAGTTGCAAGAGAGTGGAAGGTTCTTACACATTAAAAGAAATCTTTCGAGTACCTACTCTTTGCCAGGTATCTGGATAGACATGAGGCTTCCAATAAGAAAACATCAACCGTCCAGCCAAGAAAGTTCCAATTAATGGAGGAAAGAGAAAAGTAAAAATTTCCCATACGGTGTGATAATAGAGGTATGTAAAAATTCAAAACAAGCAGACAAGGGGAGTGAGGACAGGGTGCTGTTAGAGGAGGCTGTCCACAAAGAGGCAGAACCTGGGCTGAACTATGAAGGACAAATCGGAGTCAGTCATTCAATAAGATATTATCATGAGAAGAGCATTTTAGTTAGAAGGAAGAAAGTTCAGGATTTCTGCATGTTTGGCAAACTGTAGTCATCTCAGTATGTCCAGGACACACAACCTGGGGTAAGCATTGGTGGGAGTTGAGACTGGAGAAGGCTTTTGTCTTGAATATCTTGCTGAACAGTTTAGACTTTATCCTGTGGGCAGTAGGGGCCCCTGGGTGATTTTTGACAAGAGAGTAACACAATCTTACTTTTTGTTTTAGAAAGGTTCCTCCAGATGCAGTGTGGAAAATGGGGTAGGGGTAGGGAGAGCTACAGAGATTCTTGGATAATAAAATGACAGGTGATGAGGGTTGGCATTTATCATGGTGGGAATGAACATAAGGGAAAGATCAGCTGCAGAGTACAGTGATAAAACTTACAGGACTAAGTCACTGATTAACTGGAAGTGTTGGGAAAAAAGAGAGAAAGTAGGAGTCAAAGAAGATCGCCATATTTCTGATGTAAGTAAATAAATTGGCAAATAGAGATGCTTTTGATTGACGTGGGGCACACGATTGAAACAGATGGTAAATCAGGGGATGGGCTAGAACAGTCTCAGAGTGCCTTCCCCCTCCCCTGTGATGTACTGTAAACACTATTACTGGTTATCTAGAATTCTTTCCCTGACCATGTTACATATTAATTCATAAGAAGAGCAAACAAGAGGAAGAATTATATTTAGATTTCTATTATGTTATAATTGACCGTAATTCACTTGCAATGAAAATTGAGCACTTATAGAGAGTAAATGCAATTTTTAAAGCCCATATGTGCCACACCTTGGAGAATAAGACTTTGATTTAGAAAGCATTGCATTAATAATAATAATGATCATAATAACAGTAATAATAATAATTGATGTTAAATTGGCACTTACTGTGTATCTAGCTTTGTGTCAAGCTTTTCACAGGCATCATTTCATTTAAGCCTCGCAATAAACTTATGAGGCAAGTACCAGTATTCTTCCCATTTTATAGATGGGGAAACTTGAGGCTTAGAGAGTTTGATCACCCACCTTTAGAAAGTTAGCCAGGATTCAGAGTGAGGTCGTATGCTGTTCTGGTATGAGCAAAAGAGTGGGAATTCAGAAACCTGGTTTAATGTCCTAATATCACCATTTATTGGCAAAACACAGTCACATCACTCTTCTTCATATGTAAAATATAAGTCAAAGGATGAGTTACTCGGGCAAGGAGATTTGAAAATGTTGGAATCAAGACCTCTGTAGCCCTTTCAAGTGTTGGCATTCTGTGATTTTGATGTGCACAAACAGAATGTTCATTCTGAGAGTGACTCTGAACTCTTAGGGATATGGTGACTTGTCCATACCATAAGCCAACAGGACAAGCACATCACTGAAAGGAAGGCAGAACATTGTCCAATTAAAGAGATCACTGGTTTACTTCAGACATTTATGAAAGCCCCCCACATTTCTGCTGGCTATGGTTTTGTACTCAACCTAAGGAATTATTTGGCTTGTTGCCCCTTCCTTTATAGGAAAAGGAGTGAGAACAATTTCTCCAGAAGAGAAAAATCTTGTTCTCACATAAACAAAGATCTCCATCCCTGTCTATGTTTTAAAATGATACAAAAAGGGAATTTTTGTGTTCAGTTCTCTTGAATTTTGCCATCTTTCTTTTACCTTGTAGTTATAGTGCCCAAATATGGTAGAATAAAAACCTTTCTAAGTAGAGATTTGGAGAGTATAAACATTTCCAGGAAAACCTACAGAAAGGGTCTTTTCAAGCAGTACTTTTGGGGGCAGCTTCGGTCTTTTACCCCGAGCTTTGAACTGCTCTTTCATTGTGGCTATAGGGAAGTTATTGGGGTGTTTTGGTAATTCCTTCTCTTAGGAGATAAAACAAAATGGCCACTTTGGATTAAAAGTTCTGTGATGTTAGTCCTACTCTTGGGGTTGAGAAGAAAATACATAGACACTCAATCACAATGCTTATTAACTGTGATTCCAGAAAATATTCCTGAACCTCCATTTCTCATTTGTAAAATTGAATTGACATCCTTCTTTCAAAGGTTGTGAAGAACTTTAAATGCAATAATATATGTAAAGTACTAGGGCCAGTGCCTTGCTGAAGTTCAATAGATGAGAACTAAGCACATTGTTCAAAAGGAGCGGACGAGTGTTCCGAGTTAACAGAAGTAATGCTAACAGCGTAGTATGCCCTATCTATTGGGCGTGACCATCTACGAGACATTCTTCCATCTACCATATTGAGCCTTTTTATAGCACACATGAGTAACAATAGCCAACAGATGCTGCATCAATAAACAAACAGAATAGAAAATAATTAACACAATATGCTTGCATGCATGGAAGTTTCCATCAGAAATTACAACGCTCAAGATCTGAATTCTTCTTGACAGCAATTTGAGCTTAAAATAGCTCTGTATGTGCATTAGCTATTATTTTGTGTCCTTTCAGGAATACCTGCTCTCTGTGGTTGGTTGTGAGTATTGGTGGAAAGCAGACACAGGAAGAAGAGAAGTTGTGCTGGGTTAATAAGAGTGTCTGAGGCATAGAAAGAATATTAATATACTTTGTGCAAAATGGGCTGAGCCAGCTGAGCTTGGATATCAAACCTATCCGTGTATACAAGGATGTTAATTTTCAGTGAAAAATCTTGGCTGAATACCAATACATTCTGGGAAAAAGAGGTCATATTATACAGATTCCTTTCCAGAGAACTTTGCTGTCCACAAATAAAACTTTCCTGAAAAGACAATTATTTTCTTCTTTGGCTCATCTTTGAGGATTGGTCGAGGTAGGTCATTTTGCATCTGAAGACCACCACAAAGTTCAGAGAAGGTAGGAGGGGCCTTCCCTTTAAATTCTTGGTCAACCATTCGCATTTTCCAAAAGTTAGTTGACAATTATAAGGTTTGGGGACTTCCAGTTATAATTGTATTGCAAAAGTAATAAGAGAGAAAACAAGCAGAGGTTAAGTTAACAGGCCCCTGGTGGCTCTCAAAGACATGTGGTTCAGCCTTTGAAGTCAGTTTCAATAGGTTTTCATGAGAAATACGTAGAGTAATGTGCTCTCATTTTAGGTTATACAAGTCATACTGTTTAATGTCCTGATGTTGTTTCTTGTAAATTTGTTTTAGGGCCTTACTTTATTTCCTCTGAATTACTACTGTTTTGGAAGTCAGAACTACTATATTAAGCTAATAAGATAGGGGGTTGAGATTTCATCTTTATTCCTATTTTTATGTTGTTTAATAAAATTAATTCAAGCACATGGTTTTTAAGAGATAAAATAGATACTGAAAGCTGAAAGAATGTGAAGTAACAATTTCCCTTCCTTAGCATTGCTTTACAAAAGCATCCCTTTCAAAATTTCTTCTTCTATAAATCCAAAAAATCTCCACCCCAAAACACAACTCAAAAACCAAAACCAAAACAAATTTTATGTGTAGACCTACTCCTATGTGTTATGTTTTTCACAAATAATATAACATACTGTCAAGTACTTTAATTTTCTCAATATATCTTGGAAACTTTTCAATATTAACACATATAGATCTATTACATTCTTTTTAACATATGCATATCATCCCATTGTTTGGTTGTACCATAATGTGTCTTAACAGTGATTTCTGTATCTTGTTATTACAAATAATGCTGTAGGTAAATATTTTGCATGGTGTTTCCAGGGCAATGGTAAGTATATTTTAAATTTTGACAGACATATTAATTAAGCTCCTACTAAAAGTATGTGACAGTGCTTATTTTAGGCAGACCTTATTTGTCTCTATCTGTGTGTCTTCCTCTACACCTGGTTGAAGGTATGGTGTCAATCAATGTTAGCAGAATAAGTAAATGAAGGATAGAAACTCCAAAGACAACAAAGGTGTTATTTTAATCAGGGTCCCAACAGGGAATAGGAGACACACTCAAATTAGGAAAATTTAAGGATGAGTCATTTACAAAGGGACTATTTATGAAGATGCGGGTGGATATAGGGGAAACCCATGGAAATGTGCAATTACCTGGAGCTAGTAAATAATGGCTGAGTTGTTATCACCCCTAAGCCATCATGGAGAGAGAAGGAAGCTGATGCTGGATCTTAACAGAGTCATGTAGATACATTCACTTTGAGAAGAGCAACAGCCTTACAGTAAGGACCAAGGCATCATGAGGGTCCCTTTCCCTGTGATGCTGCTGTGGCTTCCCATCTGCTTAGCCAAGAGGAAGCCAAAACACGTGCCCTTTAATGGGATCCATACTGGTCAATTTCATGAGGCAAAAAGGATGTTTGCTCCAGGTGAGTACATCTGATGGGGCAGAAAATTCAAATCACCCAACACAGAGTTGATTTCTATTATCAGTGATTTTAAGACAACCATTCCAAACTAGATAAGGATCCATACAACTTTTGTAAACATTAAAAAGCAAAGTCTGTCAATTTTTTTTTTTTTTTTTTTTTTTTTTTTTGTAAACTACTATCCTGTCCGTTATCAACTTACCTTACTTTGTTAGTTGTCTGAGGTGTGGACCATGTCTAAGTTACTCATCACACTTTTGGCAGAACCCAGAATAGGGTCTGACACTTAATAACTACCTGCTGAATGAATGTGTGAATAAATAAGTTGTCAGAAAAAAATATTTATTTTTGAACTTGATGTTTTATATTGTTACTGAAGCCTATTTCTTTATTGTTAATGAATTTTTTAGTGCTGGTGGTGAACCATCTCCCTGTGGAGAACGGCTGGGCTTCTAAAACCTGAAATCATACTTAGTTCTGTTCCTCCAGTGTGTTCACCTACATGGTGAGTCCCAGGTGTATGGCATTTTACCCACACAGAGAGCATAACTCATTATATATTATACATATACAAAAGGCACTCTCTCCAAAGTCCTTTATTTTCCTCCAGCTTTACTGACAATTGACAAAGTTGTATATATTTAAAGTGTATAGTGCGATGATGTTATGTGGTTGCCACAATCAAGGTCATTAACACATCCATTACCTCCCATTGTTACTCTAGTCCATGCTGTGCATTAGACACTCAGTCTACAAAGTTTTCTGAACCCTAAGTTACTCATCTCAAGCACTGCTATATGTTATCTACTTCTTTGGTAGAAGAAACTTTCTCTGGACTTGGTTGATAACTCTTTCCATAAAAACATTTATCATATTTATCATATTGAATTGTATATTTTCCTTGAGTGACTGTATTAAATATAAAATGTTGTTGTCTAGCTGCCTGAGGGATTGGACTCTATCTTTTTCATGATGGACCCACAAACATGGAGCCCAACACATAACAGACGCTCATCGAATAGAATGACATTTATTTAAGAGTACAACATTCTTCTCTTTTCTAGGCTCTTCCTGACACATTCTTTAGAGACGCAGCAAGAAAATGGATTCTCACTCTGTTCTGCTGCTGAAGAGAAAGTGTGAAAATCAACATGGTACGATAGAATAAACTGGGACTTTAAAACGAAACATATCTGGGCTCACATCACAGTTTTGCCATGTCTAGCTTGGTAACCTTGAGCATTATTTGACTTTTCTGAGGTTCCTGGGAGAATGTAATGAGATTACATACATAGTAAATTCACTGAAATGATAGAATATTAGATTCCCTTCCTCTATCACTCTGCCCTTAAGGATATCAAAACTGTGCACTTGTTGGAGTTGAAGGATGGGGTAATGGATTTAAATAGGGGATTTAAGGAATTTGTAACTTTAGGAAAAGGGCATGACATCATGGTAAACAGCATTCTCTTAAACTTTCTTATCCCTTAGGCTGGAGAATATTAATGTTAGTATTATTTTATCTAAATAAATACCATAAAAGTTTATGTAAGGGACACCTGAGTGGCTTTTGGCTCGGGTCAGGGTCCTGGAGTTCTGGGATTGAGCCCCACGTCCGGCTCCCCGCTTGGTGGGAAGTCTGCTTCTCCCTCTTCGTCTGCCCTTCTTCCTCCCCAGCTTGTGCCCTCTCTCTCTCAAGTAAATAAAACCTATAAAAAAGAAAGCTTATGTACATTCACTCTCCCTTTTTTATATAAGCTGTTATTTCAACTCTTGTTAGGAATGTATTTGAATCAATGGATATTGGAGTCTAGACGGCGATGAAATACCCTTGCTCTCATCCAAGAACTGTCAAAGGAGGTGGAGGGGAACTGGGTTATTGGGGTTCCATGACACTGAGCGTTTGCACTGGTCTGCAGGGAGACTGTGGAAGGGAGCCCTCCCTCTCTCCCCATCTTGTGAGCTCCAACCAGTGCTACTTCCCTGTTGAACACAGTCAAACCTGGAAGCCACAAGGCAAATAAGGCTGTGACATCCCCTAAAAAGTACGATCTTCCAGGACAAACGAACAGAGGCAATCGAAGAATCAGTAACCTAGAATGAGTCCCAAACATAGGAAATTACAGTTTGTGTGCCTGGGCATAACGGCAGTGAACGTCACAGTCAGTCTGACACAATGCCAAAAGGGCACACGGGTCCTCATCTAAAGGTCTGCTTGTAGCCAGAAACAGCAATGGGGCTGTGTCTCTATCCAGCTTTGCTTGCTCCAAGGCCTGTGTTGTTATCTACTTGCCTGATGCTGGCTCTTGACAGATGCTCAGCCAAGAATATGTTCAAGAAGCATTTTTTTTTTTTTCCTGGCCTGATTCCAAAATGATTGGGTACCATTCAATTCTGGTAGAAAAACCTGAAGGTCTTTTTTTTTTTTTCCTTGAATACTGTTTGTTGTTGTTGCTGTTGTTGTTTTTATCCAGTACATCAGTACAGTAGCAAACACTATTGGAATGTCTTTTTTAATATTTTTATGAAATGAATCAGAGTTGTAAAGAATACCCCCTAACAGAATTGCTAAGTGGTGATGAGTTAGAAATCTTAATTTTTCTAAAGTGCGTTAACTGGGTTCAAATTCTTACCTTGCCTCTTACTCTACCTCTTACTGCCAAACTGCTTGAAATCTTTGTACTTCAGTTGTCATGCCCGGGAGATTGGGGTAAAAGAAGACAGCTATTAGGATTAAATATTTTAACGTACTTAAAGTACTTAACTTCTGGAATATGTTAACGACTCAGGACTTAATGTCATTTTACATGTCTTAGCAAAAATACCCTCTGCTTATGGCAAAAAACTTTTAGCAAAAATACCCTCTGCTTATTGTCAAAAACTTTTAGTGAGCACCTACTTGATGGAAAGACCTACAAAAAATGGTTTCTGTACTTAACACTAGGAATGAATAGGAAAACCAGACCATTCAATGTAAGCTGGTACATGATAAGACAGGGAGCCCTAGAGATTTGTTTATATTAACCAGCATGACTGGGGTTGTCACAAATTCAGACTGGCCAGCCATTGGCTGGGATGTGAGCTAGTCAAGAGAGAGGAAAGAAGGATTGTTAAATGGTACCTCCAGGGCTGCTTGGGTGGCCCTGTCACTTAAGCATCTGCCTTTGGCTCAAATCACAGTCCCAGGGTCCTGGGATTGAGCCCCACGTTGCATTGAGTTTCTTGCTCAGCAGGGAGCTTGCTTCTCCCTCTGCCACTCCCCCTGCTTGTGCTTCCTCTCCCTCTCTGGCAAATAAATAAAATATTTTTTAAAAAAATGGTACTTCCAGCATTTGTGATTAATATGGCAATTGTTCCTTATTTAAGATTGGTTAATGTATGCTTTCAAAATTTTCTTTCTTTAAGGCTTTATTTATCTTTTTCTTTTTTTAGTTTATTGAGGAAATTACTCTAGTTTTAGGGACTTTGCCACCAGGACAGCTGCCTAAAGACACAGGTACAGTCTTATTAGCACCAGGGCTTGCTAGCTTTGGGACACTGGATCCCCCTGTCCGGGCGCTGATTCCTCATCTATGAAATGAAGCTAACACACACCCTTTTCTCTGCTCTCATAGAGCATCGTGAGGACCAATATGCTAAGTGGGTGTGCGAAGACTTTTTAAAATGTAAGCCTTGGGGGGCCTGGGTGGCTCAGTGGGTTAAGCCTCTGCCTTCAGCTCGGGTCATGGTCTCAGGGTCCTGAGATCGAGCCTCGCATCAGGCTCTCTGCTCAGCAAGGAGCCTGTTTCTCTCTCTGCCTTCCTCTCTGCCTACTTGTGATCTCTCTGTCAAATAAATAAATAAAGTCTTCAAAAAAAAAAATTAAAAAAATGTAAGCCTTTGTTCAAATGTAAGGAAGAGAGTTGTTACCCTGTGGAAAACCCACCGATAACACACTACGGTGGTTAAAGTCACAGGTTTTGGATTTCAGACATGCTTGGGTTTGAATCCCAGCTTTGCCACTTACTAACTGTGCAGACTTGGTTGAGTAATTGACCTTTCTGAGCCTAAATGTTTTATCTGTGTAATGGACCGTATTGAGGATTGATTGAGTTTATGTGTATAAAATGCTCAGCACATTGTGAAGCTCATAGCTTGATAAATACTTTTTTAAGAAAGTTATTCCTTATGCTGTAGGTTGGGTAAGAATGAATTGCAGTAATTGAATGAAAAAGCAATCTTGTGCCTTAACCTTACAACAAAGAGTCATAGCAGGGGCACCTGGCTGGCTCAGTCTGCAAAGCATGTCACTCTTGAACTTGGGGTTTTAAGTTCAAGCTCCATGTTGGGTGTAGAGATTACTTAAAAAAAAGGTTGGGGGGAACAAAACCTTATTTTAAAAAAATAAAATAAAAGGTCATAGCTTAAGGGAGAAACCATCCATGTTTGCACTTGTCTCCCTGGCTCAGCAAGATTCCTTGAGGAAGTTTTGAAATGTTAGAGTAAGACAAGCAATATGGAAAGACAAAACACTGCCCTAGATTGTGCCTGTGACATATGCAGAAAGCAGATAAGGCTTATCGCTTATAATTTAAAAGGGGGGGATTTATTAAACTGGATAAGGATCTAGAATTTATGATAAATTCTGTTTCTGTTTCTTATCCAACCACTTTTATGTTTTTAATAATTCACACCTCTGAAGTTACATGGGCCGTGTAAAGCTCTTTTATCACCTACCCAGTCTTTCCTTTCAATAGACACATAAAAGATAGCCAAGACTTGCAGACACCCAGAGACAATAGCAGGAAGCCAGAGAATTTGCCTAAAAATTGAAGGTGAGTCAAATAGGAAAAGCCTTCGTAACCAAGAGCAACCAGACAGCGTCTAATGTGACTTTGCCACATAAAAGACTTTGTGTAACAAAAAAACCACCACTATCCCCAGCTGAAGAGTCTTGCCAAAAACACACATGAACAAACATTTCCTGTCTGTCACTGAGCTACCAAGTTGCTATAACATTATGTCTCTAGGTGTGACTTTCAATATAGATAAACAATTTTGCTTTCTTTTCAAAGGTAACATTACCAATGGCATACTCCAGACGCAAAGTGTTATTTTCTTACTTAGAATTTACTGACACTTTATGTCCTTTTCATAATTGACCTGTGTTTTTATACATGCATATGGGTATGGGCAGAGGTATGCATGTACGTATGCATACACATGTAAAAATACATACATGTTAAATGGAAATTTAGAGAGCATATAAATCCTAGACCTTAGGTATAAGAAAAGTTAATGATGACTTAGTCCATCCCTGTCTTTTAATTGGGAAAAATATTGAATCCAAAAGAGAACAATGATTTTTGCAAGTTTCACAGTTAGAAGCAAGGCTTGGATCGCCATATCCTTTTCTATTTTTTTTTAATCTTTCCACTACATAATAGTGCCTTTCAAAAAAAAAAAAAACCATCAAATACCTACTAAATAGACAGAGATGAATGTCTGAATGTACAGGGAGTTTTTTATTATTATGGATGTTGGAATCACTAACATGAGAGAGATCACATGTCCTAGCTTGCCAAAAATGGTTTCAAGTTTGCAACCTTGTCCTTTTGTAATAATGAATATCACTCTGTCTGTTCCCATAAGTGTGTGATTTGGAAGAAAATTTATATGATCTCCTTAATTAAAACAAAAGTTTCAGGTTGAATGTAAAGATTCACATTTTACATGCAAAAAATCTGAAGATACATTGTAAATCTTGGCTTTCTGTAAAGAAATATACAGAAAACCTCACAAGAGCTTGGGACTTAAAAGGGGGACATGAGAAACTATGTACTTAAAAATGATCATGGTCACACACAAAGGCCATAGCAGGGCTAACCCTTGCCAGGAAGACCCAAGTGTGTATGTGTGGCTTTGCAAGATGCCTTCAATGAGAATTTTGGTTCTTTTTTTCATTTCTGTTTATCTTTAACAAACAAAATGAAAATACATGAAAGAATTGCAAAACCATGCTGTGACCAAAACAAACAAACAAACAAAAACAAAAACAAAAACAAAAAAACTACAGCTGGGAGTTGAGACCCAAATACATGTCTTAGCAAAGTGTGACTTGAGGTTAGTTGCTCTATATCTCTATATCTTATCATTTCTACCATCCGCGAAATAAAGGGATTTAATGACTCTATCTCTGGTTCTTTCCATCTCCAATTTTAGATTCCCATAGATTGTTTGTTAATTTCCATAACTGTGTCATTTCCCAGGAAAATGTATTACCCACCTCTTCCCCCAAACAGCAATTTGCCCCAAGTTCTCCATGATACAAATTTCCCACAGAACTTTCAGAATGTGAGGGAATTTCTTCTTCTGGAATTTAGCTTAGGCATCAACACAAGCTAAAGACATAAGGTTGGCACACTGAGAGTCTATCTCTCCATCCCAGTGTCCAGGCTGGCTCAGATATTTCTTGTTTGTCTCACATTTTTATCCTACTGGCTTCATGGCAAACCAAGACGCTGTCTGTAGGTATGGATGGATAACTGTGGCATGGCCAATTGGCTCAACTCTGTCTTTTCCCCTAGTTGGTGCCGACCACGGCCCAGGAACTTGTGTTGATAGTAGAGAAAGTCGAAAACGACAGATTAGATATGCTATAACCCTATTTGATGGCATGAATAGATCCCGGTTCATTTTTCTGGCCTCAATTGCTGAGTTTTAATGAGAAGTCCAAAGGTCAATTACTTTTTGACCGACTGTATGAAGAGAAAACCGATAGCTGGGGAAAGTTGATTGTATTATCCGCTCTGCGCACACATGGCAAATTGGTTTTCTATTTATGGAGAATGTTTTTAATCAGCGCTTGAATTGTGCATTAAAATGGGGCATCTATAAATAGTTCACAGATGTGATATTTTATACCTTAAAATTCAAAACTTTTTTCTTCCTCTCATTTGATGAATTCTAACCCATAGCTCTCTGTTTACATGTTTGCTATTTTGGTTCTGTGTAATTCTAGAAATAACTAGTTTCAGACAGTTATGGTTTAGTGAACGCAGGGAATTGCTTTAGCTAAAATTATTGTTGCTTGTTTCTAAAACTCCTACAGAATAAATCTACGGTCTTCGGAAAAGCAGAAGTTATTTCCAATGACACATACTATTTGCTGAAACTTTACGGTAGATTGACTCATGTGTCTTTGCATTGTACTTAGATTAAAATACTATAGCTTTGGTTGAAGGGTAGATGTGTCAGTGGTCTCGCTGTGGCATAACAGTTTGTTTTGATAGGATGGAGAAGGTTTGCTAATTATAGGAGGCTCATTATTGGTTCTGAAGGAGGAAAAAAGTCACCTCAACATTGATTTCTTCTGGAAATGAATCATGCATTTGTATAACTTTTAGCACCACCGTCTGTCTCCATCTATAAACTTTTTTTTTCTCTTTTAGTTAATGTGAAGTTTGTCATTTCAAATAATGTCTGATGTCTGGCCCCAGGCTATTTGCAGATTTATCCTACCCAACATGTGTCACTCATCTCTGTTTAGAATTTGCAACCTTCATCCTAGCAACCTTTTTTTATTTTATCCTTGCTGCTGCTTCATTGGTGGCTCCATCCGGATGATAATGGGCTCTCTTAGTAAAAGTATGATTAATGGTGGGTATCATAAGTCCATAGCTGTCCAGTAAATTGGAATTCCTGACATCAATTTCTCATCCAGATAAATATTGTCTGCATCTTATTTTAGCAGTTGCTTTGCTCATATTTTATAATGGCCAACCCATCCTTTTAGTGGCACCTCTTAAAGAGAAAATAGACAGTTCAAACAATTCACCTTATACATCTCATTTCTAAATCGAAGTTGGAGATGTCAGACTTCTTCCAAATATGAAAGAAAAAAAAAAAAAGACTTGGTTTTCAAACCATTGTAATTTTTACCCTCGTCTTTCATGATTCTTATGTGATGGCTGCTTTGTCTACCTGCTTACAAGCACACAAATAAAAAGCGGAATCTGCTATAAACATTGGGGTACAGATGGCCCTTCTTTTCACTACATCTGTATCTTCAGGGTAAATACCCAGTAGTGCAATTTCAGGGTCATAGGGAAGCTCTATTTTTAATTTCTTGAGGAATCTCCACACTGTTCTCCAAAGTGGCTGCACCAACTTTCATTCCCACCAACAGTGTAAGAGGGTTCCCCTTTCTCCACATCCTCTCCAACACATGTTGTTTCCTGTCTTGCTAATTTTGGCCATTCTAACTGGTGTAAGGTGATATCTCAATGTGGTTTTAATTTGAATCTCCCTGATGGCTAGTGATGCATCACGGTCCCCAAACTGTGGAAAGAACCAAGATGCCCTTCAACGGATGAATGGATAAGGAAGATGTGGTCCATATACACTATGAAGTATTATGCCTCCATCAGAAAGGATGAATACCCAACTTTTGTAGCAACATGGACGGGACTGGAAGAGATTATGCTGAGTGAAATAAGTCAAGCAGAGAGAGTCAATTATCATATGGTTTCACTTATTTGTGGAGCATAACAAATAGCATGGAGGACAAGGGGAGTTAGAGAGGAGAAGGGAGTTGGGGGAAATTGGAAGGGGAGGTGAACTGTGAGAGACTATGGACTCTGAAAAACAATCTGAGGGGTTTGAAGGGGTGGGGGGTCGGGGGAACCAGATGGTGGGTATTAGAGAGGGCACGCATTGCATGGAGCACTTGGTGTGGTGCAAAAATAATGAATACTGTTATGCTGAAAATAAATTTTTAAAAAATTAATAAAAAAGTAAAATATATTAAAAAAAAAAAGTGGAATCTGGCACGTTGTTGCCTGTTTAGGAATCAACTTTCTCATCATTTAAGCCCAATCCTGAACCATACTTTATCTTCCTATGGCCTCATTTCCTTGACAGTGGCCCCAAAACACATGGAACCACAGAATGTTCTACTTCACCTTTAGCTTTTACCATGAAGTAAGCAGCGTGAACTTGTACATCAAGAACTTAGCTAAGAATGTGAGATTTTGGCGACAGCATTCCTTTGGGAAACCCTTAAATGATGATTTAGCTCTCCGAAGTAATCAAGTACTTCTACCTTGGACTTTATTCAAAAGAGTGTGTGTGTGTGTGTGTGTGTGTGTGTTTTGGAATGTATGTAGTTCCAAAAAACAACAGATATTAATGGGTACCATCTCCAAAGAGATGGTACAGCATTTTCACAAAGTAGCAAACAACTTCAAATAAGAGAATCTATGTATCAATGCATACGGTAAACATTTTGGGTACATCTGAGCCAAAGTTTACCTCTCTTGTCACATGGGTACTGGATCCGGCAGCCAGAAAATCATGGACTCATTTCAACTGTGGAAGTTCAGGGCGCAACTCCAAGCCAAAAGCGTGGCCATGGCCAGCCATCTCGAGCCTCTGTGTGTACTCAGTAACCAACAGTGTGTTACAACATACACTGTGTCAAATCCAGCCATTCGTCTTCCAGATCAAGTTGGGAGAGTCTTTCTCCTATTTGGTGCGCCAGCAAGGAAGTTTCCACTGAGGTATAAGGACAGGAAGTAGAAAGGTGCACAAACTAAAGATCAAAAAACAATTTGGATTTTCACTTTCTGTAAAAAAGACAAATGTCTATCCATGTTTGTCTTCTTATAGAACTAACCTATATGTATTATGCAGATGTGGGTTTTCCAACACCTTCCCCATCAGTTGGAATATTGAAGAGTTTCTCCTCTGAAAAATGTGCCAAAAAGCATATATGTACTCTGATAAACACAAACGCCATTGACTTAGGGTTTGGGTTTATTTCTGTTCTAAAGCTCTCCAGTTTTTTACATTTTTTTTCTTTTGTAGGAATATGATTGCCTGATCTAAAGAAAAAATAAAAACTAATAGGATAAAACAAATGGCTTTCAGTGTCCAGTGTCAAGGGTGCCATGTCAATTACAATAAAAAAAAAAACAATTAGGGGCGCCTGGGTAGCTCAGTGGGTTAAGCCGCTGCCTTCGGCTCAGGTCATGATCTCAAGGTCCTGGGATCGAGTCCCGCATCAGGCTCTCTGCTCAGCAGGGAGCCTGCTTCCTCCTCTCTCTCTCTCTCTCTCTGCCTGCCTCTCTGCCTACTTGTGATCTCTGTCAAATAAACAAATAAAATCTTAAAAAAAAACAATTAAAAAAAGCACAGCTCTCAGCAATGATGCAAATAGATGGGAAGTCTGGATTGCCTTCTTTTAGTAAAAGGAAAAAAGAAAAGAAAAAAGAAAGAAAGATAGAAAGAAAGAAAGAAAAAAAGAAAAAAATTTTTCAGCAAAAATTTTATCTTATAGATGTCAGAAAATTATTATATTTAAGGTAAATTCTAGAGTTTGAACAAATCTAATATTATCTATATACATAATACTCCTCTACTATAGAATAAGGACCATCATTCCACATGAGAACCCCCAATTCTCAAAGCTCAATCATCAAATAGAGAAAGGAGTTTTTAGCATACTTATTTACCAAGGCACAAGAATAGCATGCTAGTATTTTTAAAGTTTGGTTTCTTTTTTAAATTTTTTTTTTTTTAAACAAAAAGAGATTCTCAAGTTCAAGGACCAAGTCTTACTCATTGTACTATCTCCACTGACTAGGTAAGTACATGGCAGAGCAGGTACTCATAAATTTCTCATGAGCCTGGAATCTCCTTTTAACATCAACTGTAGAAGCTGTATAATTGGCTCTGAAGAAGAAATGAAAATTCATCTCTGCACTGATTGACCTTGGCAAAGAGCCATGCTATAACTTCTAGCACTCCTGGCTGTCTCCATCAAAGAGCTGAGAATTCAATTTTTAAAAAATTAAATTTCATCCATTTTCCAGGGAATGCACTATTTGTATGGTTGAACCAGCTTTGGGTAGGCTTTCAGGGTTGAAGTTGATGGCTTGGTTTTTTGTGAGAATCTAGTTCATATATGTAAAGAACTTATAAAATGGGATATTCCCCAGAATATTCCCCAGAACTTCACAGGTCCTAACTATGTTATTTTTAATGAGATTGTTAAAAGTAAACATTTAGTTTAAAGTACATGTCATTTATAATTTCTAAGAATTTCCACAGTGACCAGAGAATAACTGAATTTCCTTTTAATATATCCTGGATGTCAAGGAAAAGCAACAAATAAGGAAGTTCATTTTCCCTTTAAAATTTTAATTATAGGGGCACCTGGGTGGTTCAGCAGGTTAAAGCCTCTGCCTTCGACTCAGGTCATGATCCCGGGGTCCTGGGATCGAGTCCCACATCGGGCTCTCTGCTCAGTGGGGAGCCTGCTTCCCCTTCTCTCTCTGCCTGCCTCTCTGCCTGCTTGTGATCTCTCTCTCTCTCTCTGTCAAATAAAATTTAAAAAAAAAATCTTTAAAAAAAAATTTTAATTATAAACCCACAGTTACCTATGGAAATCATCTTCTAGTAGCCCTAAAGTGATAAATTTCTTGGAAGTTGGTCAGTAAAGAGATTTTCTATCCAAAAAAAGCTTATAAATTGTTAGCTAACATCTGGAAGAAACAGTATAGACACATTTACAGTCTGATTAAAAGTCTGGGTGGATATGTTTTTTTAGGAAAAAGTTTTCATTTTGTTTGGCTTGGTACTTTATTTTATTTTAATAAAACTACCACCTTTTAAGACAATACAAAATTAAATAAATGACTGCATGGTTCTAAGATCCCCGTAAAAAAAACAAAATGTATTTTTGGAGATAAAAAGGCCCATAAATCAGTCCACATTCTGGTCACTAATGCAAAAGAATTCTCTGCCACTATGGGAGCATATTGGAATGGTTCTGTCCTGGTTATACAGACTTGGTTCTAGAATGGGAAGAAGGCCAGGTCGTGTATTTGTCACATGTGTTGGTCTGGTTGCTGTTTTGTGCCCATCACTCCTACAGTGCTCCATATTCAATTTAGCCAACTAATTTTTCATACATCTAAAAAATTCTGAGACCTGTCCTCACCAACAAGAAAGACTGAAGTATCCATAAATACTTGGTCTCAGGATAAAAGAGAGTAAAAGAGAAAACAAAGTGCTTTTTAAAAAATGAGTAAGTGTTTAAGGGAAACACATGTGTCTTTCAGAGCTATTGACCGAAGCTCGTTTCCAAGTTGGAGGAGTCAGAGCTGCAAAATTAAAAACACACCCACATTTACTTATGGACATTAAGAGTCTGTAATAAAATGAAATTTAAAAATTTAACCGACTGTGGGAATCGGAGTATCAGTGAAAGCATGAATTACAAGTAATGCACCCATTCTTGACTCTTCCCAGATAATGGTTTTAGGTAGAACTTGGATGACTGCAACTTTTTTCCTTTTTAGGGCTAATGGGAGATAAACAGAAGATAGCAAAACAGAAGATCTGGACTCAAGGGCCTACAATTTCCTAACCATCTGGTTGAAGGCAAGTCTCTTGACCTTCCTTGAAACTGAGTTATTATATTTATGAAATCAGGTTTTTATGAGGAAGGTGGAGATAAGGTATCTAGAGAAAACATCACTGGTGTTTGACAGCAGCAACAAAAATACTAAATACTTTACTCAGGAAGTCTGGGCCGTCGTCACAAACAAGAGTATCTGGCACCCAGGTGGGACCAAATAAATGTTCGTTGAATGTGCATCAATGCATAAATGAATAAGTGAATGTACAATAGTTAAAGGATTGTGACATTATCTCAGCATGAGGAAAAAAATTAAAAACGCATCTCATATTAACAGAGGCAGAGACATCGCCCTCATGTGGGGCAGAGAGAGCATTCTTTAAGTTGTCAGTTTCCCCAATGCATCGCATACGCATTGCTAAGCGTGTTGAAGCAACATGCATAACGTAAAGGTGAAGATTCTGGACCTAGTGGCAGAGCACAGAGATGCCCAGGCTCAGCTTCAGTGCAGCCGAATTATAGGCTTGAATCCCAGCTCCGCCTCTCCCTTGCTGTGTGATATTAAGCCAATCACTCAAACACTATCTCAGTTTTCTCTCAACCACATGGGAAAGAAAAGTTTTATTTACTATAGATTTTTAATATTGTATAGCATCAAAAGAGATAGTTGAGGTACTCAGGACTCAGCAAAATATGACCTTTCTGGGGTAACTTGATCAGCCCCTGAAGGATTGCTAGAAGAACAATTCAGGCTGGTAAAATGGCTGTAATGATCCTCATCTACAAGATTACTGGCATTTCTAATTAAGGCTCCTATGGCGATCATTACTGACTTCAATTTTTTTCTGATAAATTTTATTTATTTTACTTGATTATTTTTAACTGAAGTACAGTTGACATACAATGTCACATTAGTTTCAGGGACACAACATGGTGATTTGACAAATTCCGTACATTATGCAATTCTCACCAAAAATAAGTGTACTTATCCTTTGTCACCATACACCATTACTACAATCTTATTGACTGTATTCCTTATGCTATGCTTTTCATTCCATGACTTATTATTTTAAAACTGTAAGTTTGTACGTCTTAATCCCTTTTATCTATTTTGCCCATCTTCACACTCTCCTCCCCTCTGGCGACCACCAGTTTGTTCTCTGAATTTATGAGTTGATTTCTGTTTGTTTGTTTGTTTGTTCATTTATTGTTTTATTTTTAGATTCCACATGAGTAAAATAATATAATATTTGTCTTTTTCTGCCTGACTTTTGACTTAGGTCCATCCACATATTTGTAAATGGCAAGATTTTTGTTCTTTTTTATCACTGAGTAATATTCCATTATCAATTTATCTTGCTAAATATCTCAATTTCTAAGTTCTGAACCCAAATTCTCTTTGTGGCACTTATTAGTTGTATAAATTTATCATGTCACTTAAAGTCCCTGAACCTCCATGTCTTCACAGTTCATCAGATTCTCAGATTAATATAATACCGTGGAACAAATTATAAATAGTAAAGCAAGTCAGTGTTCTCTCCCATTAGCTGGTGACATTGCTTTTATGCCCATTCCATTTCTAGAGGAGATAAAAATAAGCATTTTCACCTTTTAATGGAATCAAGAGAAATGTTGCTGGTGGCAATTCATACCAGGAAAAGGGCATTTTATTTTTAGAAATTTTTGGGAAAATTCAGCACAAGGCACATAAGGAGAAGGCAAAAGTATCTGCAAAATGAAAACAAAATAAAAAATTGTTTTGGAGCTTCATGGGCAGGCCTGGGAAGATGGAACGTGAGGGTACCGGGAACCAAGAGGAGTGGAGCAGGGGTAAAATTGCCCAGAAAAATGTGGAGAAGGAAAGCCGAGAGAAGATGGCAAAGAGGAAATTCTCAGTGTCTTACTGGCTCCACAACTTTGAAGAAGAGGAACGCCTGCTACTCAGATTTAAGTGACTTGATATTCTCTGAAATAGCCTCTGGTATCCTCAGAACTTCAGTAGAAAGACACTACACGTAACTACCTTGTCCTGGTGATGCTTCGGGAAAATCAAAGTAAAGGATTCGCCTACTTGCGTGTGAAAGAGGACAGAGGACTGAGATGAGGTGACATCTCCTGTGACAGACAAGGAGCCACTTAGCAAAAACATCGTGGATCTGAGTCTGAAAAACCGAATGCAAAACCCAACTTGAGTAGAGCTCAGTGGTACGGTCCTGATCGCCTAACGCATTAACCTCTACACATGTCCTCACGGCGCCCGGCGCCCGGAAACGTGAGCAAAATTATGTCTGCGAGTCCTAAAATTCTGGCTTCTACTTTCTACAGTGTATTCTTGTCTTAAATGAACATGTTTAAAACAATATTTTTAGGCACAAAATGTTCATTTTTAAACACACCTGTCCTTTGGTGTTATATACATTGTGATGTGTCCTTGTCAGCTTTTGGACACTTTGAATGAAAAAGTAATTACATGAAAGATTTCAGGATCTCTGCATGTTATCAAATAGACATTTGAGAGTGATTTATGGGAATTTAGGATGAAGGATATTTGCTTAATTATTAAGTTTAGATCTTCTTAAAAGTATTTCATGAAGGGACACCTGGGTGGCTCAGTCATTAAGCCTCTCCCTTCGGCTCAGGTCATGATCTCAGGGACATGGGATCGAGCCCCACATCAGGCTCCCTTCTAGGTGGAAAGCCTGCTTTTCCCTCTCTAACTTCCCTCCTTGTGTTCCCTCTCTCACTGTCTCTCTCTGTCAAATAAAGAAATAAAGTCTTTTTTAAAAAAAGTATTTCATGAAAATATGTTTTGAGATTTATATATGACGTCAATGACCAAGATTTGCAATGTGAAGTCCCTAAAACATAAACAGGCCATTAAAAAAAAAAAAAAAAGAGCGTGTCATTTATTGATTTCATGCTTCCCAGCACAGCTGAGATAAATATTTATCTCTATAATGCAGGAAATACTTTCCCAGGAATGCGTTATCTTCTGCATTTCCTCAGTTCAACAAATGCCTGATGGTTTCTCTTAACTCCTCCGTGTTGAGCGTCAAGCAGGTACAGCAGGTCATCCACATACTCTCTGTGGAAACCCTGCTGTTTCAGGCTTTTCAGAAGCGAGGGGGTAGGGCAAGAGTGTGCTGTAGCGATTACGCTAAAGAACACCCATCCCTGACCTCTGTTTACAGGGAGGAGAGAGGCGAAGTTGCCCTTCCGTTACTCAGTCTGTATCTGCTTGGTGCCTGTGTCCTGGAGCGCAGGTACTGGAAATCCTTTTCTGACCCATCTCTACAAGCAGGGAATGGCAGGGAATGGCTGTGGGTCTCCACATTGGCAAAACAGAGAAGTGAGATGTAGAACAAGTAAATAATCTTCCCAGAGGCAAGAATCTGTGCTGGAATCGGAAAGTGGGCTCAGGCCTCTTAAATGTCAAGTCACGACAACTGTTTAACAGAGTTTCTATTAAACGTAGTCAGTTTAATCATCTATTTGTCCTAGAGAGCATAAAGCAATTCAAAAGAGATCCTGTATTTGAGCTGACTGCAAACAATAAAAAATGCCTTGTCAAAAAGCAAAAAAAAAAAAAAAAAAAAAAAAAAAAGTGCCATAAAGAATAATTTCCTTTTTGGGCTGCCTAAAGCATCCAAGCTTCTTGCAGTTATAAAATGTGAACTTTCTTCAACACGGATTGGACTATTTCCCAAACTCTCTAGATACTTCCTTTAAAATAACATGACAGTCTTTTCTTCTCACTTTTTATTCTCTCAAGCTCTCCTTTATTCCCATGGTTTTAATTACAGTCTATATGGAGATGACTTTCTTTTTTAAAAAAATTAAATTAATTTATTTATTTTCATAAAAACAGTATTCATTATTTTTTTTCACCACACCCAGTGCTCCATGCAATCTGTGCCCTCTATAATACCCACCACCTGGTACCCCAACTTCCCACCACCCTTCCACCCCTTCAAACCCCTCAGATTGTTTTTCAGAGTCCATAGTCTCTCATGATTCACCTCCCCTTCCAATTTCCCCCAACTCCCTTCTCCTCTCTAACACCCCTTGTCGTCCATGATATTTGTTATGCTCCACAAATAAGTGAAACCATATGATAGTGACTTCTAATCTGTACCTCTGGCAGGGATATCTTTTGGGCCATCAGATGTGTCCCCTTGAATATTACAGGAGTTTGAACCAATTTAATTCACCATCTTTTTTTCCAAATTTGAATTCCTTGCACCAGTAAATGACACCCCATCCAATAGTTCAGGTTAGGAACGTAGGAATCCACTAGACTCCTGCACCTCTCCTCCCCTCCATTGCTGGACAATCAGCAAGTCTTGTTACTTCCACTTTGTTTTTAAGAATCCATTCGCATCTTTGTATTCTCATTGCCACTGCTAAAGCCCAGGTCATTTGGATAATCAGGCACTACTGGTTACCTAGTTAATTAAGATCCACTCTTGCTTTCAAATCCCTGGTTTACGTAACTGAAATATTTGATCGCTGAGCCTCCTTAGCTGCTACCATAGGACCTAATCCTGGCCAATGAGATATAAGTTAATTTCACCCCAGAAATTTTCCAGGAAGTTTCTTTAAAAAGATGACTAAATTAACAGTCTTGTTGTCTTTGACCTTTGTCACAACCATTCTCTTCATCCTGCATGTAGGTGCAATGTGTGAGCAGTAGCAGCCCTTTTGTGACTATGAGGAAGGAAACCACAAATAAAATGGGAAAGGCAGAAAGTAGAAGTCATGGTGCCTGGTGATAGCATGGTAATACTCTGTTGGGATTCTCTGCCTTCAGATTCCTAATTATCTAAACAAACAAACAAAAAACAAATAATCCTATCTCATTTCACTAAGCCAGTAAGTTCCCATTCCTGGGTTCCTATTACATGAAGCTGTTGAAGTTTTATCTTGACACATCTCTCATACTCTGATTACCAGTTCTAACAGCGACATCCCCTTTCTTAAAATCCTTCACGTGTTTCCACTATTTTTCAAACTCTTAAGCAGCACATGCAACACCCTGTGGGGTCTAGTTTTTATCATTACCTTGAGCCTCATCTACCCCACCAAGTTCTAAACTCTAGCCTCAGTGAACTCCTTTTACTTCCCACAGACTTGCATATGTTAGTCTGTTCATGTAGATTATCTTCTCTATTCCTTTTCAAGTTTGCTTGGCTAATTCTGACAGGTTTTTCCAAAACCTCATTTAGGAAATATCCCCTAAAGGAAACCTTTCTTGATCCACCAAGCCTAGACTAGACCTCTCTCTTCTAGGCCTCCATGAGAGCTGGATACCTGGTATTTATCTCTATCCAAATGGGAAAAAGAAAAAAAAGAATGGCAACTACTTTAAACTTCTCTGTCTCCTCAACAAGACAATGGGAAATTCCTTAAAGAAGAGACTGTGTCTTATGGACTCCTGTAACTTCAGATATTGTACCACAATATCTGATAAATAATAGTTGTTGAATGAGTAAGTGAATTAATGCATCTTCATCTCACATTTCTATCGAACTCAAACTCCCATCATTATGTACCTGTATAATTATCCATTCTCATTCATCCAATATTATTCAAGAGATTGCTATGTATAATTAATCACAGAACAGAAATAACAAAAATCAAGAATTTGCCCCTTGCTCCCTTAGAGCCAAAAGAAAGTATTGACCCTTTTGTAAGTGAAAAAGATTGGAGAAAACTCTGCTCTTTAGTGCAATTAATTTTTATAATTAACTTTATACTTAGATGCATTTAAATAATAAAATTTAGTTACACATCTATAGTACTATTTTTTCATTCTTCTGATAATTTTCTATTGATGGTTTAACTGAAAAAAAAAAAGTCTCATATAAAGATGCTCTTTGGGTGTGCTAAACCAATACACTCTGAACTGGAAACAATCTTGAGATTGATGATTTACTGGATCTATAAGGACGGCTCTCTAAAGGGGAGCAAAACCAAGTTTGTCTCATTCATGATTTCCAGGCTTATAAACACTTCTCAGGTATTAAAACATTCTAGGAGTTTTAAGTGCCATTTTAATGCTAATTATTTACTGTTTTATGAGGCATAAATTATATACCATACAATTAACCTGTTGTAAGTAAAGAGTTGGGTTCTTCAGTGTATTTATGTAGTTGTGTAACCATCCCTGTAGTTCAGTTTTACAACCTAACGATCACCTGCTGACGTTCCATTGTGCCAATACGCAATCAATCCCCACTTCCACTCCCAGTTCTAAGCAATCACTCACCTACTTTCTATCTTTAAAATCTTGCTTTTGTAGGGGTGCTTGGGTGGTGCAGTCCGTTAAATGTCCTACTCTTGGTTTTGGCTCAGGTTATGAGATCGAGCCCCATGTCAGTCTCTGAGCTCAACAAGTAGTCTGCTTGAGATTCTCTCTCTCTCTCTCTCTCTCCCACTTTACCCCTCCCTCCTGTGCTCTCTTTAAAATAAATAAATCTTGTTTTCAAACTCTTGTTTTTTTTTCCAGAAATTTCATGTAAAAAAGTCCTATAATATGTAGTCATTTGTTTCTTATTTCTTTCACTTAGCAGAATCTATAGAGAAAGCAGAATCCATATTGCTACAACTAGAGTAGTTTGATCCTTTACTACTGAAGAGTATTCCATTCTATGGATATACTACTTGATAGACAAAATACATTCACTGCTGGATGGACACTCGTATTGTTTCCAATTTTTTACTTCTATGAATAATACTATTACACACATTCATGTACAAGTGTTTGTATGGACACAGGCTTTAATTTCTCTTGGGTAGAGTTGAATTGCTGAGTTATATTTTAAGTTTATATTTAACTTTTCATGAAACTGCCAAACTGTTTTGCAAAGTGACTGTACCATTTTATATCCTTATCAGCAATATATCAGAATTCTTCTTTATTACATCCGAGTCAACACTTACTCCTGTCACATTTTTTATTATTATGGTTGGTCTTATCTGTGTGTACGGTATCTCATTGAAATTTAATAAATAATGAAATAGGGCATCTTTTCATACATATATTAGCTATTTGTCTTCTTTGTAGATATGTCTGCTCAAGTGTTTAGCTCATGTTTTTTATTTAGTCATTAGTATTCTTATGATTATTGGATACGTGCTCTTTATTAGATTTATCACTTATAAATATTTTCTTCCAGTCTGTGACTTGCTGGTATTTTTGTTTTTTGGTTTTTGGTTTTTTGGTTTGTTTTTGTTTTTGTTTTTGTTTTTGTTTTGCTTAAAGATGTGTGTGTATTTCTGTGTGTGTGTGTTTGAAGCACAAACGTTTAAAATTTTTGATTAGAATGACTTATCAATTTTTTTATGAACCATAGCTGTGGTTCAATACCTAAGAAATTTTTACCTAACGCAAGGTCACAAAGGTCTTCTCTTATGTTTTCTTCTACAAGTTTTATACTATGCTTAATTGCTTATGTTAAATACAAGTACATATAAATATATAAAAGTAAGTATAATATATATACCTTATGTATATATATTATTTATATGCAATTACTTTTTTAAAGGACTTACATTAATCTTTTATATTTAAGTCTTTGATCTATTTTGAGTTAATTTTTGCTTACAGTGTGAGCTATGTTTCTAGTTCATTTCTTTTCATGTGGCTATCCAATTTTCCACATGGCACTGTTTGTTGACTATCATTTCCTTCATCAAATTGCCTTGGTATTTTTAAAAAATATTTTGTTTATTTATTTGACAGAGAGCTCACAGTAGGCAGAGAGGCAGGCAGAGAGAGAGAGAGAGAGAGGGAAGCAGGCTCCCTGCCGAGCAGAGAGTCCGATGTGGGGCTCGATCCGAGGACCCTGGGATCACGACCTGAGCCGAAGGCAAAGGTTTTAACCCACTGAGCCACCCAGGTGCCCCTTGCCTTGGTATTTTTGTCAACCTTCAATGAGCCATCAATGTTAGGATGTACTTCTGTACTCATTAGTCACTTACATTAATATATAACTGTGTCTTCACACTCTGTTTCATATTGAGTTTGCCTGTGGAAGCAAAGTTGCTGGATTTTTTGGCTATGCTTGTGCTGATAAAACTGCTATTTTCACCAGCAGAGGTAGGAGAAGGATGGGGTTGGCTCCATGCATGAAAGTCTCATACTTCCACTAGTCTTATACAAAGCTATAGGATCTTTTCAAGAATAAATGCTTCTAAGCTTGTATTCTTTGGTCAGTTTTCAGAATTCCTAAAAGTTATTATTATTTTTTAAAATTTGTCTAGTCTCATACATGTTATATGGAAAGCATGCTCTGATCTCTTCACAAGGTCAAGTTGGAACTCCCTTCTAAGACTGATTTTTAGGGGGAAGAATATCCTTGGCGAACCTCACCTATAGGAATTGTTTGAAACTGTATTATAAGGTAATTGAAATATCTGAGTCTGTATGGAAGATTGAATCTCTATGTTTATGTTCTGCTCCCTGCAGAATGTCACCAAAATAGCAGTAATAGAATAAAAATTAATAATAATCTACAAAGACAGAAAAGAGAAGAAGCAACAGAAAAGTGACTACAGATAACCCAGAGCAGTGAATACAAAAAGATCCATATTAAGGTCGTGTCACCAAAATTTCAAAACATAGCATATAAAGAAATGGTCCTAAAAGTTTCCAGAGAGAGGGAAAAAATATATTCTGTACGAAGTATAGAGAAATTGAACAACATCAAAATTCTTAACACCACCACAAGAAACTAGAAGAAAATAGAACATTTTTATACCACAGGTTGAAACCTACTTTCAACCTGGGATTCCATACCTAGCCAAAAATATTACATAATTTGGAGATAGAATTATTATGTTTTCAGAAGTGCAAGATCTCAGAAACATATCTATAGCTCCATGCTCTATAGGAAATTACTAGAGAACATGTTACAGTAAAATGAGAAGTGAAAACTGAGAAAAAAAAAAAAAAAACAATGATGAAACCAAGAAAAAAAAAAAAAAGATGTGGTTATAGAAAAAGGCCTTGGAACACAGATTTCTAGTCAATGGTGAAGACATATCCCAGTTGAATAGCTCTATCAAAAGCCAATAGAATATCCAAACCAGATGGAGTAGGAATCATGAGGGCTCCAGAAGAGGTATTTCTCAGAAAAGCAATGAAACTAATAGAATATTTTACGTTTTCTGCAGAACTGACAAATTTCAAAGAATTAGTAGTTATTGTGGGATTGGTACATAGAACACTGTGCAAAAGAAAACAACCCAATTACTAAATCTTGTGAAAACAAAATTAGTACAAGCAACGAAATGTAATCATAATGCACCACATGATTGAGCCATGAATAACTGTTACAGAGTCATTATGATATAAACATTGAATATTGTATTAGTGATAATATTACTAAATTATAAAGAGAAAGAAAGGAACTGTGTGTCGAGGGGGATGTAGGATTAAGAATGAAAGAGAAAGAAATCTCCGTGTTCCAAATTAAGAAGACAATGAGCATCCAAATCGAATCAAATAAAAATCAAGAACATTAACATAAGTTTATTTTAGAATACAGAAGAGATAAAAGAAGCAGCACTAAAGTTATTAAAATAATTTCCCTCCAGAAGTAAGAATCAAGAATGGGGCAAGAACAGCAGGAGGCTTCTACTTAATCTCAGAAGCTTGTTAAAATCATTTTTAAAAAATATGCTTTTATAAATGTGAAATTTCAAAAGCAAACAATAATAAAATAATTTTATGACTGTGTTTGCTAGCATGTTGTTTTCTAATTATATGTCATTTTAAAATCTGTTCTACTAATTCCTATTTGTTACAAACTGCATTCAATTAACTCACAAGAGAGGTTAATCCAAAAAGATACTTTTGTGAATGGACAAATACAAAACCAGGTCCAAACCTGAGGTTTATCAATTTGTCAGGAAATTCCTTCAGGAGAGGAGATTGTCATTTTGTTGCTATCCTTTTTCAACTATAAATCATTCCTGCCTTATGATGTGCTGGTTTCATATCTTGTATTTTATCTCCCTCCAGATATCATATAAGCTGAATGCATGATAATTAAAATGTACAAGAACAGATGTTGCTCAGTCTCTGTCGGGCACTGAGTAAATGTTTTGATGTGTCATTCCTTCCAGTAACTGTAGATGAATATCACAAGAATGGTGCCTTAATTTCTTAGGGTTGCTGTAACAAATTACCACAACGTGATGGCTTAAAAATGAGAAAACCTTATTAATACAGTTCTGAAGGCCAGATGTAGGAAATTAGGGGGTCAGGAGAGCTGAGTTCCTTGTGAAGACTCTAGAGGAGGACTTCTCTTAACCCTGCTAGTTTCTGGCAGTTCCAGATGTTCTTAGCTTACAACTGTAGAACGTCAACCTTTGTCTTCACATGGCCTTCTCCTTTTGTCCCTGTGCCTCTCCTTTGAGAGTCTCCTAAGGACACTTGTTCCTGTCACCCAGATAATCCAAGATTCTTTCATCTGGAGATCCTTAGCTCAATTACATCTGCAAAGACCCTTTGTCAAAGAAGATCATATTACAGGCTTTGGGGATTAGCAAGTGGACATATCTTTTATGCGCCTACCATTCGGCCCATGAAAAATGGATAAAAGAATAACAGGGGAGAAATACCATGTATTATTCACTTTAGTGGCATGTCATATGTGGACAAGCAAAAAACCAAGCCTGAAATTTCAGTGCCTCAGGAAATGGAAGACAAAAACATTTAAGAAAAGGTGGAATCACAGAAAGTGTTTCATAAGCCAGTCACCGATTTCTGTCTTGTTAGAATTTCCATTAACTTCTTCCAATTTTATACCTGCTGAAAATTTGATTGGCTCATTGTCTATTTCCAAACCATATTTTAAAGAAAAAAGTAGTGTCACTTGTAGTTCTCAATGACTTTATTTTCTAAATAACTGAGAGTGGGTTGTTTTCAGTCTCAACAGAAATCTTTTGGGACACTAGATATTATCACACCCTAAGAAGAGTACGCTTAACATAATTTGATCCCTCCCTTTCATGTATCCAATCATCTGTCTTATTTTAAAACATAGGTCATTATTTATTCCACTCCTCATGTATTGGGTTATCAAGGAACCTACACAAAGTCCTTAAATAATGGCATCAGTATCATGATTTGGGTCCATATACATAACTTCTTCAATGATTCAGATAGGGTCCTATTAATACCTTCTTTACATTAATTTTCTTTTCTTCCATCAACAAGTTTTGGAAACTTAGTCTAGATTCCATTGCCTCACATGCCATCCCATTCCGTTTTAACTGCACTCTTGTTTAAACACTTTAGAAACGTTAAGAAGAAAACATACATTCTTAGGTGCTGAGAGTAAGAGAAACTTGGGTCAATAAACACAAGCATTATTGTTGTTGTTGTTTTCATTACTATGATTGTTCAACAATGACTTTCCCAGTGGTCATGGGACTCTGTCACTCTTTTCCTTTCATCTTTATGAAATCTCTTTTACTTATAAGGTTCTATTTGTAGAATCCCTAAATCCCATGTCAACTTTCATCTTATGGTTCCATGCATTAATTGCCACTGGTTATATGTTTAAACTTCCTTGTCTTTTGGCTTCCGTGACATTTTGCTCCCTCTCTGATTTATTTGTTAGCTTCTCCTCCTTCGGGTCCCTGAATATAGACTCTGACATTTATACTCTTGAATTTTACTCACTCAACATTCTACTTTCATCTATAATCTCCATACCTTGTAACTTTAAACCTGAAATCTCAAATTCTAGATTATCTCTTAGTATCAAGACCTGCATTCTAAACTGTCTGCCTACTCTCTCCATCCTGTTATTTTCCTGACCCTTAAACTCACCCAGCTTCATTATTGTCCTCTCAAAACTAGTTCTTTTCTTAACCAAAGTCTCTTAGTGGCAATAGTGTTTTTCCAGTCACCCAGATCGTAACTGAAAAGAGATTTTTAAGATCACATTTCTTAGTAAATCCTAGCTAAAAGTAGAGCAGTTCTGTCTGGTTTATGAAAATATTCTTCTTCAAATATCCACCTCGTTACAAGCTCCTCATATTTATCAGTCAGGAAAAAAGGGAACTATAATGTTTAAGGAGAAGAAAATATAACTACAATATATGAGATACTGTTTAAAAATTTCTCCTTTTATGTTGCTCTCAACATTCAGTGAGTTACTAAGCCATATACATTAGTCTTCTTCAATGTTCAAAAGGAATAGGCACGTAGATTGAGCTCTAGGGGATGCCTGGATAGCTCAGTCAGTTAAGTGTCTGACTCTTGATTTCTGCTCAAGTTATGATCTCAGGATCCTGAGATTGAGCCCCACTTAGCACAGAATCTGCTTGAGATTCCCTCTTCCTCTCCCCCCACTCATATGATCTCTCTCTCCCTCTCAAATAAATAAATAAAAATCTTTAAAGATGTTCTTTACAGTGTTACTTATATTAACAATATTATAAACATTAACTTTCCAACAATACAGCATTGGTTGGATAAGTAGTACTTTACATACAAAATATGTGATGAATAATCTGTAGCAATTTGAATCTTGGTATAATGGTTTATTCATTCATATAGAAATATATTTATATGCATTTGTAAAAGTTTTTTAGATCCCAGTTAGTTAACACACAATGTAATACTAGTTTCAGGTATGCAATAGAGTGATTTAACACTTTCATACATCAGCTGGTGCTCATCACAAGTGTACCCCTTAATGCCCATCACCTATTTAACCCATCTCCCCCTCTTCACTACACCCCTTTTCTTCTCAGTTTGTTCTCCATAGTTAAGAATCTATTTCTTGGTTTGCCTCCCTCTCTCTCCCCCCCCATGCTCATTTATTTTGTTTCTTAAATTCCACATATAAGTGAAATTATATGGTATTTGTATTTCTCTGACTGATTTATTTCACATAGCATTATATCCTCTAGATCCATTTATGTTGTTGTAAATGGCAAGAGCTCATCCTTTTTCATGGCTAGAAAAATTTATATATATAATATATATGTATAAAGTGTTATATATACATATATATTATATATTATTTTGATGTAGTCCCAATAGTTTATTTTTGCTTCTATTCTCCTTGCCTCAGGAGCTAGATCTAGAAAAATGTTGCTATAGCTGATGTCAGAGAAATTAATGTCTGTGTTCTTTTCTGGGATTTTTTTCACTTCTTTTTCCATTCATCAATCAGTGGACATTTGGGCTGCTTTCATAATTTGGTTATTATAAATATTGCTGCAATAAACATAGAAAGGCATATATCTTTTTGAACTAGTGTTTTCATATTCTTTGGGTAAATAACCAGTAGTGGAATTACTGGATCATAGAGTAATTCTATTTTGAATTTTTTGAGGAACATCCATGCTATTTTCCTTTTTTTTTAATTTTTAAAATTTCTTTTCAGCATAACAGAATTCATTGTTTTTGCACTACACCCAGTGCTCCATGTAATATGTGCCCTCCTTAATACCCACCACCTGGCGCCCCCAACCTCCCACCCCCCCATCCCTTCAAAACCCTCATATTGTTTTTCAGAGTCCATAGTGTCTCATGGTTCACCTCCCCTTCCAATTTCCCTCAACTCCCATGTGGTTGTACCATTTTACATTCCCATGAACAGTGCACAAATGTTCCTTTTTCTCTACATCCTTACCAAAACTTGTTTTTTGTGTTTTTAGCTATTCTGACCAGGTATGAAGTGATTTCCCATTGTGATTTTAATTTGCTTTTTCCTGATGATGAGGGATGTTGAGTATCTTTTCATGTGTCTATCGGCCACCTAAATTCTTCTTTGGAGAAATGTTCATGTCTGTTCATGTCTTCTGCCCATTTTTAGACTGGATTATTTGTTTTGGTTTAGTTTTTGGTTTTGTTTTTGTTTTTAGTCTTAGTTTTTTTTTTTTTAATGCAACAACTGCTTTAATATACATTAAATCCTTTGTTCTCCCAGATTTTTATTTTTATTTTATTTTTTAAATTAATTTATGTTCAGAAAAACAGTATTCATTATTTTTCACCACACCCAGTGCTCCATGCAATCCATGCCCTCTATAATACCCACCACCTGGTACCACAACCTCCCACACCCCCGCCACTTCAAACCCCTCAGATTGTTTTTCAGAGTCCATAGTCTCTCATGATTCACCTCCCCTTCCAATTTCCCCCAACTCCCTTCTCTCTAACACCCCTTGTCCTCCATGATATTTGTTATGGTCCACAAATAAGTGAAACCATATGATAATTGACTCTCTCTGCTTGACTTATTTCACTCAGCATAATCTCTTCCAGTCCCATCCATGTTGCTACAAAAGTTGGGTATTCATCCTTTCTGATGGAGGCATAATACTCCATAGTGTATATGGACCACACCTTCCTTATCCATTCGTCCGTTGAAGAGCATCTTGGTTCTTTCCATAGTTTGGCAACCGTGGCCATTGCTGCTATAAACATTGGGGTACAGATGGCACTTCTTTTCACAACATCTGTATCTTTGGGGTAAATACCCAGGAGTGCAATTGCAGAGTCATAGGGAAGTTCTATTTTTAATTTCTTGAGGAATCTCTACACTGTTCTCCAAAGAGGCTGCACCAACTTGCATTCCCACCAACACTGTAGGAGGGTTCCCCTTTCTCCACATCCTCTCCAACACATGTTGTTTCCTGTTTTGTTAATTTTGGCCATTCTAACTGGTATAAGGTGATATCTCAATGTGGTTTTAATTTGAATCTCCCTGAGGGCTAATGATGATGAGCATTTTTTTCATGTGTCTGATAGCCATTTGTATGTCTTGATTGGAGAAGTGTCTGTTCATATCTTCTGCCCATTTTTTGATATGATTGTGTTTCATGTGTGTTGAGTTTGAGGAGTTCATTATAGATCCTGGATATCAACCTTTTGTCTGTACTGTTATTTGCAAATATCTTCTCCCAAGTCTAACTTAGTTGTGTTTTTCTTTTTGTGTTCATTTGTACTAGTTCTTTATATATTTTGGATACTAACCACCTGTAGGGGTACAGCTAAGTGGTAGAGCGCTTGACTGGATACTAAACCTTTATCAGATATGTCATTTGCAATATCTTCTCCTATTTATTAGGTTGTCTTTTAGTTTTGGTGATTGTTTCCTTTGTTGAGCAGAAGCTTCTTATTTTTATGTAGTCCCAATAGTTTATTTTTGGTTTTATTTCCCTTGCTTCAGGAACTGTATCTAGAAAAATGTTGCTATGGCCTACGTCAGAGAAATTACTTCCTATGTTCTCTTCTAGGATTTTTATGGCTTCAAGTCTCACATTCAGGTCCTTAATTCATTTTGAGTTTATTTTTGTGTATAGTGTAAGAAAGTTGTCCAGTTTCAATCTTTTGCATGTAGCTGTCCAGTGTTCCCAACATCATTTATTGAAGAGATTGTATTTTTCTCATTGCATATTCTTGCCTCTTTTGTCAAAGATTAATTGACCATATAACTATGGATTTCTGTCTGGGCTCTCATCCTGTTCCATTTATCTAAGAGACTAAAAGGGGTGCCTGGGTGGCTCAGTTCATGAGACATCTGCCTTCAGCTCTGGTCATGGTCTTAGGGTCCTGAGATTGAGCACCAAAGCGGCCCCCCTGCTTAGTGGGGCATCTGCTTCTCCTTCTCCTTCTTCCCCTCCCTCACATTTGTGCATTTCTCTCTCTCTCTTGCTCATGCTCTCTCTCAAATAAATAAATAAAATCTTAAAAAAAAGGAGCAAGCTTTATCTACATGTTGCCTGCAGGAAATGTATTTCCAACACATACAGATTCAAAGTGAAGGGATGAAAGTGAATTTATCATACAAATAGAAGTGAAGGCTGAGGTAGCAATACTTTGTCAGACAAAATAGACTTTAAGATGAAAACTGTAACAAGAGACAAAGAAGGACACACCATAATCATAAAAGGAACAATCCAACAAAAAGATAATAACAATTTTATGCATCCAACATGGGAGCACCCAAATAAATAAAGCACCTAATAACAATTATAAACTGATAGCAATGCAATAATAGTAGGGGACAATAACTCTCTATTTATATCAATGGATAGATTATCCAGACAGAAAATCAACAAGGAAACAGTGGCTTTGAATGACACATTGGACCAGATGGAATTAAAAGATATATTCAGAATACTCCATCCTAAAATAGTAGAATTCACATTCTTTTCAAGTGCACATGGGAGCATTCTTCAGAATAGATCACATATTAGGACACAAGATAAGTCTCAACAAGAATCATAACAAGCATATTTTCCATCCACAATGGTATGAAATGAATAATCAACCTCAAGGAAAAAATCTGGAAAGAACACAAATACATGGAGATTAAGTTACATGCTCCTAATCAATGGATGGGTCAACCAAGAAATGAGAGAGGAAACCCAAACACACACACACACACACACACACACACACACACACACACAAATGAAAATAAGAACACAATGTTTCAAAATCTCTGGGATGCAGCAAAAGCTGTTCTAAGAGGGAGAATTATAGCAATACAAACCTACCTCAAGAAGCAAGAAAAATCTCAAAAAAACAAGCTAGCCTTGCACTTAAAGAAGCTAGAAAAAGAAGAATAAAAACAGGAAAGAAGGAAATAACAGGTTTAGAGCAGAAATAAATAACAGAAAATTTAAAAAGCTAAAAAAAAAAATAGATCAATGAAACCAAGAACTGGCACTTTGAAAAGATCAACAAATTGATAAATCTTTACCTGGACTCATCAAAGAAGAAAAAGAGAGAGAGAGAGAGAACTCAAAATCAGACATGAAAGAGGAAGCATAACAATGGACACCACAGAAATATAGATTATAAGAGAATATTATGAAATATTGCATGTCAACAAATTGGGCAACCTAGATGAAATGGATAAATTCCTAAAAACATATAAGCTCAAAACTGAGTCAGAAATAAAAAATTTGAACAAACTCATTACCAGCAATACAATTGAACCAGTTCTCAAAAAGCTCCCACCAAATTCCAGAATTATATGACTTCATAAGTAAATTCTACTAAAACCCTGCTTTCCATTACTCTGCCCTCCAGGTTGCTGATTCACTCTTCATCTTCCTCTAGTCTGTTATTTATTCCATTTAGTGTATTTTAAATTTCAGTTATTGTGTTCTTCATTTCTGTTGGTTCTCTTTCATGTTTTCTATCTGTTTGTTAAGGGTCTCACTAAGACCCTCCACATTTTTCTCAAGTCTAGTGAGTGTCTGATGACCATTACTTTGAGTTCTTTATGAAGCATATTACTTACTTCCACTTCATTTATGTCTCTTGTTGTGATTTTGTATTGTTCTTCATTTGGGACATATTCTTGTCTCATTATGTTTAACTCTGTATCTATTTCTATATGTTAAGAAAATCAGTTACATCTCCTGCTTTTGAAAGCAGTGGTCTTATGAGGCCACTTCCTACCTTCCTATCCTTTTCAATATAGCCTCTTCTCTACACTTAGCTGGAGTACACTTAGCTGGAGAATCTGTTCTGCTAGTCTTTGGGTCATTTTCTGGGTTATTTTCATTGATGTCAGGGTTTTCTAGGTGTATCTGTGGGATAAGTGAGTTTAAGGTTCTCCTATTCTGCTATCTTCCCTGGAAGTCTCTATACTTTGTTGAACTCAGAGAGAGAGAGGGGGGGGGGGAGAGAGAGAGAGAGAGACAGAGAAAGGTTAGGAAGAACAGGCATAGCATATCCCAAGGAAAACACTAAGGACTATTATTTGCTTCAGATTTTCACCAGTGGATTTCTACATATAAATATAATGAATGTATTTCACTATGTGCCAGGGAATGCTTGAAAAGAAATGAAAGAAACAAAATATATTTAGAATAATCTAAGCAACTTAAAAAATACCTATTTTAAAAGAATCTTAACTCAGAAAGTACATTAATTATCAAGTCTAAACTCACTTTATATGTCTTATGGCAATTGAAATTGAGTGATTTGCTCTGTATCATTTATCTGCTTACCATAGATGTAGAATTTGAGTTTCTCACACCATTCTGTGGATTCCCACTATTTTCCTACCACTGTTAATATGGCATATGCAACCATTTTGATGTTTTAAGAATGTGTGAAAATTAATGCATCTTCAAAGCTTCAGCCTACTCACCGGTATGGAATATAAGTAGCATTTTATACCAGGATCTTTGGAAAAGAATTTACATTTGAATTTGGGGGGGGGTCCCGTTCTCAATTGGTGACTTTTAATCAGGGTTCTCCAAGGAAACAGACCATCAAGATATATCTATATTGATATCTGTATGTATCAATATCTATATCAAGAGAGAAATATTTGGTAAAAGAAATTGGCTGACATGATTATGGAGGCCGAGAAGTCCCACAATCTGCCACTTGCATGGTGGAGGCCCTAAAAAGCTGGTGGCAAAGGTCCGAGAATCAGGGAAATAATGGTGTTAAGTTCAGTTCAAGTCCAAAGGCCCAAGAACCAGGGAGATGATGCCACAAACTCCCCAGTATTAGTGCAGGAAAAGGCCAATCTCAGCTCCACCAATGAGGCAGAGGAGGAATTCTTTTTTCTATATTTTCACTCTGATAAGCCTCTCAATGATTTCAGTGGGGCCCACCAAGATTGAGAAGGAAAATCTGTTTTACACAGTCTATAGATTCAAAAGCTAATCTCATCTGGAAACAGTCTCATAAGCATGCCCAAAAATAATGTTTGGCCAAACATTTGGGCATCCCATAATCTAGTCAAGTTAACACATAAAATAATGTTCACAGTGATGTTAAACAAATTGCTTAATTATTCTGAGCCTCAAGTTATTTGTCTGTAAAATGGGGGAGGTACTACTATCCATTCCAAGGGTTATATAAAGGCTTAAACAAGATACACTTAAGGGATCAATGCAATTTAGCACATGACTGTTCAATTAATGCCAGTTCCTTTTGCTTCATCTCCCTGAATTGCTAATGAAAACATCCAGTTACATCACCCTATAAGCCTGTTATGGGTTGAATCATATCTTCCCAGACCAAAAAAAAAAAAAAAAAAAAAAAGCCTTCTAACTCTTACTACCTCATAATGTAACTGTATTTAGAGATAAGTTGTAAAGAGGTTTTCTTTCTTTCTTTTTTTAAATGCAGTTTGGTTATTTATTTTTAAAATTTTTATTGTGTTATGTTAGTCATCATACAATACATCATTAGCTTTTGATGTAGTGTTCCAAGATTCACTGTTTACATAATTAAAATTAGTTCAATAGTAGAGGGGTGCTAATCCATTATGAATGGTATGCTTATAAAAAGGGAAACATTTTGATGCAGAAAGACAGACAGACAGACAGATACACACAGAGAGAATGCTGTGTGAAGATTAGAGCTGTGCTGTCATAAGCCAAGCAAATAACAGAAAGTAAGAAAGGGGTTTAGAACAGATCCTTTCCTGGTGTCTTTAGAACAAGCATGGCTTTGCACCTTGATATTAGACTTCCAGCCTCCAGAATCATGAGACAATAAATGTTGGTTATTTAGGCCACCCCATTGGGGATATTTTGTTACAGCAGCCCTAGGAAACCGATACATCTGTATTTCTTAGATGGGCCATTACTTATAATGACATCTCATAGAAATAATTCTTCATTTGCCCTTATGAGGATATATAAGGTCTTTCTTTTCCAAGCTCAAGGAGAGTAAGTCTGAAACCTCTTCTGGCCTCTCAGCTAACATGCTTCTCAAGAGTAAAGAAAGTATTTGAGCCCCGCGTTGGGCTCTCTGCTCAGCAGGGGGCCTGCTCCCCGCCCCCTTTGCCTGCCTTTCTGCCTACTTGTGGTCTCTGTCAAAAAAAAAAAAAAAAAAATCTTAAAAAAAAAAAAGAGTAAAGAAGGTAAGGTAACTCCCTAGTATATCTGATTTTAAGAAAACGATTGTATTTATTTATTCGAGAGACAGAAAGCATGAGAGATCATGAGTGGGGGAGGGTGGAGGGGTAGAGGGAGAAGCAGACTCCCCACTGAGCAGGGAGCCTGATGTGGGACTCAATCCCAGGATTCTGGGCTCATGACCTGAGCCAAAGGCATTCATTTAACTGCCTAGGCTATTCATACAGACCATGGGTTGGTAGAATAGATAGGTGGGTGGTCGGATGAATGGATGGATGGATGGAGAGATATGACAGATGATAGACAGATCCGTAAATAGAAGATAAAGGAAGATAAGCTGTATTTCTATCACTGTATATATGTCTGCATCTGTATCTCTATTATCTATATCTATCCTACTTTTTAAGAAACGTAATAATAGCATAAGCTTCTCTGCTCCATTTTGTCAAAAAGTTGCTACAAATCTTAATAAAATTAATAAAATTTCCATGTCATACTCTCTCATATGTCTGTATTTACTATGATTTGCCAACCATAATGTGTTGTTAGACAATTAATGCCCCTTCCTCTTTTTGCCATATTTTCTCAAACAAAATTTGAGAAATTTTGTCCACATTTCAGAATATTTTCTTATTATAGTGTACCGGAAAGACAATTACTAGACCAAGGTTATAAACATTTTTAATATTCTTGATACTTACTGCCAAATTGCTTTGCAGTAAAGCTGATGTTCTTCCCTTTGGGGCTTAATCCCAAGACAATCCTTTGTAAAGAGAGAAGGAAATAAGTTAACACAGAGCAATGGGAGTGCTAGCATTCAGCTGCCACAAACAGTTAATGATTATTTCCTTACAAAAAAGCTCAAATCCCTGCATAGTGTACCCAAAACAGGCAGGTAATTTAAGCAATCTCTGGATCCATCTTTCTTGAACCCAACATAAAAATGCAATGTGGGATATGAAATGGTCAGCTCCTATACTGAACAGAAGTCATCTCTATCTGCTCCATTCTCTGGGTTGTTTCTCCTTGAGTGTTTAGCTCAGAGATAATTTTCGGTAAACTGTTGTCACTTGAAAATAAACAGTCTGGACAATGTATGGTCCATTTGGAAGACTGAGAAAATAAACAACTTAAGATATGCTTCCTTCTTGTCTGTGCAGCCCTTTCTGGAATGTGTACTCCAGATACTTTACTTTCTTCCCTAAAGCAGAAGTTTTATTTAAAATAAAGCTACTTCTTTGGCACTTCTGGGTAATCCTTTTTTGAAGAACCACAGCAATGAACGGTTTTGGAGCCCTTCTTCGAAGAAACCAGTCCATCCTTCTGGTACTCTTTCTTTTGCAAATTCAGAGTCTGGGTCTGGACATGGATAGTCGTCCTACCACTGAAGTTTGTGCCACACACACAATTGCACCAGGACCCAAAGGTGAGAAAAGCAAAGCAAAATGTTCATCTATAGTAAGTGAACTCTCTTCCCTCCTCCCTCAATCCTACTGTAACTCGGAATGACTCTCTCTTCTCCCTAGTGCCCTCTTTCTTTCCTCCTATTTTGGAAAAACAATGGCTTATTCTTTAGGTAAAAACCTTCCTCGATGTTAGGTAGGAGAATGTTGGCAGGGGGCGGACCTCACCCAGGGCAGGGGAAAACTCCCTCTTCCATGCTGTTCCAGGGGGAAGGTACACAAGCCAAGACCTTAGTGTTTCAGGAATGCTTTTCTTAAGACGCTCTCTATTCCTCAGCTGTTTTCATTCCAATGCCTTTCTAAGCACTGATTTTGGTAAAATTACCAGGCAAAAACCTCTGTACAGAGAAAACTAAATCTTTCATATATTTCATCAATTAGTGGGCTTCCTACAAAGAAGAAAATTTTTGTCGAGGATTGCAGATAGTGTATAAATGAAATTTCTTTTTTGAAAGTGGAGTCTTTGAGGCCAAGTGCCTTCAGCTGAAGGATGATAGACTATTGCAGAATTTTTTCAAGTAGAGCCAAGGTCTAAATGTGCTTCAAGCAACTGGTTGATAAAAGATGCTGTTTTCCTGGTTTCAGTTCTGACCCTTTTGTTCTGAAAGTGGTCACTGCAGTGCACATTCGGTGCTCCCTTATTAGTAATTCATGCTATGTTTCTCCAGGCTATAGGATAGAAGAATTGCAGCTGCTTAAAATTTTAAGTAGAAAAAATGGGTCTTTCAGAAAATAGTAGAAATACATCGCCCTATGCTTGTCAGTTATTTAAATGTGTATTGCTTAAAGTGCATTTTTCTTAATCAGTGAATTAATTTCCTCCAAAGATTGCAATCCAAGCTTTAACCTTTGATACCATAAAATAAATGCCAGGAAGGAACAATGAGACCTTGGGGCTTCCAAATAATTTCTTGGGTGAATAAATGAATAATGTGAGGGCAAATGTTCAGAAAAGAAAGTTTTGATTAGAAATAAAAGTATTTACTTAAAACTATTACTGGACTTTCCAATAATGTACCTGAAACTTTGTTATTCCTGGGGTAGCAGGGAAAATGCTGAAAATTAAAGTTTTCCTTGTCCCTGCAAATGGGAGAGTCCATTTGGGAACTGCACCGTCAAAACAATTTTTCTTGCAGAGAAACTACAACTTTGAAGCTAGAAGAATGGACAAAGTGTTGTCAAAATGACATCCCAAATATCCTGCATTGCCATACAACAATTCTATTTATTCCAATTCAGCCAACATATATTGAATACCTACTAAGTACTGAGCATTATTTTAAACATAAGAGACGCATTAAATAACATATATTTAAAAAATAATATATATTATTATCATGAGTAGTAGCGAAAGAAAAAATTTAGGAGGGAGGAGAGGGCAATTAATTTTTATTGGATACCAGCAGCCTGTTTATCATAAGTCTTCCTACCCTCATTTCTTAATGCAAAACTTCCCTCTTCCCGCTAGAAACCTTGCTAAGATTTCAAATGCTGTAAATCTTTCACTCTTTTCCTGAGCCTGTGTCCTCTAGAACTCCGGGGGTTCCAGAACGAAGTCTGCTGGGAATCTGGTATGATTTCTTCTTCCCCCAGAGTCAGAGGACTTTGCATCAAAATGAATTCTGAGTTCCCTTCTTCTTTTTATTTTATAAAATTATTTATTTATTTATTTGACAGAGAGATACAGCGAGAGAGGGAACACAAGCAGGAGGAGTGGGAGAGGGAGAAGCAGGCTTCCCGCTGAGCAGAGTGCCTGATGCTGGCCTTGATCCCCAAACCCTGGGATCATGACCTGAGCAGAAAGCAGATGCTTAATGACTGAGCCACCCAAGCGCCCCCTGAGTTCCCTTCTTAAAGAGATTCCACAATTCTGGAAAAGAATGTACAGAATACCTCCTACATCTTAGGCCTCATGTTAGGTGCTAAAATTAAAGCTCTTCTCCTAGAACTTGTCACATTTCAAACTGAGTATTAGATGGCAAACTCTTGGACTCAGGGCTCCGTTACCGCCCTTTTTCCCTGGCAAACTGCCGCTATTCGTGCATATGGAGCGCCGTGCGCATGCTCATTACCGCCCCTTTGCACCCCAGGCCTGGCACCGGATGCCATGCCTACAAGTGAAAAACAAGACTTTGTATTCATCTCCACTCAAGATAGAAACTGCCAACTACCCTACCTCGTTTGTTCATGAACGTGATAATAGCTGCTCCCTACCCCTGAACAAGGCAGATTTGTATATTTATTTCTACAAAAATAACATTCTAATGATAAAGAGAAGGAAAAAAAGAAAAAAATAATAAAAAAAGCTTTATGGCCGAGAAAACATTTTAAAGAATGGAATCATTACTTCTGTTCAATATATTTTCCCTAAGAGCAGGATGGTCTGTATTTTTCTCCGTGGCTAATCATGTCAATACCATAGTTCCCGGCACTGTGCTCAGAAACTTCTAGAAGCTCTGAGAAACAATAAAAGGAGTTTCCCCTGAATTCATTTGGGAGGCTGGGAACTAAAGAAACTATTTAGAGTTGCCGGTGGAAAACAAGTAATGTTAACCTGTCCTATAATATGTTGCCCAAGATAGACTCACCATTTTCTTACTGCATTATTTCCCAAGCATGACTTGGTGGGAAGAAAGATATTGAATTAAATCTGTTTGATCTTCAGTATGCTATTACATTTACTTGTGCTTTAGTTTCTTTATTTGAAAAGTGAGCTTCATTAGAGAACTGTTTTAAGAATAATATAAGCTAACAAATGTAAACTTTAAGCCGTGTAGACATCATAAATAGATAATTAAATTCTATTTATCTTTCCTCCTTCTCCCTATTTATCTAAGTCTGCTGAGTAACAATTATGGGAGTAAGCAGTGTTCCAATTATCAAAACTTCTTTGTTGAAAGCCGTCTTTATTTTTCTCTCTATGCCTTAAATTTATTATTTTATGCTGTTTAGTACAAAAATGTTCTTTTCCCACCTGCAGCGACTCTTGAAACAATTCGTGTAAAATTCTGACCTCTAGTGGTATCCCTTGAAAACAGCAGTGGCAAGAAATTTTAGCAAGAAATGTAAATTTTAGCAAGAAAAGAAATGTAAGAGCAATAAGAAATATTTGAGTGATGATTCACAATTTCCAAAGCATTTTCAAGTACATTATCTTGTTTAATGTTCACAATTGCCCTATGTGGTAGCAATTACTTTAAACTTCAAAGATAAGGAAATAATCTCAACAAGGCCAAGTGGAACTCTCAAGGTCTCTCACATACTTATAGAACAGATATGCAACTTGAAATTTAGCCCTGGCCTTCCGGCTCTGGGTCCAGTGCTATTCCATGACATCCACTGGTTTCTAGGAGAATCACGTTTGAAAATATAGTCCACTGACCTTTATGTGACAAAAAATGGATGCAACAATTAAGAACACAACGTTCAGGCCGCCCCATAGCTCAACATTGTACTGGATACGAAAATATGCTGAAGGTAATGAGATGCCTCCTCTCTGATAATCAACTCCATTATTTCATTAGTCTGTTTGGAAATTAAAGATATGTTGCCTTATTGCTTATGTTGGCTTCCATTAGCCTTTTTGTTTAGGAGCTTTATTTTTTTATTATTATTTTTTTTTCCCAATGACTTTTGTGTGTGGCCTAAAAGTTCCTTTGCAATCCATCTGGCTTCTCCCTACTTCTCCCACATCAAACTACTTTTCTACTCATAGTCTGAATCAGGCATCCTTGCTTTGTCTCTCATTCCTGGCCCAGAATCTTTGGACTTGATGCTCTTTCTGTCTGGCCTAAATTTTCCTTTGTTCCATGGATTGTTCCTTCTCCTCATTTAGGTTTTAGCTCAAATGCCATTCACACAGTAGGCCCTTCTGGATACCTGCTCACTCTCTGGGTCCTCGCAATTGGCACAACCTGAGTTATTTCTGGGAATCTTCTCAGCCTCCAATGCAAACAAGCCTTCTCATGACTACCCCACACAGATGGCCAGATATGCCCAGGAATGTGTAGATCACGTTCACAGCCAAATTGGGAGTCTCACTCCTGTAATGTAACTGTCAGAGGTAACTTGGTTTAATCCCAGTTATTTTTGCATTTGTTAAAGCTGAAGCCCAGAGAGGTAAAATCACTTGTTCTGGATCACACAGTAATCAACTGGCAGCAGGACTAGAACTGGAACACCTATTTCAATCACTGGGCCAGTCATCGGTCCATTCTGCCATGTTATATCATCATCCTTGCGTTCCATCTTTCTCATTAAGCATGAAATTATCCTTCCTTTAGTTTTTTAAATTAACATTAGAAAAGGAGTTCTGTGGGGTCAATGCATACACATTGTATGGAATTATTTTAGCTCGGTCACCTTGATATAAATTAAGTTGTTAATTTCTTTCTGGTGGCTTTATCAGAGAGGTTAAGCAAGTAGGTATTTTCCTAAGACCTTTATATTAACTATATTAATTCACTATATTCTTTCATTGAGAGTTTTATTATGTATTTTATGCATAAAGACAGGTTGAGATTTTAAGTGGCTTGGCCGGGATGTTCTGAACCATTTTTTCCTCTCCTTTTCCCTTTGGGTAGATTCCAAGAAAGCATCTCAAGATTAGACCAGAAAGGGGAAAGTAGAAGTCTAGTCAATCAAGGTATGGGCAAAGATGAGTCAGGATATATGATATGGTAATGTTAAAAAAATTTAGCCTGTTTTATTTTAATAATCATGTATCCTTTACCCAGACCACACTTTCCCTCCACTGCCTTGCACAATAACTTGGCTAGCCAACCATCACCGCTAGGGCCATAGTAGTAGTTTCCCAACAGGTACTTGCATGTTGGCAAAGATCATGGACTTTAAATTTGAGCTCTGCCACTTACCTGTCTATGAGACCTTAAGCCTCAGTGTCTTCATTTTTGAAATAGGGATAATGTTGTTATCCATCTCAAATGCTTAATTTGAAAATTAAAACGTGTAGCATATAGCTTAGCTATATTTTCCCATTAGCTTCCATTTTCCATTACCATAAGCTCCCTCTCTGCCCACATCTTTCATGAAAGGCTCACAGACTATAAAGTTGGTTCCCCAAATAGAAATCTACCAGGGAAATGTCACCACCTTCTACTCCTTGCTGCAATTTCCTGCCTACTGTGGTCCCACTGCAAAGTCAAATCTCATTGTCCGTAGTCCACAAACCTGAGATCACCCTTTCTCTTCACTCGTGTTTCCTTCTTCTCCAAGTGAGTCTGGTGTTCTTGATCAATGGCATAGGAATGACAATGGTGTAAATACCGTAGGGATGTAATAGGACTAAATGAGTTAAAACCCACAAAACCAAACCTCCGTGTTTTTTTGTTTTGTTTTATTTTATTTTTATTATTATTATTATTTTGTTTTGTTTTGTTTTCAGTAAGAAAAGGTGGAATGATAAGTGTGACTACCTCATAGGGTCTTGGTGAGGAGAAATGAGTTGAGCCACACAAAGCACTTAGTGCCGTCCCTGACATATTGCCAAGGACCCTTGAAATATTCGAAAACCATGGATTAACAAAACTCAAGGGAAAATGAGAATGGTTTTCCTGCCTTCTAGTCTTTTTGTCTTCCTTAGGGAATATTTTCTTGTGCCCCATGCAGGCAGTGTTTTTGGCCTCGGGTCATCGACTGTACGTGTAGGCCTGATATAACTTAAGTCTCTCACTCTTTGTGTTTATGAAATTCTAGTTCTGTTAGAAATGATGTTTTTTGGCCTTTTTTGCCTCTTTTCTAGATATTCCAATCCATAAGCAGTCTGTCTGGTTTTTGCACTACATATTTGATCTGTAATATTCTATAATTTTATAAAAATCTTTAAATTCTATTCTAGAGCATTCTTTGCTCTTTTATAAATTATAAATATCTGCTGTGAAAATCCGATGCTCAGAGATTCAACTGAAGTAGCATCTAAAGAATTTAATTGTTTTCAAATTATTTATTGTGATTGTTCTTGACTTGAAAACTCTAGGACCATTATTTCACATCTCTTGTAGCCACTTGAGAATACTTGTATCTGTTAAGCAAATTATATGAGTATGAGTCTTTGGAATTTATGAAGGGTTTATCAATTATTTTTCTTTAGTTCCACTGACATACTACAGGAATCATTATCCCTATTTAAGAAGGGGGATAAACAGACAAACAAACAAGCAAACAAACAAATAAGTCAAGGAACTAAAGCATACTTCTCTTGCCCATGACCCTTTTGAAGGTCATTTATCTGACATCAGTCAGGCATGAGTGTATGTGCAAGACATTATAGTATGGAGTGCAGTAAAAAATAGTTTACATGATCTTGTTCCGCCTCATTTGAGATGCACAAAAATCTAGAAAAGGGTTTTGACATTCAGAACCAAAGTACTGCCCCACTTCAGGCCACATGCTGAGTGACCAAAGAGGCCCTTATGTCTAACAGGAGCTTGGGAGATGGAGTGATGCCACAAGGGTAACAATATGCTGCAAACCAAAGTGTAGGTCCCCAAAGAGACAGAGGGACTTGGATATATTACAAAGGAAGGTCTTTAGAATGGATTTATCTTAGCTTGTGAAGAGCAAAGCTAGAGCTTGCCACTGGTGGTCGTGGGCAAAGTCACTACTGGCCCATAGATACAAACCAAATACACTGAAATAATGCTCACAGGGAGTGTACAAAGGCAACGGATATGACCTTAGAGGAACCCGAAGGGAGGTTATATCAGGTTGGTATTATTTTAAGGTGGCTCAGCCATGCTAATATGGAATTTTCTCTGGCTCCCTCTTCCTGTTTTTCTAACATTGTAGCTCTGCACAGATGAGGGTATGCAAAATTAAAATGCTTAGCATTCACTGGTGCCAGGGTATTCCTGCACCTGCCTATAAGGCTTTACCATTGAGAAATGAGTCTCCCAAAATGCATCATTTTACTGCCTGTTCTCCTGTCTTCCTTCCTGTGTAACTTTTTGTAATTAGAAATATGGGTGGGTGTGGGAGTCCTCTGTCATGTCGAAATGTATCACTAATGCAACAAAGTTATTGACTTAATTTTCCTGTCAGTGGAGACATACTCTTGGAATAGGGTGTCCAGTGGAGGAGAAATTAAGTGTTATTCTACCTCCCTTTAGGTAATAGAATCAATCTTTTAATAAGGTGGCGCACAGAATGTTTTCCCTATCCTGGCTCTAATGTCTTCAATGTAAATGGAAACTTACTGCACTTTGTTACCCTCATTTTCACGATACCTAGGGTTTTCTTTCTTTGGTTTTCACAGCTATTCTATAGAAATTTTAAGACTGTATCAGGTCTGACTGGCCAAATGACTGTTTAAACCAGAAAAGCCAATGGAAGTCTGAGTAGGAGAATGAAGCAACTTAGTTTCTTTCTTTCTTTTTCTTTTTCCTTTTTTTTTTTTCTTTTTTTCTTTTTTGGCAGGTAGACAAATCTCTTGGCGGGGCTAAAGATAGATAGGCTGAAGGACTGAAAGGATGTGAGAAGCTCCTGGTGGGACATGAACTAAAAATGAGAGCTGAATTAGGGCTCTTGGGATAGGGAGAAAGAGGGGAGACGAAAAAGAGATTTCAGAAGCAAAACTGGCAGATGATAATGAGTTCTAAACAGCCTGAGCTGCCTCTGGACATCCATATGGAAAAGTCCAGTAAGCAGTTGAACATAGATATTGTAAATATTCTTTAGACGTTTCTTCTCTACAAAAACAAATTGCACTATTTGTCTTGACTCATGGTTTTTGTGACTTATGTCATTTAGCAGAAGCGTCAGGGAGGACGTTGCCGTTCTCACAGATGCGCGGGATGTCCATGGATTGGGATGTTGGGATCTAACCGCATCGTTATTACTTATAACGCTCTCCTTTTTCTTTCCATTAGTTTCTGCCCCACTTTGTACTGAAAGGAATTTTAGACAGAATATTGAATGCTCCATCTACAGAGTGCTGTAAACGTTTCAAAGCCAGGGGCACAAATCTCTGGAAGCAAAAATACACATCAGCCAGGGAGTTGCAAATCTACACAGCCAAGGTATGGGCTAAAGAGACATTGGCTGCCCTTGGCTGCTTCTTTGTAGCCCTCCAATTTCTAGCAGCTAGAATTTCTGGGTGACCTAGTGGATGCTGCTGCCATAACATAAATTTCTCGAGTGCTCACTGCATTCCAGGCATTGTTTGACACTTCATAGGCATTATCACATTTACTCTTCTCAATAACACTCTGAGGGAGAGATTTCCCCACTCTGGTGTACTAACAAGAACACTTAGACTTAGAGAATTTCAGCGGGCTGCCAGTGAGCCAGTGGTGGGACCAGGACTTGGTTCCATCCCCCGGACCTTCCACTCTTAACTACCGCATTGTGCTGCAGGAGCACAGCACTTCGTCCTGGATGGATGGGATTCCTCCTAGCATTGGTTTCTGCTGACTTGGCTGTGAATGCATTTTAATAATGAATGAGACGTGCAGGAGGAAGAGAACCTGTTCAACAAACCTTAATATTATATTTTTCATTAAGTACAATGTTAGTTGTTTTCTTTTTTTCCTCCCTGTTACTCAGACATGCAAAGACGACAAAAGACTTGCTGGTTCCAAGGAGCAATTTTTCTTAAACCAAATAAACCCGAAAACAAGAGGAGGTGCTTTATAATTCAAGTAGGAAACACTGCAGGATCCTTGAAATCCTCACTTTTCTTTGCGAGATTATACAGGAACTAGCTGAAGGGGGAATAAAGTTTACGGGTCTCTGAGATTGATGGGGCACAGTAAAGAGACTGGTTGACATTACGCACACCAACAGCCTGGGTTGGATCATAGGAAGCATCCAGTAAACATGGTAAACATAGCTGTTATTAATATTGTCATTGATATTGTTGTTAGATAAATTAATCACCATATATGCCCTTACGTATTATATTTCCTTACATTATTTAGCATATCAATACAGAAAAAAAGATTTCTGTTCTATTTCCTTATTTGATACATTATCTTATCATCTGAGGGGGGAGCATATAGATGAATAAAAGCCAAATCTCCTTATCAGGGAGAAAAAAAAAGATCATTGATCTTTTCAAAATCTCACCTTGTTAGATGCCAACGACACACATGACAATTTCCCATTCATAATACTTATAACATTTATAAGACCAAACTTTTAGGCTTAGATCATGTCTAGTCAGAGCCAGTGCTGTCTGCCTAGGACTCAACACAGGACTTAGTAGCTAATAGAGACTCAATAAATATTTGTTCAAGGAATGAATAAGTGAGCAAATTATGAATTTTTGAGAAGCTTTGAGAACAAGGTATAAAATATCTGCCCCCAAAACAAGCAACTTGCACTCTAATTAAGTAATTGACATTAGTACAAAAAAGTTAAATAACAGTGCATTTTAAAATAATACTCTAAGGCAACAATTAGAGAGTAGTAACAAGGAACCAGATGGTGAATTACCAAGGAAACAATTCTATCAATAAATTTAGGGAATTTAGAATTCGAGACAAGACTAGTGGGTTAAATTTACAAAAGGAGAGAATATCCACAGTTTCCTTACATTCTTATTTATTTTTCAAACTGCGAGAGTATTTCATGCTTGTTGAAACACATAGCATGTGTGTTATGCTAAGTGAAATAAGTCATTCAGAGAAAGACAAATGCCTTATGATTTTATTCGTATGTGGAATTTAAGAAACAAAACAGATGGAATATAGGGGAAGGGAAGGAAAAATAAACTAAGACGAAAATAGAGAGGGAGGCAAACCATAAGAGATGCTGAACTCCAGGAAACAAACTGAAGGTTGCTGGAGGGGAGATGGGTAGGGGGATGGGGTCACTGGGTGATGGGCATTAAGGAGGGCACCTGATGTAATGAACACTGGGTATTGTATGCAACTGATGAATCACTACATTCTACCCCTAAAACTAATAATACAGTATATGTTAACTAAATTGAATTTAAATAAATAATTTAATTTAAAAACCCATATAACATGTGTAAATACGTACAGAATAAAGAAGTATAAAGAAAACACTAACAATCTCACTTTTCACTGTGACTCTTCCCTTTCCCGACCCATTTCTCCCATGTAATCCTCATGAATAGCTTGGTATTCACACATTTCTCTCTATTTTTTCTGTTTATTTATGCTTTCTTCTAAATAAGATCATATGTGTATGACTCTCCAAGAGACATTCTTTATATACTAAAACATGGAGATCACACCTTCCTCAGAGGTCTTTCTCAGACTCCTTAGATTTGGCAACTGCATGATATTTCTTCTGGGATTTCCATCAGTTTCATGATGATACACTTCCAGATTGTTTATGGGTTTTGTTTTTGCCACTACAAACATTCTCATACATATGAATACACACACGGATACATACATTACTTCTTACAGATATTCTCATAAAATAGGTTCCCTATGGTAAAATGGAAGGTGTGGGTTCTTTAATCCCTATTGACAGACTAGCTTCCAGAAATGCTATAGTAGTTCGTGCTGCCAGAAGCAATGACTGAGTGCTCTCTGCCTCTATGGCATTTTTGAATGCTATTAGTCTTTTTAGATTATTACTAAATCTAATGGCTACATTTCCACATGTACTTTTCTGACTAATAGTGAATATGGACAATATTCATCTATCATTTATTATTTATATTTTTAGATCATCTTTTTATTTCCCTTATTGTCTTTTTGCAAAAGCTTTTCACATGTTAAGAATATTAATCATCTTCTATGTCTTAGTGCTTGATTTTTTCCCTGTCTGTCATATATTTGTTTATAAATTCGATATAGTTATGTGACTTCTTTTACCCATATAGAAACTTTTAATTTCTCTGTGGTCATCGATGTCTTTCTTCTCTTTTACGACTTCTGCTTTTTTCCTCGGGAGAGTTGAAATTCAAACAGAGAGAAAAGCCTTTCAATGGGGGCATGAATTGAAAGACCTTTTAATGAAAAATGAATAAACAAGTTGAACAGGCATAGAAGGGTATGCAAGTCAATGTCAGAAAATAACACCAGAAAGTTGCAGTGATGTCAGTCTCTGAAAATCCAAATGCTAGACTAACCAGTTTGGACTTGGCCTATAAACACAGAAGAACTGCTGAAATGTTTTGTCATGAAAATGTGATTTTATAAAGAACCATCTGCAAGACAGCTTGAAAAAGTGAAGCTCAGATCTAAGGAAACCAGTATTTCAATAATTATTCACTTAACAGACACTATTCTAGGCACTTGGAGTCACCCGTGAATAAAATTCCATGAAGACCATTTAGGGGCCACCTACAAGGAAGAGGGTTGGGGGGGGGTAGAATAATGGCAGCAGGGATGAGAGGGAAAAAAAGGATGGATGGGAGAAAAAGTAAGAATCAGGGTGGGAGTTTGGAAGGAGGAATAACCAAAACCGATCTGGGGTCTGAGCCTGGGAGATGAGACCATGGCGGTGACACTGGGAGACATGAGCAAGTGTCCCAGTAATGTATTGGGAGACACGGGCAAGGAGGAAACAAAAGCGTGGGGGGGGGGGCAGAGCAGAGTCAGGCTGGCAGCCCTCCTAGGTTAAGAGCCTTCACACCTCTCTTGGCCGACTCAGGTTCATTCATTGATCAGCCACTTGTGAGAATACATTTTAATCAATGACTAATTTATTTCAGTGTAGTAAGTTCACATTTATCAATCTTCACTTTAAGGTTGTTATTCCTTTCCTTTTGAGAACCTTCATTGAGGAAGTACCAGTTACATCTGAGTGGCTGTGCCAAGTGCTAGGGATACAAAGGGAATAGTATCTTCTCCCTGACCTGTCCCACCATTTGATGGGAGTTGGGGGGGGGGGGTGGGGAATGGAGGAGCTGGTGTGGATGCTATGAAGTACAAGGGCTGTTCCCTTCAGGGAATGAGACTAATCCTGTTGGTGGAACAGGGAAATGGCAGCAGGACAGTCTGCACTGAGCAGACTCGTGGGGAGGGGAAGGCAAAAGTGAGTCAAACCCATAGAGATGCATGGTTTAGACAGAAGATACAAATCTGCATGAACTTGTATGGGTGAGAACGTTTTAAGACCAGCCTACTCCCAACCAATGACAAATTTGTACTTCAGCTTATTTTCTTTTTCACTTACCTGAAGATAGAAGCTTATTCTGGTGGCGCCCAATGCAAGGGATCCCATTTACTTCTTCCTGAGAAAGACTAGGGAAGCGTTTCAGGTGTGAGCAGGTAGGGGCAGGTGTTTCCTCCCTTTTGCTCCCCCAACAGCTGTTCTCCCAGCACTTATGACGGTAGTCCTTATGCTTCCATGCCCATCCTCTCCTGAGGTTTCCATCTCTTCAGAGGAAGGCTCTTCTTTTCTTGATCTGTGTCTACTAATTGTACTAGTAAGGAAACGTGTTTGCAGGTGAAAGAAACCAAATACAAACCAAGCATCACTGGTTAGTAAAACAAGCAAACAGAGGAGAGAAGGGGACTTGTCTCCGTAACAAGGAGGGAGTCAAGCTGCACTACATCTGGTCTGGGGTCAGGGGCTCAGGACTCAGTCTTCATACCTTGGTTCTGCTTTCCTCCATAATGACTTCATTTTAGAGAAGCTTCTCCCTTCATGATGGTAAGATAGATTCTGACACTTCAATAATCGTCTGTCCTACCTCTGCTACCCTGCAGAAAGAGCAAGCCACCATTTTCGAAAGTTGTAACTGCTTGAGTTATGGGACAGGCTTATCTACAAATGGAGACTCCCTGGCTCTTACCCGTCATGGGCCCACTGCTGAGCCAATCACTGCGGGTTAAGTTCAAACCACATGGACTAAGAATAAACAAGTGTGGTTTCCTATGGAGATGTGTGGGGCTGTTACCAGAGGCCCAGATGGAGGATACCAGGAAGGTGAAACCTGTAGGTTCCCACTTTACACTGAATATTGAGTGGATGGATAAGGGCCCACTCGTTGCACAGGTTTCCTCTGCGAGCTCTGCCAACAATAATATCATTTAATCTTCGAGCAACCCCATAAGAAAAGGGTAACTACCTCAGTTTTCTAGTTTAGGAAGCTGAAGCAGAGAGAGTACTTATTGAGTATAATATTAAAGAGCTGTTAAGTGGAGATGTGGGATTTGAGCCCAGGACTCTGGGACGATGAATGAGTTTGCTGGAGCTGCCATAACAAAATACCACACACTGGGTGGTTTCAACAACAGAAGTCGTTGTCATGCAGTTCTGGAAGCTGGAAGTCCAAGGTCAAGGAGTCAACAGATTTGGTCTCTTTTCGCTAAGCCCTCTCTCCTTGGCTTGCACATGGCTGCCTTCTCACTGTGTCCTCACATGGCCTTTTTAGGGATTCATGCATTCATCCCTTGCATCCTTTTGTGTGTCCAAATTTCCTCCTCTCCTAAGGACACCAGTCAGATTGGATTAGGATTGTCCCAACAGCCAGAATTTAACTTAATCTCTTCTTTAAAGGCTTTCTGTCTAAATACGGTTACATAATGAAGTCCTGGGAGTAGGGCTTCAACATATGAATTTTGGGGGTGAGGAAACAATCCAGCCCATGACAGACCATAAAACTCCTGTTCTGCCCATCGCACCAAGCTTCCAAAGACCTGTGGTTCCAACGGCTGAAACCCTTGGCCAACTGCATCTTGGTTGAGAGCAGCTTTCTTCCTCAGAAGAGTCTCCCTTGGACAGCTTTTCTCCTTAGAGACAGGCAGTTTCCTATGGACTGACATGAACTTGGTTCTTCTGTAACCGTATCCCTGCTGCAGGACCAAAATAAACATTTTTCAAGTGCTTTAAAGTTATTAGAAAAGGTGTTAATTGTTTTATAAGGAGGGTCTCATTTCATGCACTCTCATCATAACAGGGTGAGGAAGTGTTAGGAAAGAGCCTCAGAAAATCTCTTAGAGGACCCCTGCCCCACTGTCATAGAAAGATTTTTTTTTCTATTCATAGAACATAATGTTCATTATTATGTTGTTTGTTCTTGTTGTTGTTAAGCCAGGTTAGCCAAGGTCTGGGTCTCCCTTGACCACAGGTCAGTTGCCTCATGGTAATGAAGATGGAAGTAATATCTACAAATCATTCTTCTTTTAGAAACCACGCTTGCTCATTTTTTATGCTTCCATTAAAAGAAATATGAAGAAAAACCCCTCCGTGTCTTAAAAAAGGAAAGAAGAGCTATGATGAAATGTCACCACGGGCCCGTAGTCTCTCGGCAGTTTATGACCACTGTTCCCTTAGGAGGTCAGGGAGCCATGCTTGCAGAGGGCTGGTTTTAATTATAGATCGCCTTCTCCTGATGGCGCCTGTTAACCAAGTGGCCGGCACCAGTTTAAGGCTATAAGGCCTTTGGAGAGCTGGAAAAATCCCACCTTTGGGGAATGGGCAGCGGGAGTCCGGGCAACGCTAAACATTCCTGGCAACATGTTTGACAGGGAAAAAAGGAATTAAGAAAACTTTTTATTGATTTCTTCCTCTACCAGCAATTTCCACCACAAAGCTATCACAATGAATCAAAGTACCCTGTGTCTCAGAGTAAGCCAAGAGCCCTCCATCTGGGAGACAAAACAGGCAGGTACTCTAATTCTTTCCATTTACAGATAAAACAGAAATTTTGAAAGGTTAATACCACACCCAAGTTCACAAAGCTGGAAAGGAATATAATGAGGGATTGAATTCAGGATCTGTAAGATCGAAGCCCATGGATTTCACCGATAGAGCACCACCGCTTCACAGGAACTACAGTCTTCGGTGAATGACCAGTGGACCTGTGTCTTCTTCCAGCCACTGTGGTCTTGGCAGTTTCTTGATTTATTAGTAGTCCTTCCAAAAGAAAAAATGGAATTTTTGTCATGATTTGTTTTCATCGAACCCAAGTTTACTCCTCAGAATGTCTGTTCCTCTTTCTAAGTGCTCATCTCTTTTTTATAATTTATATACAGCACAGCAGTTTGGGCTCAAGATGATCAAGGTCACAGAACTCTATAAAGGAAACTTTAGCAAATCCCCACAGCCAAGTTGAACTGAAGAGTGACATAATGATATTATGTGTACATAGGAGAATGTTCTTACCATTTTGAGATTTGCTAAGTATTTAAGGAAACTGTGCCATGAGGTCTGTAATTTACTTATTAAAAAAATCAGTAAAAATACATAGATGAAGCAATAGCAATATGTTAATGGCCAAGTCTCAGTAATAGGTATATATTAATTTCTATTTATCTTTAATTGTGTGAAAATCTACTTAGTATACAGAGTCAAGTACAAAAGTAAGTGATGATTGTAGGATAAGGATTGAGGTAGTGAATAGAAAGGAAGGTTTAGAAGAGATGTCATTTCTGGTGATGACGATGACGATGATAACCATTCTTATACCTCCCTTCTGTTCTCAGTAAAAGAAGAACCAATCACTTCGCCAAGCACCAGGCTCTGTGCAGAACACTTTTCATGCCTCGTCCCCATTAGGCCACAATAATCCTATGAAGTAATGATTTTTTTTTCCATTTAATAGGTGAAATGGAGACTCAGAAAAAGGACATAACTTGCTCCAGAGCCCTCTTTACCAAAGGAAGGCTCTCCTTTTGTCTTAGGGAGAGCTATGGGGGAATGACTGAGTTGAAGGAATTCGGGATATGTAGGGAGGTAGGGAAAGGCACAGAGGGACTGATAAAGTCAGTGAATGGAGAGAAAGTCAACATAGTAGGTCCTGAGGAAGGCTGAATATTTCAGTGAAAAGATGAGGTTGTGATCAAGGAAGTCAAAGCACTGGGAGATAGTCCATTTTACCACCATAGGGATACACCTGGTATGTATGAGATGTCCAGGGAATAACTGATATGACTAGAGAGCTTTCCAGGAGTGAGAATGCAAGCGGCAAGAAGGGGTAGCTAGAGATGGGAAGGATATATTTTAGGGAAGAGTCCTGGCCCCATTAACAAAGCACTCCATACCACTTACTCCACTCAGTTCTAAGAGTGATCTGGAAAAAAAATTGCTAACAACTTTCCCCTAGTCCATAAGATTATTTTGGCAGTGGGAAAAGTACAGATTCTGGCACATTTTCTTTAAAAATTTCCAAAACCAATTCACTAATTTTTAATAATTGCTTCCTTAGAGCAGGGGGTAATGACCTAGGTTAAGCTGTTTCATTTCAAAGAAGGATTTAATTTTAAAAGACTTTTTGCTTGTTGTTGTTGGGGGGGGGGGTCTTTACCTGAGAAAAATTGGTCAGCTGTGTACTCCGCTGGAATTCTGCTGGAGAGATTATCCCAGCAAGCTGGTGGCCGGAGGGGTGGGGAGGGAACAAATCATTTTTGTAAAATTGAAATTAGTTCATTTCAATGGATAGCTTTTCATTCAATTTTAAAATGTAAGTAGCTATTTTTAAAAAGAAAAAAAGAAAGGCTAAATTGCACGACGAATCCAATGAAATATTGCCAAGAGGATGAAAGCGGACAACTGTGAGCCATGCGGGGGACCCTTTCCATAGCTTGCTTTTATACCTCTCTTCTGTTCTCATTAAAGCAAGTCCCAAAGATCAAATGATCCCAGGATACAAGCTGAAGGCAAGGGTACAAGTTGTTTACTTCATCTCTGCCAGCAGCCTGCTCACCACGAGGCTAGGAAGCAAGCACAGAGACCAGAAGAATAATTCCATTTTCACCCACCCAGGTCTCCATCAGGAGCCACCAGGGAGCAGTAGATGACTAAGTCACTCATCTAGCTGCTTTCACTTAGATACTGGCTTGAAAATGAATGGGAAAGCTCATAGGAAGGGGTGGGGGGCAGAGGAGAAATCATCATGGCACCAGTAGTTCACATTTGTGTGGTTTCACGATTCACAAAGTGCTTCCCAAACATGCATGCATTTGATCTTGCCCTTTAGTGAGCAGATTGTGCATCTTTGGTCCCATCCTACAGAAGAGCAATCCCAAACCCAGAAATGAGTTTGTTCCCTATCATGGAGTTTGTTCAGAGCATGGGCTTTGAAGGCAAATGCCCTGGTTTGAATCCTGGCTTTGTTACTTGCAAGCTACCCGTTTCCTCATCTGTAAAGCAGAGCTAAGAATAGTATGCATCTCAAAGGCTGTTGTGGAGACCAGATGATTGGATGCTTATCAAGGACTAGAAACCCCTTTGGCACTTGGTATTCTGTAAACACCACCATTGCATTTGTAAAATGTTTTATGGCTCACAAGATATATCTTGTTCAACTGTATTTATTAAGCATTAGAGACAAACACTGTGTCAGATGATGGGGAGGCTAGAATAAATCACTCATGACCCCAGCCATCCTGCAAGTCACAGATGAGTATAAGGAACAGCGCAGAAAAATGGACTCACTCAGTATGAAGTTCATTATTTTCAACAATGGAGGTAATTAAACGGAGAATTTAGGCCAGCCTACAAGTGTTAGAGATGGCTCCTTAAAGGAAAATACTTTTCTAATTTTACCACTCCTAAAAACCCTCTGAAGAAGATGGAATTTTGTTCATTCTACAAATGAGTAAATCGAAACTTAGAAAAGGTCAAGGACTTCCCAAGTTCCCTTGGCTAGTGAGTGGCAAAGCCAGGTCTCAGTGACACCAAACTACTTCAAGGATACATTCCCTGTGAATTAAGTCATTGAGCTACTAGACTATTTTTTTTTTCTGCCCCAACATTTTTCTTTTCCTTTTTTTTTTTTAAAAAAGATTTTGTATATTTATTTGACAGAGAGAGAGGAGAGAGAGAGTGCAAGCAGGGGGAAAGAACAACGGGAGAGGGAGAAGCAAGCTCCCCACTGAGCAGGGAGCCTGATGTGGAGCTCAATCCCAGGACCCTGGAATCATGACCTGAGCCCAAGGCAGATGCCCAACAACTGAGCCACCATCATTTTTCTTTTTAAAAAAGAAACAAAGACAGTCATTTTTTCTGGATCTCCCCTTTCCCTACCCTGAAAAATTTGGCACAATGTCAAATATCTGAACTCCAAAATCTAAGGGTCACAGAGTCCTAGATTGGAAGGGACAATTGTTTATTGGTAGGGATCTGGAGGCACAGAGATAATACATGTTGACTCCTAGTTCTACTACCCACAAGCTCTATGATAATAGGCAAACAATCTCACTGAGTCTGTTTTTCCACTCATAAAATGGCACAATAATAGTTTCCACCTTCTAGAATTAACAGCGTTGGAACACATTATAATCACTTCACAAACATTTGCTACTAACTTGATCTAAAGAAATGCCACTTAATCCATCCACTTCACCCCTCTGGTCTGATCACACAAGTCATCTGTGTGTTCTTTTTTGAAAGCCTTCTCCAGAAGGAGACTTTAGAGCCCCACATGTGAAGTTTTTTAATGCTTGACTGATCTCATGACTGGAAATCGAACTCTTCCATACTTGGCTAATGCTTTCATTTAGATATTAACACTCTGCTCTCAGAAAAAATAGAGAATGGCTGATTATGTTTCTTTTCTGGATGAGTGAATGACATCTCCACTTTCCCTTGCCCACACTGTCTCATCCAAGGTACTTCACTTTGCCTTTAGAAGTCTTCTTTCTACTTCTTTCCACTGGTGACGGACGGACTCCTTCCTGTCTTGAGACTGTGTGTGAATATGCAGATAGCTGGTCATAATGTTGTGTGTGTGTTGTGCTCTTTAGTTTCAAAGCACATTCACATACTTACTTTGTTGATTCTAAAACAACTGAGAGAGGTAGGTAGGGCAGGTATGAAGTCCACATTAAGGATGAGGAAAAGTAAAAAATAATAAGAGCTACCATGGCACAATTAAGTTCCATATCTTTAATGCATTTTATCTTATTAAATTTCTTATAAGGGACCTCCTTTTGTAGGTGTTATTTGTTCAATTTGCAGGAGGGGAAAATGAGACTCAGAAAAGTGTGTCACATACCCAACTTTCCCCAGATAACGACTGGTCAAGCTGAGAAAGATCATATCTGTCCTACTTCAAAGCCAATAAGCTCGATCACTGACTTTTGAAGGTTTGCTCAGTCCATCAGCGACTGACATGATGTGAAAATCCAGGGCTCCTGATTTACAGTCCAGGACATTTCTCTTTCCTTTTTTTTTCTTTTGTAAGATTTATTTATTTTAGCGAGATCATGTAAGTCAGGGGAAGCAAGTGAGGGGTCAGGGAGAGAGGGAGAGAGAGAGAATCTTAAGCAGACTCCCCACTGAGCACAGAGCCCAACTCGGGGCTTAATCCTATGACCCTGAGATCTTGACCTGAGCCAAAATCAAGAGTTGGATGCTTAATGGACTGAGTCACCCAGGTGCCCCCAGGACACTTTTGTAAAGGCACTCATGCAGTTCTTGACTGGGCAGGTGCTAGGGCTAGACCCATCTATGACCAAGACAGTCACTGCTCACACAGAACTGCTTTGCATCCCCATTCTTAGCTGTCTTCTGTTCTTAGCTTCTTGGTTTATGCCTACAATTTGGGGGCTCTCAAGCATGCAGTCAGAGAGTAGTAATTTACAAAGGATAAATTATCATTTATATATTTTATGTATTTAGATAATTATATAAAAATATATATTTATATTCTTTATATATGTACCACACATCAATATAAATGTTTATACATGTTCATGCTTCTAGAACTGGCCAAATTCTCCAGCAAAAATAAAGATTTGTCATACCAGATATTTACATATATATATATTTATATATTTATATATATGTGTATATGTATACACACATATAATGTATATGAATATACATGTATACACACAATAGAATATTACTCAGCCATAAAAAAGAATGAGATCTTACCATTTGCAAAAACATAGATGGACATAGAGTATGTTAAATAAAATAAGCCAGACAAAGACAAATACCATATGATTTTGCTTGTATGTAGAGTCTAAAAAACAAAATAAATGAACAAATAAACAAAAAGTAGAAACAGATGCATAAATACAGAGAACTTGCTGGTGGTTGCCAGAGGGGAGGGAAATAGGGAGATGGGCAAAATGGGTGATGGGGATTAGGAGGTACAGGCTTAAAGTTATGAAATGAATAAATCACAGAGATGAAAGACATAGCATAGGGAATATAGTCCATGCTATTGTAATAGCGCTGTATGATGTCAGATGGTGGTTACACAATCAATAGACTTGTCAGATCAGTATGTTGCACACCTGAAACTAATGTAATATTGTCAAATACACTCCAATTAAAAAAAAGAAGATTTTCCAAACCAAATAAATTTCTCAGGAAATTTCCGGCAAAGATATGTCTTTAAACATAAAGTTAGTAAGTTTGAAAATTGGGAATTTCTTGCAGAAAATTTGAAACTGCCCCCCATCCCCCACTTCATACACTGAGGGCAAGGGGAGACAAGGGAAGAGGCAGACCAATCCATATTGGTGGGTGGTAGTGTTAATAAGCAAGGGAAGTTACAGATGAGACTTGTCTTCAGTGGTGGTAGGACAAGGTCTGCACACTTGCCTGCCAGAGTCTCAAAAGTTCATATAGAGATTATCAGTATTCAGTCATGTATACCAGCCAGATGTCTCAAGAACACTTCACTCTCTCAAGGCTGCATCATTGAAATGGCTCCTACTATGGGAATGGTGGACAGCTTGTATGTTTCAAGAGAGGGGATGGGGTGAAGAGCTTTTGATCAATAGCCCAGGTCTAGTTCACAGGTCAATGGGCAGTCACATCATCTCAATGACCTCCCCCAACAATGTGGAGAAAAGTGAATGACAAAAGATACTGGGAGTGTGCTCTCTTTCCCTGAGTGTCCAGTCCATGAGAGTCTGTATACACATAGTCACATCAGAGTCATAAGGCAAGCGCTGGGCTGAGGAATGGATTCCAACCATGTTCACCACCATATCCTGGGGAGGATGTGCTGTGTTATTATTTGAGCTGCTCCACTCTTTCATTTTCCATTTCAAAAGGAGATGATGGTGAAAAGGGAGATCCAGGAGAGGAGGGGAAACATGGAAAAGTGGGACGCATGGGGCCAAAAGGTAAGTGCAATGACATGAATTTGATGTTCTAGTATTAAAATTGCTTTCCTCTCCTGGCCTTGCCCTGGAAATTAGCAGCTTTCGTAACATTCTCTGCTCCAAAGGTGAATGAAATCTATTTCAGACATGAATTTACTTGCCACCAAAGAGCTCCTATGACATTGTCCCCAAGACTCCATTCATTTCTCAAACTGCCTCCTTAGGGTGGGCAGGAGTGGGACACTCCAGGAACTCTAGACAGTAGCAGTTTCCAGAGACATCTAAGAGACGGTGAGTTTTAGAAACACGCTGGGTTGATAGCCATGTCTCTTCTCAGAAGCCACTGCTAGGCAACTCATTTTGGCTTGCCTAGAGTGTAAGGAGAACAATAAGAAGGAACAGAAAGAAGTTGTCTGATCTCTTGACTTATTCACCTATTTCCAAAATCTTTCAGCAAATGGCGGGGCGTGGGAAGAGCAGAGCAAAGATGGGAATGACACAAAGGCTGTTGTGATGTTTAAGTGTGTGTCTTCCAAGCACTGGACATATTTCCTGCCAACTACTACAAAGTGGTAGCCCTAGACCACTGATTTCAAAATCTTTAGTATGTTAAAGAGAAAAAAAAAAGACTCACAGGTCTTTGTGACCTCAATCTGAAAACTGCTGATTTAAACTCTTCTTATTCAATAAAGATGTACAATATTCTATAATTTTATACAATCGGTTGTAAAATTATTATCACAGAGATACAGCTATTTATAACCAGTAAATTTTTTTAGGTCATCATAGAAAAAAACAAAATCGATAACTATTTTGGAGGAACTCAGTGATCCCCGATTATATATATATTTTATAAAAACTTGGTGGGACAATATCTGATGTTTCTTTGATCACTAGGTTTTATGACACGTTCCCTTCCCTTTTTAAAAATGGCTAAGACAGTTAAATTTTAGGGAGGAAACAGACTCCCAGAATGAAACCAAAATAGATCTATGGAGGAACAGAATTAGAAAAAAATGCAAGGATTCTTCCACTCAGCCCTTTATTTGACCTTTAGATTAAACATTCTCTGCTATGGACCTTTTAGAAATACTGTGTTGGTAAGCATTTCAATATCACTAGGTCCAGGATTTTCATACTTATCCACATTTAGTTTTAATACATACACTATAATGTGATTAAAGTAGATAAGGAAGCCTAGGATATATGTCACGTGCCACAGATAGAAGAATGCACTTTTTGGTATTTCCTTCAAGTGATATAATGCATTAGCCACATCTTCAAAGGGAATATAAAACCTTAGGATATAAAGATGACATGCTTTGGGGCGCCTGGGTGTCTCAGTGGGTTAAGCCTCTGCCTTCAGCTCAGGTCATGATCCTAGGCTCCTGATCAAGCCCCGCATCAGGCTCTCTGCTCGGTGGGGAGTCTGCTTCCCTTCCTTTCTCTCTGCCTGCCTCTCTGCCTACTTGTGATCTCTGTCTGTCAAATAAATAAATAAAATCTAAAAAAAAAAAAAAAACCAAAAAACAATGACATGCTTTGCTTTTCAGGAATTAAGGGGGAGCTGGGGGATGCAGGAGACCAGGGCAACATTGGCAAGACTGGGCCCATTGGTAAGAAGGGTAAGCTGCATTTTCCTTTTCTCCAGTGGCAATTTGAAGCAAATCACGCATACCTTGATATATCCTGAAAGGTTCTGTATCATGAAAATGATCCTTTTTCTTTCTTGTAACATAGGAGTTCTTCTCTTTCTTTGTGTCTTAGCTGTTCCTTTCATACATAAACAATGTGTCTAAAAAAATAAATAAAGACCTTGAACAAGATTAAACAGAAATTCAGGGACAGAATCAAACGTAAAGTTTTGGTACTTTCTGTATTGAACTATGTCCTAGAATCCTCTGGTTCTAATCCTTGATATAACTAAAATGGGTATCATGACCATGAAGCATGTTCAGTGGTAGAAAACAATTATTAAAACTTAAGGTAGCAAGTCAATTATCATATGGTTTCACTTATTTGTGGAGCAGTAGAAATAACATGGAGGACATGGGGAGATGGAGAGGAGAAGGGAGTTGAGGGAAATTGGAAGGGAGAGATGAACCATGAGAGACTATGGACTCTGAGAAACAATCTGAGGGTTTTGAAGGGGCGGGGGGTGGGAGGTTGGATAACCCTGGTGGTGGGTATTATGGAGGGCACGTATTGCATGGAGCACTGGGTGTGGTGCATAAACAATGAATTCTGGTACACCAAAAAGAAATTTAAAAAATAAAAATATTAAAAAAAAAACCCTCAAGTTAGCAAAGGACAGTAGAAATTTCCTTCCACCACCCCCTCTCTCTCTATCCTTCCTTCCACTTCCTTTCTTTCTTCATCCCTTCCCCCTTCTTCCTTCCTTCCTTTTTTCCTTTTAAAGATTTTACTTATTTGAGAGAGAGAGAAAGAGAGAGCAGGAAGGAGGGGCAGAGGGAGAGAGAGAGTCTCAAGCCCATACCCCACTGAGCACGGAGCCCAACCTGGGGCTCGATCTTACGACCCTGAAATCATGACCTGAGTTGAAATCTAGAGCCATACACTCCACTGACGGAGCCGCTCCAGCATCCAAGTGTACGTTTCTTCTTTAACTGAGTGAAATAATAATGATTCTGCATCTGGGGTTTAGTAACAGATTAGAAACTCTAAGTATATATATTCATACTCTTGTATTCTGTCCTGTCCCAATCCTACATAAAATGACTGCTTTCCTGTTATAAAACAGAGGTGGCCTCCTCTTTATTATCCAAGCACTCCTTCATCTCATCTTCCCATGAGCCCTCACAATGATAGCAAGTTCCAGTGGCCCCTGATGGTCAGCAGTCCATACTGGTGTTTCTCCACTTAGTTTAAAGGTACAAAACCAAATGAGAATCACAATTTTATCACAAGGAGCTCATAGACTACTTATGAAGCTAGGATATGGGACTTTCTCAGAAAGAATTAGAATACGGAGTAACTATATAACTACTATAGGAACCATGTGGGAGAGTAAGCCTGGATTGATATAAAGACCTCAGCGAGCTCTTGAAGAACAGCGACATGTTTATGGAAATGGGAGGAACTTGTGCAAATGTATAGAACTGAGGAAACTCAGTGCCACAGGTAACAGAATTCTGCAGCCTTGATGGGTACCCTGAAGCTTGCCTTCCACATACGCCTGAGCAACTACTTGATCAGGTGTGGCCTCCCCGTCACGTATAGTGTGTTCTTGGGCAGACGGATTGGTGCAGGGTAAGCTGACGCTATGGCTCTTCTCCTTATCCCGTAGCTTAATATCTCCTCTCCCCCTGTCCTTTTCCAACTCATACCTTTGAGAATTTTCCTTCTGCCTGCATTCGAGGGCAGGGACAGAGTGTAGTGTCACGGTAAAAAATGTGCTATACCTATTACTGATTTAATGGCCGGCACTGTATGTTCACCTGTGATTGAAATTCTCACAGCTGGGGATGAGCTAGATGGACTCCTCATAATGATGACTCTTTCTGTAATATGGATTTTGGGTGGTTTTACCATGAAGCTAATGAAGCCTTGGCTTCAGAGCGTGGCACTTACTTGGGTCCTTCGGACCCTAACTGGAGCCTTATCAATGGACATGACCATATGTCTTGGCAGAGTTTGTAAAGTAAGGCATTTAATCCTCAACAGGGTAAAAGAATATCTCTCAACATTAAAAAAAAAAATAAAAAAGAAAAGAAAAGAAACTATTTCCTCTTTAACCAGTTTTTTTAGACTTTTTTTCTAATTGCCCTCCCTGATGAAATTTTAATACCACCCATGGACTATATAACTATTGTGTATTGTATGTATATTTTTGCTTTATGTATAAAAGAGAGTAAGATTTTTCACCCCCTAGAACCGACTTTTATATCCTTGAGCTGATACTGTCCTCATTGAGAACACACAGCTTAACATTACTGTATCCTTCTACTCCAGCTTCCCTATATCAGACTTCTCTTTGTATCACCTGATTATGGGAGTGGACACAAATATTTTGGGAGATCACCAGGAGGAACTTGAGTGGGAAAAACATTTAGTTTGGACTTCATGGGACAGGCTTACATTGGTTGCAGTTATTTCCATGTATAGTCACTGCTAATAATTTCAGTCTAGGACTAGTTTCCAAGAATACTCTTACCACTTACTGCGCAGATCTATCCGAAGTCATGGTGAAAAAGTGCAGGGGCAGAGATCAGATCATCACAGGACTGTGTCTTGGGGGCATCCGGCACAAGAAATGTGTGAGTGTGGAAAAGAAATAATGTTTGAAATGTACAGGGTCAGAGTTAGCTAAATCCAACAGCTCATATATGGAAAGACCTTAGAGAGGTGTTCTCAAATTTGACAATATTCTTAATTTACATAAATCATCAATGCTAAGTTGTAAAGGTGAAAGAAATTTCTTACACCATTAATAAAACAAAATTCAGATTTCTGTGCATAAGCTATGAGAAATTTACTTGCATTAATCCGTCTGCTATGAATGACCACCCGAGTCCAATAAAAAAAAGGCAAGACAAAACAAAAAAACAGATACAAATTTGAAGGCACAGGGGAGCTACCAAACTGAATAAGACTTTAGGGGCCTGATCTGGAGGAGACGAGAACCACACCAGGGGAGTGATGCATTCTGTACTATTATTCCTTTCAAGTCATTCACCAATTTATAAGCAAGGCAGTGGTATGAGACAGAGAAGCTCAAACAGAAAGTTGCTCAAACTGAACTGATATTCAAGGCCTGCCAAAAAAGAATGACCTGGGAAAATGCCTCTCTTTTTCACTTCAAAAATAAACATTTTCAGTTAGGACTCCAGAAGTTCTGAAAAACATTTAATTAAACATACAGCCTTTCAGGTTTCAAAACATATTAGCAAGCTAGACATAGAGGGTACCATGTTTACTATGAAATGGAATATCAACAACAACAACAGGAACTATTAAATATCATACTCAGTGATGAAATCTTGACCACTTCTCTCCTGGGCTTGGGAATGAGATGAGCACAGCTCTATCACCAGTTTTCACCAACATCATAGCAGAAGTTCTAAATTGCAAGAACAGGAGGTAAGAATCACAATAAATGGAAACAAAGAAATAAAAGGATCATTATTTACAGATGATGTGAGTGCATATCCAGAAAATACAAATGAATCTACAGATTAACTATTTGTATTCAGATTTTTACAGGTCAGCCATACAAAGATCAATTTTCTTTCTATATATGAGAACCATCATAAATGAAATTAAAAAGATGCCATCTATTACAGCATCAAAATTAGTAAGTTTCTAGGAATAAAGCTAATAAAGAAGGTGTCTAAGCCTTCTACAACAAACATGACGTAATGATAATGAGAGAATTTAAAGAATGTTTAAGAAAATGAAGGTAAAACTACATTCATAGATTGAAAGGCTCATTATGGTTAAGATGATCGATATGGTTAAGATGACACCCAATTTATGTGTAGATCAGTGTTGTCTCAATCAACATCACAGAAATAGCTCTCTTAGAATTTAATAAGCCAATTCGAAACGTATATGGAAATGAAAGGAACCAAGAATACCCAAAGACAACCGTAAAAAAAGAAAAACAAACCTGGAAGACTGAATTTAAACATTTGTTTTAAAGCTACAATCATTAAGATAGTGTTAATTTATGCAGAGATAGATAAATACACCAACGAAAGGGAATGGAACATGCAGGAAGACTCTTAAATTTGGTTTATGCAAAGTTGATGTTACTTTGCAAAGGGAAATGATGTACTTATCAATAACCAGTGCTAGGTCAAATTGCATATTCATGAATGCAGCCAAACATACTCAGCCCATAAGTACAAAAAAAGAATCATAGAGGCACAAATTTATTAATTTAAATGTTACAATTCTTAGTGAATTTTGTAATGTGGTGTCTACTTTTAAAATTTAGTGATTTATTTTTATTTCTTATCTTATAAGCATTCATTTTTATACCACTTTTCCATTTGTAATTGGAATAATCTTTCTTAGAGAGGGCTCTTCAAATTGGGTAAGTTCAGATAAAATGCATCACGGATCTGCCCCTGGCTGTATCAGCTTCATGTAACAACTGATTAAGGGTTGGGGAGATGTAGCCAGAAAGTGGGATGCTGCACTTTTAAGACTTCTGAGAAGTAGCCGTATTCCATGTGGTTAAGATCCCAAGTATTGCCCTGGAGGTGAGCAGACGTGGAGGGGGAGAAGGAGTCATTCTTATGAACACATCCAGAATTCAAGAAGTTCTTTTTTCAGTGAGTTATTCTAGATGGTACACTAGCCGAAATTTAGAAATGTCAGATACCGATGAGGCTCCAGCTAAGAAAGTTGGGAGTTCATGATGTTGAGTGAAGTCTTAAACCTTTCATAGAATAAGATGAGGTGTCTTGGGAGGGTGGTAGATAACAGAGACAGGAAAAGTAGATTTCAGTATGATTTTCTGAGCCTCACAGTGGATAAACTTCCACAAACGTTGAAAAAGTAACAGTCTGGAAATGGTAGGGTTAACGAACCATGTCTTCTTCAAGCCAATTCCTTATTTGCACACCGCTATCATTTTTACTCGTTGTCATGGCTTATTAGCATGTCTTTTCCCCCCTACAGACTGTGAACTTCTAGAGGAAAAATGAATGAAAGATTTATTGGATCTTTTTGCTTAAATAAATATGAGTCCTATGTGGGGATCCTACTTTTTAATCATTTTATTCTAATGCCTAATATACAGTGGAAACTTTCTAAATGTTTATTGCATTAAGAACAAAAAAGTGAATGATAAAATACATTCTTTTCTATGATGTAGCTCTATTTCTACCCTTTATTTCTGTAAGTACTACTGTCCCTTAACACCAATTTCCACCATTCACTAAGATTTCTTTCTCCTCCAGAGATATGTCATCAAAATTTATGAACATGTCCTGGAATTTCAAAAAAATTGAGGGCTAGTGCTCTGGCTCACCTGGATTAATTTCATTTTTAATCTGTACTTTGAAATTTATTGTCCTCATTTTGTCAGTAGCCCTTCTAAATTTTTCACTGACTCAGATTAATCTCAGCTTTCTGGGCTGACCTTAATGTTGTCACTTTGCAATGGACAAGGTAGCTTTCTGGATGTCAATATTCCATTTTAGGAATAAGAGAGAATGATGTAGTATGGGCAAATTCAATCTCAGAGCAAAATAAATGTTTTAACTTAAGGTCAATAATCCTTTTATAGTGGAAGCATTATGATTTTTTGTTTGTTTGTTTGTTTGTTTAAATACAACCTCTAATACTTTAGCCTTAAGACAGTTATCACTGACATGTTCCCACTCATGGGCCAAAATAAGTTTTCATGTATGGCTTTAAACCAGAATTCATTTTTGGGAAATAGGCGCTATCAGCTCACCTCCTCCATGAACCAGCTAAGTATGGGGCGTGCTTTCTGGCTAAATGTGTGGCAGAAGCAAACATTGGTTAACCATTCTTTATGACTCAAGCACAGAGTTCATACCAAGAGAAGATGACATGATCTACTTTATCCTCCTTGATATTCTGATTTTAAGTACCATTATTTCCACTGAAAAAATGAAGAAATAGAGGTTTAAAGAAGTTGTATAATCCATCCACATTTAGCTAGTAAGTGACAGAACCAGGACTCAAGCAATAGTTTTTCGGACTGCCGAAAATGGTTGTTCCTTCTACTACAGTGCTTTGACTTTACCATCTGTTAAAAAAGGAATAAAATTCATGTGAAAATACTGGAAAGTAGGGCGCCTGGGTGGCTCAGTGGGTTAAGCCTCTGCCTTCGGTTCAGGTCACGATCTCAGGGTCCTGGGATGGAGTCCCTCATCCGACTCTCTGCTCAACAGGGAGCCTGCTTCCTCCTCTCTCTTTGCCTGCCTCTCTGCCTACTTGTGATCTCTCTCTGTCAAATAAATAAAATCTTTAAAAAAAATACTGGAAAGTAGTCACAGTGCTTACACCCTGTCAGACAAAAAAGCCATTTATCAATTCAAAAATCTGTTCTCCACACTATTAAGATCCAGCTGAAGCCTCTTGTTTCAGTGAACGTCTTCTCTACTCTGATGCACGGCCATTTTTGCCAAATAACTGGCAGGTACTTCTTTTATTTACTTCACTCTGTGGTAGGTAAGAGTGATAGTGTCCCATTTCCTTGGTCTCTGATGTGTGCTTTGTTTTCCTGAAAACCCCCTTTATTTTTATAAAACAAATACTCCCATTAGGCTTCTTTGATGTCCACTATTGTGTTTAGCCCAGAACTAAGATTGTAGTAGGACTAGAATTAAATTTCAGCCCACATTGAACTGAAAGGGATCCACATTTAAAGAAAACACACTGTTTTCAAAAGATAAAATATTAAATTGTATCATAAAATATTAAACTATATTCAAACATATATAAGTTTGAATATAGTTTAATATATATCATATATATTATAGATATATAATATATATTATAGATCATATATATATATATATATATATATATATATATATGATCTTTAAGTCCATATTGTTTCTGGTAGTGACAAGGACTTGGCGTTCCTCTCAAGTACTGATAAGATTTTTTTGAATACTTTGCTTTCATTCATTAAATCATTGGTTCACTCATTTGGGGAACACCATGAACTGGGGAGCCAGAAATGGTTTCAATAACCAGCACTGCCATTGAATTGCTAGATGTCCTTGAACATAGAAGTTACGTTGCCTCTATGATCCGTCCATTCTTTCCATTGCAGAATAAAGATAACAATAATACCTAACTCAGAGGATTTAATTTGATAATATCTATAAATAATATGATAATATCTATGAAGTACCTGGAACTGTACTTATGAAACGTATACCCTTTCTTCCATTAATACATTCTCAAAATCTATCTTTTTATCTTTAACAAATTACATATAAGAGAAATTGAGAAATTTGCAGGACACAACTTAGGTGTGAGTAGATCAATCTTCCTCATCAGGATGCATGGCATATTTCCATGCTTTTTTCCACCTTGTGCATTGTCTCCTACCGTGCTCCCATCTTCATCTGCTGAAGATTTTAGATCTGAGCTCCAGTGCTATCTTCCCAGGAAAGCCTTCCTTCACCCTTCCAGCAGAAGCACTATGTCATCTACCTTCCTCCCAGAGTCTATTATCTCTTTTCAGTGTCTCTCTTACAGTATTTGGTACACTCTACTGTCATGGATTTCACTTTTGTCTTATTTCATTCAAGGACCAGTTCTGAGGCTTCTTCCCACATGTTTAAACTGCATCTTGGATTTCAAGGACATCTCCTGTTTGGGGAGCTCATGAATATCCACTATCACTGTAAAGAGAAGTGTCTTTACGGTCAAATTGACTTGGGTCAGTTTGGAAAGGCTTAGCAAATTCTTGGTGCCCTGGCAAGCAGGCTTTCCTGGAAGATCAACTGTCAATATGTGTAGGACTCTTAATGAAAAGCATTCAGCAGACAGTAATGAAAAGAATGGGTAATGAGCAGGGAACATGGGCTACCTTACGGGTTTTAGAGTGGCTCCTATTTTTTTCCCTTTTGCTGGTGAAGGATGGGGATAGGCAGAACCTCAATCCTGACTCTGTTTCCCCTCAAAATGCCCCCTCGTGTTGCATGTAACTAATGAATTTCCTGGTTTCACCAAACTCCTACAGAGGTAACCAAGCCCCCATCTTCTTCTAGCCCGGATGACCTTCATTTTATATTCTTTCCTCCCAAATTCTTTTTTCTTTTTCCAGCTCACCATTGAAGCACAAACTCTATTTTACTTCCATCGGGGTCTTCTCTTTTGATTCTCGAGAACTTCAGCCAAACATTTCCTCTTGGAAATCAAAAGCTTTTGCTTTCAATTATTGTGTCTGATGTAGGCTTCAAGGGCTTATTTTGAAGTTGAAAAAAAAAAATCAACATTTTTTTCTCTCTGCTTTAATAATCCTGATTCTCTGAGAATTATTTTGTGGATGCCTCTGACTGAATAAGAAAATGGCCACATACAAAGAAGAGCAGAAGGGAAAAATTATCAAGGTTGATATTTCAGCATAATATATTTGACACAACTTTATATTACAGATATTTGCATGCATCACATCTTTTCAAAAAGTGTAAATCCCTTCAACTCAGTTTAATCTTGTCTCTTTTTATATCCTCTCAAAGTACCAAGCTTTTTATCTTGCAGAGAGTAAGTAATAAATAGTAAATATTTGAATTAAATTGAAAAGGCACAATATATGTTTTTGAAAATACAAGGGTAAAGCCATATGGAAGAACTTGGGGGGACAATAAATACACAGGCACTGCAACATGCTAATCAATTAATTCAGATATACAAAACAATGGTACTTTGAAAGTTAAAAACATGCAGAGAATTGTATTAGCCTTTCTCAGAAGGCCATGTTAGTAGGACAGGTGACACAAATTTAAATAATTCTTTGCCCCCCATCTGAATTCTACATTCCATCTAAATAAATTAAGACTTGTTTGACTAATTGTACCTGTGCAGCCAACTCAAAATCAAATTATTTATATAAAATCAAGGAATATTAGTTAGAGATCTTGCAAATAAAATTTAAAAACTCTTTCTTATGTTTTTAGGCGTATAAGCTATTGTCTATCAGAAATGATTCCACCATTTTAGTTAATTTTTCTTTTCATGGCTATTGTTTTTATTCAGGTGACAAAGGGGAAAAAGGTTTGCCTGGGATACCAGGAGGAAAAGGCAAAGCAGGTATGACTTGTTCATTTTTCTCTTAAATTTCTAGCATCATTCCAAATGTATTCATCTTTAAAAATAAATACATTTTTATGAAAAAACAATAGTCCTCTAAATTTTTTTTTTAACTTGGCTAGAGGGAAAAAAAGAAGGGAACTTTCCTTTCTATCTGCTGGTGACTTTCCAAGCCCTAGGGTAGGGAATGATGGCACATTCCATCCTAGTCATGCTTAGTGAGAGGAAGCAAACCCAGCACATCAGGAAGCAGCCTTCATTGTCCTAGGCAGAGGAAAATCCACCATTGTCTCAACAGGAGGACTACACCAGCATGTCCTACATTCCACCAGCATCTCAACCAAACAGGGGCCAGCCCTGTTTGCCCACAGCAAACTGGTCTGATCCGGAAAGACCCCATGGATACAGAACATGCCTTCAGGGGTCAGGGAGAGTCTCCCGGAGTCCTGAAAGAGTTTTATTTCCAGTGCTACGTGCAGAGAAAGAAAGTAGAACTCCCCCTCTCTGGGGGAGATCACAGAGGTATATTGAAGACTAATTCTAAGAACTGTTTTAAATTCCATATATTTAGCTGTGAATGTGAATAAATAAAGCCACAGATTTTTCCCCCCTTTGGCTAATAAAATTCTTTTTTGCTTTTCAACTGCCAAAGAAGAAAGTAAAAGGGACTGATTACATGAAGCAGCCATTAAATAGAAAAAGAGAATCATTTGAATTTCGCATCATTTTCCTTACACTTCTTTCTCTGTCACAATATCAGCAGGTAGTTGGAAAGGTAAATGAGCAAAGAGGGAATGAATGGCAGAAATTAAAATCAGCGTTAATCCGCAAATGGGACAACGGGCTCTTGAAATTAGAAGTTGAATCTATTCACAAGACTTCAGCTTAGTCCTTGAAACATTCAAGGATCATTCAAGCTGTGTTTGAAATGGATAATCAGAATTATCATTTGGTTTCATCATGAAAGTTTTCTTCTGTCTTGGGAGAGTTCTATGAGCCAGTGAGCAATACGGTTAGGAGAAGACCGACTAGAAATTTGTTTTAAGAAAGCTGTAAAGATTTTATTTTGAGGTTGGACAGGCGCATTCTCTGTTTGACAAAAAGGCCAATGGTCCAGAGTATGTGTTCAGGGATTGGCCATATTTATTCTTCTCTTTACAAATCTGGTTTAGAGCTGTGTTTTAACTCATCCAAAATACTTAAGAAGATATTTTATAAATTCCTAAAGACAATGAAATGTGGAAGCCTTGTTTTATGTAAAAGACTAAAAGTATAGCCATTCACACAAAGATATGGATGGCTAGGAAGAGATAGTAAAGACTGAGAATAGAGAAAATGCCCTTTCCAACTGATCTATATGTGCTCCAACACGAATTCACAGTTTTTTGTCATTTAAAAGGCACCGTCTGTGACTGTGGAAGGTACCGGAAAGTTGTTGGACAACTGGATATTAGTGTCGCTCGCCTCAAGACATCTATGAAGTTTGTCAAGAATGGTGAGCATATCCTTTTTGCCTTGTGCCATCTACCAGTTTGCTCTCTTTTGACGTTACAGTTCCAGTATGTGTAGTGGGAAATACCTGCTGAGATAGTGTCACCCCTGTATACGTCCCTCAAAATGCTAATGATCCGCTCAGACTCCAGGACACTCTAGGACCCCTACCTACATATATTCACACGTATTGCATTGCCTATGAGTAGAAAAAGATACTTTCTGAAGAGAGGGGAATGAAGAAAAGCGTAGAGTTTGGCAAGACATGCCTTAAGAAGAGAAAGGGACAGGAATTGTCAAAGAGAGCTAGCATCTCAGAAAAAAGAAATAATAGTAAAAACAATAGCTATTTTCTTGAGTACTTGAAATAATACCTAGGGTGTGTGTATCACGATTACCCTGAGGCTTAGAGAAATTACCTTGCCCATAGATACAGAGCTAATTAACAGATCAGGGATTCAAATACTGGTTTCACTGAAGGCTCTAGCCTCAAAACACCTCAACAGAGCATTGTGTTTCTCTGAATTGTGCAACTTCCTACATTAGCCATTTTTGTTACCCCTTCCCATTTCCCCATTGTAGTTAACAGTGAAGCCCTTCAGATGGGCTATGTATTCTCTTCTGAGACAGGATGAATGAGGAACCTATTGTAGTTGCAGTTGAAATTGGTCTTCTTTTGTTGTACTTTTATTTATTGTAACCCAGCTATGTTTGTTGTACATTATTAGAAACAGACATAAGTCATCTTGCGTTCTTCACCTTGTAATACTCTTAATTATAACTCTGGTTATAATTAGTACTGAGATGCCATCTCTGACATGACTCGGATTCTCATGAAGAAAACCAGACCCTAGAGGTTCCACACAGAGCAGTAGTTTTTGACATTTATTGTGTGGCCATGCATTTCTTGGTAAATTTTTATTTTTAGACCCAAAGAAATATATGTAGATCCCCTCAAAACCTAAAACACATTTAACATATTATGAGCTCAGGATGACTCTGGGTCCCCATTTCTGTCCTGAAGATTTTTCAGTAGCTCAGTACTTCGTGTATGTGGAGTGAACATGGACAAGCTCAGTCTAGGTACATGTTAATAGCCCAGGAATTCAACCCAAATGGGACAAATTTCTATGTTATTCCTATGTCTATTCAATAAGCATTTACCATCCAAAGGACTTTTGCGGGCTCTGAGGCTACAGAGTAGTAATGACATGGTCCTTTTTCCTCAAGACATTCATAGTTTGGTATGTGAGGCATGCAGACCAACAATTAGTTTAGAATGTGTTGAGTGAGGCAAAAGAGGATGAGGAGGGAGCTGTGGAAACATGGGGGAGTGTACACAAGAGCCCCATGCCTGTCCAGAGACATTGGGAAGGTTCTTATGGGAGAAAATACTTCCTCTGGGATCTAAATGACAAGTAGGTGTTTTCCAGGTAAAGCAGTGAGAAGACTTTCCAAGTATGAAAGAAGCCATTGACATGGAAGAGAGAAGGGCTTGTTCTTGGGACGCTAAGTATGGCAAAGCATAAAGTAGTATGGGAGAAGAGTCTGAGAGGAGTTGTGCGGCAAGACATATAGCATGCCTTTGTTATGGTATAACAAAGCATACCTTTGTTAAAACATATCAAACCTTTGTTAAAATAGTCTCCTCTTCACAATTGTGTGAGGAGTTAAGGAGGAAGGACAGGGAAGACAAATGGCAGGACTTCGTTCTCCATTTGATAACAACAAAAGTGATAAAAATATTTAACTAGTGCCTACCTCATACTAGGGACTTGCAAAATAATTGTTGAACATCGAATAAGTGAAGTTAAATCCAGCAATATTATATCCTTGCCTTTTCTTTTTTTGAGATGCCTAATCATGCTCATCTTTTCCTCTCTGCAAAGTCATAGCAGGGATTAGGGAAACTGAGGAGAAATTCTACTACATCGTGCAGGAAGAGAAGAACTATAGGGAATCCTTGACCCACTGCCGGATCCGGGGTGGGATGCTGGCCATGCCAAAGGACGAAGCTGCCAACACACTCATCGCTGACTATGTGGCCAAGAGTGGCTTTTTCCGGGTGTTCATCGGGGTGAATGACCTTGAAAAGGAGGGACAGTATGTGTTCACAGACAACACTCCCCTGCAGAACTACAGCAACTGGAGAGAGGGGGAGCCCAGTGACCCCTACGGTCATGAGGACTGTGTGGAAATGCTGAGTTCAGGCAGATGGAATGACACAGAGTGCCATCTTACCATGTACTTTGTCTGTGAGTTTGTCAAGAAGAAAAAGTAACTCTGCTCATGCTATCCATTTGTTACTTCTCTGTGACTGTCACTGCAGTTATTTTTATACGTCCTTTACTTTCTAATTACACCAAATTCATTCTGACTCAAGACAAGTAGAAAACGCTGAGCTGGGGTTTGGAACCCCATTGCCACGGTCTTCTTTGATGATTTTGAACATTTTCATACACAGTATATGATCAAGCCAATAGCTCACCAAGTTCCATGGATCCACAGAGAGAGTTTGAATTACTAGTTGTGCAGGATGTGGTTGTCTATGTGTCAAATGAAATGTTCTCTTGCTATTCACTCTGCTGCCTCTCCCTAGATCCTGAAATCACTGTCTATTTAGCCTGGAGGATAATTGGATAGTTGGTTGGTGATGATTAGGCTAACTTACCCTTGCTCAAAGCCAGACCTATGAGAAGGCCTTCTGTTAGGAATGCAGAGATATTGCCTGTCTTTGAAGCCAAGAGTCTCTGTTCTTTGACTGGTCACTCACCAGGGCTATAGTCACACTTGAAAGGTCCTCCTGTTTGCCCAGATATAAAAGGACTTCAACCCCAAACCTCTATTGAGAAACTTCTGGTCTGTGACCCATTCCAGACCATATGGAATCACACAGACAACTTCCGTGCTTCTAATTCATTATGGCCTTCAATGAGGTCTACCAAGGATTTGCCATGGCCTCTTTCTATAGGCCCACAACTGCATCCCAGGGCTCTAAATTTTAATTCTGATTTGTGGAAAGGGAAAGATTATAAATTGAAAAAGAGAGAGAGAGGGAGGATTTTTTCCAAACACTATTATCTATAATCTTCTTGTTAAGTTGCCCCTTGCTACTAATATGGCACCATTATTCTTTGTCTTGAGTTTAGCCTTATCAATTTTTCTCCCCTTAGGCATGGGGAATGAAGGAAGGAGTTTGTGAAGCTTTCAGAAAACTCTAGAAGCTTCAAGATGCTACCAATGTCAAGTCACCGTGTTCTCTCCTCCTTGCTTCTAATATATCACTTATGGTGACATTTCATGGGAGGCCTTTTATTTTCTGTATTCATATGTTGTAAAGAACCCATACCAGGGATGCTGTTTGTAGTACTCTGACATCACATGTATGTGGCAGGTGTGGAGTTTGGAACATGCCTCTGACTCACACTTATCAAATGTTAAAATTCTACATTTTACCATTTTACATCGTAAACTTGATCTACAATCAAAACTCAAAGCACCTTTCATTTCAAATTTGAAAATAATATACAGGGAAAGATAGAGTTCAACAGAACTCTAGATTTTCCCCTTAAAAATTGCTGCTCCGGTTATAGTTTGTGACATATGATTACACAGTTTAAAATGCTGGCAAATGGTTAATGAAATAAGAAAAACAGATCAACAACATATGTTCACCTTAAACCATCTGTTCATGATTTCACCCATGACTAACTGGTTATGAGATAAGATTTAATTAGGTTATTTCTGTGGGTTTATCCTGAGCCACAAACTCAGGTCCTACAGGGGCCATACAAGATGACATAAATAAATCAAATTGAATGGATGGGGATCCTAGTACTGAACACAACTTATTCTAAAGGAACTAGCTTCCCTCCTTTCCACTCCCACACCAGCCCCCTGCACTGTTATGTTTGCTGTAGAGGACCCAGTATCACTATGTGCCTTGATATTTCAAGAGAAGTCAGAAAGCTGGAACTTGATGATATATATTCATATTTTTAAATATTGGCAACTAGTTAGTCTTCAGCTCAAGTTTTAAGTCACACAAAATAGTCTGCTAGGCCGAATAAAATGGGGGGGAGTTTTCATTTCTCATCTCTGGGGAAAAGTTCTGAAGGTTCTAACCATGTCGAATGTCATGAGGATACCATGACATCAAAGTCGAGGTCTCCCATTTATATTTCAGTCAATTCAGCTTAATTATAGGAATTTGTTCAATGTTTGCCATTTGTCAGGCTAATAAACTAGTTACACACTCAGATTTTTGAGAACGTGGCCTATGATATGTTGAAGGCAAGTCAGTTTAATAAGAATTACAAAGCAGAACACTATATCAAAGCCAGTAACCTTGGGTGGAATGCAAGCCAGTCAAGACCATGAGGAACAAGAACCTAGGAATGGCTGCAGAAAGAGAAAGGGATAAGAGGAAAGAAGAGAAGGAATGGACATCAATCATTGCCTAGAGGCATGTAGCAATGGGAACCATGTTCTGATCTGTTCTGGGTGGCCAAAGCATGAATATTTATTGTGTGTACTCTAAGTACTATTATTAGCATTATTAAAGCATTTCTTGTAATGACTCATCTTTGCTGCCAGTGCTTCCAAGAGAAGATAACAGAGTATCTAAGGCACCGCACACCTGATTAGATTTACTAAAATTTTGTGAAGCCCTTTGTGCTTTATAAATATCCTCACACATCTTTTCTCATTTGATCCTGATAAACTTCGTGTAGGAAGGGAATGTGTTCCTACTGCTGCCATTTTCCCAACGAGAATACTGAGAGCCAAGGGAGCTAAGCAATTTACCAAAGTTGACTCATTTGGGATAAAAGTAGACTCCAGTCTGCTGATCAAAACTACCAAGCCAGTGTTCTTTCCAGCCTGTTTGTTGTTCATTAAATAGAAGCTCATCCATGATTCTCTCATGATAGCAGGAACTCAACTAATCTCTCTTGATTACTTTCCAAAGCTAAGCATTAGAGTCAATTAACAAAGATACGGCACATTTGGAAACTTACAAATTTTGTGCTCCCTGGTTTGTTTCTGAATTCGTTAATGTCTAAACCTGGCATGAATGTTGGGGAGGTGACTTAGTAAAGCCTTACTAGTTCTGCAGATAGCTACAGATACAGGGAAAGCAAAACAGATATATGAAAATTGAGTTTTGCTCAAAATAAAAATGGGGAAATAATTTTTTTGCCCCATGAAATTCATGAGCATTCTCTTAAATAATTAGCATTTAAAATCAATTTTATTCTCCAAAAGTTGAATTTATACTTGACTTTTCAGGGATATACCTGTGTACCTCTCAAGACTGCATAAAGTTTCCAAGGGAAGAAAATTTAAAAAATATATTTACAACCTCACTTCCCAAAGCAACACATTCCATGATGAGGTAAGAAATATCTTTTGTCCAGAGTTATTGTTCAAACGCTGTGGAACAGTGCATACCCAGTGTTGAGATAGATATAACAGACATTCATTACACTTTGGACAACTCACCCATAAAAACTGGTGGTACTTGAAAAAATATCTATCTATATATATGCATATATATATATATATGTATTACTGCTTAGATCTATATTAACCATATATGGGCTGATTTATTATTAACCAACTAATTTTCACCTTTCTGGATTGCATAATTTGAAAAAAATAAGATATTTTGTTGACTAGGAAAGATTAATTAAATAGCAGTATCCACTGCATTATTAAGAGATTGAGACTGAAAATTTGTAGGTATTCTTTCTAATAAGAAAATTATAATGATAAGATTCCATGCAGTATCGTGCAACTGTAAGCATATCACTTTAAAAATCTAGATTTGGTGTCATGATGTTGTCAATTCCAGTGCTAACTGTGCCATTTACCAGCCCTATTAGGAGAATGAACCTTGCTTTCCTCATCTGTATGATTCCTCCACACAGAGTACTGGGACAATTAAAGACATAACATGTAATGAGTTAAGAAACAGGGTACCAACCAGACATATTACATGGGGTAATAAAACTTAACCATTACTACCAGCTACCTGTTGAAAAGAAACAAGTCATATTTTAAGACACAGGGTTCCCCCTATTCTTGAAAGTAGGCATTCTATGAAACCTTTACTAACTGAAATGGTGTGAAGCTAAGAAATGATTACCATTAATTTATATGGAACACTTTTTAGTATCCCTACCCACCCCCAATATCACCTCTCTTAGGCTTTCCTGATACCTTAGGCCACATGTTGCTAAAGATGCATGAAATAAGTCAAGATAAAGCCCAGATATCCACAGACACAGATCAGAACTCTGGCAGTTGATGCCAGACCGGGAGTGTGGGTCCCAGGGAAGGAGTTTGGTGGGGCAGCTGTGGTTGCTTGGGGTACAGCTGCCTTTATCAGGGCTGCTGCCAAACCAACACTGAATCCTGTGTTCATTTTTGGGCTTTTCCCCATAAAGGTAAAAATTCTCTTCAGATGTCTTTCAGTTAGTGAGAGCAGGTTCCAAGGCAGGTCTTTCATGAAAGCAAAATGGCGTCATGCAAACTTATACACACAAAAATGACATAAGGGACAAACTGTACATATCTAGCACATAACTCTCTATGTATGTATATACGAATGGGTTGTACATGTGTCTTTGTGTGTGTAAATACAGACAGGTCACTTTTCTCATCCTCCTTTCTAGATAAAATTCTTACCTTCAGGGCAGGGAATACATCTGCTGAAAGTTGCACTGCTGGTTGGAATTAGCATTGAGATTGATTCTGAAACCATTTCTACTTTTGGTTGATTCTAAACCCATTCCTACTTTTCCTAAGATGCAGTTCATCTGAACCCATGCTTATCACATAAAAAGTATTTTTTAAAACTTAAAAATGACACCATCAACTTGCACCACCTTGAGGTTGTAAGACCCTCATAATCTAGCTGGTAAAATTTGAGGGGCAAAAAAGAAGAAGGAAGACGAAAGGAGAGGAACCATTTACCACAGATATTGGATACACAGATCTTTTTATGAATATAGGCATTTCTTTCACTGCACTCCTAATAGTCATGTAATTTATATTTGAACATTTTTGGCAATTTGCTAACCCCATTAGCGAAATTTTCCTGATGGTGAACTAAAATAGGTTTCCTTCTAATTTCCACTCATTGTCCCTGTTCTGCTCTCTGCTGTTTATAACTCTGAGAGCTCTGGCCCAGAGACAAGCTGGAGCAGTCTCTGAATGGAAGTACGGGCCTGGGCAAGGAGAACTGTCCTCGCTATGGCACTGACTACTGAGATGGATACCCAGTTTTTTGGCCTTTTTTTTTTTTTTTTAAGATTTTATTTATTTATTTTTCAGAAAGAGAGAGAGAGAGAGAGAGAACACAAGCAGGGGGAGAAGCAGGCAGAGGGAGAAGCAGGCTCCCTACTGAGCAGGGAGAGCTCTATGCAGGACTCAAGCCTAGAACTCCGAATCATGATCTGTGCCAAAGGCAGTCACTTAACCGGCTGAACACTCCAAGCATCCCAAATATCCAATTTTATATGTCTCTAAACCTAGAGGGTATGCCTCATATCCAATGAATTCAAATTTTGTTGGTAAGGTATGAGATGCACAGAGGTAGAGTATGAATGGTATTCAAAGTCATCTGGGGGCATCTCAATCATAAAAAATCGATTTATTAGGAAGTTATATGGTAGACAGGGTTCAACCCCCCAGAGAGGAGGTTGTTAAAAGGTAGATGGTTTGACAAAACTTCATTGAGAGGGCTCAGGGCAGGTGTCCAGTGCTAGTGGGAGAGTGAAGTCAAAATCAGAGTCCACGTGCATAAAGCCTACAGGAGGAGCAATTGGCTTGGGCGGATAGGAGAGTTCATTAATTCATTAAATGCAGTTGTGGAGTATCAGACATGTGTTAAGTGGTACCATGATAAGGGCTAATACACAATGGAAGTGAAGACAAATCAGTGGGCAGAACTCCCCTCAGGCTCACTGAACATCAAGCCTACCATGCTGGGGCCCCAAATGTATTCCATTATCATGAATGGAATTCATAAACCTGTCCTATTTTTGTATGTACTTCCTCTTCAACATAACACCTCTTCAAAGATATATTGAGATAAGTTGGACAAGGAAATTTTTTTTTTTTTCGGTAACAGTACCACATTACCCTTTCTCAAAGAACAACATAGACACCTCTCTTTGAATACATTTACACATTGAGTCACTTTGATATGAGCAAAAAGTTCTTATATCAATGTGCATACTCACCCACACCATTTTCTAGCAGAGATAGAATGTATCCTTGTGGTTGTGCACAGATGAGCATCGACACCTCGTAAATATTCTCTTATTTTTTTCTGGCGACCTACACCAGACAGTCAGTGAAACCCAGATTTGCCATACATTGTCATTTTCATAGTAAAGTAAGAATAGACAGGAAGAAGGGAGAAGTGAGTCAGCCATTTTACAATTTGTTAAAATGGGAGTACAGCCACCCCAAATTAACCACCATGTTGGCCTCTGCATTTCAGAGATAATAGAGAATAATGTGTGTCCATACAATTTTAGAGCTATATAACACTTTGGCATGTGTAGTTTTTTCACTTTATAACCCTTAAGAAAAATAATGTATTATTAGTTAAAACTTATTCTTTGTGTAAACCTAGCAGTTGGGTCTTTGGGAGAGGGAAGGGAAATAAAGACCTGAGGACTATCTAAATCAAATCCTGCATATATTGATAGAATGTAAGCCCCAGGAAAAAGTACTCATAAGCATTCCCATGATGTGTGAAAAGCCCAGGAAGGCACAGGAACATTTTCTAAATCTTAAGAAAATAAGGTAAAAAGAGATGTAATTACAAACACGTTTAACTTAAATCCAATAAAGTCTAGATGGATATTTCTAATATGTATAGTGAGCATAAAATAGAATTATGGGAGACTCTTCCCATAGCGGATCATAATTTCACATGGATATTTCCTAAATCAACTTGGAGAAGGTAATTCTGAAGAAGGCTACCAGGAGAAACATACAGGTTTTATAACTGGATGCTTTCTGGCAATGTTTATGTTTAAAAACATTTTTCCCCAATTTCCTGTTTTGTATGATCTTAGCTTTGAACTTCTCAATCTTGGTGCTTTTCAGGGACACAACCTCCAGGATGGGTGAGGATTTCTGTACTGGCACTTATGAGCACTGTAATTCTCTCTTCCATAGAATAAGGATATTCTCTTTGCCCTAAAGGACCTTAGGACTTAAAGAACAGAGTGGACAAACACAAGAAGCTATTTCTAATTTTGGTCTTGACACCAGAGAAAAAGGAGATAAGTTGATAAATCTAAAAATACATATTGAGACATTAAGATAAAATATCAAAGAGCACAGTTTTTAAAGAAGCTTGAAAATACTCTTTCTGGGTTTCCTAACACCAAACACCTATGCATAGAGAGAGTTCATTAAAAAAAAGGAAGTAAATATATATATATTTATTTGTATATATATATACAAATATATATATATTTGTATCCCCACCTTTGAAAGTACAAAAGAAAAAAATAGCTAAGCTCTTCTTATTTCAGATACTCTCTTATTGGGAATGGGATAGGGCATGATAGTACTGCTTCTTTTTCAAAATGTGTCACAAGTTGCCCTCATTCCTACATTTTCACAAATTCAGTAGCTTTATATACACTAATGCTCTTGCCTCACTGATTCATACTCTTATGAAATATCGAGATAATATTTACAGAGTGAAATTATACACAGTAAGGAATGTGTTCCTCTGATCACCACAAACAAGCCTGCAGATCCATATGGACAAAAATTACATGATATTTGGGTCATATTATGCAAACTCCTTATACTAGAAATACGTACTGTTACATTATCTACAAATACTCCTAAATGATTTAGTATGCTTGGGATTCTAAAACATCCCTGCATTTAACATAATCCCTATTTCAGGGGAATTCCTAGCCATGGTTGTTGGAAAGTATCTTCACCTTTTTCTGAAAAATAATTATCACATATATATTGGGATTAAAACACCTTAGTTTCTTTACTCTTTTTTTTTTAAGATTTTATTTATTTATTTGACAGAATGAGATCACAAGTAGGCAGAGAGGCAGGCAGAGAGAGAGAGAGAGGAGGAAGCAGGCTCCCTGCTGAGCAGAGATTCCCGATGTGGGACTCGTTCCCAGGACTTTGAGATCATGACCTGAGCTGAAGGCAGAGGCTTAACCCACTGAGCCACCCAGGCACCCCAGTTCCTTTACTCTTAATATGGTTTCTTCACTGGCACCAGTGATGATGAATTTGTTGACATGAAGTCATACCGGAACTTAGCCTAAATCTCAGGGTATGATGTAGGCAGAAGTCAAAATAGAGTTGGGTTGATGAAGAAACGTGCTGTAAGAAGGTAGAGATGGTATATATAGTAACATCCAATACACAGAATTCCAGAAAATAGACCATTTTTTAAGGTGCCATGTGAGAAGTATATTTAAAGTTAAAACCATGAGATTTAACAGGAAAGGAAAGTCATACCTTGTGATCGAAGAAAATATTTTTAGAAATCTTACTATAAAGGAGAGTTGATGAATACCCAACTTTTGTATCAACAGGGACAGGACTGGAGGAGATTATGCTGAGTGAAATAGGTCAAGCAGAGAAAGTCAATTATCATATGGTTTCACTTATTTGTGGAGCATAAGGTATAACACGGAGGACATTAGGAGAAGGGAAAAAAAGTGAATTGGGGTAGATCAGAGGGGGAGATGAAGCATGAGAGACTGTGGACTCTCAGAAACAAACAAGGTTTTGGAAGGGGGGAGGGAAAAGTTGACTTGGTGGTGGGTATTAAGGAGGGCACGGATTGTATGGAGCACTGGGTGTGGTGCATAAACAATGAATCTTGGGACGCTGAAAAAATAAAATAAAATAAAAAACTAAAGGACAGTTGAAGCAATAAGAACAAGAGTGGTGGTTGGACACGGTCAATCAAATAATGGGAATAACTGATATAACTTGAGTGTAATGCTAAGCATTTGACATGTGGTTTTAATTTAAGCCACAAAACAGCACTATGTGGTACAGACTACTATTATCTCTTTTTTCCTACAAGTAAATTGGGGCACAAAGATTAAATTCACCCTGCTGGGATTTCAAGGCAGACTATCCAGCCCAGTGTTGGCATTATTAACCACTGCACTATTCGGTCTCACCATAGAATAATGGGCACATTTGGAAGGTCCAGAGTTTCTGTCTTGCTACTTACATTCTGTGTGGCTGCTCACAACTCACTTAAGTTTTCTGACCTTGTTATCTGCATGTGCACATATGCACATACGTGCACAATGGATGCATGGAAAACAGGGAAAACTGTCCAAAAACATGACTGTTTCACAAGACCTCCATCAGTCATGAACAGTTTGGAAACTTAGGAACATTACATTCATTCTCCAAAAGGAATAAATAGATATTTCAAGAATTCTGAAGACAGCTCCTTTTTTTTTTTTTTCCCCTGTCCCTTAAGAAGGCAAGGAAAAATACTGCCTCACATAAAGGAGGAGATTCTAATAGAGATAGAGTGTTCCAGGGGGATCTGGTTGAAAATACTTGAAGTCAAACATGAAGTTTCTGAAAAGAAGCTTGAGAAGCAATTGCTCTGACTGAGAGAAGGAAAAATGACATAATCGGGGTCCTCTGGGCTGAAGCGGTCTGCTCCTGGGATGAAGAATGACAGGAAGATGGAGAGCACAGGATCCTCCTACAGCACATGGCCAGTCCCTCTGGAGGAAAGCATAGCCTATGGGTGCCAGGTCGTAAGGACGTCAAGTCCCCTGTTGAGATTTATGAAGACATTCAGGTCTCTCTGCTGTAGAGATAGTATTCTCAACTGGACGAACAAATCCCCAGAACTTTCAAATGACTCCTGTTTTCCACTCTTATTATTGTGAAGTATGTAACAGGATATGTTGTTTTTATTTAATTTTAAGAATGAAATATCAAGTATTCTACAATGGCAACAATTTTTTATCTTTTGCAGGTATACAATCACTTAAGACTTATGTCCAATCCTATCTCCCACTCTCAAAGTCCTATAGAATAGAGTCACAAATTCAAGACATAATATATTACCCAACATAGATGTTTGATGAGTACATACTCTTCGTACTGTGACTTCTGCTGTCTTTTTAAGCCCCTCCTTTTGATACCCACTTCTGGGTGCATACCTCCAAATGTACACATGTGCTGTAAGTTTCTACAACTGGCTTATCTCTCTGATTTGTGTATTTTGCCCATATGTATCATTCCATCTTGTTTGTGCAGCAACCTCTCATTCATCCAGTGAAATGAAGTTTATGATCTCAGTTTCCCAAAGGCCCTCAGGGCTCCTCCCTCTGATCCGTAAACATAGCTCTACATGTTTCTGTCACGACATTTTCCGTTGAGGACAGGCATTAAAGGCAAAGGCAAAGTGTCTAGAATTTAAGAAGTAACCGGTGCATGCTTGTTCAATAACTACCTCATAAGTGGCGAATCTAGGAATAGAATTCAAGGTGTCCTAGTGCCCCCTGGTCCTATTACATTCAGGGCAACCCTCTAGAAGCAAAAGGTGATTTAATCAAGGTCATTACAGGAGAGAGATGGGACACATAAATGAGGTAATTGAGAAGAGTAGAAAGGGAAACCTTATATAAAAGTATAAGCAGAATTTAGGGAAACCATCAAGGGGTCATGACATATGTAGGGCAACAAGTGCACAACCTGTAGGGTAGTGTTAGCAGGCCTAGAGAGAGCCACATGTGAGAGCTACCTGATGGGACCTACCACCTTAGCAGTGAGGGAACAACCTACTACTGTGATCCCAGGGAAGTCAGGAGGTCATTAGCTGATTAATGTCTCCCACTGCTCTCTGTTCTTCTACAAGTGCTTCCCATTGTCCAGTCCCAACTGGAAGCCTAAAGGGAAAAGGCCCAGTTGTTGGAAACTGTAAAATTCAACCTCCTGAGGCTTCCAACATGGTGGAGCCAGACAGAGTTGGAACTGAAGGTCAAACAAAGATATTCAGCTCAGAGAGTGGAGTCCAAACTCTCTCCTTCAGCAAGCAGAGTCTCATGATGGCTTATTACGGATTCTGGGAACAAGGATGAGATGAAGTTGGAAGAGCTTCAATATTAGAAAGGCAACAAACAATGGACAGCCAGGATTAATAAGGGCAGTCCTAATAAAGCATCAGAGTGAAGAAGAAGGCAGAATGGTGGAAACCAGATATGAGGTAATGGGACAGGAACCCAGAATTGAACAGGAGAGTTTTAATGAAAAATAGGAGTGGCCAAGAGAAATTCCCTAAAACAACATTGTCGGTCATAGTGCCTTTTTCCAAAATATATGCAGATTTATTCATAGATGAAGAAGGGGCTGGTGGATCTGCAGAACCAGTTTTGGCAGATACAAAGAGGGCTAAGGCATGACTCCTAACTTTAGGAACTCTAAATTTCTAAATCCAAACGAGCCAGACATAATTGAAGAGTGCTGCCATCCCTTCACATATCCTAGCATCTCGGGCCTGTCGGGTCTCTCCTATTACCCAAATCCTCAGAACTATTTTTGAAGATTTCCACAAAACTCTGAAATTCCTTGACATCATAGCCATCTGTTTATGAAGTAGAGATATGTATGTATATGTTCATATACAACATATAATAAGAAAATAAATTACTAATATATACCAGTCAATCATTAATCAAATCATTATAATCATTGATTAATATCACTATTAAGTATATATTAATTATAACAATATACAGTTATATGTGTTATAATTAGAAACATAAATATAATTATGATAATTATAATTGAGCCTAATTATACCATATATAATTATATTCTTATATTGTTCAAAAAAATTGCCAGTAAGTTGGTTTTTTTTAATGTCTATTTGAATTCTAATAAAAATCTCAGTACCTAAGACATGACTCAAGATTTTACTTTCAATCACAATCAACTCAACCTAGAGAAAGGCCATTTGGAAAAGTCCTGGTTACTTTAGAACTGTATCTCCCTGTTCCTTCTGCACCACCAGTTCTTGTAGACTCCCTTTTATGCTGCTTCAGCCCAGAATCTTTTAATGGGAAGAAACAGAAGCTCAACTCAGACTAACAGGGAAAGAGAGGAGGAAACACAGGGCCACAGCTGGACTGTGGCTATCTGGACCTGGGCCCTGAGATGGCTCCCTCCCCTGGGTTCTCTCTGTTGGACCCCTTTCTATAGACTCATAGGATAGGAAAGATGATCAGCTGTAAACCCAGACCCCATCCTTCCACTTCACCAACTCCAGAAAAAATAGGGTGTGCCCCTCTGTCTGGGACACAGTGTCCTGTTGTTGCCCCCAAGTAGTGCAGTCTTGATCTTGTGCCACCACTGTGGTGGGAGAAAGGGCAAGATGGGGACAGGTAGGGGGAGAGTCATGATTTCAAGAGCTCATGGAACTGCTTTCTCTGTGCCTTTCTTTTTCTATCTTTCTGTCCATACATCCACCCATTTACCTACCTATAAACAAATACACCTTTGTTTAGAGTAGTAGCATTTTGAATTATGACAACTTGATTGAACTGAAGGTTTAAAGAGAGAAAGGGAATAAATGAAAAAGGATAAACAGCACAGGCGTGCTGTTTCTCCACCTTCATCCTGCCAGGAGACATTACACATCCTAATTACTTGGAACACTTACCCCTTAGAAATCCCAGGCCTGAATTTTGCTCTTCTTTCCAGTGGCCTAAGACCACCAAGATTTCAGATCTAAATATCAAGAAGCACGAAAGAAAACCCATTTTCTTAAATTGCAAGATGCCTCCTACATCCATCCTACCCTCTGTTCCCTCTCACCTCCCAGCTCCTCGTGTAACTCAGACTCGCAAACTCGTCCCTGCCAAGTGATTCAGACCCTGGGAACTGAAGCCTGTTGATGAGGCAAAAATAAATTTATTTGTAGTTCTAGATCTTATCTCAAAAATTCATCTACATGTTACAATCTAATCTTCAGTGCAATGTGTTGGTTTTAATGTGAAACAATGTATCTACCAGTCATCTAAGTAAAAATGGCGGTTGAAAAATACAGCCATATTACTTCTTTGCAGGGCACCTCCCCATCCCCAGCACACTGCTCTGAATACCCAAATCCAACAGGCAAGGTTCTGCTTACTCCCTCACAAAGAAATTAAACTTGGGTAGGCCCATGGGGGTAGAACTGCCAGCCGAAAATCAATCCTGTTGTTCTAATGTCACTTTCATATTCACTGAAATTTCAGTTTCCCTAAGTGATTTGACAATTAGTAGAAATTTCCCAAATGAGGAAATAGCAATTATAGTTTTTCCAAAAGAAATGGCCATGAGATATTTGTAATTATTATAATGTCATGGTGATTTGACTGTTACATTTTTTTAAATCAGGTTGGCATTTTTGAGATGGAAAGGTCTTTTTCGAATGATTTAAAACAAGATATTGCTGTGAAATTGACACATTGTACCTGGCAATAAGACAGGGCCAGCAGCCAAGCTGAGGACGTAAAGTTGTTCAGGCTGCAAGAATAAGTGTGTGTGCCCTTTTGTTCTGCTGACCCACCAGTCTCGTTCCACTCCTAGGGATGATGGATTTGACCATTGTTCTCTCCCACCCCTGCTTCTCTCTGCCGGAAAGTTCCTTCTTCTTCCTCTTGATCCTTGGACACAATCTGATGTGGATCTTAGGGACCACACCTTCTTCTGGGGGTTTATAACCTTTGAAGTCTGATTCTTTCTTGAGTGTCTCCTAAAATCTCATCTTTAATTAGCTGGCATCGTCTAACACAGCAAGACCCCAATTTCCAGAATCTATTCTTTTTCAATTCTACCTAATGCTAGGCAGCTGTTTTCTGACTTTTTTTTTTAAGTAATAACCTTGTCAAGGCAGCCAGCAGTAGCCAGTAGACACGCGTTTTCTTATCAAATTCATACACTTCTAAAAGTACAAGTTAAAGATATTTACTCTGTCTCCCAAGTTACTAAAGGCAACAGTTTTGGGGCTGCAGTTTTAAGCACAGTATAAAACAGATAGCTAGTTTCTTATATGTCTTCATCTCTCATATTGACTCTATTGTTGCCTAACAACGAAGCCAATGCCATTAGTATTGTTTTACTTTAAAGCAATTTGATTCAAAAGAAATTTAAAATATCTTTGTTAGCTCACACTAAGCTACATCTGAATAAATGTTCCCTTAAATCGTAATAGTTTAATGCCATCAAAATTTATTTCTTGTTCCTGTCACAGTTGAAAAGGGGTTGGGCAGCCCTTTGCCATCTCATAGTGATCCCTCTGGAGCCACTGGCTTTCTAAGTTGTCGGAGCAGAGCTGGAGAACTACATCGGGTGATTTCAAAGTCCAAACCTGGAAGGGGGTTCCATCATTATTGTCTACATTGCTAAGGTCAGAACTCAGTTATTGGGCTCCATCTAGTTGCAAGCTAATCTAGGAAATGCAGCCTTTCTGTGGGATCTGAAAGAGGAGGTGTAGTAAACACATAGACTTTTCTCGGCTGTTGGTGACTACAAGCTGATGGTTAAGGCTATAGTTTCTGACTCACCATGTACTGGCCATTGAGCAGGTTACTTAACCTCCATGTGCTGCTGTTTCCTTCTTTGTAAAAGGAGGGTAATAAAGGGATAACTACATGTGGGGTCATAAGTTTTTAAGTTTTTATGTTTATAGGTTTTACCCTATATATATGTATAAAATCTCAATGAGCCTGGCACACAGCACTACATAAGATTATATAAGTATTACATAGAAAATTGTTACTATGTTGCTACAGACACACTGGGATAATCAGCACATAAATGTGCTATTTTATAGAAAGCCTATTTGATTAGAAAGCCAGACATTTTAATATCCTAGTCCACATAGCTATAAGGTCAAAATAGTGCCTACCTTCATGACTCATGTTGTGTCCTTCTACTTGAACTCATTGCAATTTTGCAGGATTTATTTCAGACTGTGTGCTAAATCAATGGAATGAGACATTAGTGAAAGTTCCTCAGATGGGTTCTCACTCAAGGAATATTCTTTTGAAACATTCTAGAGGAATTACCTGATTAATGATTGCCTATTTTACAAAGAAGTAAAATAGGAGTCTGTGTGAGAAAAATTGTCTTTTCATTCATAAAATAATGTTTGCATATATCAAAACTTAACAAGCATTTCATATGTGCCGGACATTGAGTTTAAAAAGAAAAAATATATATATATATATACATATATATATATATATATGGATTCTTGCCATGGTAGTAGAAGATTGTGCATCTATGCAGTAGCCTTTATTATTATCTACATTTTTATAACAAAGAATGTGGAGTTTGAAAAGGAACCATCGATTCTCTGAGTTCTCCACTTACTACAGGAAAGGGTTAAGATTTGCATCTGGGACTATCCCAATCAGTAGCCATATACTTTTCACTCCTCCAGCATGTCAGCCTGAATACGGGCAGGAAACATCCAGTCCATTCAAAATAGGTAAGTCAATGTGAGTTCTAAAAAGGGACTACAGATAAGAATGTGGGCCAAGTATGAGGAAACACCAAGGATCATGTAGTGCCATACGGCTGGTAAAATCTGATGACAGTTCCTACCTGGAGGTGTGAAATGAAAAGAGAAGGAGTAGTTACCAGGAGCCAGAGAGAGAAAGCAACCTGTCAGAAAATGAGAATTTTGGTCCAGGAGTGTAGCCAATCTAATGTGATCCCACCAGGAAGGAACCAGTGCAAGAAATACTCAATAAAACCTCTGATCTCCTGCCAGTGATTCTCACTGACCAAAACAAACAGAAGTCAGAGATCCAGGGAGTCCATTCATGAATAAGTCCCTATGAGTCGGCCTCCCAAAGAACCAGAGAGGATGGGAAAAGGAAATAAGTGTGAATTTGAGGGGGGCATCAGAAGGTATCACAGGTGAAACATGGAGGAACCTGAGTCTGAGGGGAAAACAAGATGGCCAACGTAACCCCTTGAAAATCTGTGCATGCAGGGCGCGTGGGTGGCTTAGTCAGTTAAGTGTCTGCCTTCAGCTCAGGTCATGATCCCAGGGTCCTGGGATTGAGCCCTCATTAGACTCCCTGCTCAATGGAAAGCCTGCTTCTCCCTCTCCCTCTGCTTGCCACTCTGCCTACTTGGGCTCTCTCTATCTCTCTGTCAAATAAATAAACAAAATCTTTAAAATAAAATAAAATAAATAAAATATCTGAGCATGCACCTAATTATACAGCATTTAAAAATTGTATTAGTCAAGATTTTACAATGGATTTAACCTAATTTCCACATCAACAACTCCTCTACTATGAATATTACCTCAATTTATTAATATTTCACTATTTTATTATAGTAATAGATGAACTGGCAAAACCAGGTTTGGGAACAAACACATTACACATTTGAGTTTTTATAGGCACACGTGTCATTGGCTAACAGCTGAAGCATGCAGAGGTAACACAGGTGCCTGGTCTCTGCAGCAATTCACTGGCCAGAGGAATGGGTCATGGCGATTTAGCAAGTGAGCAAGTACATATGCAAAACCAGCAAATCGGAATGGAAGGACAGAAAAGAGAGCTTCCAGTGAAGTTCTATGCCGAGCATCTACTCTACTTGGAAACTTAATGGAGAAATATGTGTCCATCTAGAATATTCTACAAGTCATTTTTCCTAATCTTTTCTTCCTGGTGGTATCAAAAATCTTATTGAAGCTGTTTTGGGTAGTTCACATCTGTGCAGTCCTCCTGTCTGAGAAGTTCATGGATCAGTGTCTCCTCCACTGAATACAGGTGCATTTTAACAGACCTGTTTTGCAGGCAACAGAAATGATTAATGAATCCGGGGTGGTGAACTAGCAGCTTGTTTGGTGTTTCTGACCCAGGTGCTTTAAAACTCATTACTGGTACCTACCGAAGCTTTTCTAATGGACCTAAAATAGATTTCACTACTGTTAACATGATTCTGCTCTTGCGTGATCTTGATTTTCATGTTTATGTGTTGTTACTTGTCATTGTTAGGCACTACCAACAGGCCTACATTTTTTAAAAAGTCGATCTGCATTCAAGTTGGCAATTTACGTGTTCCATTTAGAAAAGAAAAGCATTTGCTACAAAATCGCAGGTTTAAACCATGGACATTTGACACAAGATAGCACTTTTTAAAATGCAGAATTGGTGAGCTTAACATTACAAACAAAGCGCCCTGGAGTAGTCCCCATAATGGACCTCAGTAAGGTGCTCAACACTTCTGTGTGGCTGCGACCCAGCCAACAAACATTAATTAGCCTCTTTCTCACTGTGGGGGTGGGGACAAGCCCTCAACTGGCCAATCAGATCAACTCTTTTCTCCAACTACTGTGATTGGTTCAGAAAGGGACATGTGACTCCAGCACAAGGCCAGTTCCTTTTTTCAAGGTTTAATAGCGGATGGGGGGAGAGATTATGCATCTGTCTTCTCTGGGATTACAAACAATGAAGGTTATGGAAGCAAGAGCTATCACAGAAATCTCTCTCTCGTGCGTGAAGGAAGCCATCTGCCCTAGGGAAGGATGGGAATAACTCATAATCACCTAATTAGTACATGAAGAAAAATATATCACCAATCCTTTCCCTTGTGGAGGGCATAAAATCTGTATCTTCTACATTCCTATATGACTCATTTATGCAAATTTACACTTCAGTCTTTGAGGCTACTCCCCCCCCCCCTTAATTAAGGAGGGCCAAGGAACCCTAATGGACAATCCCCACCATTGCCCTTAGTGCAGGTTTTACTGAGGGCAACTGGGGTTAACAGGAGGAGGAATAGATGTAAATGACCAGGAAAAAAAAAGTAGAAGAAAGGAAAAAAAGAAAATTTGAAAAAAAAAATGTAAGCAATAAACCACCAATCTGGATTGAAAACCAAATTATAATCAAACTTGGTGGTTGTGTAAAAAATTAAAATGAACAAAAACAGACATTAGATGATGATGATGATGATTGTGTGTGTGTGTGTGTGTGTGTGTGTGTTTTAAAGATGCATAAAGGCTTGTGTTTTTAAATTCCAGAGTTCCAGAAGGGCTAGTGGTATAACTAGCCAAGAAACATTATAGTCATTCAGAGAAATTGGGTAGGTTAACAGAAAAGCCTTGAGTAAATGAAATTGCACACCACAAATGGAAGATCATATAATCTACTCATATTCTTGACTGTGGAGTAACTTTCAAAATACAATGTGTATGATAAGAACTTCTAAATCTTTGTCATTCACAAAGTATGACAGACTTCAACTGATACCTCATTGAACAGCAGAGGCAAATCTTTCGTGTATGGATGCTTAGAACACTGTATTTGTTTAAAGAAATCTCATCACCCAGATCCAGAAAGAAAGAGATATGTAGGATTAGTGCCCAGGAAAAGAGAGTGACTGTCTTATTTACACAGATACTAGGTAATAAAGTATTTCAGAGGAGGGTGTCAAGATTGATGGAACTTTCCCTATGCAGTGATCAAACCCTTAAACAGTGTTAACAATTTTGGAGGACAACTTTATATGCCAAATTATTGTAATTACATTTCTTCCTCAAAAGACCACATGAAATGTAGAAACATTTTTGATAGTTGAAGTGATTAGTATGAATATAAATTCTGGTATTGTATTACAAAATAAGAATGCCTTGAGGACTTCTAAAGTATTTTCCCTAATCCAGATGTCTATGCTTTCAGAATTTTTGTATCTGGATATTATTATTATTGTCATCATCATCATCGTAATCATTAGCTTACTTCATGTTGAGTTACCAGTTATCCGCTCCTATTATTGGTTTAATGACTTAACGATGTACCTGGCTGTTCAGTACCATTTAGTGCCTTTATTTTCTAGGGAAGAGGAAGTGTGTGGGAGCTGGAGTTGAAGACTGAAAGCTTAAAGCCACCTTGTAGTCAAGTTCATTGGCCTTCTAAGTTGTGCTATTTGCCAGTTATTTTTGGTTCTCAGTAAATCTAGCTCTCTGTCTGTCTGTCTCTCTCTCCTGGACACTTGTTTGCTCATCCTCATTTCTATACATCTCACTGTGCCCTGTTTATAGAGTGAGCCTTTATTTGATGTGGAAATATATTTGTGTGTGTGCATCCTGTGTGTGTGTGTGTGTGTACTGTGCGCACACACACGCATAGCATGAGGCATAAAGCATATATGATATTGAAGGGAAGGGGTGGTAGCTTATGATTATAATAAAAGACAATCATAACTATATTTATATACTTGAGTGTATAGTAAAGTGACAGATTAAGAAAGAAATCAAGACAAGGACTTTGATGGAGAACTGTGAAACTGATGACAGTACTATTTCAACTATAAAAGAATTGTAATGCAAAAATTGAAAATTATCTGAAGAAATATTTGGCCCACACTATTCTACAGTAGTCTAAATTACATGAAATTACATGAATTACATGGTTTCAACCATGAAAATTCAGTGTCTTTGAGCAAACAAATGACTCACATAACTTATGATGTTTAGAGAATGATCTTAGTTGTAAAATAATTGTAATAATTGTAAACCGCTTGAAGTCAGGGACCAATCTTGTTCATCTTTGCCTCCTGTCCACACCTAGCCTAGGACTGCATACAGCAGATGCTCAAAAAGGGCTTTTGAAAGAATTACTGTCAACTCTGCATAAACTGAAACACATGGCTGGGTGCTGGTTATGTAGATGAGCATATTGTATATATATACATAAATATACTAGAAAAAATCTTTCATTAGTTATTCAATAAATTATAAATAAAATCACTTCATTCCTTGCAAAGATATTCATTTACTGTCTTTAAGTTAAATAGATCAGTAAGATAGACTCTGCCTTAAAGAGGATTGTAATTCCTTTGAAGAATATAGTATATGTTATTAAAGCTAAGGATTGTTTATTTCTGCAATATTTGGCAGCATAGCTATTTTAAATGTCAAGTAAAACTGAAATTTATAAAATTTCATGATTTTATTTCTCACATTTATTTCCTAATTTTTATTCAAAATAGTTGATGTGGTTTGCTTCTAATTATTTTCTGTTTTGAGAGAGCAAAATCTTAGTAATAGAGATAAAATATGACTTGCTGAAGATTATAAAGTCAGTATCTGACAAATCTAAAATTAAAGAATGTATTTCAGGATTGTACACTCATAATTAAACTTCTATCCTGCTTACTGAATTCATTTATTTACTCATTAAGTGCACTGTTCTCTCCAAAGTATGATTCAGTGGTGAGAAATTTGTGCCTGAATTTCATTCATTGACTTTGTACATTCTGATTAAGTGAGTAACATGGTTCAGAACCTTTTTTCTCTTATCCTAAGCTTTTTAGTGTCTGATTACCAAGGTAAGTCCACTGCTCAAAGGTTTTGTTTTTAACATAACACAGACAAGAAGTGCAAAAGTTTCCTTGTATAGGAGAGATAGTCTGAAAGACTATTATCAAAATGAATTAAATAACTCAGCTTATGCATTGCCTGGAAACTCATAAATCAATGGGTGACAGCTGCATCTTCCCACGGTACCATTCATTTCCCCAAACATAACATTGATCAAACTTGTAATCTCTTGTTTAATATTTACATTCATGGTTAGACTCTCAACCCCACAAGAGCTGGGATGTATTAATACGATTTGCCATTTGGTGTCCATTACCACACAAAAGTGTCTCGCGCAGAATATTCAACCCAATAAGTATCAGTTAAATGGAACCAAATTGAACAGGCGAGGCAGTAGAGAAATCATTTCAGTCATCTATTGGAAATATGAGAAATTCCTTCTGCAAAGGAAATGAAAACTATATCAAAGAAAATGAACTAAAATCCTTAATATGTTTTTATGTGTTATGTAGATATACAGATATTACTACCTAAATGTGTGTTCACGTACCCATTTTGATTCTATCTCTAGATTGCCATAGAGTTTGAGTGAGTTGAGAATGTAATAATAATAAGGTGAGGAACCACAAATAATATATATGAACATTTATTGAGTTCTTACTATGTGCCTGGAACTATATGCTTTACATGAAATATACATGAATGAAATCATTTGATTCTCACAGCTGCACTAGTAGATAATTACAGTTCCATCCTTATTTTACAGAGAAAGAAACAGCCTAATTCTATAGGTACTTTAAAATAAATGGAAAACAATGTCACCTTTACTGTCTGACAAGCTTCTTGTATGACCACAGGAAGAAAGAAAAAGGAAGGGAAGGAGGGAGGGTAAGAGGAAGGAAGGAAGGAAAGAAGGAAAGAGAAGGAAAAATTCCTAGCCAGAACTTTTTTTAAAAAATGATTTTATTTATTAATTTGACAGACGGAGATCACAAGTAGGCAGAGAGAGAGGCAGAGAGAAGGGAGGAAGCAGGCTCCCCGCTGAGCAGAGAGCCTGATGCAGGGCAGGATCCCAGGACCCTGGGATCACGACCAGAGCCCAAGGCAACCCACTGAGCCACCCAGGCGCCCCTAGCCAGAACTTGTGAAATATACATCAGAACAGACCATTAAGTTAGGAATTCCTTTGTCCCGCCTGTTGCAGAAAGAGAAGGGAGTTTAACTGGGTGTGGCTCTGTCCTATATTCACGGCGGCACATCTCATGGATCACTGTTTCTTTTCAACCTCAGCCTTGCTTTTTGGATTGTATAGAGTGGACAGCAATGACTCAGTAAGTTGCAGTAAGTTATTTCAAGATTTCAGAGATGCTAAAGAACGTCCACAGAATCAAGCTAAGTCTATGAATAACAGGTGAAAATATATAATTTATTGATCTCTTTGGTTGAGCCAGGCACCATGTAGAACACATTTTATTGATTGTTTCTTCTAAGGCTCCTCAGTGCACTTTGACATTAGGCATGGTTTCCTCGCTGTGGAGATGAGGAAGTCAAAGTGAATACCGATCCCAAGTCACACATAATAAGTGACCAACGCTAGCTCCCATGTCCTCTTGGGAAGCCAAGCTGCATTTGATAAGAGCACACTGGCAGGGGCCCAAACACAGTAACTGTAAAGGTTGAGGCGGAAGCAGAAGCATAATGCAGCAGGTTACTGACATTGGTCAGCCTTGAGCTCGTAGGAGACCCAACAGTGGCTCTGTGGGACCGTGGGGGAAAAGGCAGGAGGCAGACGTGAGAGTGAGAGACACTTCAGAGACCAAAAAGCCAGAGCTTAGCACCTATGAGATGCACAGGGGAGGTAGGGGGAAAACAAGGGTAACAAACCCGCAACTGAAGAAACCCTTCAGTTCCCAGCTAAGTGATGATAAGAAGTTAGGGAAGTGGTTTGTTAATTATTTCCAGCAGGAAAATGTTGCATTTGAGGTCATTGCCATTCAGTTGGAGATACCCAGAAGGCAGAGAAATATGCAGGCATGAAACTCAGGAGAGAGATTAGCCCTATAGACAAAGGTATTGGAAGTTGTTAGCTTGGTGGTGAGGTAGTTATTGAACGTGATTAAGGTCACTCGAAAGTGTACCTAGAGTGGATAAAAAGGTAAGGAACCAAGGACAGGAACCCTGGAAATGACCAACATTTAAAGAGCTCTGCCATGCTTCCCAGGATCAAGGCTTGATTTCTTTAAGACATTCTTTACTGTTTGGTTTTAATTTTTTTTAAAGATTTTATTGATTTATTTGACAGAGATCCCAGAGCCCTGGGATCATGGCCAAGTCAAAGACAGAGGCTTTAACCCGCTGAGCCACCCAGGCGCCCCTGGTTTTAATTTTTTAAACAGCATTTATACTGATAAATTATGTTTGGCTCCCAATAAATTTGATTTGGAAAAAATAAAATAAAATAATATATAAATATAACAAAATGTATATATACAGCTAAATATAATGAAATAAGCAATACAATATATTATAAATGTATAAATATAAAATAAAATAATATAAGTAAATAAATTTAATATAATATAATATATAATATTAATAAAGAACATATAAGTTAAATAAACAAATATAAAACAGGATACGAAAAATTACAAATACTTTTGTCATAGGCCTGACGTGTGTGATAGTGACATTTATTAAATGACTTTATTATAAACTATGAATTGCAGAAATATTGAAAGGGTAAAGAAACAAAAATACTAATATTTTTTAAAAAGGTTTTATTTATTTGGGAAACAGCAGGAGCAGAGGGAGGGGCCAGGCAGAGGGAGAAGCAGATCCCACTATGAGCAGGGATCGAGTCACCAGACTGGATCACAGGATTCTGAGATCATGATCTGAGCTCAAGTCAGACGCTTAACTGACTGAGCCACCCAGGCGACCCAAAAGTATGAATGATTTTACCACTTGAAGATAACCCTTATTCATAAATCAATTTATTTACTTCTAGTAATTTGTGGAAAACATAAAATATACTTTCACAAAAATAAAATCAGAGTAATGTTCTGTATTTAAATTGTTATTATTTTTATTTGCTTTTTATAGTAAAATTAGTATACACTGAAATTCTCACATTTTATGTATTTATTCATTATTTATTTTTTTTAAAGATTTTATTTGACAGAGACACAGCGAGAGCGGGAACACAAACAGGGGGAGTGGGAGAAGAAGCAGGCCCCCCACGGAGCAGGAAGCCAATGGGAGGCTCAATCCCAGGACCCTGAGATCATGACCCAAGTCAAAGGCAGACACAACTGAGCCACCGAGGTACTCCAAATTCACACATTTTAAAAATGAAATGCAGTTCAGTGAGTTTTGGAAAATGCATATACCCATTACCCAACAGCTTCAACAAGGTATGGAATAGTTCCATTACCCCAGAAACTTGCCTTGTGTTCCTTTACAATCAATCCCCCCAACTGTGGAAAACCCTGTTCTGATTCTAGGGCCATGGGTTAGTTTTGCCTCTTCTACAGATCTTCGTATAAATGGAAGCATGAAGGACATACTCTTTTCTGTCTGGCTTCTTTCAGTCAGCATGATGCTTTGGAAATGCACCCAGGTGGTTTTGTGTATGAGTAGTGTGCATTGCTACATAGTATCACAATTTATTTAGCCATTCACCTACTCATAGATGCTCTGGGAGTTTTTACTTTGGGGCTTTTATGGAAAAAACTCAGATCATGTATTTACAAATTTCACGCATGTATGTTTTCACTAATCATGGCTTTCAGAACTGTCAGATAATATATTTAAGTTTAGGGGCGCCTGGGTGGCTCTGTGGTTTAAGTCTCTGCCTTCGGCTCAGGTCATGATCTCAAGTGTCCTGGGATCGAGCCCTGCATCAGACTCTGCTCAGCAAGGAGCTTGCTTCCTCCTCTCTCTCTACCTGCCTCTCTGCCTACTTGTGATCTTTGTCTGTCAAATAAAGAAATAAAATCTTTAAAATATATCCATATCTATATCTATGTATTTAAGTTTATTCCACACCACTGAATTTATCACAGAAGCAGTAGAAAACTAATGCATTTTTTTATTCTTTTCAGAATTGGCTTAACCCAATAGCTGATGGGTAGATGCAGCACATGGAAATCTCTCCAAACTCATTCTAGATTGCTACAGCCATTCATAGGAATATAACTATAATCCCCAAATACAAGATACCTAAGTCAGATGTCTCTTTAAATGCAGAGTTCTTAAATAAAAGGGGCCAGAGGATGTGTATTCGCATGTATGTTGACAGGCAGTCACTAAAACTACTACTAAATATATTTTTGCTTTAACATGAATGCCTATTACTGATACGAATATTCCCCATGATCCGAGAATATCCGCCACTGGAAAACTTGTTCAGTTTGTAGAAACCAGGATGTACTTTGACATGGTGAGAAAATTGTTTTGTCCTTTCCCTGCTCTTGAGACAAGTTCAGGCAGGGCTGGAAGCCTCCACTGTCAGGGGCACCACCCAGGCCACCTCCTCCCTGGGCATCCACACCCCGCTTCTTGCGCAATAACTTTAATCGATTCCCATTGGTAGATGGCATGAAGGGAAACCCGCTAATGTTTTTGCCTTGCCCTTTTTCCCATTTACACCAAAACTTCACCTGTGTTCGTACATGCAGTTAGCATCCCCGCTGACTCAGTCCCGGGGCTGGGAAACAATATGTAGGATGAAAGACAGAGCTTCTGATCTCCCATCTCAAGTGACAGCATAAACAGTAAGGTACATGGCCTTGATCCAACACTCCTTTATATATATTTTATGTATTTTTACTTCCTTGTATTAAGAAACAGGTAATGCTTTACCAAGAATGTAGACTAACTGGTTTGGTGAGTTTTATTTATTTTTAAAAAATTAAATAAAAGGAACAGAAAGAGAATGTTTTCTTTAAGCTCCCTTAAAAACTGCAAACCAAATGCTTCTGTTAATCATGGAAAAACACACGGAAGAAGAGCTATTTCATTAAAGAGCAAAAAAAGGACAAGGGTGGGCTTAAAATTTGACTTTTTTGCAGCAGCCTAACAAATTCTAGTTCTGAGGAAGAAAATTCCAGGGTGCCCCGGGGGGCACAGTCATTTTAAGTGTTAGACACTTGATTTCATCTCCTGGCGGTGGTCTCAGAGTCCTGAGGGTGAGACCTGCCTCCACGCCGCGTCCCCCTCAGTGTGGAGTCTGCTTGAGCGTCTCTCTCTCCTTCTCCCTCTGCCCTCCTCAACTCTCTAAAATAAATAAATAAATGAAATCTAAAAAAAGACAAAAAGAAAATACATTTATTACCAATCTGTATTCTGGTTCATAAAATTTTTTTATCAGTCTTGAAACTGAAAGTTTCTCACACTTCCCTCTTCCCAAGATGAATTCTATAAAGGATAGACTATAGTAATTGTCCATTTTCATGAAAATCTGAGAGTTAGGGGCCTTGGGGGAAGGGAAGGAAACACCTGCATTGTGGTATCACTCTCCCTTTTAATTTTCTTGACCAGTCAACATCCTGTTAAATCCATACCTATAAAGTGCCTCTGGTGGGCATTATAGCAAAAAGGTAAGACCAAGTCCCAGCTTGAAACATGCCTTGAGGACAACTAAAATCTACTAGCTATTTCTAAAGATCTATTTTTTACCTCAAAATAAACAGATTCCATTTTTAGTGATGTTTGGAGTCGCACAAATTTTTAAAATGCACATATGTAAAAATAACACTTCCCTTGCCCCTACTCAAGGGCCATTATCCAGGTTTACCCAAGAAAGTCCTAATTTTAAAACTGAAATCCCTATGCTTAAAACCCCCTCAGTCCTGAGCAAACTAGGAAAGGTGGTCACCCTCTCATTCACAACCAGATTCAAGTTAGTTTAATGTAAAAAGTACTCCTTGGCAGGGGTGCCTCGGTGGCTCAGTGGGTTAAGCCTCTGCCTTCGGCTCAGGTCATGATCCCAGGGTCCTGGGATTGAGCCCCACTTTGGGCTCTCTGCTCGGCGAGGAGCCTGCTTCCTCCTCTCTCTCTGCCTGCCTCTCTGCCTACTTGTGATCTCTCTCTCTCTCTGTCAAATAAATAAAATCTCTTAAAAAAATTATTAAAGAAAGAAAAATGTACTCCTTGGCTTTTCTCAGGGATGCCAGGAATAGTATATGAGGTAACTATTGTTCAAACCAAGCATTTGATCATTTGACAACATAACAGATAATAAACAGTATGTTTAAGGGTTTTAAAAAATCTCCTTATTTGAAAAAGCAGTAAGAAATTACAATGTCTTCTACTTTTTCAAATGATAAAAAGAGGCAAGCCTTAAAATCATGTGGTTTTCAGTTACACAAGAAATGTCAGCTGAACACAAGCAATTTAAAATTGCTGAGGGAACAGTTACTTCTAATTGCCTCACTCTGGGGCCTTGTATCTATATTTTTAAGTGACAGTGTGAATGAACATCTGTTTTTTACAGTGATTTAGATTAAATGTTTCAGGATTTGAAGGAAAGGTTTTGTGCCATTTGCTTTTTCAATAATGCTGCTGTTAAAGTAATTTGTAGCATAAAACAAACACATTAAGTAAATCTAAGAACGGTATATTGTCTTTTCATGTAACTATGATAAAAATTGGCGAGTTATCATATGGCTTTCAAAATTATACGATTCTGTTGACTGATTTTATAGACTGAATGAAGTAGAGGTCTCCATTTCAATTTGGCCCTCAGGATTAAATGTTTGTATTTTTTCTATTTGTATATTTTTCTTTTTAAATCATGGTTTTAAAAAGTTAAAATATTCTGACATCATTTAGTACACTGAATTTAATTGTGATAAAATTACATCTTGCCAAAATAGAATCCCCAAATTTTTGAAGAGTTATTTGTGATTATTTTAGGTTCCCAAAGAAGAATTGCTAAGAAAACACTCCAAGCAACAGCTTCATCCAATAAGGATATTAAGCATATTATTATTAATAATAAATAGCACTTACTTGTTTTCCTGCTGGGAGAAAATGTCTGTACTTGAGTTTCTCCTTCGAGAAATCTCAAATTTAGCACGTGTTAGAAAGAGCTGCTGATTTGATTGGGCCATTTCCTCCCTCCTCGGTCCTGTCCTCAGCCCCATAAATGCCATGGCCACCCCACCCCGTGAGTTAGCTGGAAGCCCATGTCCCAGTCCCGATTCCTACTTTTGCACCTCCATTTCCTTACACCGACTGCCATCGAGTCTTCTTTATTCTGTCACAAGTACATCTGGAATCCCTGTCCTTCTCTCCCTCTCGGCCCCTGCTCCCTTAGACCAGGCCACCATTGTTTATTTTGTGGATGAGTGCAACTGCCTCCTGACCGTGCACTGTCCTCTCTTAACCTGCTTTAGATCCATACGACATTAGAAATATGCCTAAAACATACACCAGAGGGGCTCCTGGGTGGCTCAGTCAGCTAAGCCCCTGACTCTTGACTTCTGCTCAGGTCATATCTCGGGGCCATGAAATCAAGCCTTGGGTTGGGCTCCATGCTCAGGAAGGAGTCTGCTTAAGATTCTCTCTCTCTCTCTCTGCCTCTGGCCCACCCCACTGCATGCTCTCTTTCTCAAATAAATACATCTTAAAAACAAACAAACAACACACAAACAAAAACAGGGCACCTGGATGCCTCCGTCAAAGGTCTGACTTAGATTCAGGTCACAATCCCAGGGTCCTGAGATGGAGTTCTGTGTCAGGCTCCCTGCTCAACGGGGAGTCTTTTTCTCCCTCTCCCTCTGTCCCTATCCCTGCTCAGGGATATTTGAGAAAGAGATCTCTCAAATAAATACATTTTTAAAAAATAAAAATAAAACAAAACATCTGTTATCTGTTTCAAAGCTCTGAACCGATTTCCTGTCACTTTTGGAAAAAAAAATTCCTAATTCCCAACTCTACCTCTCACAGCCGGAATGAACAGACTCCAGCTCATTTTCTGCAACCCCATGACACACTGCAGGCTTTATCTCCATGGATTGTCTTAGTCCATTAGTGCTGTTATAACAAAAACACCACGAGCTGGGTAGTGTATAAACAACAGAAATTTATTTCTCACTCTTCTGGCAGCTGAGAAGTCCAAGATCAAGGCGTCAGCAGATTCTGTGGGTCCAGTGAGGGCTCACTTCCTGCTTCATAGACAGCTTTTCACTGTGTCCTCTTGGGACAGAAGAGTCAAGTATCTTTCTTATGAGGGCACTTTATTCATGATGGTTCCACCCTCATACACCTACTCATTTCCCGAAGACCCCACTTCCTAATACCACCACCTTGCAGGTTAGATTTTAGCACACAAATTGGGGATGATGGTGTGGGGGGTGGGGGAAGGCACAAACAATCTAGAGCAGATTCCACAAAGAAGACAAGGCTTTTTAGAATTTTCATACCTCTTTCTCCCACCAATATTTCCCCCTCTTTCCGCATTGTTTAAATGTCACCTCCTCAGAGAAGCCCTCCCTGACTACTCAGAATGGGACAGTTACTTTCCTTCCAACACTTAGTATGACTTGTAATATTTTCCTGATGTGCCTCTACACCGTATTTGGTGTCGTCCCACTACAAACTTGTAAGTTTTATGAAGCTGGAGGCTGGGGTATCTTGTCTACTTTCTATTTTTAGTGCCCAGAGCAATGTCTACAACAAGTGAGTGTTAAATTAGTGCCTGTTGCAGAGTAGGTACTTAGAGATTTTTTGTTAATAAAGGCTCAACAATTTATATCTTTTTTTAAAAGATCTTATTAATTTGACAGAGAGAGATCAGAAGTAGGCAGAGCAGCAGGCAGAGAGAGAGGGGGGAAGCAGGCTCCCTGCTGAGCAGAAAACCTGGTGCAGGACTTGATCCCAGGACCCGGAGACCATGACCTGAGTCGATGGCAGAAGCTTAACCCACTGAGCCACCCAGGTGCCCCTCAATACTTTATGTCTTATATCATTTCATCCTTAGTGAGAGACAGATACAATCCATGGTACCATTTTACAAATGAGAAAATTGAAACTTAAACTCTCTGGCTGTGTAAAGTCCCCATGTAGTCTTACTGGTCGAAAGTGGTGAAATCAGAAACATATCACTCTGTTCAATTCCCATGTCATTACTGGCCCTGGGACCTTGCAGGCTCTCAGGAACTGGGGCAAATCATAAACATGAGCCCTCCAGGTCCTTCTTCTGCCTGATTAGGAATTACAAAATTGTGATTTCTCTAATTTTATCATTCTTTCTACATTTCTTACCTGGAATTTACCTATTACCAAGGAGGCTTCATGCTGTATGTGTTTCCTATATGTCTTATTGTAAATAATTGAAATTACTAAATCATGTGGGTTCCAAAACTCAGAAAGGAATTTTCAATAGACTTAAATTCCTTATAGTTCCTTAACTCCTTATAATTCCTATTCCTAATAGTCCTTAACACTATTCTGAAAGTAACGGGCGGGGCAGGGCTGAGTGGTCTCTCCTGTTCTCCCTCCCTGCCGTGCTGGTCACACTCTTCCCCTTGTCTAGGCCATAGCACATTTATTATCTTCCCACCAGCAGTAATAAGAGATCATGTCTTTTCTGTTAGCACAAATTACAGTTATTAGAAATCTCCCTGCAGAGATATTATACCGAAATATCACGGATTTTCTTGTTTAAGTCCTGGGAGTGGTGGGTTTAATGTGATGTAAGCAATCACCACACACTAAACACCAAGCCACACGCTCACCCACACACACTTCTGTCTTCTACATCAAAGGCTCTCCGGATGGCCTCAAAAGATAAATTGGGGGAGAAGGGGAAGTAGAAGAAGCAAAAAGAGAAAAGGTCTCTTTTCCCCCTTAAATCCTATTATTATATCCATAAGTTAACCAGAAAAAATAAAAAGCAACAACAATGGACTTAAATTTAGCTGCATAGGAGACTCAAGTGAGCCAATAGACTTCGAAGCCATGAGCTGGGGAGACCCAGTGAGAACCAGAGATCACTAAGGTTGTGCCTTTCTCACAAGCCTCTAGAACATCCCAAAGGATTCCTGCTCCTCCTCTGTTTCTCAGGGGCATTCATGAGCATGTCTGTCCTAGATCTCTGCCTTCCCTTTATCTCTACCTTTCCCTTTGCCAAACCAGCCATCCAGCCTGTCAACTGCACCTCTAAAATGCCCCCTGGGTCCCTCTCCTCCCTTCCGTCTCTGGTGTGGCATTACCGTAGTACATATTCCCACCATGTTGTGTCTGGAATAATAAAAGCATCACAGCTTCTTAACTGGTCTCCTCCATCTCATACTACCTCGCTCAGACCACCACGGACCCATTTTTCTCGTAGTAGCCAGTAGGACCTCTTTAAAACCATAATTGTGACTCATAAAGCTTCTCTGCGAAGGCCCAGCAATAATTCCCTATTGTGTTTAGGTTAAAGGCTAAGATTCTTCATAACTCTTTTTAAGATCCTGTAAAAATTGACCCAGACTGACCTGTTGCTCCTCTATCATGACTGTCTTCTTTTCCGCTGTGGTAAGCTTTTCTGAGATCCTTGAACACATGACGCTCTTCTCCTTGAGTCACCACATGGGCAAGTTGCTTCTACGGGGCTCTTGCCAATACACTCTCCCAACGCCAGATGAATGATCTTCTCCTCAGGGGAGTTTCCTTCATCATCACAACGTCCTCGGATCAGGCCTTATTGGACCCCCGTCTCATATCCTGGCACATGAGGGCTCCACAAGATCTGTTCACTAACTTTTAAATTCTCTTCCAATTCACAAGGGCCCGAAAGCTACCACAACTAGATGTGAATCAGGAGTCGTGGAGGATTACACACCCTAGCCTTTGCCCACAGTCAGCCTTACTCAGAGAGGATACGATAGGTGCAAATGGAAAACTCCATACCACCCAGGTGTCAAGATAAGCCCTGGGAACTGGCTACATGGCCAGTTGCTGTCAAATTCTGTTTCTCCTTCTATGGAGATGTGGTAGCTAGGCAACTTCAATAACATTTGGAATCCAACCCACAAAAATCTCACTCTGAGACAGGATGAAGTGCCAAAACTGGTCGGTTTCCCTTGAGAGCACTCTCCCTTAGGCCATGGACATGCGCCAACTGTCTGGGAAGAAATTTGTATAAATACCTATGCTGCAAACGTGCATAGTTATGTTTTATTGAGTTAATTATGTGACATGGTCGGAGTGTCTGATACAGTATGTGGAAGGCCTGGATTTTCCTACTGTAAGACGAAGTCCATCTGTAAATAATTATCCTGCTAATGTGGCACTGACTGCATATGGCAACATAAATGAAGCAAAATGAGCAGTTATTTCAAGAGGGCATTTCCAAGCCTGAAATCCTTGCTGCAAGATTTGTGCTGTAAATAACACATTCAAACGAAGTAATAAATCAAATGTCTTTTGCATATATCTTTGAAGAAAATGGGCTCAGCAGATAGCCTTACCAGATAATGATTTTAAGATAGAAGCAACTATGGAAACAATAATATTCTTCAGACAAAATTTTATCTGTTCCAGATTCACATTAGCTGGAGACTGAACGTATCTACTAAGGGGCTCTCTGAATGTCACCAACATTAAGAAGATAGAGTTATCATAGATTGTAAAGCTGAATAATGGCTCTGTTCCCTCAAAATCCTCTACTGTAAAGTGACTAAGTGCTTCCGTTTATTTTTTTCAACTTATAAATGTGTAGATAAAACCATAATGAGAAAGTGTTATGCTTAATAATATTTATTCCTTGATACAAACAGTATTTTAATACATAATTAAAACTTCCCATTTGAGGAAGATAAGTGACATGGTGGAATTGGTTGGCTAGAGGGGGTTAATTTTTTTCTAATTATTTATTAAACAACCTCGCTAATCACTGTCTTCCTATTTTTCAATTTTTTGCTTGACTGAAATTATAAGCACATTCTAACTTTCCCTAATACTTTTGATTAATCCCAAAAGGTGTCTTATTTCAAACATGGTTCTAATATTTTGTCCCTTTACAAACCTATCCGTCAATTAAAACAAAGCAGTATCATTATCCTATGTTATTATCCCTAGGCCTTAATGAGTATTTAGCCCAGGATTTGCTCAATAAAGCGAACCCATTGCCATGCAAATAATGACTATATATTTCTTGGACTCACAAAAATATATGTTGATGGTGAATATATAAACCTCTAAAAATGTAATAAAACCTCTAAACATGCAATAAAATTCAAATATTTAAATATAGATTCAATTTTTCAAAACTATTCTCCAACTTACTCATGCAAAATTAACAACGAAAGTTTTACTCTGCTTTAGTATACACTTTCAGCTAGCTGTAGAATAAACATATTTTGCTAAATCGGTTCAACACAGACAAAATGGCAGTAGTTAATTTACCAGATATAAATTGGGGACTATCCATCAGTTATCTGACAGCAGGATCATCTCCAAGAAAAGTTTGGTGCCAAGTAATTGAGAAACCGCTTGAATGCATTTTATGCTTTGGTTTCTGAACAACTGTCAAGACGTTTAGTCCAGGACCCCTTATGCAGTATCATGCTTGACAAACAGGAAACTGCCTTAAGATGTTACTGTCATTTATTAGATATCTCAGACAGCTCATTCAAGGACAGATAAGGTATTTTGCTGTGATGCAGCTATATTGTACTGGAAAGCAAAACAGTCCTAAGAAATGGATGTGAATCCTGGCTCTCCCATGTACTACTCTCATGTATAATCTTGGACAAGCCATTTAATATTTCAGTCTCACTTTTATCATCCTTAAAAAGGCTATAATACCTGCTTCAAAGGACGACAATAAGGCTCATATAAGATCATAAATGGGAAAGCGCTTTCTGTTCTAAAAGACTACTCATCTAAGAGATGATGGTTCTTATTCTCCATTCAATTGTCCTTGCCATGGTATTAGTGAATTTATGACCTTGGATGTTGAGTTCTAAAGACCCGACAACTTTTTCTTCTTGATTGTAGCCTGAATGAATCAACATAGAACATCTGAGAACAGTTAAAATGCTAAAGGAAATATGGCTTACCTAGAATGAGATGCATTTTTGTCCAACCATAGAACCGATACGTATCATCAACAGCAGGCCAAAACCTTACATATTTAAATACTCTGGACAATTTATTTGTGCTTAGTGGTTTATTTTTCTTCATGTAAGAGATGTATCTTAATGTGTTACATACAAAGTGAGTCATATTGGAAACAGGATTTTTTTTTTTTTTAAGTTGGGTGCCTCACTCATGAAGTGGGAAAAAGTATTTACATGGAACCATGAGTCAATACAAATGAAGAATTAAAATAGTCACTTGAATGGTCTCCTGTTAAAATCATTGTCTCCCTGTCAGAACCAGAGTTCAGAATAAAATCACTGTCTTGGATGGGATATCCGTGTCTACACTATCCATTTAACAATGAGTTCGTTCTGCAAGTGGAGTCACAGTCACCCTTTATTTTTTTTTTTAAGATTTTATTTCTTTATCTGACACAGAGAGAGATCACAAGTAGGCAGAGAGGCAGGTGAAAGCAGGCTTCTTACTGAGCAGAGAGCCCGATGTAGGGCTCGATCCCAGGACCCTGAGATCATGACCTGAGCTGAAGGCAGAGGCTTAACCCACTGAGCCACCCAGGTGCCCAACACAGTCACCCTTTAACTGAAGTAATGGCCTCTTTATATCAGTGCCTGAATATATTAATCCTTAAATCCTGCCTTGCTTAGTCATTCACCGCATGCCTCTCTCAGGCCTTCAGATGGTTCCTTCCCTACAACATGGGACAGATAGACTGACTCTTACCTACCCATTTTAGCCTATTTGCTCCATTTGATTATCAGCAGTCACAGACTCTGGATTTTGACCCCCTTTGATTGTGTGTTTGTTATTTTTGTTGTTTATTCTGTGACTGAGCTCATAAGGGTTATAAGATTAATAAGGTTGGACTCTTGTACTCAGCTTCTCCTTTGCCCCTATCTTGAATCCCTTACATCTTAGTTCTGCTTAGAGCCAGGCAAGGGCAACATCCACTCCTCAGTCACATCCAGCTTCAAGTTCTCCTATCTTGGCAGATCCTAGAACCCCTTGTTGGCCCTGGAGTGAGAGTTTATGGAGTCTTGTTTTTCTTTTTTTTTCTTTTTTTGTTTTGTTTTGTTTTAAAGAATTTCCTAAGTCAGGTTTATTTCCAGTTGAAAGTGACAGCAAGCCAACAAAAAACTAGTTGAGCCAAAAAAATGGAAATTTATTGGAAGACTTATAACCACAAAAAGAGCAAATATGGCCCAGAGACCAACTGGGAATAGAAACTCCAATGTCTCCAGAATGTGCTACATGTCCTGTATCCACATGTTGGCTTCATTTTCTTAAGAAAGGTTTTCCCACCAGCAGGAAACACAGAATCTGGCAGCAGCTCCACCTTCAAACTTCCAGAGTCATCACCAGAAAATGACTGGCTTCTTCTGTCTCTCTCTTTCTCTCTCTTTTTCAGATTAAAAAACCAGGGAGAAGATATGTACTTTGTCTAGTGTGAGTGGTGGATTCATTCCCAGACCAATCAGTTAAGGTCAGGCAGTGAGTAGTGTTACTCTGGATTTATTTACTCACCTTAGATCATTAAGTGTTGCTGGGACTTAGAACAAATGACACCCCCCATTCAAAATAGATACCTTCAATGGGAGAAACATCATTTCCCAGAAAGAGGGAGTGAGTGCAGAGAACCAGTTTCCAGAAGGTAGAGGGGGTGAATGACTGGACAGATGTGGCAATGACTGTTTACTGGAATAGATAACCAGTTGGCATATTATCTCTTAAAATTTTGGTTTTCTTATTTTTCCTATTAATCTCTGTGATTTGTTTATATCAAATTTTTCTTAAAGTCAAGGTGACTAGTGAATAGGAAAAGCAAATGAAGCTGAACAAAGCTTATTAGAGAGTTAATACTTCTTGAGAACCAGCCAATTTCCAGAAATTTCTTCTATAATCTTTCATTTTCTCCCTCAAACAACACTGAAGTGAGATAACTCCATTCCCAAATAAACAAATTAATACTCAGGGATAATAAATAGGTGCTTCAAAATGATAAAATTAGCAAGGGCTAAGCTGCAACTAAAGACCTGTGTATATTCAATTGGAAAAGGAAAATGCAGTGGGGCTTGTGCAGTTTCAATTCATGGTGGAAATTGTGAGAAAGTAGTGATTGGTGTTCAGGGCTCATCTTTACATGTCAACCCTACCAGAGATTTGTTGCTCTGCAGGGATCAAGTCCAAGGACAACTCGGGACATATTACCAGGTTATTAGTACAAGAAATATAAATAAATTATTGCTCTACTTTCTTTTCTTTGGGATATGTTTTATTCACCATCACAGTATTAAGATGGAAAGATGAGATTAGGGTGTAGACCTAGAGAAATGAGGCCAAGGAGACCAGCTGTCCTGCTGACTATAGCCCGTGCTAAAGGTTTTCTCACAGCATTATATGATAAGAAGACTCTATTGGGATTTGGTGGAAAGTCTTTAAAAAATAAAAGGAATGATTTTTCCTAGAATATCCCTTGGGTGAATGCATTCTTGAATCAGTTGAGGCGTTGGCCGGCTATTGGAGAATTCCTGGATCTTGAGCTCCTGTCAAATACCATTGCATCTCGAATAAGAAGTAATAAGAGATGTCTATACAGACAGGGCAAGGAAGATGATAGGATATTTACTTTGCATCCACAGAATGAAGTTGAAGTCCTTCTTTTCATCTGATTACATATAACATTCACCCACTATGTACCTGCCTTCTGCTTGGCACCAGGCAGTCAAAGATGTATCGCTCTTCTCAAACTCACAGTATCACGGATGTACTTTGGTGCATTTCTGACTTCAAAACTCTAATTATTGAGATACTTTTGTGATGTGAGTCCTTCGCATAAATCCCAGGCTACTTGGATGACACATTCATAATGCAACTAACCTCTGTCCCATGTTGTAAAGGAAGGAACCATGTGAAGGCCTGAGAGAGACATGTAGTGGATGACCGAGCAAGACAGGATTTAAGTCCATCTGCCTGGTTCTGGGGCTCAAGCACATGTCCCACTCCCCCATGCTCCTATGCTAAAACTGCAAGTGGGAGTTGAAGTCTAGTCCTCCTCTTTCCTGTCTTCTCCCCTTACACATTTAGCAGACAACTGGGAAATGAATCTGGGAATGTGCTGACACCAATAGAATTAATTTGCTTTTGACACTACACTTCATGTTTGTTCAAGCTTATATTTAATTTGTAATAAAATTGTGAAAGAACATGGCCTGGAAAACTGAGATGAAATTAGTTTTTTCTACCTAATTTCAAAGCCTAGAATTCCAACCAAATCTAAAAAGTCAATTTGGTTAATTTCATCCAAGGAGTTCTTGGATGAAAAAATATTGCTCAATTGAATAGGAACATGCAAAGAAATGCCTCTGATATAAGAAGAATTTCTTAATTTTATTCCTGAACTTGGGTACATTCTGTTTTAACAAAAACTTCTCTGATTACATGAATCAAATTTTCATTTTACCTTCTAATATTTTTGTTATACATTTCTCATCACTGACTACCATTTAGGCAGATAAACTGCCACCTACCACCAATATCATTTTAAATAAAGTCTATACCCACATGAAGATCCTAACAAAAATAATACTAACCCTAAAACCAACAGATAATGATATACAGACATTCAGCCAACCTTTTCATAAAAATCATCTATTTAATCCTAAATGAAACTGTATGGGTGGGTGATATCATTATCATCATTACACAATTGAGGAAATGAGGATTAAAGTGTTTGAGCTCATGGTCAAGAGCAGCAGCTTCCAAATGGTGGAGCAGAACTGTGAATAAAGAAAACCTGTCTTGCAAAGGAAACATTTAACAAAACCAAAAGACAACTGACAGAATGGGAGAAGATATTTGCAAATGACATATCAGATAAAGGTCTAGTATCCTAAATCTATAAAGAACTTATCAAACTCAATACCAAAGAACAAATAATACAATCAAGAAATGGGCAAAGGACATGAACAGACATTTCTACAAAGAAGACATCCAGATGGCCAACAGATACATGAAAAAGTGCTCCATATCACTCGGCATCAGGGAAATACAAATCAAAATCACAATGAGATTCCACCTCACACCAGTCAGAATGACTAAAATTAACAAGTCAGGAAATGACAGATACTGGTGAGGATGCAGAGAAAGGGGAACCCTCCTACACTGTTGGTGGGAATGCAAGCTGGTGCAACCACTCTGGAAAACAGCATGGAGGTTCCTCAAAAAGTTGAAAATAGAGCTACCCTATATGACCCAGAAATCGCACTACTGGGTATTTACCCTAAACATACAAATGTAGTGATCCAAAGGGGCATGTGCACCCGAATGTTTATAGCAGCAATGTCCACAATAGCCAAAGTATGGGAAGAACCTAGATACCTATCAACAGATGAATGTATAAAGAAGATTTGGTATATATATATACAATGGAATACTATGCAGCCATCAAAAGAAATGAAATCTTGCCACTTGCGACAACATGGATGGAACTAGAGGGTATTATGTTGAATGAAATAAGTCAATCAGAGAAAGACAATTATCATATGATCTCCCTGATATGAGGAAGTTGAGAGGAAATGAGGGGGGTTGGGGGGAAGTAAAAGAATAAATGAAACAAGATGGGATCGGGAGGGAGACAAACCATAAGAGACTCTTAATCTCACAAAACAAACTGAGGTTTGCTGGGTGGAGGGGGGTAAGGAGAGGGCTGTGAGATTATGGACATTAGGGAGGATATGTGCTATGGTGAGTGCTGTGAAGTGTGTAAACCTGGCGAGTCACAGACCTGTACCCCTGGGGCTAACAATACATTATATGTTAATAAAAAAATAAAAGTTATTTTAAAAAAAGAAAATCTGTCTTGGCTTCTCTAAGACCTATTTTTCTTGGCTTTTAAATATGAGACAATTTCTTACTCATCCTCTGTGCAATATCTTAACAGTTCATTGATCTCATGGACATTCATTTAATATTCAGTAATTATTACTTGAATCCTTGCTTTATGAAAGGCATCGTAGCCAGGCATCATTGGGGATAGACATCAATAAGACCCAAACTATGCTCTTCAGAATTTATACTCTAGTCTGTGAACAAATGCCAGTATGCAGAATTCCAGGAAATTGTACTAAAAGTGTCATATGATACTGAGGGTTTTGGAGAGAAGGAGAGTGGAGGGTTGGGTGATCCTGGTGGGGAGTATTATGGAGGGCACGTATTGCATGGAGCACTTGGTGTGGTGCATAAACAATGAATTCTGGAACACTGAAAAGAAATAGAATAAAATGGAGGAAAAAAAGTTGAAAAAAAGTGCTTGGTTTATTTATTTATTTATTTATTTATTTATTTATTTATTTATTTATTTTGACGGGGAGAGAGTATGCACACATGAGTTGGGGTGGGGGAGGTTTGGATAGGGGCAGAGGGAGAGGAGAGAGAATCTTAAGCAGACGCCATGCCTAGCATGGAGTCGAACCTATGCTGGGCTCCATTCCACCACCCTGAGATCATGACCTGAGCCAAAATTAAGAGCTGGACACATGAGCCACCCAAGCACCAGGAGCAACATATTTTAAATGCCATGGGGTTTAGCAGAAAAAGGAGGGCACATCTAGTGATAGTTGTGTGATGACATCATGGAGGTGTGGCCTCTCTCTCGAGCCCTCAAGAATGCAGAGGATTTCAGCATGAGGGAGTAGGAATTCCAGAAGAAGAACAAGAGCATAAAACTGAGAATGTGTTAGAGATTTCAGGGAATTGTGAGATATCCAATTCAACGTGGAATATATAAGAAGGTTGTGAAAGATAAATACCAAAGGCTGAGTTAGAAACCAGATGATAAGGGACTAGAATTTTAGTCTAAGAAATACACTCCTGGGTCCACATATGTTCTATGTTTACTAAGTTGGTAAGTCAGTTCTTCACGAGCGTTGTTGTATGCAGGCAAAGGTTACTGAATTTAGAACAATGTGTTGGTTGCTTAAAAAAAAAACACAAAAAGCAATGTAAGGAATTACTGCTACACGGGTGCTTACTTGTTGAAGTATTCTCCTAATTACTTGTCTAAAGATGCTTTAACATCTTTTTTGTATTTGTAGTGCTACAAATCAGGTTAATCTTTAATTCTCAGTCTACCCCGTAGATAAAGACAAAGTATTTTGAGAGAATTTTCTTTTTGTATTGCCAATCTCCTCAGATGCAATCTTATTTTGAAAAAAAAAATGCAGTTCTTAATATACAGTACTAAAAAAATGCATGTCAACAGACAATAATCTAAACTAAAAGAATGCTACAATCATTTGCTTTAGATATATGATTTGCTTATGTTTTAACCCTCAGTCTTTGTGACCGAAGAATCCACCTGCTAACCAGTCTCAAGTGTGTTAGCTTTGATGAGATCTTCAATCAGAAAACAGAAGTCAGGGGTGCCTGGGTGGCTCAGTGGGTTAAAAAAGCCTCTGTCTTGGGCTCAGGTCATGATCCCAGGGACCTGGGGTGGAACCCTGCGTCAGTCTCTCTGCTCAGCAGGGAGTCTGCTTCCTCCTCTCTCTCAGCCTGTCTCTCTGCCTACTTGTAATCTTTGTCTGTCAAATAAATCAATAAAATCTTAAAAAAAAAAAAAGAAAAGAAAAGAAAACAGAAGTCAGTGAGAGCTAGATAAGACAGACATCTGTGTCAGTGGCAGAAGTTCCTAACAGAATAGCCTCATTGGGAACAAATATGAAGAAAGTTCAGTATTTGGCCTTGATTCTTTAAAATTCTTCTAATTATTATTAATTAGCTCCATTTATTTCAAATAAGCTTAATAGTCTAGAAAATGACAAGAGGTCGCAGGATATGAATCACTTAGAAGAAAATAAATATAGATTCAGATTATTAGGAACAAAAATTAGAATGTATAAGGAACTCCAGCAAATCAATAAGGCATGGAACCAAGAAGGATAAAAAGAGACAAAAATAAGATTAGGCAGTATTCAGAGGGAGATTTCCAAATGGACCACAAGCGTGTGATGAGCTGCTCTAGCCCACTGGTAGTGTGAGTAATATAACTTAAATAATAATGGAACCTCTTTGTATCCACAGGTCGGTAAAAATGAGAAAGTTGGAAAACACTCAATGACGTTGTGGACCTGGGGAAAAGAAACATTGACTCTTACATACTATTTGATGTATGTATGACCATACATCATACAGTATGTATGATGTATGACCTTCTAATGTAGCTTTTGTGAAGAAAAATCTGACACTGTAGTGAGAGTAAATTTGCAATCTCACTTGCCAGTATACTCCTCAGAGACAAAAATCACCCACAGTTCCATAAGGGAGTATGTCAAGGATATCAGCTGTAGCAGGAGGTGAATGCAATCTGCGTCTCCATCCTCGGATGCAAGGGTACACCATGTAAGCCAAAAGCAGTGTGCTGGAGGCAGATCCAGCAACATGAAAATATGTTAAAAACATAATATTGAGGGAAAAATAGGAAAAAAATTTATCTCACAAAACAACACCATGCATTATTATAGACACATGTATATCAAACATAACACTGAGAAAATGAGCTATACTGAATATATCTGAATATATACATCTATATCTATATCTACCAATACATATAGATACAGAGATAGAAATATATATATCTGAATATATCAGTATATATAATACTGAAAAATGGGCAACATATATCTCACATCAAGTACTATGCATTATTCTAGAGGCATGTATATCCAAGAACATATAAAGACAGGTTAAGGTGGGGTACAGTAGTGGGGATCAGAAATGACGGAAAATGTTAAAATAGTATATTTTAAAAGTAAGATCTTTCACAGGCCAATAGTGTGCCATGGAAAGAGACCTAGAGTGAGGGGAGGAAGGAAGGAAAATCTGAAGTGTCATTATAAGGAAATGATACTTTCATTTCATACAACTAATTTGTATTGAATGTTTACTGAGTACTAGGCAACATAAGATACCATTTATTCAAGAAACAATAACTAAACATTCAAAAGCTTGTTACTCTTCAAACTAATCACCTTGGTAAACTATATGCTCACTTTTCCAGACTGGTATTGCTCAGAATATTTGTAGAATTACTATAATTAAAATCCAATTATGTCCAAGCACATCTGAGTGTCATTAGGAAAAAGGAAAAGAAAGCTATCTCATCACTTTGCAATATGCCTTTTTAAAATACATGTGACTGTATGTATATATTTATGTGCACAAACAGTATGTAATATATATACACATATATAACAAACATACAAACAGTATGTAATATATATATACACACACACAAATGCAAAAGAAGCTTCTGTATAACTTTTAACAGTTTCAAGAAATTAAATTCTTTCGCAAAGGATTGAGATTTGCAACTGTCTGAAAGAATGCATGGCTGACTCTGAAAATATATGAAGGACAGCAGCATTGTCAGAATGTCTTTGCCTACTGCCTACCCTAAGGTGATTACTTAAGGAACAACAGTCATTTACCTGGATTAATTCTTGTATATTTATTTAAAAATAAAAGTGTGGGAGCACCTTGGTGGTTCAGTCAGTTACGCCTCTCCCTTCAGCTCGGGTTGTGATCCCGGGGTCCTGGGATGGAGTCCCTTGTCTGGTTTCCTGCTCATCAGGGAGTTGGCTTCTCTCTCTTCCTCTCCCCGGCTCCTCTCCCTGCTCATGCTCTCTCTGTCTCTCAAATGAATAAAAAATTCTTGAAAGAAAGAAAGAAAGAAAATATGAAGTGATATGAAGAAAGGCTACTTCGTTTACTTTTGTCTCTTCTTCTTCTGGTCATTCATTTCTCCTTCACTAAATAAATGTCTTTAAATCTTTCCTTTATGTTAGGGTCTGAGCTATGTGTTGAGGATGAAACAAAAAATAGTAACTCATGCCTAAGGTTATTCAAAGCCTGATGATTATACTTTCAGAGGTAGCGGATTTATGTAAATATCCGTGTGGACCAAAGTAACTAGAGCCAAATGGTGAGATGTATGGTGAAAATGTAGCTTCTCTGTTTGGCTCTGCTTTATATTCTAATAAGCTTCAACTCTTTACTGGAGGAAAGCAATAGAAAGGGAAGATGAAAACGTTTCCCAGTATTTATCTATTTATACAGGGAAGAAGGTCAGAGGGGCCAGAGCCCCTCAGCATATCTAGCAGAACCCGGCCCCTGGGCGGGGGAGGGGGTCAAGAGAAGGAACATCTCCTAAACATCCAGTGCCTAATTGTGCCCAACTGCTCAGGTAATTTAGGGACTGGAGAGTCAGATTTCTGGACCATAGAGATGGCATACCTCACATACGGGAAGACAACTGAGGACCTACGAATAAAGGGACCACTTACTTACAAGAGGTCGGTAGGGTGAGAGAATCCACAAAAATCAGACAGTACCAGGTCTAGTAGCTGTAGGGCCAAACACAAAAGCCTAAACGGGCAAAAGGAGATATCAGGGAAGGTGCAGAGGATAAATAGCCAGACCTCACTGTGTTCACCTTTTCAGTCTCCTACGGGTGCTACCAGAGGCACAACATGGAGCCACAGGGAAAGGGGGGGGGGGTCTCCTGAGTGGTCCTTACAGCTCCGCCTCCTTGGCACAGAGTGGGGTGGAGAAAAGGGGAAACAGAGTCAGGAGGAGCAAATAAAAATGACCCGGGCTGGAAGCGGAACAGCCTGAGGCTCTGATGTCTTGGAGCTGCCCTCTGCCCACTTCATTTCATTGTCATCCCTCTAGAATGGACATTCTTCGAAGCGGGACCAGAGACTCTACGGCTCTAGTGTGAATCTCCTACACTCAACACTGTGCCTGGTTCACCACAAGAGCTCTCTCAATACCTATGAAATGTCCACTGATATAATTATCTGGGGCTTGTGTTGAGAGGAAGACACGGGATAACACAATAAGTAGTCACCAATCTGACGGGCAGCAGTCAGCAGCTGTAGGTATTTGCAGTGACTATCAAGGCATCTTGGAAGGAGATGGCGCTCGACAAATACTGCACTTGACAAAATTGAATCAAATGTTCCATTTAATGTGTACAGTGCTATGCATAGAGTAAATGTGCGTCCCCAGTGGCCCTCACCATCTGTCTCATTTCTGAAGTGACAAGGAAGGGAATTGCAAGTGGACATTGCACTGGGAGTCTCAACACCGGAGCTTCTTTCAGTAATAAGAAGGAATCACTCTGCAGGAAAGCATGTCTGTGAGAGGAGATACAGAAGATTCCCCTTATCCTTGACATCTTTCATTTGCAATGTCAATGTGGCCTCTTGATGGTTAGAAGCTCAGATAAATTCATGGAATAAAACAACCCAGACATTTGTATCTTTACATTTTTTTAAAGATTTTATTTATTTATTTGACAGAGAGAGAGAGAGAGATAACAAGTAGGCAGAGAGCAGGCAGAGAGAGGGGGAAGCAGGCTCCCGGCTGAGCAGAGAGCCTGATTCGGGGCTCAATCCCAGGACCCTGAGACCATGACCTGAGCCGAAGGCAGAGGCTTCACCCACTGAGCCACCCAGGCACCCAATATATCTTTACATGTTTACAGTGAGAAATATACCAGCATCAGGTTTTTAGTCTCAGAGGACTACACCAACAGCCTCTATCTTAACAAAAACCGTAAATTCTCAGTTAGGGCACTCAAGCTGCCATTAAGGCAATGATGAATCTACCATCACTATTTTCCAAAACCCACTCTGGGTTATTTTCACCGTGCCTGGTTTGAGTTGACAAAATGATAGATCTCGGGAAATTGTCTGATATAGAAAATGTAAGAACTTATCTATGATGAGTCAGGCAGAGATAGGCAAATAATGTATGGTACTACTCACTTGCAGAATCGAAAAAGGCAAAAACATAAAGACAAGGTAGAATGGTGGTTTCCAGGCACTGGGGTGGGTTGGGGGAGGAAATGGAGGGATGTCGGTCAAAGGGCATGAACTTCTAGTTGTAAGATGAATCAGTTCTAGAGATCTAATGCAGAGTGACAGCTGTAGTTTAAAATACTGCATTGTACAGTTAACATTTGCTAAGGGTGTTGATCTTAAGTGTTCTTAACACACATACACACACAAATGGGAGGTGATGGATATGTTAATTAACTGGGTTGCGGTAATTTATATATATATATATATAATCATCATGTTGTGTACTTTAAATTATATGAATTATTTATCAATTATACCTTAGTAAACCAGGAGGAAAATAAGCCTATCAAGGAAAAGTATCCTCAAAAAAAAAAAATGCGCACGTTTATGATAACACAATAATAACATACATTTGTTAGTTTTATCTTAATAAAACTATAATACTCTAAAGAAGCTTTGGATATAGTTATTTTATTTTCAAACAGATCCATTCCCTTTGTCTCTTGTTTCCTATGACCTTTCTGAACTGTTTAAACTTACAGGTCTTGTCAAATGTCAGTTTTCTGGCAAAAATATTAGCTTCTGTGCTGCAGAAAACATGACTGACTTTGCAGGAGGAAGAGTTATCAGCAGAACTGCATCCTTTTCACAAAAAGTGGGGCTCACGGTGCTCAGGGACACTCTTGAGAATCTCTCCCTGGCATGCCAAGTCCCAGCCACAGCCACTCTGCCCAGACAGACACACACCAATTTCTCATATGCTATTTGTGGTGCTAACGCCTGACTAGGAGTGGTGCTTCTCAAAGGCAATGGAGGATGGTGGGGCTTGGAGTCCCTCTGAATTTGAATCCCAGCACTACCACTAGCAAGAAACATGACCCTGGACACACCACTTAAACTGTCTCTGTCTCAATTTCCTGGTCTATAAACTGAGAATAAAATAGCATCTACTTGAGGACCGTTGCCAGGCTTAATGAACTAATTCCTGCAAAACACTTTATATGATGAGATCCAGACTCCTATTCTTTGTCTTATGACTTTGGATTTGCTAACACTCAGTAATTGGGTGCAGCTATTGTATTTTGGGGCAGGATTTACAGGAAAAGAGGCTTCCAGCAGTAGGACTCCCTCACTCATGTGATCTTCCCAGATTCTCCGATTAGGAAACTGCAAGAGGTAGAGATGGTGTTCAGAACCAGCCCCTGACACTTAAAATGCCCTTCTCCTTTGATGTGTGTGTTCCACACACCTTTATTGAAAACCTATTGGGTTGAATCATATAAATTGCAAATGGTCTAACTTGGATAATGTGAAAATTAATAGAAGGAAATTTTGTTTAGAATGAAGTCGGGAAGTTGGCAGGGGGAGCTTTCATACCCTATCACTCCTTGTCAAAAGCACACCCCACAGAAAAACAGGGACTTAACACAGGAATACTACTTTGCTACCCCAGCAGGAGGAAGAAAGGCTTTTCTTTTTCCCTGGCAACAGCCCAGCCAATGAGAGACAGTCACAACTCAGCCAATGAAAAGCCTCTCTTATGTCAAGCTCCCAATTTCCTCCAACAGGACTTTTGTTTGTAAGAGTCCTCCCAGGGCACCTGAGTGTCTCAGTCTGTTGAGCCTCTGCCTTCAGGTCAGGTCATGATCATCGGGTCCCGGGATAGAGCCCTGTGTCTTGCTCCCTGTTCATCGGAGAGTCTGCTTCCCTCTTTCCCTCTCCCTCTGTGTGTGTTCTCACTCTCTAGCTCTCACTCTCTCAAATAAATAAGTAAACTAAACTAAAAAAAAAAAAAAAAAAGTCCTCCCAAATCCCTTTTTCTCCGTAAAAGAGGATTCTGCATTCCTCTCGTTTGTTCTATGGACTTGCCTCTGTGTTTGTTTTTTTTTCTGTAACTTGCTTATCCTAGACTGTAATTCTCTGCTATTCCTGAATATACCCCTTGTTGCTGATAAAATAACTGTCAGTTTTATTTTTAAGGTTAACAGTAGTTTCATACAACCAGATGCAAGACAAAGGATTAAGGATGCCAAGATTAACAAGACAAGTATGGGCCCTCTCCTCACAAAACTGATGATTCAGGTAGTGAGACACACAACAAATGTGCTAGGGGAAACAAAAAATGTTATGGCAAAAAATAGCATCTAACCATGAACCAAACTCAAAGAGAAAGCTCTCCTAATAGAAACCAAATGAGAGGGTCATAAGCAGTTTGGAGGGATGTTAGCTTCCCTAAGGCCATTGTAACAAATTACCACAAATTTGGTGGATTAAAACAACACATCCCTTTATTCTCTCATTTTTCTGGAAGTCAGAAGACCAAAATCAGTTTGTTTTTTTTTTTAAGATTTTATTTATTTATCTGTCAGAGAGAGAGCACAAGCAGGAGGAGCAACAGGCAGAGCAGACAGAGGGAGAAGCAGGATCCCCACTGAACAGGGAGTCTGATGTGGAACTTGATCCCAGGACCCTGGGACCATGCCCTGAGCCCAAGGCAGATGCTTAACCAACTGAGCCACCCAGGCATCCCCAAAAATCAGTTTCATGGGCAAAATCAAGGTTAGGCAGGATTGAGCTCCCTTTGGAAACTCTGGGAAGAATCTTATTCCTTGACTTTGCCAGCTTCAATAGATATAGTCCTTATAGACCTTGGCTCATGGAACTCTTCTTCTATCTTCAAAACTGGTGACATAGCATCTTGCTTTAGTTTTCATACGACTTCCTCTGTTTTTCAAATCTTCTGCTTCTCTCTTATATCATAAGGGTGCTTGGGATAAGACCCACCTAGATAACCCACCTTAAGATTCTTTATAACATCTGCAAGATCTCTTTTTTGCCATCTAAGATATTGTTCACAGGTTCTAGGCATTAGGACCATGCCATTGAGGGCCAGTATTCAGCCTATTATCCAGGGGTTGAAAGCTAATTCATTACAGAAAAAGCAGTTAGTAGGTTGTTACTATAGGACAAATGAATATTCAGTCTTGCTTGCTCAGCAAGGGGATTTGGGAAAATATAACACCCTAAACCAAATCAGCCATATGAAGAACAGGGAAGGTGGTGTTCAGGCGGATAGGACAGCTAGCATGAAGGCCCAGAGGTGGGAGAGCATGGTATATTGAAAGACCTTAAAGACTGTCTTACTAGATACTTTTTACACATGGAATAAAAGTACTGTGGGGTAATGGTGAAAATATGAGTTTGTTAGGGTGAGCAAACATTTTATAACATGGAGTCTCAAGATTCAACTCTCTTAAGATTATTTTCCCCTTAAAACTCAATGCTGAAATTTTAATACAATGTCAACAAATGATATTATGGGTTTGGGGTAGAGTAGAGTCAACAACAATAAATTATATTGTTCAAATCATGGGATATATCATACATAAGTAAAATAGATAACTTGAAACTGGGCCAATACATTATAGAGTCTAGGGGAAAACAATGACCATGAAGGGTGTCATCAGTTCAAAACAAAGCCCAAGGGATTATGACAAACTCAAATACATTATGGGTGAAATTCAATGGTCAAAGATTGAGGCACGTAAGTGGAAAGCCAAGATTTCAGAGCACTTGTGATTCTCAATCTCAATCCATTCTTCTATTCCAAATTCATTGAGGTTTTCCTTTTGCATAATATATAGTTTCATCGGATCACTCAGCATTTAAGGAAGTCCTTGCAAAAACAGCCCAAGAAAGAGGAAGAAGTTATTTAAATGTCAGAACCTCTCATGTGTCCATTGATGTTCAACGCTGGATGCCAGCCATTACAAGAAGTAGAGTGTATCTGAAAACAAAGACCAAGGTAGAAGGTGATGGCTCCAACACATGTCACACCATAACTCTGCTTGGGTATAAGCCCAGAAACTGAGCAGGAGGTGTCAGAGATCATTCAGGAGCTAGGGCAAAGATTGTTCAGGCAGAGACCAATACAAAGACTTATCATGAGATCCAAATAATAACTACATAGCTGAATCTCATTTCTTTCACAATGACTGCATTGACTCATTCCTTCAACTTTTCACTCCTCATAACTTGGTGCTATGCACCAGGTACACATTTCAGTTCCAGAAATATGGAGATAAGACACAGTTCATTCATTCATTTATTTAACAAATATTTATTGAATATTTACTATCTTTCAGGTGTTCGGTATACAGGATTGACTGGATATGTCTTATCCCTTACTTTTTTATTATTATTATTATTATTATGTCAATTAGCCAACATATATAGTACATTATTAGTTTTTTGATGTAGTGTTCAATGATTCATCAGTTGCACATAACATCCAATGCTCATCACCAGACATGCCCTCTTTAATACCCCAAATCCTGTTACCCCATTCCCCCATGCCCCTCCCTTCTGCAACCCTCGTTTGTTTCCTGGAGTCCAGAGTTTGTCACGGTTTGTCTCCCTCTCTGATTTCTTCCCCTTCAGTTTTCCCTCCCTTCCCCTGTGGTCCTCTGCACTATTCCTCATGTTCCACATATGAGTGAAACTATATGATAATCATCTTTCTCTGCTTGACTTATTTCACTCAGCGTAATCCCCTCCAGTTCCGTCCATGTCAATGAAAATGGTGGGTATTCATCCTTTCTGATGGCTGAGTAATATTCCATTGGATATATGGACCACATCTTCTTTATCCATCCATCTGTTGAAGGGCATCTCAGCTCCTTCCACAGTTTCACTATTGTGGACATTGCTGCTATGAACATTGGGATGCATGTGCCCCTCCTTTTCACTACATCTGTACCTTTGGGGTAAATACCCAGTAGTGCTATTGCTGCCAGAGCAGTCTATACTTTCTATGCTATCCCTATCAAAATACCATCTACATTTTTCACAGAACTGGAATCTTAAAATGTGTATGAAACCAGAAAAGACCCCAAATCACCAGGGGACTATTGACAAAGAAAACCAAAGCTGGGACATCACAATGCCTGACTTCCAGTTATATTACAAAGTCGTGATAGTCAAGACAACATGGTATTTGTCTTGTTCCTTAAACATCCACAGTTTTGGGGAGGGGTGTGTACTTAGATAACTACTACAATGGAGTGATTTTTGCTGCAATAGAAAGAGACACTAGGTACTAGAATGGCAAGCTTGAGAAAGACATTGGCCTGGTGTTGGGAGACTCAGAGAGATTTCCTGGAAGAAGTGACTTCTAAGTCAGGATGTAAAGCAGAAGTCGGAGTTTGAAGATAATCAGGGTTGAAGGAGAAAAAGATTGCAGGTAGAGTGGATATCATTTACAAAAATTCAGAAAGCACAAAGGAAACTTAAATAGTTTAGTTTGGCTTCAGGCTAATTGTGGAGAAGTAGAGAAGTGACCAGTGAGGCCACACAGAATGCTAAGGATAGAACAGGAAGGTTTGTCTGTCACACTGAGGAGCTGGGATTTTCTCCTTGGGGCACTGGTATAGGGTATGGTGGTCGGGGGAAGACCATAGGAACATTGAGGGTTATAACCAAGGGAACGACACCATCAAAATTTAGCTTTAGATCATCTTTTTATAGTAGAAATTCTATCTTCATCAAGCCCCCTCCCCCACACATACCTTCAAATAACACATCATGGAAGCAAAAACATTACACTCACTTTGCAAACACAGCGTCAAGACGATGCTTCTCTCTTTCCTTACCTGTCACTGCATGTGGACACATATTTCTCACCAGACTGCCATGTCCTCCTAAGAGAAATCTCATTGACCATGGAAACAAGGTCAAGAGATCACATATAGAAATTAACCAATTTAAAGAATTCGGTTATTTTAGTTCAAAATAGAAAACATCCTACAATTCTGTCCTAATAAGAATTTGCAGCTGGAAGCTGCTTCTAAAAGGTACCAATAATTTAAATACACCACATTCCCCTGACAAGTCCCCAACCCTGTCCCAGCAGGACTCTTTCTCTCCTGCTTCTCACTTCCCTGTCAAGCTACATAAATCACTGACCTTTGCTTGTTATCATTCTCTGTCCCCTGCCCCAACCGAAAGTAAATATGAGAGATCATCATTGAAAGAAGGAAAAGGAACTGTTACAGCACCTGTTCAAGGCATGTTAGGTATTTCCTGATACCTTTACTACATTCATTTTTTTTTCCCAAGAGCAGCCCCGTGGGGCAGGTAAAATCCCTATTCTGCACTGGAGAAATTGGGTTTCATGGTAATTCGTTTCTCCTTCCTCTCTGCCACGCACCGGGGCACTGGGCTGGAAGTTCAGGGTCTCGGGGCACAGTCAGGGAGAAATTTGAGGCCAGATTCTTTCGGCTCCTGTCTTTCCAACTACATCATAAACAGGGTGTGGCCCTTTTATTGAGGTCTTTTGTTACTGGCATCAGTGCTCACATAGCTCCCTGAGTTTCTGGTTCCCTGTCTTTCCCTCCCTATGGCACTCTCAGCTGGTAACTAACTACCTGCTCTTTCATACTTTGGAGTCTCCATGTTACTTTCCGCCTGGGTGTCCATAACCTCCTAATTCTTGATTGTTGATGTGAGGATGCCCATTTCCTCTTTGGTTTGTGTCCAACTCTGAGCCACTCATGCTCCAGGGTCAGCTCTGCTCTGTCCCCTACACACCTATTTCCCAGCACTGCCCAGGCGGGACCCAGTTTCTAAGCACCTGCAGCACCTCCAATCCACAGCCTGAAAGTCCTTTTTATCCTACCTTTCATCAAGAGACATCTTTAAAAACTGCTTTGTTTCCTCCACCTCCTACCACTGACCATTTAAAAAAATATTGCTTTATTTTTCCAAGTGAAGCCGTGGAGAGCTTCCTGATGAGATACTCATGTTTTCTGTTTTGATTAAAGACTTAAGAGCTAAGAAGACTCAGCTATTTCTTTCTTTCTTTTTTTATTTTTTACATTTCTAAAAAGGGACATAATTTTATTATTTTTTATTAACATATGCTGTGCTATTTGTTTCAGGGGTACAGGTCTGTGATTCATCAGGCTTACACAATTCATAGCACTCACCGTAGCACATACCCTCCCCTCAATGTCCGCCCCCCAGCCACCCCACCCCTCCCACCCGCCTCTGCTCCAGCAACCCTCAGTTCGTTTTCCAAGATTAAGAGTCTCTTATGGTTTTTCTCCCTCTCTGGTTTCATCTTGTTTCATTTTTCCCTCCCTTCCCCTATGATCCTCTGTCTTGTTTCTCAGATCCCTCGTATCAGTGAGATCATATGATAATTGTCTTTCTCTGATTGACTTATTTTGCTTAGCATAATTAAAAAGGGGCATAATTTTAAAACCCCTATGCCATTATTACACATAAGCATAGCAATAATTCCTTGTTAATGCATAATAATAAGCAAGTCCACAGTCACCCAACTGTCTTCATAATGAAATGATTTTTTTCAGTGGGCTTGTTTTAATCAGAACTCACTGCACTGCCTGATGTGTCTCTTTGAGGGTCCCTTAATCTAGAGTGTGTCCTCTCTTCTTGCTCTCTTTGTGTCATGCTCTTGACTTGTTCCAGTTGTGCTGTAGATGGACTCCTCTTCTGACTTTGTCGGTTTGCTACCTGGTGGTGTCATTAACAATGTTCTTTACTCTCCATTATCCCTGGAGACGGAAGTTAGCTCTGCAGCTCTATTGCACTCGGGTTGTTATTATTATTATTATTATCATTATTATTGCAAAAACACTTCATAGGTCCTACTTTTAATAACGTTGAGGGTCATCAGTAGGTTAAGGTGGTAATAGTCTGATCCCTCCATGGAAAATTTCACCATCAACCGTTTCTCTATTTCTTATGAACTGAATATGGACAGTAAAATCAGGCTTATGAGGGCACCTGGGTGGCTCAGTCGGTTGGGCATCCAACTCTGCTTTTGGATCAGGTCATGATCTCAGGCTCCTGGGATAGAGCCCCTCGTGAGGCTTCATGCTCAGTAGAGGGTCTGCCTTCCTCTCACTCTGCCCTTGCCCCTTGTACATGCACACTCTCTCTAAAATAAATAAATAATTTTTTTGAAAAAAGTTGGCTTATGAGTAAATTTGGTCCAAGAATATAGTTAGAGAATCACAAGGCTGTGAGATTTCTGAAAGACATTTCAGTCGACCTTTTACTCTCAGATAGGAACATGACTAAAGTTTGTAGAGAGGGCAAGGGGAGAATGATATATTTAAAAAACAAGCAAACAAACAAAACACCAAACCCAAAACCTGAGGGGATGATCTGTTTAGGCTATCTCTCACCTAGCAACACTCATACATGAGATCACAAGATTTAAGAAAAAGACTTAGCTACATAGAAAAAAAAAGGTTTGAATAATTAAGGGGTAGAGTCTTTCTAGTGGCAATTACCTAACTTGTAAAATTCAGTATGCAGTGGCCAAAACTGTAGGGTATTGTGTTGGTTTGCTGTTTCTTTTAACCCACTGAGCCACACAGGCGCCCCTGCTATTTCTTTTAAATATGAATAACTTTTTAACTGATAATAATGTATTTCCTGAGCCAAGGTAGGACATTAATGATCAAATCTCATGTTTCAGGCTATAACGCAATTATTGCAGAGAAGAGAGTTCTCTTGCCTGTGTTCCAAATGACAGAGAGAGAGTGAGAGAATGGGGTGAGGGAAGGATAGAGGGAGAGAGAACCACCATGCACATCCACCCTCCCTGGAACCTGCACTAAGCTTCTCCAATTTTCCAAACAAGGTGTCCTGACTTTGAAACAGAGGTGATAACAGCATTAGCCACAGTATATGAAGCTCTGATTTCTGCCAATTATTTCAAAGTCTCTTTATTTGCCAAGATTAACCTCTTTTCTCTAAATAAAGTAAGAGAATTGTTTGACTAGTTAATAAAAAGAAGATAACACAATGTCTGTGTTAGCACATGACTTTTTAAAACAATGGAACACCTGTAGAGAGGTTCTTGTTTAAAAGTGATTAGAATGAACCCACAGGAGCACAGGCATTATGCAGGTGACATTGACTTGGAACTCAAGTTTAACTCAGACTTATTATATTAATCATGGTAATCCAATACACAGTCAGTTCATTTGTTGTTGCTTTGTTGTTGTTCTTAAGATTGCATTCAAGCTAAAATACTAAAGGAAAACAACAAGCGCAAAAACTGTTCGCATTGGACAGACCTGAATTTAAGTAAAGGTTTTGCCAACTGCTGTCTGGATGACATCAAACAAGTAATTTAATCTGAGTTCAGTTGGAAAGATTAAAATAAGAAATATAAAAGAGTGAAAAGAATGGTAGTGACCACCTAGGGTTATTGCAAGGACTTTAAAAATTAGCCAGAGCCCAGAATATGATGCAAATTTTCAACAAATGACATTATATCCTTACCACTAATTATAATGGGCTTCTCATGCTTGAAC